>NC_057762.1:2938016-3656508 GCF_010389155.1 Erigeron canadensis | reverse complement strand
CACTCATGCATATGTTGTAGAGGTGACAATTTTAACCCATCTACTAGTCAATATGTCAACTAGGTCCTTGTTTTGTCTCAAAAGGACGTGACATCAATACAATGAAAAAGAACCGAATAAAGAGAAGGGAAAGTTATGTGATTAGTCCATCACAGATGCCACGTCATTTTGTAGAAATCTCTTTGCAATTAGTTTGTACATATAGCATTTCTCAATCAAAAACTGTAAGCTAATATGGAGCATATCAAATGGGTCACAAGAGTTGAAGTCACCCAAAAGCATATTGTTTATGCCTAAATTCACCTAGATCATCTTATTTAGAGTTTAAAAGTTATAATAACAGGTCTCTTTTGTATTATAATAAAAACATAAGGTGACAAAGAGTATGCTCGTAAATCATCCAACACTGACCTGTTTTAACCAGTATTGATAATGACCAGGTAAAACTTGATAGTAATAAATAAAGAAACAAAAAGACTCGAATATACACCCACCATCATCCTTGTAACTGGTCATGAGAAGGCCACATACAGTAGAAGAAAGACCATTAAGATATTTCCCTTCAGGACATCGAGACAACTCCTGGAGAGCATTAATCATGCCAACCCTCTGATATGGAAAAGCGAGTCTTCCCTCAGAACCTCGAATTACAGATCTGACAGCATTGACCATTGACTCAATAGCATCGGGGTTACTAGACTTTTGACTCAAGCAACTGACAATATCTAAGGCGGCAAGTCTTCTTACTTCGTCTGCATGTCGGGCCTGCAATAGTACCACTGACAGAATCTCGACACCATACTTACTCAAATCCAGGTTAACATATCTCAAAAGAACCCCTATGGATTCCAGAACAAGCTCGGGATTCCTTTTCAGCATCTTCACAGCTGAAGGAACAATAATGTTCTTAAAATCTTCATGTGTTAGATGACAAAACAATGAACGGAAAGCTTCACTTAGAGTTTTTGTTGGATTATCCTTTGCATTCAAAACAGCTTGTACATACATATCAAGATATACCGGCTGCATGATGCAGTAAAAAGAAAGAGAGTGAGAAATTGCACCAATCCATGCATATAATTTCACAAAATATATTACAATGTTGTGTCTACACTCTACAGGTCAAAACATCAACTCACTAATCCATATGAGTTAAGTTGAGCTATTTTTTGACTCGACTATGCCATACAGATAGAGTCAGAATATAACAAAAAAACAAAAACAAAAAAACCACTTCAAAGAAAACAGATCAGAAAACTCAAAAGTCACCCAAGCGTACCTTCAAAGAATAAAACCTGATTTAATTAAAAAAAGGTGATTTACATTTTTTTATATATACTAGACACAATAACTATTTTATAAAAGATTAACTTGGATAAAGTGTTTCAGGTTAACCAAATCAGACCCATTTTGACCGGTATCAATATTACTGGTATTGAGCCATTTTGACCTATAGAACTATTGATGGTACTAGCCCATTATCCAATCCTGTATAGATATTACTGGTATTGATCCATTATGCAATCCACCCAATTTGACATATCTATTTATTAAGAAAAATAGTTCTGATGTTTCTTGATGGGTTCACATAACATTCACAAGAAAAAGTAATAAAACACAGCAGTGTAATATATATCAATTAGAAAGGTTCATACCTTCCATTGCTCAAACAGTGACATCTTTGAACTTGAATAGTCCAACAATACACAAAGCATTTCCGAACAATTTTTATACGAGATTCTTGCGTTTTTTACTTCTTCCATGTACAAACTGAAGATGTCGGGTGACTGAAATATGGAAGAAAAGATAATAAGAATTAACTAAACAAGTGAACTTTGTCCAAGAAAAGATCTATAAAACTTCATCTCATTAGTCAACCTCCAAAAAAGAATGAATAAAAGTTCTTCGGCAAGCCCTGCGTTCATGAGAAGACCCTTGTAAGCTTACTTGAAGACACAAAGCCTGTGCTGCTGCAACTTTGCTAAAGGCATTTTTTGATACGGAAATAAACTGACTTTTACTAAGAAGCAAGCATGACCAGTTCATAAGTCTATAGCAGCCAACATGAGACTGCAGTTTCAACTGTTTCTCCATGGCCTGCACAAGATTTGCTGCAAATGTTTTCATAAATATAACCTCGTTTAGAGCTTTTTTAATCAGATCATCCACAGCTTTCCTTGAACCTCGGTCATCATAAATATACAATGTCATGAATATTAAATCCACCAGTTGTGATGAAAACTCAGCTGACATCTCTGTAAATTCAAGTGAAATGTATGTCAAACTAATAGCGCGCCATAAAGAAAGAAATGGTATTAACAATTGCTTTACTGAATAAGAAGTATGTGATTAGAATTTATAAAGATAAGAACATTACATACCAGTCAAAGTGTAAAAGCTAACCAGTAAACTACAGTGGGTTCAACATTATAAAACAAAAAAGATTCTGAAGTGTAAATATTATAAAAACTAAAAAGCACTATATATCACAATGAACCATTATATTGCCCAACTAAGGCAAATCCACTATGAGTCAACGAACATTGAAAATGAAATAGCATTTGCCCAACTAAGTACAAACTCATCTTGAAAGAGGACAACCGTTCAAAATTCTTAACTAAACTCATGAAGCAACCCATGCTACTAAAAGGATCTTCAAATTCCCAAAGGATGCTTTTAAACGGGTGATTAATAAATACACACATACATATATAAAACACAAAGTTGGCTTTTGGTTTGTACAAAATCATGAACTGAATCATGACACTATAATAATAAACCAAGCTGTGAATCCAAATTTACTTGCTAACATTTTGCAGTCCAATAAATCCTAATTTGCTATTGGTAACAGAGAGTACGGTTTGTTCCAATAACAGTTGATGGGGATCATCTAGTTCTAAGGTTTAGGGTAAACGGACAAAATTTTTTGAAAGAACAATTGTTAAAATCTCTCTAAAATTAACCACTGAGTGCGACATAATTAGTTGTTACAACTACTTGGCGATATTATGGGTTGACTTCAACGTTCAATACAAACCTTGTGATCAGTGTTCATCCCAAGAAAGTTTAGAGAATTGAGGCCTTTCCCCTCCAATTCGTGTCAGTGCAAAGAAAGGTAAGATATTCGCACAAAATTGAATTCAATTTAAGATGAGGATACTACATCGACAGTGTCATGGACTCATGGTTCATGACAACATATCTATTCTACATTATAAAGCATTTGATCCCCTCCTAATTTCTAAAAAAAGAACAAGATCTACCCAAACTCCCTCTCTTTTAGTCACTAATTTAAATTTCTTCACCTAATATACCTATGTTACCATTAATGAAATTATTTACAACATACATCCCTCAACCCTTTAAATAACTACACTATCCCTTTTACATCAATTACTTTTACATTAATAACCACACCTCTACCGGCACCGCACCACCGCCACGTCACTACACCACAGCATCACGCGGGAATAAGACTAGCAATGGTTTAAGTCGTACACCCATGATACATTTCCTCTTGTGAGAAGTCCAACAACTTGGGTAGAGACAATATGCAGTAGATAGACAATGAAGAAACCCAATACCTTATTTGACTTTCATTGGTGTGTGGCATGAACTAGATGGCCTATTATGTAACAAGAAGCGTTGACTTAGTTTATAAACCCTTCTAAACAAGTAAACATTCTTTTCATCTTTTTCAGGTCATACCAAGTACTTATAACAGGCAAATACAAATTCATACCAATCATTGTTACCAACATACTGACGTCAACTTAAAGGTTACGGTATTTAGAATAAGTTAGACATATAGTGACCTAGCCAATTCTTGTTCCTGATGATAAATGAAAGTGTGTATCAAGCTGTCATTATTTCCTGCTTGTATCGCTATGTACATATATCAAGATTTCAAAAGAATTCACCTAGTATTACAAAACTATCAATACTAACTTACAACAAATGTTATAAGACGTGTCGATAAGTTGTCAATAAGCTCCGATAACAAAACAAAAATCACAACGTACTAATATTCGCAATTGTTAGAATCCGATAAACAAATAAACAAGCTTCTTAAAAGATAAATAGCTGCTAGTCTACATTTACGATATCAACGCTAAATTGTACATCAAAAATAATTAACCATCAACATTTCAACTAAATACGAAAGAAATTGCAGTCACATATCAGCTACCGATAATATAACATCACAGATGAAAATCAGTGAGCAGCTTCTGAGTGATATATATTAACATATAATCATATATGTATATATATATAAATATATGTGTGTGAGAGAGAGAGAGAGAGAGTTGCGTGTGTATATACATATATATATATATATATATAATGTATCGAATTGAAGTGAAAGTAAACAAAATTAGTAAAAAGGAATGAAAGAAGACCTGAATTGAGGAGTAAAATAGAAGGAATATCGGATTGAAAGATCCGAATCCGTTTTTTAGTGGATGAAGTTGGAACCGAAGAAGCAAGTGAAGATAACGGCTGCTCCATTTGGAAACAGTATCAGCAGCAGCAAATCAAAGCTGAAAATATATATATATAGATCTTTGATTTGAATTTGATTAAAATATCTTAAGATAGAGATATTGGATGTGTTTGTGTGTGTTTGAGTTGGTGTAAAGGAGTGTGTGTTGTTGGGCGGATGATATGTGTGTGTGTGTATTTTTTACTGGGTGTGTGTGTGTTGGTTTTTAGGGTTTTAGGAAAGATGAGGGTGAGTGAAAGCCAAACGCAATATAGGCAGGGCGCATGTGCCTTCTTTTTCTGTTTTTACTTCTAATTTTTACTTTTTTGAAAGGTGAATTTTATTAACAAACGAATCCAACCAAAGTGGTAGAGCACAATACAATATTATTTACATCCATTCGAATTTACACGAATTTTTAGTGTACCTTAAAAGATAGCTTAATGAATTAATATCAAGTAGAATCCTCACAATGTTGAAGTTCACATTTAAAAACCCCCGCACTAAGAGTTTTTATGTTAATTCTCACATGCTTCGTACATTTTCACAAGATCTTTGACTGAAAAAAAAAAGATAGAGGACCTTATCTTACAAACTGTTATACCGACAAATTGTTATACCGACGTAGCAATACCACACGAAAAGCAAAAATATACTAAAAATGGTGGAGGATATAAGTGCATATAATGTTTTTGCATGAGGTTCATACATGTTGTCCAATACATATACAAACCAAAAAAAAATACGAAAAAAACAAAAATGGATAGAGGGCCAACTTTTGGATGATACTAGTCAAAGTTTCCAAAATTATATATTTTGATTTAAGATAATGTATATAACTTTTGTAACGAAATTTTAAAGTTATATATATTAATTTTTTTTACCGACGTGTTTATATATACTTAATTGTAAATTTTGGATATTAGAGACTAATTTTGCTCAACATGTGCGTTGTTGGACACACGATTCTGCCATAATTCTAAGAGCCCTCAGTTTAACAAAGTTATCTACCGTTCATGTAAACAAAAATGTTTCAGAATTATTAAGTAACATTCATAATATACTAAAAATAACCATTATTTAATGGCACAAAGTTTTTATGGCATGTGTAATATGTGACACTATAGTTTGCTTTTTAATAACAAATTGATTTATGCCACTAAAGCTAGTAATAATTATTGGCATTATCTCATACGTGTTACTATAGGTCAATGGCACTTCAATTATTTTCGCCTTTAAAATGTTACTAGAGTATTAACTTTTATGTGCCATTATATTTCTTTTAACATAAACTTTTTATAAATCAATTAACTAACTGTAAATGTTTTGAAACTCTTTTATTTTTTTTAATTAAAAGCCAAAACAAAATAGTCGGTCATTTTTCCCTCTCCCAATTTTCACATCTGTGCCCATCTAAAATCTTTTTTAAAAAATGGTGACCATATTCAAAGGTGTAAATAAAGTTGGTATACACAATCACAAACTTTGAGTTAAATTTTATATATACATACGATGTGAGATCTTAGGGCTTTAAAGCATTGGGTATGGATTCCGACCCCGAACATTGGGCTTTAAAGCATTGAGCAAGGATGTCGACCTTGAACATGACATGGCATGTCGGCACCACACCACCCTCCACCCCACCCCATTCGGCGTCGGACCACCCTTTGGGGTTCTTGATTCCCTTGTCGATGCTCGACATCTTTTTTTCTTCTTTTTTTTTTGTTTCTATCGGATATGAAAGGGGGCCAGTGTCACACCCCTAAAATGCGGAATCGAAGGTGTGAACAATATTCATAAACAAATCACACATTATAACAAACGACCTCTAGAATGAGACGTTTTTAGAAAATATTAAGAAAATAGTTTCATTTATTGATCATAAAAGGATAACCGAATTCACAACTAGTACAAATGAGATTCTTTAAACATGATAATATAAACTAAGACACCTCGAAGGGTTTTCTTCTAGTATGCAATTGTGACTCCAAAAGTATGCATCTATCTTATGCGTCATCTAGCTAAGTACCTAAGAATACACGTTTAAATTTTGTCAACTTAAAGTTGGTGAGTTCACGGTTTTTATAATAAGGATTTATCTTTGGATCAAAAGATTTATATAAGATATCGCATGCATTACGAATATCAAGATAACATGGTTATTTAAACCAATAATATTTATCACATGCTTATATCTTAGAAACCGAATACCTTAACATCATATGATTCACTTATATATAATAATAATACCCCTTTGTGATGCTAAAATGCTCATCGCAATCACGATATAATTCAAATATTAATTATCTCTTGCGTGTGTTAATGCGACTAACCAGGATAGGGGTGTCAACCCAATAGTACTATTTATAATATTCGTGTTGTAAATTTTAATCGGTCCAAGTTTCATATAGGGGATTTCGAGCCAGAGCATTGTAATAATAAAAATATAAGCATGGATCATTTTAAGCAATTGTGTCCATAAAAACAAAACAATTGTGTATTCTCAGTCCCAAAAATAGTAAATAGGGATCCATGAAACTCACCTTAGATTGGTGATTTGATTAGTAACGTAAAAAGGTTGAAGATGACAATGATGACGAGCAAGTCAACTAGCAAAAGTACGTATCCCTAAACATAATGTCATTGATTTACTTCTCGGTTTAGACTTAATTTATCTTATAATGTTATTTATTAATATGCTTGTCAACGTAAGAGGCTTTGGGTTCTTTCAATAACCTTTTTAGTTTATTTTGAAATATTTATAATTGATACATGAGTTTATATATTGGAGATTTCTTTATAAACCATTTTTGAAATACCATAAATAAGCTAAGTAGTTAGCTTAGTAAGCAAATATGTTTATTTATAAATGAAAGTATATTTGATATGATATGATTAATATCAATACAATATCCTTATGGAATGAATTCATGGATGAATACATTTGTGTATATATATATATATGAAGAGCTACTTTAAATAGTAGGATTATAATTAATACAAAATTGTATTAATTACAATTTGAAGAGATACCTTAAATGGTAGAAAAAGAACCAAAATTATATTTCAAGTTGTGTTAGGGTTGACGTTGGGTCATGTAGTATCCATACGGTGAACCAAGTTGCGTTTAGAATGTGAATCGCAAACCGTTTGCGAACTACAATCCGCTCCGTTAGTATACCCTAGAGATGCCCAAGGTCAATGGCAATCACGTTTAGAAATATAGTACGGTTAAAAGCATATCAAGGATATATTCTATCCATAAACCAAAGAAATCGAAAGTGCAAAAACAATTCACAGATGGTGAATAGCAACTATATGAATATTCATTTGATTATACTTCATTGGAAGTATATATATAAATAGGTTCATTAATAGTGTAACACCCATGCATTACTATAAAAGTACAAACAATTTATTACACGTATAAAAGAGATATTTAAAGTATTTAAATACAGATACATATCATTTAAGTATAAAATAAGTTGACAAGCATTTCAATACATAACATATATAGTCATATAATCATGTAAATATTTAAAGAATGTATTGAACAAGGTCTTATGGAAACTTACAATGATAGAAGACTTTATATAATTTAAGATCAAAATGAAGACGTGACAAAGAACACCAATGATTGTCAATTGAAGATGGAAAGAACTTGGATATGCAAACTTGATAATAACCTTAATAACCTAACTTTAACTCGTCATTATAACAACCCCAAACATGATGTTCTTAAAAGAATTCCCGATAACAACCTTACTAGATGATTCCTTTGCAAAATAACCTTACTTTACTTAGAACTTCTACGAGTTCATGAGATTTATTATTACTAAGAGGGAGGGGTGATTAAAGAGTTTTGGAATACCAAAATGAGGGAGAAAGAATTGTGGGAGGTGTGATTTTGAATGAAGACATAAGATTAGTATTTATAGTAAAAGTTTACAAGTAAAATGGTAAGAAAAGGTGGAGAATTCAAGCTTAATCACCAAGTTTGGTAATGTGTTAGAAAGTAGTGGTGGCGAAGGAAGGAGGTGATGTGGTAAAAACTTGGAGGTTAAGTTTCAAATAGTAAATGTTTATGTGGCAAGTTTATATCCATGGTAAATTTTATGTAAGACTTTAATTTATATAAATGTATAAGTTTTATACATATAATACATATACTTACTAGATATTTTATAAAATATTAGAAGGTTTATTTAGTTAGAAAAGATAGTGTAAGTCATGGTATAAAAGTCTTGGTAAAACTAGTTAGTTTTCTTTCTTTGTAACTTCCAAAATGTCTTACTATAATTATTTAGATTTTTCCGACTTTTTGAGTGTGATAAATTATGAATTAAAAATCATAATCGAGTGTAGAAATACTAGAAATAATGTTTCCCCAAGTCTTAAGTTCATACGAGAAAGGCTCACGCGAAAAATAAACCTTTTATGAATTTTCACGGAATATAACATTTTTATTTTCTTAGTTGCTCATTAGCATGGTTTTAAATCTTGCTGAAATAGTTCATACAATAGATTGATTACTTATATAATCAATAAGAAAGTTTAAACATGCACTTGCTCACCTAGTCATGCTTTAAATAGCTTAAATTACTTTGGAAATTAAGCAAATAACATCTTAATTGATTTCAATTAAGAATCTTGTTGAATGGAAATTTGACGGATGTCACACCAAGGTAGTCACATTAGATAGATATATAAAAACTCAAAAAGAAATACAAAACCTACCGACATTTTATTTTTCGTCGGCGGTTGTTACAGGCTATAAATGCATTCCATTTTCAAGAATATATGTGATTACCGCTTATATATGTATTGCTATTTTATTATGAATATTTTTTTATTAATATATTTTTGTCTAAAAGTAATTTATATAATTTATAAAAGTAAATAAAAAGTTTTATGAAAGTGGTGTTTTTCATTATGGATAATTTAGCATCCATAACAGTAAAAAGCTAATGAAATTGTAAAAAGCTGATTTGGCTCTAAAGTGGCGTTCTGGATGGTTGAATGATGATAGTGGATCTATGTATCTAGTTTTTGCTAACCAGGGTTTGCGATTTCAGTTATGACGGAGCGAGCCATGAGGGTCCTCATGTGGTGCAAATGAGCCTACCCCACTATCATCTAAGGGCCCATGATTTATTTTGGTACCTACCTCACTGACAAAATAGTTTGTAATAATTTTTTAATCCAACAACAACCGAATTACGATCAATTTGTTTAACTGGCTTTGGCATTAACAAATGTCAAATACAAGATATTCTTTGAAATGCCCACATAAAGACGACATTCTTCAAAAATTTATATAATAGGAAGTAATATTTTTGAAATTCATTTTAGTTATATTTTATTTGAATACACCTCACCTCAATATGTCAAACTTTGCTTTTATTGTCAAAAATATTAATCGGCGTAATATTATGCTATTAATTCGCTACTTTAAAGTCCCATTTTCTAGTTCTCGAGCCATGCCTCGAAATCTTTCTACACATTCGGAGACGACACTGAGTTATGATGGGTTTACGAGTATCAACGGTTTGAATATACAATTAAATTTTACTGCTATTATCATATGAATGATAGCTTATACAGTATAGGTCCTTCAACACTTCCACTAATATTGATTAATAATATTGCAAATATTGACTTGGTAATTCACCATCACTCTAGTAGTTGTTGATTTAATTTTGTGAGTAGTGTAGATACATACATATCGCTGGTTAGCTAAATGGTTATAAAGAATTGTTTGCATATATTTTCCCAACAGCTCATTAAAATCTCAATGGTATTAGTTTTTGCTTTTCCCATTGCTTGCAATATTGTAGTTATTGAATGTGTTTAAGTCTAAGATAAGTTCTTCGATTTTCTTTTGTTTTGTTTCCTAGTATCTCTCAGGTGTACCCTTGTGAGTCCCATAAGGATGGGATTAAGTTCCGCTTGCTACAGTTGTCCATCAGATTTTTTTAGGTAATCATTTAGTGCCAAACTACTTGATTTTTTTATATGGGTCTGAATATTCAAGTTTTATGAACTTGTTAAAGAGTTATGTACTTTCAAGTTTCAACTAGAACTATAATATATAAATAAACTTTATATGAAGTTATGAATGTAGTCATTAAAAAGTTTGAATAATTAAGGAGCATGGTGTTATGATTCATATGTGTGTAGTCTTGTTTAAGCTTCATTAAACTTAATTGTAGGACTCATAAAGTCTAGGGTGGCTTGCACGAAATTTTGCTACAAAGGAGTCAATTTCTAATTTCATCTGCGTAGGTATGTCACTTAGCTTATAGTTGTAATCCGAATTAAGGTAGTTTCTAATTCACTTTTGTCGTAAAAAACTGGAAACGATGAAAACACTTAGTCATTAATCTCTCCACTACTGCAACTGTTTGGCTACCGTTAGAAAAAAAAAGTTAAAATTCGACTAAATACCGACTATTAATGTAGTAGGTTTGATTAAATGAGCAAACTCAATCACCATATGTAATAAATTGTTTACATGTGTTCAAAAGAAAGTAGACTTTAGCTATTTGATTTTGATTAATTTTGATCTTCAACTCATGTAAATTTCAATGAATATCATCCTCACAATATTACCTTTTCATGAATGTCTTAAACTTTCTTGTTTACGTAGGAAATTGCTAGTTATTTTTTGAAGAGTGAAGTATGTCTTCTTCAACTACAAAGCTGTAGAAGTGGTTTGTATGAGTCAAAATTTTAAGTTAATTGCTTGATAAGAATTTTGATAGCATGAAGTAGTGATTTTATATTTTTATTTAACCTTTGGTTAAAGAAGTCATATAAGACAATGTAACTTATTGTTTGGTAATGAAGTTATATTTTTTGATTTCTTATTTTTGTCCTTTTATTGTTTTGCATTCACCAAAATAAAAACTCGGTATTATAACTGCTTAATCAAGTCACTAAATGTTGTACAATGATTTATATGCCAAATATTTAGTGACACAAATATTGTGTTTTTTTTTTCAATCATACTCTAATCTATAAACCCCATAATACTCCATTGTCAGGATCTGAACCCTGGTCTTTTCACCAAGAGGCATAAGTCTCTACTACTCCACCTAATTTTGTGTTGCAAAAGCATTAAGCATCTACGTGCCATAAATAAAAATGCCAGTAAAGTAATGAAATTATGTAGTGGCAAAACTCGTAAGTGTCACTAAAGGGTTTTAGTGTGGCAATGGTACTAATGACACTTTTTTATGTGCCACCCATAAACAGATTAAATTGTTTATCATCTTTCTCTCCCTACTTTAGTTGGTAACAGAGCCAAATATCCTGATCAAGATGTCTTCTTGTGATGATATAATCTATGATTATCCATCCGTGTATGACGAATACAAGAATGAGGATTGGTATCTTTGGTTCGGGTTTGATAATTGTCCATTATTATATTATATACTTCCACCTAATTTGCATGACGATAATTCTCAATACCAAAAACAACATCATATTATGTACTTCCACCCAATTTGCATGACGATAATTCTCAATACCAAAAACAACATCTGATACATACAATGCCCAAAACCCATAAACATGGAAAGTTTACCCAAACAAACCCAAATATATCCATGCGGGATCAAATTGCCAGGCATAACCATAAAAGACCTTCACAGTGCAGTTAACACACATAAGAAGAAATTACTGATCTACGCATGCTTTTTCAATATTGATGGTGCAAAACCTTGATGTACTCATCACTTTGAAGCAACAACATGTTTTTCGCCATTTTATTTTGCTTTTCCTAGAACACAATTACTCGTATTTTCCTTTACTAGAGTATTCATGAATATAGTGTTCCCCATAGTCACTACCATGCATAATCAATATATATAAATATACCCAACTTATATAGATATATATAGAAGTGATCGAAACAATTACTTTTCTCATCGATCACAAATGGGAGATAAAACACTTACTTTGATCGACATATTTCTCACCAAAAAAGAGTTATATGACTTGAGAGATAAGTTCTGGAATGCGAGTACCGGAATAAGAAAGCTAAATCTACAAGACTATGATCGCAATCAGGATGACGACCCCGATGTCAAGTTATAACCCTTACTATTTTTATATTCTTTAAAGCTGGCAGTTTTGTACCCACATTCAAAAACATGGGTAATTTTGGGTAAAATTACTATTTCTCTATTGGGTTTGATTTGGGGTAAGATTCAGCCAAATCGTCGGTACATCTGATGTTCTATATGGTGGTGGTGGTGGTGAATGATGAAGATGGGAGTTATCCTTTTTTCCTTGACGGTCGTCATCTTTTTTCTTGTATTAGGAAAACTATGGTTTGTGGGAGGGTAGTGAGTTAATCTTGTACAAAGTTTCTTTCTTTTGGAGAAACTTTTGTTTTTCTTTCTCCAAACATATCCATTCACCTTCAACGAGAGCATCCTCACAGACCTCTACCCTCCGTTGCCCGGCTGTCCAAACTCTAAGTTTTCCATCTTTATAGTCGGGGAGAGGAACGACATCTTAGATCTTACCATTATATTCTTCAACGTTGATAAGCGGAAAAACTTCATACAAGGAATTTTCTTTCAATTCCTCCATAAAAGGTGATGGCGCGGGGAAGAACCTCCCAAAAATGTCACTCCTCTCGGTATATGGCCTTCTGATGGTGACGTGGACGGAATCGGTTTCATTGTTGAGGTGGTGTTTGTCAAAGTGTTGATCTTTGTTAAAACCATAGGGTAGTTGTAGACATGCGGTAAAACGCCTTTCTCCGGTGATGTCACTAAGTCTGTGAATACATATGATTCTGATTCTGTTGAATTGCTTGTTCGTGTCCTAGTCGAGCATCATTTCGTCTTGTCTGAACCCCGCCAAGGGTACTATGTAAGTTATCAACTGCCCCTCTTCGTCTCCAACCACATCCAAAATAGGTTTTTCCAACAGCTCTCTATATCCACGGAAGTATTCTTCCTCCCATTCTCTAAACTTCTCCATAGCATGTGAGATTTCTACAATTAATTATTTAAAAAGTATATTAATATTAACACATGTACAAGAAACATATATATATGATAAAGCAATTCCTTATAATAAGTAAGAAAGAAAAAGGTAGAGGTTCATACATAAACCAACTCAAAAATGCGAGAAAGGAAAGGAAAAGAAAGAGAATTAATAGCTTTTTGCATTCTTGAGTTTTTTTTATCAAAAAGAAAGGAATAGAAAAGAAAGGGAATATTGGGGGGTTTTGTTCCAAAAACTTTCCTTCAGAAAATGTGCAGAATAAGAAAAATTAAATCAAATGATGCAATTTTGCACCAATCAAATGACTCAATGTTAAAAGATTAAACCAAAGAACACAAATTCTTCAATATAATATCAAAACTAAAACTGTGTGTTACAATGGAAACCCTTATGATATTTAAAGGAAAACAACAGTAGAGAAACTAGGAAATATAAAATAAAGTCCAAAAATAGTTCAATTTAGAAAAGATTAACAACTTCAACACCAAGAAAACACTTCCATAATTTGATCTTCCTATTTAGATAGACTGTTGATGGACCATGTGAACAATCTTGACCCAAAGGGCTTGTAGTTGCATCACATTTGACATGAAACGAAATTAATTAGCAAACCACCAATTTGTTCTGCCATGATTATGGTAGAGTGTAGACAATGAGCGGTAATTATTTTAGGTTCGTTTTTTGGTGATTTGGTGGGTGATTAGAGGGTAGATGATGATGCCAAAATCGTTAGCTCTGATACTATGTGAATCTATATAGAATGAAAAAGATGTTTTTTTTTTATTGAATTTATGATTGATGATTGACATTGAGCCAAGACCCTTTATATACTGAGAAAAACACTCTTAATATGGTAACAAAATCAAAAGCATTAGGGATCTGCAATCTTCTTTGCAAGAAAACACCTGAGAAACTTTAAGCAAAATGTCCACAAGAAGCACGATGGTGAAACTATTGAAGTATGCACCGCTCTTTGGCAGGTCAAATTGTGTTAGGCGGGTGCTAATCTCCAGGCCCTCGTTGGCCGTTGCTTTTGAACCACATTCAACTACAAGACGCTTTAGGAGGTACGCTCCCACTTTTACCAAAAAATATAAATCAAAAGCATTTGACTTGAGTCGATCCTTTTCTCCATGCCTAAGAAGAAATCGTTTAATCTTGGAAATGATGATAATCTGATCCTGGAAATTATTTCTAACACCAATGTGTGTGAGTAATCTCGCATTTCATGCGATTTCGTTCATGCTTCTACCCCTTTTCAACAACCAACCCAACATATTTCTTTTATGTGTTTTGAACTTAATTTGTTTAGCTAGTATGTATATATATATAAAGCTATTTGTTTAAAACTTGAGCTAAAAGTATTGGTTCTTAAATTGCTTACATTGTATTGTCTTATATTTGGAAATTTGTTAGTTATTTCTTAATTTGTATTGACTCCTAAATACTGGCTCATATATTTGAATGAATTGTGGGGACGACTCTAGAGTCTTGACAAGACAAAATGGACCCAAGCCCAAAAACTAATAAGAGCCCAAAAATGTTTAGGTTCTATTTTTCAACCCAACAAATTAATAGCATCAATAGATGGTTCTTAAATTGCTTACAATGTAATGGCTTATATTTGGATGAAATATATTGGTTACTTATTTCTTGATTTGTATTGGCTCCTAAATATTGGCTCATATATTAGAATGAATTGTGAGGACAGCTCTAGAGTCTTGACTCTTTGACAGAACAAAATGGACCCAAGCCCAAAAGCCCAGCAATCTTTTATTATTTTTTAGAGACTGATTATCTGGAAGGAAGAGGGCTCGCATTTTTTTTTATTATTAGTATCATATCTTTATTTTCTATTATTTATATTTTTAGATTTATATATTATTTTATATATATATATATATATAGGTTGAAGACATCATTCTGATGGATAGATATAAAGCAAACAAAGTGGTTGTACAATTCAACAATTGGATCGACATAAATGGATGACGCCCTTTTGAAAGTTTTTGCATCTCTTGGCTGTATGAATTATTGTAATGATGATTGATATTTATTGATGAGTTTTTAGACATGGGTTTTTCTTCTTGTTTTTATGGGATTTCATTTTGTTAGGTAAGGTGGTTGTTTTTCTAAGTTCATTATTGGTGGTGGTATTGCAGCTTTCATGGATGTCTTTTGTTGTAGGTTTTGAGAATGAGACAAAAAGGTTAGAAATAAATGATATATAGATACATATTTTATGCATATGATTGGAATGAAATTATGTAGATCTAGAGAAAAAAAATGGTTGGGTCGGATATTAGTGTTGGTGGGTGGCCGGGAAAAGGGAAGAGGAAATGTGTTTTATATGTAAACAGACGATTTTACCCTCATGTGCAGTGCACATGAAGGCGTTGACGGAGCCACATTAACGTTCGTTAAAGACAGGGTGTGAAATGAAGCAAAATGTCACCTTAAAGAGATGTGATGACAAAAAAAAAAAAAAACAGTTCAGGGGTAAAACTTAATAAAATGATACCTCAGGGCATGTAATGAAACTAACTTTTCAAGAGAAAATAGCTACAATAGCCAATTTTCGTTGCGATCGTACCAAAATAGCCAAGATTTTTCGGACTATCACAAAATAGCCAACAAAATCGCAACAAAAAAGCCAAAATCACAACAAGAAATGCCAAATCGCAACAAGAAATGCCAAAATCGCAAAAAAATGCCAAAATCGCAACAAAAAATGGAAATCGCAACTCGCAGTTCGCAACTCGCAACAGTTTGACTTTGACTCTTTTTTTTTCTTTAAGGATACTAGTTTATTATATAATACATGAATACTAGTTTATTATATGATACATGAATACAAAACTTCAAAAACATAAGAAACACACAAGAAACATGCTAGAAACATACTAATAATCCCCTAAGTTAACGGTCCCAAAAAGAGATAATTGTGAAGTCGATTTTGATTTTTCTTTTGATTTTGATCTTGATGAAGATCCATACAACATACTCTCTCAGTGGAAGAAAAGATGTTGTAGAAACATTTAGTATGTTTTTTTTATGTATCTGAAGCTTTGTATTCATATATTATATAATAAACTAGTATCTTTAAAAAAAAGTCAAAGTCAAATTATTGCGAGTTGCGACTTGCAATTATGTCATTTCTTGTTGCGATTTTGGCAATTCTTGTTGCGATTTTGCATTTATTGTTGCGATTTTGGTTTTTTTGTGATTTTGCTGGCTATTTTCTGATAATCCAAAAAAAGTTGGCTATTTTGGTACAATCGCAACGAAAATTGACTATTGTCGCGATTTTCTCTATATATAATACCAATTGGAAGATTTTGTATATTTATAAATACCAATATGTTGGGTATGTATATGATTATTGTAGGATTTTTTTTTAGGAAGATGATTATGTGTAGATCTTTCTAGATATAAATAAAAATATATACATATGATGGTGATTATGGTTTTCTATGAAAAAGTAAGAAAAAAGAAGGAAAAAAAAAATTACATATGGTGGTGATTATGTTTTTATGAAAGAGAAAGGAAAAGAAAGAAAGAAAACAAAAAGACAAAGATATCAAGTTTGGTCATTTAGTGATATGAAAAGACATTATACCCTCACGTGAGGGTCACGTGTGGGGCTTTACGGAATCCAGCAAACAGCCGTTATCTTAAAGGACTAACTTTGACCCTTATCCTTTTGTAAAGGAAGACGACTGATAATATTGAAGTACAAGGACAAAAGGTGATATTGTGTATAAACCACGGGGATGATCCGTATATTTATCTCTATTTTGTATTTCATATTGCAATATTTTGATTATGATCTTCAAACTCACGTCACATAAAATGTTCCCCAAGAACTATGATTTAAAATATGTGTAGTTTAAATGTCTAATTACACACAACATGGAAAAGTAGATATAGGAAAGATAAACATATTAACATCATATAAAATACACGTAGACGGGTAGAACCTACACATATGGCTCGTAAGATAATCTATTTAGGATTCCATAGCTAGAAAGGTACTAAGATTCATGGGGTTCATGTACTTTGTACCATTAAATATCTCTTGCACGATGAGCCGGTTTGCCCTTTCGGAAGGGTGATATCCATCCCAAAACACATATTTGTTTCTATCTTGACATAAATTTGATAATGGGGTGCAAAGTCCTAATCCATTATACGGTCCTTGTCCACAACATGCATCTTTTGATGTGTCAAAGCCTACATATTTGATAAAAAAAAAAAAAAAAAAAGAAACAAAATATGATAATAACATAATAGGGTAAACATAAAAAAAACAAGAAAAAAAAGTATAAATAGAAATTACCGAAAGCTTTTGGGTTATCGATCATGTTCACATGTAAAAGATGTGTTTCGATTGTTATGAATATGGTGTTGCCGAGCTTTTTGTTGAGTGAATTCACCATGTTGATGAGTTGTGGATTAAATAATGTTGCGGCTTCTTGGAGATCGGCTGCACATTCGCCTCCCCTACTATGTAGTGCCAAGATCGCGGGTACACAACCTAGTGGTCCGGTTCCTGTCACCAGCACTTTGCGTGCTCCGAGTTCATAAAGCCTCTGGTAGAGTAACAGTTTATTCTGTTAGTTTGTTTTTCTCTTTATAGAGAAGTGACATTCGTATATATGTTAGCATACATGTGCCTTACTTTAATAAAAAGTTGTTTAATATCAAATAAAAATTGTATATGTTAACATACATGTGCCTTATATGGTTGAATATTAAACAACTTTTTATTAAAGTGTAACAGAATAAAAAGTTTTTTTTTTTTTTTTAATAAAACAATTTAGTAAGTTATATGCTTTAATAAAAAGTTGTTTAATATTCGAACAATTCGACTCAATCCCATTTTAAGTGGCTTTTAGTTATAATTAATTTGTATGAGATAAAGCAAAATATAGAGTACACTATACCATCAAGATCTTCTCGTACTCAGAAATGATGAATGGGACATAGTCAGGGATTTTATATTGAAGCGACCTAATTGAGTTAGGCACCAAGAAGTAGTTGTTCACAAAATCGTTGCCTCCACAAGTGATCAAATACAATGCGTCGTTGACAAGCTTGTTGGCTTTATCTTGGCCAATTAGATCAGTGACTCGTCGTTTATATGTCTCAAAGGCTTCCAATTGATATGGCATCCGAATTATATTTACCTAAATGGTCGTTTCAAAAAAAGAAACAAAAAAAAACTATGAATAGAAAAGCTTAGTGTATGATGGATGAATAATTATTCACTAGCTCACAAATTGGATCCCGGTATCATTGAGGATCCCAATCCCGGCAGAGGCAAAGTTGGCTCCGTTCAATAGTTTTTGATCAGCGAGTTCTGGATCCAAGAACGGCAATACTGGATCGACACCAATGTGCTCCCCTAAACATATATATTTTTTGAACATTAAAAATGTGTATCAAACTTGATAAATGATTGTAACATATGTGAATGAAAAATTGGGAAGACTCAAATGTAGTAAATGGGTAAAACTAAAAGAGACAATGCGAAAAGTTATTTTGTTTATTTACACTAATAAAAAATAATGTAATATGTTGATTTTCACATCGATAATTCAAGTCTTTTTGAGAAGTCAACCTATGCAATCCGGGAGATTAAGGCCATTGGAGAAACGACCAGTTGGACGATGAGTGGGATAGTCGATCCCATAAGGAGCTGAATCTGCTCGTGCACTAGTAACCAAAAAATTATTGTTTCCATTGTCTACCAACGAGTCTCCAAACACAAAGAATGCTCGGCGAGTGCTTTTAGTAGTTGGGGTCGAAGGTGGGTTATTTTCAGCCCTTGAAACATGACTAAATGCAAGAAATATGACAATGCTAACAAGTTGTAAGCTAGACATTGTTGTATAGTTGTGTACTTAGTAGTGCTTGTGCATGAATGAGATATATACATGATGCTACAGTTTCAAACCACACAAATTAATGCCCATTTTCCCTGGGTAGATTGTAGATTATGAGATGGGCATTAGAAATTTAGAAGTCTTTAGGAAGGTGAGGTCAATTACTATATATAGCAACACCTTTTCAATGTAAAAAGACTTACACAAAATTTCTAAATTCAGATTGTATTTGTGTTTAATTATCGATGGCTATATGAAGGTATTGATGATTTTCCTTTTATGGGTTTTGTTAAACGAAGCCCTAAGGGCTTTCGTTAAGGTGCATAAAAAAGTTATACACTTACTATAAAATTTAAGAGTTGAGCTTTTGATATGAAAACATAAACCTTTTTTATGTACGTTAAGTGAAGCCCTTAGTGATTCGTTTAACATTTCCTTTATTATATTGTATGTTTATCTTGATTTTGTTACATTAAGGTGCATGTAAAGAGCTAAACATTGCCATTTTTTGCCATATTTTATTAATGATTTCGTTAATACAATGCATAATAATAATGCTATTAATAATGGGGAGTGATACTGCTACAACAAATTTTAACAATCTACAACAAATCCTGCATAATACAGTTGTACACTGCATAATACAATTTGTATCTTTGTTGTAGATGATTAATTTTTGTTGTATAAATATCACTACCCATTAATAATACTCACCTATATATAGTAAAGTTACAAGTTACAACCTTAAAGTGTGCGTAATGGTTAACTTCAAACTTTACTTCTCAAGGTATACGCCACTTTAATTTATTTAGAATGTCAATGTCAATATATACTACCTAAATCCTAACACCCAACATGACTTTACGTCCTAAAGTCCAAAGACATTTACTTTTTACACTAAGTATTTTAATGAATGAGATGTGGCTTACTGTCTTAGCGGTCCCAATTAAAACATATAGATTTCATATTCAACGCCTATAATAAAACATACCCATAGAAGAACAAGAAGTAATGTCACTTCAATAATTTCGTGTTTTCAACCAACTTTTGTTGGTTATAGCATAGACATTGAAATTTTGCAAGAATCAAACCATGTCAAATTAGAAATGTCAAAATTTGATTTCATCCGCAGTCTACATTCGGTCATAAAGCTGATCAAGTATGTGACGTTACACGATAAATATGTTGGTTCGAATAATGCTAACTTGAAAGCTAAGTTATCGATGTCTATTGTCATATGAATTTTTTTTGTTACATTACTAGCTCTAGGGGCAAAATTTTGGTAGAATTGTCAAAAGGTAAAATATTACGAGTAATACAAATATTTGGACGTCAACCAATGTATCATGTTTTAATTGAACTATACACATAAGACCATTTGCAATGGTTAGCTGTTTGCTCGTGGAAGGCTTAATTTACACTTGACCGACCATGAGCCCACACCCATTGTGTGGAACTTGTGGTTCGGTTGGGGATAGACTCGTGATTTATGGTTTGTGGTCGTGGTAATGAGCGGTTTTATTTTTCTTTTTGTCTTATACCCAACATCTATATAAAAATAAAAAATAACAAGTCTCAGACTAGTAATTGATTAGTGATGAGTTCAGAGTATAATGTAGATAGAGTTAGTGATTAAAGAGTGGTGAGGAGAATTTTTTTGATATGAATGGGTCAGGATGGGTAATCATTAAGAATAACAGTTACCACTGTGAGTGTTCTAAGAACTAAAACCTTAGTATGTTTTAGGTATCGAACCCACCCGATCCATTAACTTTAGTAACTTCATTGCAATTAAATTTCGTGATAGTGGGAACGTTGATACCTTAGAGTTAGATAAACTTTCAAAATTGCAATGACTAAAACCATCTTATAAATAGGTATTGAAGGACTCGATATTGTCTCATACATCATGAAAGAAACTTGAAATGGAGTTTCCCATTCTCAAAAAATCAATATACGTGGATACAATATTGTCACATAGTTAAGTGACATGATGACATTGTGGTCACTTGTTTCAGAGTGTTACATACTTACATATAGCAATTGTAAATTTTTTATGCTTGCTCGTTCAATATGGCAAAAGGTATCTCAAAGTATATACGAGTACTTATCTATATCTTAAATTTATACATACAAATTTGACTGCATTGAGCATGGACCAAGCCCATTGAATGGTCTATATCCACAAGTCATTTGCCATGAGAAATGGTTTTTAAACCATAATCCTGGTCATGGATGTATACACCAAAAGGTAAAAGAAATTAAGTGGTGGTAAAATTAAAATGCTTATGAAAAACGAATCCAAAAAATACCAATGTTGTTACTGGACCTAATTTGTTATGTTAGGGACAAAGTTAAAAAAAAGTTATGAGAACGATTTAAAAATTCAAAAAAAAAAAAAATCAACTTTAAGAGGACGTTGGCTCCTTTGTATCACATTTGTCAAAATATATCATCTAACTATTGGAGCATAACACAAAGTTTCTAGCGAAATTCACTTTTAAAAAAAATAAAATACTAATGCATAAAATTGATTAAATAGCCTAGGAATCAACCAATTTCATCATGACTCAAAACCCACTTAATTTTGGTTTATATAAGAGCATATGTAATGGACCTAAGACCAGCGTGATTGATTGTGGTTTGACTGAGCATGGATAGTTCCACGTGACCACGTTGAGAGTGAGGAACATGTAGGGATTTTTTCGTTTTCATTTTTTAATTTTATATTGAAATTCAATTGCTAGTTAAATAATAAAAATTAACTGCTAATTTAAAATTTCAAAACAGTACCGTACTATATATATCTACATTCTACACACTACACTACTAATCTTCCACATTTTCATCACATCCCAATCTTCACTCATTTTTTTTCCACACACAAAAATCTCAACATTCACTAATATTCCAAACGAAGATGATATTATTAATTACAATGATAGAAATACATGGCATTAGAAATTTTTTCAAGATTACAAATATTATTTGTATAAAAATGTCTTAGTTATTAGTTGTCAATAAAACCAAAGTTTTGCACCCTATTTTCAAGCTAGTGAGATAAGCGATTTCATATGCAACATTACAGTTGTTATAAAGATTACCAAACCCACCGACTTAAATAATAAAGCTGCTTTGTTCATTTTTCAACCCAACATTTTTATGGTCGTATTTCATAGACAACGTATGTTATTTTTGTTACAAACAAAAAACAACTACGTAACTTGATGGTTTAATGAATGAAACTGTTAGCAAATCGAATGAATTTCAACGATGTCAATATTTGTATTCCCAAATAACTTAAACCCAAATTTGCAAAGCGTGGTTACAATTTAAAAGGTATAAATTTAGACTCTGTTTAACAAAGTAAGATTTTTACGTAATTTTTCTATAAAGGTAACATTTCTAATGATATTCTTTTTTTATTATTATTTTTTAAAAAGTCAGTATGTTTCGTTAAAATAAAATAAAATAAAAAATGAACAATCTGTTTTTAAGTGTAGAAAAATAGGTAAAACTGTTACTTTTCACGTACTTATAGGCGCGAGTGAGTTGCATAAACACTAAATAATATAATATCTAGTGAATAAAAAGACTAAATGAATAAATAATATCTCTATATAACTTTTTTATAATAGTTTCATGGCTTTTTTGTTGAAATGTAAAAAATTATGTAATATTTTCAAATACTTATTACAATATAGGGTTAAATGCAAATTTCGTCCCTGTGGTTATTCGAAAAACGGCTTTTTCATCCCTTTGTCACTTTGAGTTTTTTTCATCCTTGTGGTGCGACTTTGTCCCTGTCTTTGTTAAGTACCCCCACCTGCAAGTCACGTGAGGGGCATGTATGTCATTTAACATTTTTTAACCTATCTTCTTCTACTTTCAAAGAGGTATATCTCTTAAGGGATGTAAATCTATGTCTACATCTATGTTTATTCACTATATCTATATATACATACATTAAATCAAATCAAATCCACAGGGACAAAATTTATATACATACATCTATATCTCTATCACTGTATCTACATCTATATCTATATCACATACATATATATACAAATATAGATTCATACATATACTAAACCTAATCAGAAAACCAAAATCACTAATCTCTCCCACCAAATCTCTCCCGCCGGCCACCACACTCCACATCCACTGTCGTCGTCACCCCACTCAACCGCCACGCTAGGCGCTGCCACCCCTCTCTTTCTATCTCTTTTTAGATCTGACGGTTGGTGGTGGCTAATTTATATATTCGTTTATAGATCCATCTAGTGGTGGCCGGCTAGCTTGGGTCTTATTATCCAGAAAGTATGATGGGTTTGCGGTTTGTGGTTGGTAGTGGCCGTGGGGTTTATTTGCGATTGGGTTTGTGGTGATTGATTTGGGTTAGTTGTGATGGTGGCCGGAATTGGCAGGTCAGGTGGGTGGTGATGGTGGCCGGAGATGGCGGCTGGTAGTTATCTTTCGGTTTTATATTCCAGATTTCAGTTTCAGATTTTAATTTCAGTTTTGTATTTCAGTTTCATGTTTAGGTTTCAATTTAAACAGATTTTCTTCATATTTTTTTATGATGGAAAGAGTACTAATGGAAAAACTAACTGTTAATGTTTTCATTTTTTCATCTTTATATTTTGGATTGATTTTATTTGTTTTGTATTTTAACAATTCATGTATGATTTTGGATTGATTTTGTTTGTTTTAGATTTTATCTATAGTTTGTTTAATTATTTGATATAGATACAGATGTATGAATTTATATATAGATATAGATGCAGATTGATGAAGATGAACAAAGGCTGTAGGTGGGCGAAAAGACAAAAATACCCCTCAAGTGACTTGCACGTGGGGGGACTTAACGACAGGGATGAGTGCTTTTTGACGAAGTCCGACCACAGGGATGAAAAAAAATCAAAAACTAACGGAGGGATGAAAGAGCCGTTTTCAAAAAACCACAGGGACGAAATTTGCATTTAACCCTATAATATATTTTACATTACTCCATTAACATTAGTTATATTTAAATCAATCACCTATATTATTTACCATCATCACGTACCAACGATTACTGCACTGTTATCATATTACGTGAGTACCCTCTAAACATAATAAATATAATAAATCTAAATAAATATGTTTTTATTAGTGTAAATAAAAGACAAATACTAATTAATTAATCATTTCTAATCAAAACCATTAAATCTTAAATAAATCACTGTTGTAATATATATTAAATAAAAGAAAAAAGATCTTTTTGAAATTTGCTAAACATATTAAACACTTTGTCATTTTATAACCTTCATCCAAATAAATTTCATATTTGTAGTACCAATAGTAGCTTATAAACCGGTAAAACAATCAAAATGGCAATGACTTAAGGTTATTTAAAGGGAATTGAAGTGATATTTATACAAGAAATATTAGCTATCTACAACAAAGGTACATAATTTATTACACAGTATACAACTGTATTATGCAGGATTTGTTGTACAAGGCTAAAACTTGTTGTAGCAATATCACTTCCCTTATTTAAATGTAAACAAAATCATAAATAGGAAACGTACAAACGGATTAAATCAATAATAATGTAGCATTACATAAAACATTTGAAATCAAAAATTGTGTGCCTCATTTTAGTTTGATTAATACAAGATCACACGTTAGAGTCGAGAGACATGATAACACTCAGGTTCATTGGCTTCATGTACTCGAGTGTACCGTGCATAATTTGATGCACTATTATTCTGCAAGCTCTTTCAGTCGGATGGAAAGCGTCCCAGAATACATACTTGTCCCTATTCGGGCACAAGTTTGAAAGTATCGTGCATGAAGCAGGAAGACCGTTGTATGGCCCTAATCCACAACAAGCCGTCTGCGATGTTTCAAAACCTACACGATAGTTGTTAATGTGAGATCATAATTCACTAAACAAACCTCTTATTTTTTGAACAAATAAATTATATATCACAGCCCAATCTTTGTGGGTCAATTTCAACTTGTGGGCTAATCTCGGCCCATTCTGAAAATTTACCCACAAAATACAAAGACTATATAAGGAGGAACTAATCAATCGTTGTGAGTTAACTAGATGTGAAGCAAGTTTGAATTTTAACCCTTGGATTACTTTGCTTGCATCATCTACTTTTTTTAAATCTATTCCCTAAATTACTAAATATTAAATTGCTAAATATTAAACACTTAAGTAATTCATGTTATACAAAAACACATCTAATAAACTACTCGTATCAAATTAATATCTTCCCACAATTATAAATTAATATTGACATCATAGTTTTACGTTTAGATATACTTTTAACATTATCATTATAAGTATTTTATATGTTATAAATTTAGGAATGTAGCTGGAGTTTTTGGTAGATATAGATTATAAGTTACCAATTAACTTTTGTAATTAAATTAAACAATAAATTAAATTAATTAGATAATTCATTATTAAGTTTTGTTAACTGAAGATAAACATATTGGCAAGAATAATTTAAAAATATAATAAAAATAATACATTAGTAAATTTTTGTTTTAAAAAAACCACAATGTATTATCTTGTCGTTAATAATAATAATAATAATAATAATAATAATAATAATAATAATAATAATAAGAAGAAGAAGAAGAAGAAGAAGAAGAAGATGATGTAATCCAAAATTTATAGTTTGATATAAACTTTATAAAATTTAGAGTCATGTTAATTAACTTAATATAAATTAAAAAAAAAAGACAGGTTTGATGCCACATCTCATCTTAAAAGATATATAATCTTTAGATATATAATCTTTTTTTAGTTTATTGATCGATAAATGTTTCAAAATTTACTAAACATTTTAAATAACTTTTAGTATTTATTTATAAATACTTTTAAGTTTGTTGATTTTTATATGATTTTAGCTTATGCCTTTTTATTTATTTAACCTTAAATGTTATAAATTATTTTACTAAAGATATTTTTGATAAAACTCTATGTATTATCGATATCTTTGATTTTCATAACACATGATATTTTTATAGTCTTTTCCCTCATATTTATTATTGTTGGTTTTAACCATATATTATGTATTATTATATTCCATTAATATTAGTATCCTATAATGATAATTTGCATAACTATATTTATAGTTATAAGAAAGTAACTTAGAACAGATTTGTAAATATCTTTTATAATTCTTATTCAAAATTTAAATTTAAAATTTATATTAGATATAAGAAATTAATAAAAAGAAAATGCCTCATATTAAACACCTAGCTATGCTAATTTCTCAAAGTTAATAATAATTTTTTAAAAATATTATAAATTAATGTGGCGGCTGTGGGGGTAGTAATGGCGGAGGTGGTAGTGGTGGTGACGATGGTGGTGGCGGTAGTGAAGACGGTAATGGGGGCGGTGGTGATGGTGAATGTAAATGTAATTGATGATAGAGGTGGTATTGTAATTATTTTAAGTGTTAGGGTATTTATACTGTAAATTATATCATTAAGAATATTATAAATATATTAGACGAAGATGTTTAACTATTTTTGATTATTTTTTTTTAAGGTAGAAAGTTCAAGGAAAGGAATGAATGGTTTATTTGTCATATATGTTTTTATTTCGCTTAGTTTTTATATTTTTCTCTCTCTCTCTCTCTCTCTCTCTTTTTAATGTAATATACATTTAAACATTATAGTATCTTCTGTAAAGAGTTATTAATTCATAAATAGTTATATAAATACTTATATGTGGATCCATTAAGTTTTTTCCTTTAATTTTCCAAATGTTATTATTTCATGGTTAGGTTGATATTTAGATTGATTTTTAGGTTGAATTATTATTATCATTATCTATGAAAAATGATAAATCAACCTAACTCATTAACCTAAAAATCAATCTAAAACATAAAAATTTTGACACGTGAATTTCACTAAGGGTGTGCAAAAAAATGAAAATGAATTTTTTTTTTTGTTTGGTAAAGAATGGACATTGAAGACATGAAGATATAGAATTCTTAAGAAATAGATTACTTCATGTTTTGATCTTGATCCTATTCAGGAAGAAATAAGTTTCATTCAAAGAATTTCTCCGTGTTTACATATTGAAAAACAATATAACTTTATGCAAAAAAAGACATGCATATGAAAGTCGCGTGGTCTGCAAATTACCATCCATATATGAAAAAATCATCTCTTCTTTCTATCCTTTTTGCATATGTTGTTTTTGAAAAATATATTTTTCTTTCAAATTATACTTCTCTATTTAATCACAAAAATATGTATATATATGAAGGCTACATACTCACATTCCACTCTTTGATTAAATTCCTACAACCTTATTTTTGGAATATTTTTTTATTGTATCATTTTTGTTTTGATTTGCAAAAGCCGAGAAAGAACGACTCATGGTGGTTGGGTTCATATCCAATTATAAATTATATAAAATGTGAGTTTTAATTAACTCAACTCAATATTGTGTAATTTTCAAAATGTCAGCATCTTATTGTTGAGTTGATTTTAATTTTTTTAGGTTAATTTATTATTATCTTTTATTTATAGTTATGCATGCATAGTATTATAAAACATCAAAATTTCATTAGTAATATATGTTCACCCGCGTATTACGTGGGTTAATAATCTAGTAATTCACTAAACAAACCTCTTATTTTTTGAACAAATAAATTATATATCACAGCCCAATCTTTGTGGGTCGATTTCAACTTGTGGGTTGATCTCGGCCCATTCTGAAAATTTACCCACAAAATACAAAGACTATATAAGGAGGAACTAATCAATCGTTGTGAGTTAATTCACCTTGTACTAAAAATCGACCCATTTTGACAAGTTACCTAGCCCACCCAAATCGACCCATTTTGACTAGTTGTAATAATGGTTAATTCTTACCAAATGCCTTAGGATCAGAGATCAGATCATGGTGCATGAGTTTGGAGTTCGCGGCGATGAAAACATCAGCATGATATTCAGCATTCAGATCTTGAACCATTTTTGCGAGTTGTGGCTCGAACAAGGAAGCTGCGGCTTGAAGATCAGGGGAACATTCACCATGTGTGTTGTGAAACATCCGCTCACCTGGTGCGCACCCCAACGGTCCAGGACCCATAACAATGACCCTCCTTGCTCCAAGTTCATACAATTTCTACATTGTAATTTAACAAACTCTTAATGTATGCTCTTATCAAAATTTCATAGTAATAAGAGGTACTATTTCAACCCAAATGACAGGGATCCAATATGGTTCCAGGGACAAAGAGTCTTCCTTTATTATTATTATTATTATTTACTATATTAACCCAAATGATTTAATAAATACTCATTTAGTCTAGTTACGTTTCGATTCCAAATGAATCATTTGGGTAAAACAAAAAAGTTAAGCTAAAGAAAATGAGTCAAATGTCATATAAAGTCTTAAAAGCATCCAATCTACAAGTAGAAACACTTTACCTCCAAGATCTTGCGATATTCGGATATGAGGTTAGTAACATAATCAGGAACAGCCGTTAATAGAGACTTAATCATAAACGGATTCCGCCAATAGTTGTTTATGAAATCGTTGCCTCCCAACGAAACGAGGATTAATGCTTGGTTCACGAGTTGTTTTGCTTGTTTTTCGTCTGTCACAAGACTAAGTTTTTTTTGGTACTCTTCGAAGAGTTGGAGTTGTGCTGGCATTTTCAGTACGTCCCCCTGAAAAATGAACCCATCTTAATTAGATTATGATCATTGTGTATGTCATTATTCACTAATTGAACTTAATTAATATGTATATGTATATATACACGTATATAACTTCTAATGATTTTGACTTACAAAAAGCATCCCGGTATCTTTACGTATTCCAACTCCAGCAGAAGCAAAATTTGCACCAAGAAGAAGTTTTTGACCCGTGAGTTCCGGACTCAAATATGGTAATACGGGTTCTGACCCAATGTATTCACCTATATATGGACAAAATAAAAAATAGACAATTTATACTCAAGCGTTTTTAATTATATGGTATATGTAATGTTAAATGGTAAGTATAAGGTTAAAAATCGAATATTAATAAGGATATAAAAACGGAACTGATAATATCTGGAATGTTGAGGCCATTGGAAAAACGACCAGTAGGACGATGATCAGGAGAATCGATGCCATACGGTGGCATATCAGCTCGTGCTTGGGTCATCAAATGATTATTGTTACCACTATCAACCAACGAGTCACCAAACACAAAAAATGGTCGGGCTTGTTTTGGTTTAGAGCTAACACTAGGCCCTCTAGGTGTACTAGGAGCCTCCTTAGGTGCAATATGAGTCTCATTAGGAGAACCGTGATTGCGTTTAGGTGGACCGTGATTGCCTTTGGGTGCAACACGGCTTTGTCTGGGTGCATTATGATGCCCGTTGGGTTCAAAAATAACTTTGTCGAGTGCATTACTAACCCCGACGATTAAACACAACGCTAAAACGAACCAAAGGCTAGTCGATTGAGACCAAGCCATCGAGAAGATAGTGTTGTATCAACAAGTGAAATTGTTAAGGAGAAATTTGGGAAGATAATGAGGTAGAAGAGAAGAATAGTTCGTGGGTTTATATAGAAGGTTAGCTTGTTAATGCTTACTATATAATCTTTGAGGCAAAAAAGGCATGAAAATATGAAGTTAATTCTGGTAGTAAATAGTCAATGTAAAACATTACATATTTCAACGTTGACCAAATCATAATTTTTTTGAAAAAGGTATTATCATTCGATGTACTTAATTAAATCATAAAAATTAAAATTTTCTAATTAGTATGTTTTACATTGACTTTTTTCAAAAAAAATATATATGTACTTTAATTTAATGTCATATTTTCTTAATATTTGACTAGTTATTATTTTGTAAATCCGCGTAAACTGATCTTTTTCAGCAAGCATAGTTGTATGCATACTCATTACTCAGTTTTGACTCATATGGTTATAAAGTAATTAGCTAGGATTATGAATTATTATATGGAATTCAAATAATAAATTCGAGAGAATAAAAGGGTCAATCTTTTATCAAATGCATATGACATTATGACCTTTTCTTTATGAAAATAACGTATTCACCTATTTGGTAGGGTATCCACAACTTTGATACATGAAAAACTTTTGAAAATATAAACTAAATTTTCATAATATGAGAAGGTTTATAATGACATTCAATAAGAAATGAACCTGTTAATAATTTAATGTGTGTTGTGACTATAAAGTTTCTAAAGGGTTTTTACATAGTAGGTGTAGGTTTATAAAATGAACATTAGGATTAAGATTTTGAGAAACTTCCAGTTAAGGATGAAATCTTTAAAAGCTTTATAAAAAGCTTTGTACGAGATGCCTACAAGCAAGAACTTTATATAGAGCTTATTACGTCAACGAAATAGATTTTCGATAACTTTATATAGAGCTTATTTATATGCCATTCCCGTTGGTGAACATATATAACCGACCGACCATTCTCCTAATACGATTGAACTAACTTCTTTCTTGCCTGAAATATTAATTAATAGCCCAACTTTTCATGGACACAACAAACGAGTTTGTCAGTTTTTGAACTTGTTGATCAACTATAACCAACTGTCCCATTTAGAATATACTCTTAAAATAACTACAGTAACACTTTTTACATTATTGACTTTTATTTTAATAACCACACTGTAGCCGCCATCACCCGTCACAGCCACCACTACCATCTTCGCCACCACCCGCCGCTACCACCACCACCACTTTCATCGTCGTCATTACTGTCACCACCCGTCGCATCCTACTGGTGTGTATCTAGTTATTAATAACAATTTTAGTCTTCAACTATTTCAACCCCATAGACGTTTGTTTATTTAAACTTTAAAAAACACCGTTAATTTTTTGCCCGTACAAACGCTTAAAGGAAAAATGTTTGATGATAGCAAAATTAGAAACAAGAGTTTGTTTTGTAGATAATTGACAATATGAAGGATTCAAATATATGTATCTTAAATTTTACATAATACAAAGCAATGTTTATTTTACCTGTACGAGTTAAAATAAAGTATTCATTTTGCCTGTATTAATTAATAAAATAAAATACTTCCGGTTGAAAGTAATGAACTTGGAATAAAAGAGTTGTCTAAACCATAAGAGAAAATTGCGACAATAGCCAATTTTCATTGCGATCGTATCAAAATAGTCAAGGTTTTTTAGATTATTACAAAATAGCCAACAAAATCGCAAAAAAAACGCGAAATCGCAACAAGAATAGTCAAAATCGCAAAAAAAAGCCAAAATCGCAACAAAGAAAACGAAATCGCAACTCGCAACAGTTTTAACTTTTACTTTTTTTTTTTTAAGGATAAGATTTCTTGCAATGTTGTCCTTAAAAAGATAAGATTTCTTGCGATTTTATCCATATAAAGATAAGATTTTTTACAAGATTTTCTGATCACACAAATACAAAAGTTAACTAGTATATATCATGTTCATTGTATTTGTTCTAATGATCAGAAAATCTTGCAAAAAAGCTTATCTTTTTATTGATAGAATTGCAAAAAATCTTATCTTTTTAAGGACAAAATCGCAAAAAATCTTATCCTTAAAAAAAAGAGAAGAAGTCAAAGTCAAACTGTTGCGAGTTGCAAGTTGTGATTTTGCGTATTTTGTTGCGATTTTTACTTTTTTTTGTTGCGTTTTTGGCATTTTTTATTGCGATTTCGTTTTTTTTTGTTGTGATTTTGGTTTTTTGTTGCGATTTTGTTAGCTATTTTGTGATAATCCGAAAAACCTTGGCTATTTTGGTCCGATCGCAACGAAAATTGGCTATTGTCGTGTTTTTCTCAAATCCCTTTCATAACAAAATTACGTACAACACATCAAAACAAATCCTCTTTTTCTCTTCTCACTCTCTTCTCCATGTCCATCCCAACTAATACATACTCCACAAAACAACATCAAAATTTCATTAAAATACTTTTACATTAACCGTCGTTTTAGTGCGTGTAAAATGCTAGTTTTATAAAACAAAAATTTGAGGAAACCATATGTGCTGTTAGCTATACTTATGCCAGGAGATAATTATGTGTATTTATGGATTAAAAGGGTTGAACGGTAAATTTTTTCTTTGCAAACACCAATTTGATGCACTTTGCTGGATTATATGGGTAATGATCGATCTTTTTAAATTGTTAGCCTAAAAGTTTTCCTAATTGATAGGATTGTGATATGTGGAAAATCAATGTCAACAAGGGAATATATTTAGAGGATTGGTACGGGCGAAGCTCTTGATGCCGGCGCTACGCCGTGGTTGAGGTGGTCGGAGATGATAGTGGCTAGTGGTGGTTGTCTCGCGAAGGAAAAAACCTAGAAATTTTAAACCCTAAAATGCTAAAAAAAAAAATTGTACTTACACATGTGTAAGTCTCGTCGGAACTGGTTGCCGTCGTCGGAGGATCATGGTGGTGGTCAGATATGATCATGGTGGTGGTGGTCGGAGATGGAAGGAAGAAGAAGGAGAAAATACCTTGTACTTTTTGTACTTTTTCATACCCTTATACTAAAAATAACTTTCCTCTATGTATATATATGCATAAATATTTGGTTTTAATAAATCAACTAGTGAAATTTGGTATTTACGTTGTTGATTTTCTTTTTTGTTCTTGATAAAAACCGAAACTGATGTATATTATTTAATTATTTCAAATTTCTTGTTTATTAATTTCAAATTGATATTTATATGGTTGGTAAAAATGGTAGATTTGAGATTGAATATATAGAGGGGTGTGTTTTTGTTGAATTGAATTCAATGGATGAATCTGTGTTGCAGCAACAAAAATTTTGATGAAGGAATTTTGTGGGAATTTGGGGACTTGTTCTTGTTTATTTTGATAAAGGAATTCAATGAGTCAACGTCCTGCCCAGTTTGTTGAAGAGGCAGTCAACACCTTCAAAACACACACAAAACCATCATCATGTAGATGGATTAAAACCAGATAGCAGTTTTGTCCCCTATGGTATTTGTCATGATATAACCTACTGTATATGAAAAAAAAAACATTGACCCCCTAAATAGAAAAAAGTGACAAGTTCGGGACCTTTAAAACCAATTAGCCCAAATACTTATTACAAATTTGTTTGGTGTCCAAAATACTAAATAAAAACTTTGGTTATATAAGGTGCTCTTAAAGTAAAATAGGTTAGTTTGGTGCTTAAAATAAATAAAAACTTTGATATGATCATATGAAGGCAAAAAGATAAAAGTTCAATATTCCTATCAATCAATATTATTGCTAAATGAAACGCGATTAATATTTTAGTTTTTGTGTCTAAGGTTGCAACTATTTAGACACGTTAAGTTGATTCCTTAATTTGAGTTAAATTGAGGTAATTTTAACCTTTGAATGAAAATCAAGGGTCAATATTTAAAGATCACATTTAAATCTTATCTTTGATTTTCATCTAAAGACTAAAAATACTCTGACCCTCAAGTTAAAAATAATTTGAAGAGATCTCACCCATTATTTATTATTAGATCTACCCATAAACAAAAAAAAATCATGACATTTGAAGGACTTGAGTAGATCATGTATAAGCTTTTATATTATGTTTTTTGTTTGTAGTCGTGATATCAAGTTGTTTTTGTTTGTAGTCATGCTTTATTCGGATCCTAATATGTTTGCAAAAGAGTAAATTAACATAATGGCAGTAGATTTCGTTCTTAATTACAGACCAAATTATAAATTTTGTTACTAATGCACAATTAATATTATGTACGTATATATTATCTTTAATACGAGTAAAATTATTATTAACGTATATCCTTCAGAAACATTAAAATAAATAATATACGAAACATAATACTGTAAACCTGAAAATATTGTATTATAATATCATTAAATGTCAAAGGTTATGAAGGTTGTCATCGTCACGTGTTTCACTCTTCTATTAGATAATTTTATACCTCGTATTACTATTCGAATTTTATCATATTAAATTTTGTTTGAGTTTTTTCTCTTTTGAGTTTTTTCTACAGATTTTTGTGAATAGCAACATGCATGTCTGATGGCTTGCTATTTGTTCGTGTCACATCACGAACCACTATTTAGTTTTGCCACATATGCCCTTTTAGATTTTTTTTTTATTACGGGTTATTCTTTGTTTTTTCTTTCTTTCCTTTTCTTTTTCTTTTTTTTTTTTCTATTTTGAGTCATTCAACCTTTTTATGGCACACATCATACCACTACTTACATTTTGCTAAATCGCATCTGCTTGAATTCTAAATATTGTTCTATTGGATAATTTTATGCCCCACACCACTATTTGGATTTTACTATATTGAATCCCATTTTAGTTTTTTCTCATTTGGTTTTCTTGGTTTTTTGCACAGATTTTTTGTGAATAGCAGCTCGCATGCGTGGCGAGTAACTACTCGTCAATGTCACACCCAGTACCATTATTTGGATTTTGTCACGTATGCCCTTTCAGATTTTTTTTTATTACGAGGTACTTTTTTGTTTTTTCACATTTTTTTTATTTTGAGTTATCCAACCTCTTGTGGCACACGTCGTACCACTACTTGCATTTTGCTACATCGCATTCCCTTGAAATCTGAACTAATATATTGGTGTTTTTGTCATATCACATCCCATTCGGGTTTTACTATTGATTACTTTTTGGTTTCTTGCACATTTATAACAAACATATTCATGGCAAAATCATTTTAAATTAAACGGTTGAAGGTTTAAAACAAGTATACTAAAAACTTGAACACTTATTATGGAGGGTCGGGATTCAATGAGACATAAAACTTAGCTTTGTTAGAGAAGCAAATATGTATATTACGAAAATTATTTTTGAAGAATATATAAGAAATTATTATTAAAATTGAAATCTTTTGGAGGGGCTGGAAAAAATTCCATCTTTGACGTAACCCTTTCAACAAGATAAGCGACGTTTGAAATTTTTTACTTTACGATATGAAACGTGTCAAATAGGTTGAAAACATGTAGTTAATGCATGAACCGTGCTATATAACTTCAATGAAATATTGAAGTCGTTAACTAACTAGTATTATTTTGGAATCATATTTGACAAACATACCATATTTGGTAGAAATCAAAAAAATTTTAGTAAATCACAAAAATGACACCTAGTGTTTGTACAATATAACACTGACCATGCATGTATGAATTTATTTACCCGAGATATATATACTCAACTTTTCCAAATATGCACGTTGATCATACATAACCTTAACATAGACAAACGAAACATTTAGCTGTGTCACATGCCGCACACATGGGGGTATATTCGTCGTTTCACAAGACCAAACAATGCGTAAATAATTCCAAGTGCAATTTGCCATATCTGTCGTATAATCCAAACAGAATGTAATATATCTTACGGGTGTTCAAAAAAGCCATACCTAAATTAATAATCTGATGGGTTTGGGTTATTTTGAGTTGGATTATTTAGGTTTCGGTTTTATTATTTGGTTAACCAAAACCATATAAATATAATCGTTTGGGTTACAAGTGATATTTATTTTATTTGGGTTACCTATATAACCCATATAAATTATATTTTATATTGTATGAAAGTAACATATATGAGATAAATATAATATCGTTTACTTAATCTTTACGCTTTTTTCAAGTTTCAACCATATATGATTCTTGCTCGATTATTTTGTATTTTAATGATTACGGTAAACAAAATAAAACAAGCGTTTTGCCTTTTATTAGTATTATACTAGATTTTAGATTCGTGTCCAATACTGGATACGGGGCTTATGATATTATCAATATTAGATCTTCAAATATTTAAGTCATAAATGCTTTATAATTTTGAAGATATACGGTTCTAAGTGTTATACTTTGCGAGTTGTAGTATAATAATCACATGTTCGTCACTATTATTATTAGATGAGACATATTGATGTAATTGCTTGCCGTAGACATTCCACATTCACATGTTATAATAATTTGTCTATTATAGAATTTTTTTAAACCAGTTGTACTCATAATCTGATATTATTATAAAAGATAATTAAAATATAAACATATTTGTGATTCTGTACTTGACATTCAAGTATGTATTTTAATCATGATGCAAGCTCATAACACGAAAAAGTTTATTTTCAATCATATGTCCAATGATAATTAGATAACAATTAGTATTGTTTTCATATTATTTGATAACAATTAAGACTCTTAATTTGATTGACAGTTGTAACTTTAAATAATAACAAAAAAAACCAATATATAAAAAGGGAGAAAATAATTGATGGCTAAAAATAAATATAAATTAAGTATTCAAGCTAAAAAATGTAAATATGTAAATTATTGATGGAAAACAAAAAAGTGTAAATTAGTGAGATTTTTTCTACAAATATTAATATAATAATATATTTGGGTAATGATTATTAAGATTTTTAAATTATAATTAAATTAAATGATGACATAAGCGAAATTTAATTTGAGCGATTTGATTGGTTAATAAGTCATTAGTTCAACTGTCTTATAATATATATTAAGATTAAGATTAAGATTAAGATGTGTTTTATATTAAAAATTTATATAACAATAGCTTAACTACTTTTTTAGTTAAATAATATTTGAGTTATATGTCGTCAAACTGTTCAATTACTAAAATGTTTTATATTATTATAGATAGTTTGTAACTTTTCTATCTTATCTATGTTGGGTTATTATTCAATTGATACAACCATGTTGTAATAACCATGTTGTAATGCATCAAATCAAGAACACGATAATCAAAATTGTTAAAATATCTTTATATAAACAATTTGTTAATTTATAATTTTACAAAGTATTATTTTTTATGTTTTTTTAATTAAAATTATATTGACATATAACTAGAGTATATCCCACATAATACGCGGATAAATATATATAACTAATAAAATACTAATATTTCAAGATATCGTATAGACAAATTGTAGATAAAAGGGTTCAAAAACAGTAATGTTATATCTGTTTACATATAATTAAATGAGTTTAAATATATGTGGAAAAAAGAATTGCATGGTGTAGATATATAGAAAAAGAAAAGAGATTTTAGTGATCAAATATCCATATACCTAATCTTTATATTATATTTGTATCATTTTGTTAATTTAACAAATATAAATAAAGAATGCTGAAATTCGGTGATGTTTTCATTTTTATAACTTTTATTATTTGATTATTCTAGACACTATAAATAGATTAGATTTATTTTATTTAAGTATCATAAGATATTAACGATGTAAAGTTAAATACTTATAATTATAACCAATATTTATTACGTTATATGATAAAAACATTTATAAAGTCATAATTAAATAACAACTTAAAAAAATTCAAAAAGTGATTTTCTAAAAAGTATAATAAAGTTTATGAATTAATTTACAAAATTATATCAATAAATTAATTACTTTTGATTAGTTTCTAAGTTTCCATAGTTAATGATCATATTTAAATTTATTAAATTGAAGATTAATCTAAAAAAGTTATGAAAGATATATGACATCATCATTAATTTAATAATTCTAATTAAATGTTGAGTTTTATCCAATGGTTCAAACTTTTCCATTTTGAAATAAAGGTTTCTCTTTTATATATATTTAGAGATTAATTTTTTTTTTCTTTTTAAGTTTAGTATGCTTCAAACTCAACATCATGTCTTATTTGTGTTACTCGAACCCGACCCAAATAACCTGAATCTTATTTGGTTTGGGTTTAGGGTTAATTTATTATGCTTCAAAACCCGAAAAACCCGAACCGAATAACCCGAAATCCGAATAATACGGCCGATCAACACCAATGATATATCCTATGCATAGGCATCTCTATTTGTTCAGAAGCTATATATAATCTCTTATAATACAAAATGAATTAAGAAATTAAGCAATTTTCATTATTCCTAAAATACTCCTAATTACTTTTTTCCTAATTCTAATTATGTGTGTAAACATCCCTAAATCATATCTTAAATCTTAACCCTAAAACATACCTCCTTCTTGAGCCTCTGCCCTCTCTCACTAGCTTTGGAACCACCGCCATCAAACCGCCATCGTTAATATCATTGCCGCTGCATCGCGAGGGAATAAATATATTACTTCAAATGTATGATCTTGTGCTTAATGTTATTAATAATATTCAGCCTAATTTAATTATTTTTAGGTTGTAAACACTATGAAAGCAAATATTATTTAGGGCTATAAATGTTATTATTAGGCTCTTTAGTCTTTATTATAGGTTAGGTAAAGCAGGGGTAATTATGTTAAATTCAGGGGAGTTTATGTAAAATTCAAGGGGGTTATGTATGTTTATTAAATTCAAAGGTTTAATATGTAACTTTTTTTAATGTAGCAGTACCTAAGCTTAGGTAAAGTCTGCAGTACGGATCATTTTCCCATAAAAATAATCATATATGTTTTTCACTTTTCTTGTTTAATATTGTTTCAGTGGGAACTCTTTATTGACTAATTAACTTAAGACTGGTAATGGTATTCACTTTTTACATACATAAATTTATTTGGAGGTGGCATGTTTCGCGGAAAAGAGGTCTGGATGGGGCCAAAAACATATAATGAGTCCTAAAAGATTTTGATTATCTTTTTTTTTGAAATGCATTATTGATTAGGGGATAACTTAGATGATGTTAACATCATCTTGGTTAGATGATGTTGTTCTCACAAACCATAAAAATCATGGGGGCTTTTTGACATGTGTAAAAATTGATTTAAATGAGTTTGTGAGAACAACATCATCCAACAAAGATGATGTTAATATCATAAATCATTTTCCCTGTATTTATTATGTGTCCTCTTTTTCTTTGTCCTGGCTCAGCCCCTCAGTACTAAAAAAGATTAAAGAATTTCCATTTGTAACACTTTACCATGAACCTTCAAATGAATACCCCACAGATCTCTAAATTCCTACGAAATCTCTCCGATAATCATATGTGTCATGTTTAATATTCTTTCATCAGGGGAAACCTTTTCCCTTTATTGACTAACTTGATGGAGTTTTTACCTTTTCACATAATTTATTTGACTAAATTGATGGGTAGCGTAATATAAAAAAGATGATTGATTGATTGATTCACACAAACAAAAATTTCTATTTTACTGAAGATCCATCGTATCCTAGATTTGAGAGAATTGAGATTATCTATTCTCTTTTTCAATGTTCAAAATTTTTTTGTTTCTTTTTTTCTTTTCAATGTACAAAAAAAAAAAATCTATTCTCTTTTTCCTTCAGTAATAAACAGTCGATTCACACGGATAAAAAGTTTCCAATGGCGTCGGCTTCAACTTCATCGGTTGAAAAGAGTTACGTATATGACGTTTTTATAAGTTTTAGGGGTAAAGATTTACGTAAGGCTTTTTTTGATCATCTTTGCGAAGGTTTTCGGAGACAAGGCATTATCGTTTTCAGAGATAATAAGCACATTGAGGTTGGAGAAAAGATTAGTGACGAGCTCCCCAAAGCCATCAAAGATTCCAAGTTTCACATGGTTATTTTCTCCAAGAGATATGCAGATTCTTATTGGTGCTTAAACGAGCTCGCGGATATCTTAGAGTCACAGAAGCCGGGGCACTCAACTTTTTACCCGATCTTCTATGATGTGACACCCAGCGACGTCCGCGAACAAAAGGGGCGAGTTAAAAAGGCATTCGCAAAACACTCAGAGAACGAGGCTGCTGGGAGATGGAGGGCTGCTATGGCACAAGCAGCGTCTATGGAAGGGTTGGAGTTGTCCAAGATTGGTGATGGGTATTCTCTTCTGTCTCGTGTTCTATATACTAATCCTAATATATATTTTATAATTCGAAATATATTTTATTTATTACGCCTATGAGCTAATGATTTAATTATACTAATCCATACAATTTTCATTATGATTGAAATAAACAAAGTATTATGTATGCATAGTTATATAAATAAAAAAACAGGCTAGCTAGAAAAATTATAAAATTAATAAGAAAACGAAATATATGTGGTCGAATTATACTATACTATCTCTAAATATATATAAAAGAGAAACCTTATTCATAATTGAAAAAATATGGACTCTTAGATAAAGTTTAAATTTTAATTAGATTCGTTAGATCAAATGATGATGTCATATACTTTTTAACTTTTTTAAATTTAATTTTATTTTAATAAATTTAAACTATTTTTATTTCCTATTTAAGTTTGTAGATATTAATAACTATTGTTGTTAATGATATAAATATAGAAACTAATAGTTTTATATTATAAATCATTTTTTTATCTTTAAAGTTAATTTTTAATTTTCTTACAGTAAAATTTTCATTTTTAATGTAATACGTTTTTATTAAATTATATTTTTGTATAGGAATTTTATAGCGAATAAAATTTAGTTATAAGAATTTTTGTATAGAATTTTTATCATATAATGTTTTTATCAAATCAATGTTTTAAAAACCGGCCTTTTTAATATAAAACTAAAAGATAAATATGGAGTCTATAATAAGCTATCACAATTATATATTGTATAAAAATTGCAATGATATTATACATAATTTTAAGTTAGATTAACACAACATGTGATATATAGATTAATAATTAAATTGCTTGGTAGTTTTAGTGTATAACTACGTTAAAGCACAAGTACAATGACAATGAAGACATATCCGGATGAATGAAAGACATCCAAATGAACGAAAACCTTACTTATCGAGACCTCTAATAGATGATGTATCCATTTTTCAACTGTCTGGTCACTGTTAACTAGAATCTAAACGACTACTAATGTAACTTTATGTTTTTTAATGATTTAATTTTTACCTGGTTGAATATTTTTCAATTTATGATATTGTTAAAATGTCATTGAATACGAGAGAAAGTACCCGCGCGTTGCGGCGGTGAGATGGTGGAGTGATAGGTCATATAAGGTGATACTAAATGCCTTAGCCGTATGGGCTCCGCCCTTAGATTTAAAAATTCGTCTAAAGTATATCGGATGACATCTTTAATGAAAGAGCATGAAATTTTAAGAACACCCATATAATTTTTATGATATATCGATGTACGATTTTTGAGATAAAAGATTTTGAATGAATTGGAGGAATAAATGATTTGTAGAGGAGAGAGAAAAAAATAAGATTGGTTGATATTTGAGGAGAGAAAAAGGACAATATAGTTATTTAGGTAAATACATAATATACATGGGACATTTTGGAGAAGTAATTGTTGAAAGTTATAATGTTAGACATGGACTTTTTGCTTTATAATATAGTATAAATATAGATAAATATATATGTTTTCCACGTATTACGCTGGTAATAATTTAGTTTATATTAAATAAGAACATCCAAGTATTATTAGTAAAACTAACTAAGTTGGAATTGGATTGGGATTAATATTCTTATTTCTATTTAGCTTTTTATTATTATTATTATTATTATTATTATTATTATTATTATTATTATGGATTAACTATCATAAATAATATCTATCAATAAATTAAAATAGAGTTGTATTACCCTTAATATAACACTTGGCGTTTTTATTGAATGACATGCGTCCTATTTAAATTTGTTCATTTTTATTATTTTATATATATTTATCAACAACAACAACAACAACAAGACCCAATCCCGTAGCGGGGTGAGGGGGAGGTGATTTGTAGATAGTCTTACCCCTACCTAAAGGTAGAGAGACTGCTTCTATAAGGACCTACGGCCATAAAGAGGTAAAAGTCGAAAAGGTGTAAAGAGAATAGGTTACATACCTGTCAGTCAAAAGCAGAATGGGAAAAATAAATATACCTGTTCACTGAAGTATCCCTGGCTACTTTGGAGTAGGGGAGAGTAGCCGACATGCGACCTAAAAATACTTACACAGGTTTGGCAATACATATACCAATAACATATGAACATATTAAACAACATAAAATTATAAAACATAAAATCGTAGCGTGCTGTAGTAACCCACCAAATGATAGGTAACAACCAAGCAATATAAACATAACAGTATGAAAAACTACCATGCCAGACATAAAACATGCACTGAACTACCTGAAAAACTTAGGTTACCTAACTAAACTAATCATAGTCCTCTCAAATTACTCTCAAAACCCCTAAACTAATCCTATTCTTCTATAAACTATTGTTGGTCATGTCCTCCTACCGACTAAGCAATTTGGGGGCAACAACGCTAGAGTAACCCCCCCTGGTTTGGGCAGCCAAACCACTACGGAGGTCACAGAGAAACCAAAATCTAAATAAAATCTAAAAATAACCTATTCCCATATGCCTTTCCCTCCTTGTCCACTTCCTCCGCCATGAATTTTTTTCCTCTCTCTCTCTTGGGACCTTCCTTAACCAGTCTTTCCACCTCCGTCGACCTACCTCTCCTCCTGTCGAGTCAAATCCCTTTGTAGCCTCGAGTCCCCTCAATTGGGCCCAATCCTCCTGACCAACCGTCCTTCACATCCTTGGGCAAGGCAATATGGGAAAAGAAGTCTATCTTAGTAAATCCTACCCTAACCTACTCCTCTACTCTAATCCTGGTTCTCCAGACCATCCTATCTGCCGTCATGTCCTTCGATAGGTCAAGCTCTATTAGGTCCTTCGCTAGACGATCCTCCCACCTCATCTTAGGCCTTCCCCTCCTTCGAATGCCGTCAACTTCAATAGATTCTGCTCTCCTTAGTGGTGTTGTCTGCTCTTCCCTTAGTTTGTTTAGGATGGACCCTACTTTTAGTTTGGCTCTAAAAGCTCTGTGGGGATCCTGTCAGCTAGGGTCTTCCCGCAAGTCCACCTTAGCATCCTCATCACAACCACCTCCACTCGGGACGCTTGGGCTTTCTTCATCGGCCAACATTCCGACCCGTATAACATAGCCGGTCTAATAACTACTCTGTAGAACTTGCCTTTGAGTTTCAGCGGGATCCTGTTGTCTCACATGACTCCGGTAGCTGCTCTTCACTTCATCCATCCCGCTTGGATCCGATGTGTCACGTCTTCATCTATATCCCCAGATTTGTGTATCACCGATCCCAGGTATCTAAAAGACTCCTTCGGACACAGTATCCGCTCGCCAGTGCGAATATCCTCAACCCCATTTTGTCTTATTTCCAACTTATCGAAGTCACATCGTAGGTACTCAGCCTTTTCTTGGCTCACGCGCAAACCATTGTCTTCAAGTGCTCCTCTCCACTTCTCTAACCTACGATTTAGCTCCTCTGTCGATATCGAGATGAGCGCGATGTCATCAGCGAAAATCAAACACCACGGTAGTTCCTCCAGTAGTCCACGCGACAACAAGTCTAACATTAATGTAAAAAGATATGGGTTAAGAGCCGAACCTTCGTGTAGACCCATTTCTACGGAGAAGAGCTCTGTGTTCCCCACCGGGGTTCGAACATTAGCACTAGCCCTATCGTACATATCCCTGATAAGACTAAAGAATCTCCTAGTAAATCCTTTCGCTTGTAGCGTCCTCCAGATCAACTCCCGTGGTACACTGTCGTATGCCTTTTCCAAATCTAGGAAGGCACAATGTAGTGCCTTTTGTCTTTCCTTATACTTCTCCATGAGACTTCTGGTGATATGAATAGCCTCCATCGCCGACCTTCCTGGTATAAAACCAAAATGGTTCTCTGACACTTTCGTAAACCTCCTAAGCCTCGTCTCGATCACTCTCTTCCATAGCTTCATGGTATGACTTAAGAGTTTTATGCCCTTATAGTTACTACAACTTTGCACGTCCCCCTTGTTCTTATAGATCAGTATAACCTCACTAAGTCTCCATTCTTCTAGCATCTTTGCACTTATCCAGATTTTATTAAAGACGGTTGTCAACAAGCTTATCCCTACGTCCCCCAGGCATCTCCATGCCTCAATAGGAATTTGATCTGGACCTACTGTTTTGTTTCTCTCCATCTTCTTTAGGGCGGCCCTTACTTCATCTTGGCTGATCCTCGTTGCCTCGTCGTCGTCGTAGCGTGTGTCTACGTGTGTACCGTGTTCCAATCCTTTTCCACTTCTCTCTGACCCTCTCCCATTAAACAGATTGACGAAGTACTCTTCCCATCTTTTCCTAATGTTGCCCTCCTTCACAATGCTCTTTCCGCTTCCGTCTTTAATATAAATGACGTCCCCTAAATCCCCACATCTTCTCCCTTGCTTTAGCAATTCTGTAGATATCGTTTTCGCCTTCCTTGGAGTCTAGTTTCTTATACAAATCTTCATACGCTCTTTCTTTTGCTATAGTTACACTCTTCTTTGCCTCTTTCTTGGCTTCGTGGTACCTTTGCCTTGCCAAGGACCATTCTCCATTTGTCCCGCTTCGTTTGCTCTTGATAAGCTCTATGTTTTGTCGCGACCTTCGTCTGGACTTCTTCGCTGATCCACCAAGATTCCCTGCGCACCTTACGTTGCCTACCTATCCCTCTGGTTACCCCTAGTACCTCCTTTGCCGTCTCCCTCACCCTCTCTGCCAAGTGTGTCCACAACTGATCAGCTACCATATGCGAAACGTCTTGAGTTTCCCTTGCGAACCTCCTGCTGGTCGTCGACCTAAACGTCTCCGCTGCTTCACCCATTAGGTTTTTCCAGAGAATTCTTGGCTTTACAGCCTTCACAAGCTTGATTGCTCGTCTACTCACGAGCAAATCTAAGACGGGTATGAAAGAGAAATACCAAAGTACCATTTTGGTACAAGGTTACATGTCTTCATTCTGTTTGATCAACACGTGTCATTGGGGACCAGCCTTTTTATCTTCATTTTTCCACTTGTATTTGAATTACAAAACTTGGCGGTGAGTCATTGAACTTATCCTGAACTTAAAGATAATACACGATCACTGACGAAGTCATTCGCTGAGTCTCTCAACGAATCCATGACTTAACAGTTAAAAAAATTCATGAAATAATGAATTTTCAATTAATTTATTTCAATTTTTTTTCATGTTGATCGAAAAATATATACTTTAAGAATATAAATAAAGATATTTATTAAACTATATGATAAGAATTTAAATATATATAATAAATTAAATAATTTAGTTTTAATGTTATAATGATGTCGTAAATTATTTAATAAAAAGTGAAATAATTTTTTAAAAAAACTTTAGAGTTGCCAAATAAGATATTTAGACAAAATGATGATGTAATCATAATTGTCTTTTAATGTATATAGAGATAGAGATTAAAAGTTCAATCCTTAAAGCTCGTTCAGAATTTCGCTTTATTAAAAGATTTATTTTTTTAATGGCAAGTTATCAATGTTGCTATAATGAAAAAAAGAAGATTTAACCTTTATTATATCAGAAAAGGAAATGTTATTACATATTAGACTTATTTTACATTAGGCTTGATGGTTTTAAAAATTTCAAAAGAAGGGACTAAAAATTAAAATTCAAAAGATGATGTTATAAATTAATTAGATAAAAAAACATAATTTAAAAGAAATAGTCTAATAATGCCAAATAAAATTTTCTTCAAAAATATATATGTCATCACAATTTACTTTATTTATATAAGAGATTTTGTCAAACTTTCTATAAATGATAATCATAATCATAATTCTAATATCTCATATTTTCTTTCAAACAATATTTATTATTATTATTATATAACTTTTAATTAGAAATTAGAATTTCTAATACAGATTTATTGAAAAAAAACTTTAAATAATTTGGAATTACTTTATTTATACAATAATAATCTAATTGTTTGTGTCCTAAATTCTAGACCTTTTTCCTCTTCTTTTTTTTAAAGATTATTAAATCCTTAAGGTTATTATAATCATCGAATTCTTTACCTGGTTTGAGTCATACACCTTATATTTGTTGGACTGGACTATTGGAGAAGTTTTCAAAGTCATAGGTTGCATCTCATACGTTCTTATAGTTTATGGGTTTTTACTTATCTACCAATGAACTAAAACATGATTGATATGTTTTTGAAACGACATATGGCATTATCTTTGATTGACACATGTCCTTTTAATTTATTTATTTTTTCAATATGGTCTTTTCAATTATTTATAAATTCAATTTTCTTTATTAGACTTATATATAAACTCTAACTTTTGGCTTTTTTTCTTTTGTATTAACTTTTGGCTTATTAATACAAATACATTATAACCTTATTTGATTAATTGTTTTCTCATTAATAAAATGTCTCTTTTTTATTTTCTCAAATTTTCAACTCTTATTGGTTATATTACTTATAATAAGTTATTAATATGAAGACTTCAAAATTTTGAATTTACGATCCGAACTCACAAGACTATTTGTCATCATCCACTATGCTTACAAGTTCCGATTTTGATGTGATTCTATAAATTTAAGGTAAATCTAAAACACTAGCCAAACATATATTATATTTATCGTTACTGTTTATTATAATTTAGCTTTGATCATCGATTTACTTTAACCAAAATTTATTTCATACTCACGAATCATGTATGAGACATATTCGAATTTCTTTATGATACAATCTATATAGCTACCGTACATCGTATGGGTATTATGACTAGCATGATATATAAAATCAATTCGTACATCATACGGGTATTAAGACTAATATTATTTAATGATATATATATATATATATATTACTATATTGTAAGTTGAATATTTATTTAATATTTAATATAGGTAATATAGAAATTGATAACAATTACAACATAACTAAAAGTAGGAAACATATTTACGAATCAAATTAATTGACACATGTCGATCAAGTAACGTGACAAACGTAACATTAAAAGTACCTCAATATTGGTATATATATATATATAAACTGGGTATTTTACCCGCACGATGTGCGACAAGTAAAAGAATTGTTTAATACATACATGAAAAAAGGTTTTTTAGGGCAATAATATAGGGTTAAGTGCGCCGGAATGTAACTAACTATGGCTGAAACGTTATATGTGCACGATTTCAAGTTGACCTTTATTGTATGCGTGGACTTTCAAAAAATGTTCCAATTATGTAACATGGCATACGTGGCAACTATATGAGTTGTCATGTGTAAGTTTTTGATTGGTCGGTTACTAAAAGTTACATGATTTAAACATTTTTACTTAGTTCATGCATACATTAAAGGTCGACTTGAATTCGTGCACACTATAATTTTTCAGCCATAGTTACGTACTTTTAAAATTTGTATAGACAAAACAGATTCGTCGAATTGAATAATTTTTTAAAATTTGTTGTTAGATTTTTTATATATAAATAAATTAAATTAATCAAAGAAAAGTATGAAAATGCCACATTAGATAAAATTTTACATGATAATGTTTGACAAAAGATTATAAACTTAATTGAACATATTTAGAAACCTAATGGTGTTACTTTCCTACCTAAATTATGAGAATTAGTTTGAGTGAGATGGACGGTCTCTTGTGGCTGCATATTTGCTCCGAGCAGCGTGTTTGATAAAGAGTGTCTTTTATCACAACGCATGTCTTATTAAAACAATTACTAACCCGTGAAAAAAACGGACATCTATAACCCGTAACAACAATGAACCGAACATCAATAAAAAAAACTCAAATTTGATCATATATAAAGATATATGCATAAGAGTTAGAAACCAATTCACATGAAGATAATAACTCAGTTTTTCTAATAAAGAGCCATTTTCATTATCAAAGAGTTCAAAACACAAATATACACATTATGAATCAATTAAAACTAAAGATTTATAATATATGTAACTATCTTTGCTTACAAAATTTGAATATAATATTATTATTTTTATTATCAAAGAGTTCAAAACACAAATATACACATTATGAATCAATTAAAACTAAAGATTTATAATATATGTAACTATCTTTGCCTACAAAATTTGAATCTAATATTATTATTTCTATACGAGATATGAGATTTAATGATAAATAATTGGATGCAATATATTGATGTCTTAGTATACGTTTGTTTTTTTATTTAATATACGTTGGTTTTTTTATTTAATATTTATTTAAAAGATAAATATTCTTAAAAACATATGGAGATGCCATGTAGATAAAATTCTACGTGGAAACTTTTTAGCATAAGTTTGGCTTTGAAGATGGCTTTAAAAGACTTGGATTACTACTTTTTTAATAATTATATAGATATATATAATTATATAGATATAGGGGTGGGTTATTTTAGGATCACTTCTTATTTTAAGACCAATTAGGACATGTGCTTTTTTGTAACTTACACACCACCATCACTTTTTATTGTAAAAACACAAAGACTTTCCGGCGACGGGCCTACCGGAAAATCATGTGTAAGTTAACTTACATATGATTTTCCGGCCACCGCAACTTACACATGATTTTCCGGCGACGTGGTGGCCGGAAAATCATGGTGGTGGTCGGAAATGATCATGGTGGTGTGTAAGTTACAAAAAACACATGTCCTAAAATTGGTCTTAAGATAAGTGGTACTAATATAACTTGCACCTAGATATAGATATATAAATATAAATATAAATATAAATAAAAAATATATAATACTAGCTATAATGTAATATTTCAATTCTTAATCTGTATGTCGCTATGTTATTAATAATAATTATTTACTAATTAATGTATATATATATGATATGATTGTGTAAGTCAAACAATTGAAATTAACTGGTCCTGAGAGATTCCGACTAACTTATTGTCAATTACACAGGCATGAAGTTCAATTCATTGAAAAAATTGTTCGCACTATTTCACAAAAGCCATATTTCGCCAGCTTCGGTGTTAATCATAAATTAGTAGGAACGGAAGCCCCGGTAGAGAAATTAATTTTAAGTTTAGAAGTTGGCGTTGATGACTTTCGGATGATAGGAATCACGGGTATGGGTGGTGTGGGGAAGACGACTCTTGCAAGGGTACTCTTTAATCAGATTGCCAATCAGTTTGATGGTAAAAGCTTTGTTGAGAATGTTCGAGAATGCTCAAAAGACGCCAGGGGTTTGCAGGATATGCAAAAACAAATCCTTACTTCTGTGTTATGCGATCAAAGCATTGCCGTTCCAAGTGATTTTGTGGGGGGTAATACGATGCAAAGGAGGATGCCTAGTATTAAAGTTCTTGTAGTTCTAGATGATGTGAATGATGCAAAGCAACTTGAGGCGTTAGCAGAACCAAGTTGGTTTAAGAAAGGAAGTAGAATCATCATTACATCAAGAGATAGGCAAGTATTGGTAGCCCATGGAGTCCAGAGTCACAATATTCATGATGTCAGTACGTTATCACATGAGGATGCAATTCGTCTCCTTAGTAAGTATGCTTTTAACACAGAGAGTCCAGCTCAGGGTTATGAAAAGCTATCTGAAAAGGTTGTAAAATATGCTGCTGGTCTTCCCTTAACCATCAAAACTTTAGGTTCATCTCTTCGTGATGGTCTTGTGCAATATTGGAAAGGCACCATCAAAAGACTGAAAAAGATTCCATGTAGTGATACCTTGGGAACGCTAAAAATAAGCTATGATTCTCTAGAGGAGGATCAGAAAGAGATATTCCTATATGTGGCTTGCCTATTTAAAGGTGAAACCAAAAAGGAAGCAATCAGAATACTAAAAAGTTTAGGATTTGAGGCTAGAGTTGGTTTAAGAGTTCTCGAGCAGAAATCCGTAATTACTCTCCGTCATAAGTATGATTATCTTAATATTGCTATTGATGATGATTATAAGAGGTTGGACATGCATGATCATATAGAAGAAATGGGAATGCATATTGTTCGCAGTCTGCATCCTAACGAGCCTCAGCAACATAAGCTGTTATGGAATAGAGATGAGATTGAAGATATAATAGAAAATGACATGGTAAGGTTCATGTTTATTTTGTACCATGTTTATATTTGTTATGATAAAATTTTCATGTCAGTTTTCTTTTTATATAATAGGGTACCAAAGCAATAAGAGGTATAAAACTGCTGTATTCGGATCTCTGTCCAGCTAAACTTTCACAAAGTCTTAGAAAGATGAGAAGACTATGTTTTCTTCAAGTGGAGTTGTTATCAGGGTACCGAAGCAATAAAGCTGGCCGCAATTACCTTCCAAACAGTTTACAGTTTCTACATTGGAAAGGATACCCTTATAGGTATTTACCTAAAACATTTCAAGGAGATAAACTTGTTGAGATCAACATGCCCGATAGCTCTATCCGTCAACTCTGGAAAGGGGGAGAAAAAAAGGTAGAATACTCGTTAATTCGTTTATCTTAATTTGCATGGTGTTAATTATTACTAGCTCGTATATTAATCTTTTTATTTCTTCATTTGATAGGTTCTTCCCAAACTCAGGCTCCTTAACCTTAGTGGTTCTAATCTAAAAACCTTTGACTCTGCGGGGATGACTCCAAATCTTAAAGAATTACTTCTTCGTGAATGTTATGAGTTGGTAGAAGTCAACATTTGTGATGAATGTTCGCATCTCAAGAAGCTAGACCTATCCAAATGTAAAGCCTTAAAAAAACTCACCATTTCTAAGGATTGTACATCACCTCTACTGGAGGTGTTATCAGTTGAATTATGCGAAGCCTTGGAGGAACTCGTCATGCCTGTTGGATGTCCAGAGCTCACTGAAGTCTCCATCAATGGTAACCATAAGTTACGTCGCTTCAACCTTGGGCAGTCCTATAAGGTGGAGGTGTTTTCAGCTGAAGGTTGTGAAGAGTTAGAGGAACTTGTCATGCCTGCTAAATGTCCATGGCTCACTCAATTCTCCCTCAAGGTCAACGATAAGTTACGTAGCTTGAACCTTGAGATGGCCTCTAATCTGGAAGTGTTATCAGTTGAAGATTGTAAAATCTTGGAGGAACTCGTCATGCCTGTTGAATGTCCAATGCTCACTGAACTCTCCATCTTGAAAACCAAGTTACGCAGCTTCAGCCTTGGGTTGACTCCTAATCTGAAGAGGCTAATACTTGAACAATGTGAAGACTTGGAGGAACTCGTCATGCCTGTTGAATGTCCAATGCTCACTAAACTCTCCCTTTGTGACAACGATAAGTTACGTAACTTGAACCTTGTGCAGGCCCCTAAACTGAAAAAGTTGCGACTTGAATATTGTGAAGGCTTTGAAAATATCTATGTGCCTGTTGAACTTCCAAGGCTTAGAGTCCTCGAAGTCTTTAAATATGATAGTGATGAACATTATGGGTCGTTTTCAGATCTACTGGACAAGTTAAAAATTCTGAAGAAGTTGCGTTTGTTTGATAAAATGAAACGTCTTCCGGATTGCATTTATATGTTGCAGCATCATCTGAGAGTACTTGACCTTACACGTTGTAGGAAGCTAGAGGAGTTACCCGACGATCTGGATGGATTTGAGTTTTTAGTGAAGTTAATCCTACGGGGTTGTAAATCCTTACTGAGTATTCCTGACTGCATCTGTTACATGACTCGTTTGGAAAGATTGAATCTCTCCCAGTGCCGTAAGCTTGAGAAACTGCCTGATGACTTTCGACATTTACAAAGCTTGCAAGTGTTAAACGTCTCAGGGGGGACAGCTAAGAGGTTAAAGAATCTTTCAGAGAGCATTTCCCAATTGAAAGATCTCCGGGTTATAGGATCTTCCTGATTAACATTCATGGTGTTAGAAAGGAGAAGATTTGGGGCTCAAGAAAATGTCATCATTTCCCAGAAGATCATGTCTTGGCCATAATTCAAGGGCATAATTCACCGGACAGATTTTATTTACTTATTTCTTTATTTTCTGCATGATTTATCTTAGTGTGTTTCACATTGTCTAGCCTATAAATAAAGGCTTTAGTATTACAATTAAGAATCACAATATTTACAATGTAGTCCTTTCGTGTGTTTGTTTTTCTTGAAGGCTTCTAAAGCCTATTAATAATAATTAATCTCTATCTTTTATATCAAATTGTTAACATGGTATTAGAGCCAAGAAAAAAACCAAACCCTAAAAAAATAAAATAATTCGACACACCTGTCGAAACCAACAAATCACAAAGAACCAAAACCAATTTGTTTTGTTTATCTCAACAACTATAACAATAATATCAATTCATATATTACCGATCCATTCGTGCTATCCACTCGTCCAAACAACAAAAACAACATTAAAAGCAATTAGCAATTAATATTGAGGTGCTGTTAAGGTGCCGTAAGGGGATTGTGCAGAAAAAGGACAAAAAGGATATCAATTTGTTTCTTTGGTTTTCGTAAGCATCAGTTCAGTTTTTTAGTTCGACTTCGACAGATCCGATAATTGAGCGGGTCTCATCATCTATTCATTCTTGCTTAACTCAAAGCCATTAAACTCTAAGCCACTATAGCGGCTGCCGGCGACGAAGGTTTAAGTTCCGAATTAGCTAAAACAAACAAATACCATGTCCAAATGCGGTATCTCACAAACAAAATTGTGAGACTACCATGTTGAAGACGGTATCTCAAATCAAGTATATACCATGTCTGAAGAAGGCGGTAGATCAAATCAAAATCTACCATGTCTAAAGAAGGCGGTAGATCTAACCAAAACTACCATGTCTAAAAAAGACGGTAGTCCAAACCAAAATCTACCATGTCTGAAGAAGGCGGTAGATCAAACCAAAAGCTACCATGTCTGAAGACGGCAGCTCAAAAGAAACGACTGCCATGTCTAAAGGCGGCAACTCAAATCAAAGTTACCATGTCTGAAGAAGGCGGTAACCCAACCCAAAACTACCATGTCTGAAGAAGGCGGTAGCTCAATTCAAACTCAAAACCAATCCAAGTTGAATATTGGAAATCCCACTATTCAACTTGAGGGAGTGTTAGAAAGGAGAAGATTTGGGGATCAAGAAATGTCATCATTTCCCCTTGTAGAAGATCATGTCTTGGGCCATAATTCAAGGGTGATCACGTATTTTGTTACATACATGTTAACAATTATCAAGGTCGTCGTTGAGAAACCCCTTTTTGCCCATCTTATATAATATATATATATATATAGGAGAGAGATCAAGTAAGAAGGTGTGTTAAGGAGAGAAGGGAAAGAATGTTATACTAACCAATCAGAGTGTGACACGTCGTTTTTTAAAAAAAATTGCGCGGTGACATTTTTGTAAATAAATCAAACTTTTGGTCAGCTTGGGTGGTCAGCTTGGTTGGTCAGCTCGGGTCAGTTTGGTCAGCCCAGGTTCTGGGTCAGCTTGGTCAACCCCAAGCTAACCCAACCCAACCCCAAGCTGAACTAACCCAACCCCAACCTGACCCAGAACCCAAGCTGATTCAACCTGACACAGACCCGAAGCTAACCCAACGTGATCCAAAACCCATAATCTACATTTATAGATTATGTGTAAATTGTGTCAAGCTAACCCCATCCTTACTACCCCATTTTCCTTATCATTTTCACTCATCCACTCTCTCACTAAAAGTTTTGCTACCCCATCCTTACTATCCCATTTTATCTCTATAGGAATCTACTTACTTTCTTTATCAAAATCCAAGACCTAAGATTGTTATCATCAAATTTGTTCATAGATCGGTTATAGCTACCCGATTCCATAACCAAATCGTGAGTTTTATGGCTTAGATCCCGTTTTTAGTTTAGATCTAAAAGTTCTTTTTATTTTATAAACTTTAATCTTAAAAGTCAAGAAAAAGAATGGATTTGGGTAAAGAAAGTGAATCAAACCTTCATTTTTATGTTTATGTTCAAAATCTATGCATTTTATAACCCAAAAACTAGTTAAATCGTGATCTAGGGTGAAAAATATGAGTTTTATGAAAACAGCTCGTCGGGGTCATAATAGACCAAGTTCCAGATCTGAATCTGAGGTAGCAAACACCTCCGGGTCGCAAATCGCGATACGAGGTCGTATTTAAATGCGAGGTCGCATTTTGTTGACATCGTATTCATTTTCTAAAAACGAGGTCGTAAATCACCCAGGACGTAAATCTGTTTTGCGAGGTCGTATTTGACCTTGGGGTCGTAATCGGTTCTTGGGCTCGTATTGTTCAAATACGAGGTCGTATTTAGTATTTTAAAAAGGAGGTCGTAATTTCTTAATTGAAGTTGGGGCCGTATTCGAACATGTATCAGCCGCCCCATAATCAATGCCATGAAACACAAATTCTGGATGTCATAAAACTAATAGCCTACAATCATGATTCAATCGAGCGGTTTAGACATTTCATTATCTTTTAAGATCACGTGGACTTAGACGTTGCCAAATGTTTCATAATTACTAAGCTATAATTACTTAACCCTGAAAAAGACATTTATTAAATACTAGCATGGTACTCGCGCGTTGCGGCGGATATAATTGACAGGGGTTAGATGTCCTGATTACCGAGAAACAAAAGAGGGCAAGTATGAAAGTAAATTCAAGTATGAAAGTAAATTCAGGTATGAGATTGAGCAATGTGGTTCAAGAATAGCAAAAGAGAGTGACACACCAGCATGGCAGCATAGTGCCAACCTTAACTTTAAACATACGATGCATCGTCTTACAGGTCATGCCTCATATATATTATGCAAAAGAATAAAGCCAATAACACTCATTAGTTATTGTTGGTCTGTGAATGCACTACTTGTGTTTAATTAACTAACTTGTAATATAAATATTAAATAACAAGAATAGAGACGAGAAGTAAAGAACTTTGTTTAGTTATATGTATTTCAAACTAAACGATGAAAACATGGATGGTTGTTTAACAACAACAATAAACCGAAAAATATGTTAAGTTTTTGAACACACAAAAACTTAACAAATAACTAAAGAGAATAAAGTAAAAACTGTGGAACACACCAACAGTTTTGTGGCTAGGTCAAGTGATTCCTTTTATAGGCAGATAAGGAATCACATGACTACCCTAGTAGATGTTGACACATGAAAGTTGTCAACTATCTATTGGTGGATCATTCAGATCTGCAGAGGTCTCTTTCCTTCATCTTGTTTGTTTCCAAAAACGGTATGAAAGAGAAACTCCATTGCACCGAAGTAGTACAAAGTCACATGTCTTTATCTTGATCTTTCAACACGTGTCCTTGGGACCATTCTTCTATTCTTCAAATTCCCGCTCATATTTGACTTACAAATACTGGACAATGAGTCATTGAACATATATCCCTTAGACTTTGATGATAGATCATGCTTGCAGATGTATGTGCTCGCTGAGAGCTCGCTGAATGAGTCACTCGCTGAGTCCCTCAGCGAATCCCTGATCCAACAGTTATCATGTCTTTATATATTGCAAGACATAGAATATTCAGTCCACATAATTTGTAAAATCACTAAAGCAGCTTAGAAAATGCAGAATGTCTATGTACTATTTGACTATTTGTGATAGCAAAACTACGCAAGTATAATAAACACATCATAATATCAGTGGGCATGCTACTGGTTTATATGATACAATGGTGTAAAGTTGCAAAGCTCTAGATTTGAAACCACTTCTTGTACTGAAGTTCCTCTGGCCCGCGTTTATGTTCACAACAGCAAGGGGGAGTTTTTGGAAGTGATTTTCTATTGTTTTAGCCAATCCGCTTACAATTGCTATATTGATTTTTCCCGAAATATGATAATGGTATTAACAACTGCAACCAGGAGTTTACACCAAATAGCATATTTTTCTTCATTTGCTACTCTACAGAGTTAACAACCTAGCTAAAAAATGGAATGGGTTGAAGGGTTTAAAAGGATATAAAGTCTCACAAAGCATTTTCAATTGCTGATATTGATATATACAAAAATGTTCAACTGATATTTAAAGACTATGTGTTTTGTTATCATGTTGCTCCATATTACAATGATTATTTTAATGATTCATAAAAAAAATCCGGTTGAACCTTTACCCAACATGCCTTTAGAATATGTAGCACCAACTGCAATGTGTTCGGGAGTCACTAAAATTGGAGTATGTCACTTGAACACATCCAGGAATACAGACGGGGTAAGTCGAAATCAATCCCAGTTGAGGGGGACTCGGCTGTTCTTTATATGTGGCTTCTTTTGAGTTTTGTGGCTTTGTCGGTTTCGAATATCATCAAACAACGTATCACCTTGGTTGGTTTTTGATCCTTGAAAATAAAAAATCCAAGAATCATAAATAAATAGTACTTTAATTAAATCTAAATTAATTTAATCTATAATAGCTAATTATAATAGAATTGGCAACGTTGTAAATGGTGAAGTGGCGGCAAGGGGGCTTGAACATTTACCAGGAATGAGATAAGAAGGTGATGGCGTCATAGATGGTGGAGTATTGGTGGCGGCGGCAGGGGGCTTGAAGGTGGAGTGGTGATGGCGGCAAGGGGAGTAAGATAAGATCTGTGTGTGATGGGGAAATAGTGAATCATCCGGATTGAAAATCCCGAGGGGAGCATCTGTTTTAAAACTTAAAATGCTTTTAAGACAAAGGGAAAGCAGGGAATTGAGCGGGTTTGTTCTAATTGATAGGATCGTGATATGTGAAAAATCAATGTCAACAAGGGAATATATTTAGAGGATTGGTTATGAGGATTTATAATTTTCCAGATTATATGTATGATTTTACGGTTTAACCAACCAACTAAAATCATATCATAAAAAAGCTAAAACAAACGCCACCAAAGAAACAACAGTCTTCTTGTATGGATTCAGCATCTCCTGCGTTCACCTTTCTCCCTCCTCCTCCCCCTCCCCCTCCCCCTCCAAACCCAAATCCAAACCCTAGAATCACCAATTCCCAACCTCCGAATCTCCAAACCACACTCTCATCCCTAAAACACCTCATCCATCTCTCCGAATCCACCCTCCATTCCCTCTCTGCCCAATTCCTCCCATTTCCAATTCCCCCACCCAATTCCAATTCCAATTCCAAATCCTTCGTCCCCTGTCAGTTCAATCCCAACCACCATCTCCCGCCCTCTTCCCTCTTTCACCACCATCTCATTTGCCCCGATTCCCCTTCCCCAATCTCCCCTCAAAACGACGTCGTTTCCCTTCCCTTAAATCACCCTCCCACCATTCCAAACACAAACACAAACACCAACCAAAACGACGTCGTTTCCATTCCCCTAAATCACCCTCCCACTATTCCAAACACAAACCCTAACCAAAACGACGTCGTTTCCATTTCCTTAAACCCTCACCACACCTCACTTGCTCCCAACTTTTTCTATTTAAACTCCCCTGCTGTCGTTACATTTCCGATTCGCGATAACACGAGTGAAAATAGTAATTTTACATTTCCTGTTGTTTTATTTAATGAATGTGAAAATACTAATGATGATATTATTACAGATATTGATATTATGCTGTGTAGATTACTTGCTTCTGAATGTTTTAATGTTAGAATAGAAATATTTAGATGGAAGGATTACCCGAGCTTTTATTCTTACGCCGTTTTGCGTACAATTTTAAGTTGTTACGTTTTAGGAAACGAGGAGTTGAAGGAATGGATTTTAGTTAATTCACCTTTTTACGGTGTTGTGGTTGATGCGTTTATGAGGGATCATATTTTTGTATTGTTTAAGGTTTGCTTGAAAGCTATTGCTAGGGAAGCTAGTAAGTATTTAATGTCGGTTTTGAAAGGGGTCGGGACGGGTGGGAGTTATCGGTTTGAGTGTCCGGTTTTGGTGAAAGTGATGATGTGGTTAGGTGAACAGTTTGGTGTGTTGTATGGGGAAGTGAACGGGAAGTTGTTTGCGGTTAATATGTTGAAGCAATCGTTAATTATTGCTTCGTCGGGATCTTTGTTTAATTTTGGTGAGGACAGGGTCGGGGAATCCGTTAGGTTGACTGAGGAAAAAGATGGAAGTGGAACGACGGTGGTTTTGGTTTCACAGGTAGCGGCGGCTGTTGCTGCATTGTATCAACGTGCGGCTTTGGAGACAAGAATCAAAGGGATACGGGCTTCACGGTTTGTTCCGGCTTATCAAAGGTATTTCCCCGTAGTATCGTAACAGTTATTTCCGCACTATACATTTTTAATTGCACATGTGATGTAATATAAGTATATAATGTTAGAAAGATTTGATTTTGGAACGATGTATATAAAGTGACAACCTTTAACAAATAGTTTTGTTTTATTGAAGTCACTTACTAATGCCACTCATATAACTATGTGATTTGGATCTTTTCGTGGTCTTCAGTTTTGTTCTATGTGACCATCTAAAGTTAAATAAGCTGTTCTAATGCATTATCTATTTATATTATCTATGTGATAAAACATCTGATTAGTGGTACTCTATTGCAGAGTGCAAGAACACGCATATATATCAAAAATGGCCGAAGAAGAGCGCAAAAAACGTCCAAATTATAGACCTATAATCGAACATGACGGTGTACTTTGGAATCGTGGAGGTAACCAGGTATGTTAAGACATTCTGTTGGATATGTAATGACAAATAACTTAAAGATGTAATTGTTTTTATTTTTATTCATTATAAATTATGATACTTTTGCTGTTTGTTTGAAACATCGTGCTATATGTATGCACCTTAAAATGTATACGCAATTTATTGTTTAGTTCATCATTTTTATTGTGTACAATTTTTATTGCTCTGTATTTTATATCTTTCAACTCATTAGTTTTGTTTTTGTAGGATTCGAATAAAAATAAGTCACGAGAGGAATTGTTAGCTGAAGAAAGGGATTACAAAAGGCGAAGAATGTCATATCGTGGCAAAAAAATGAAAAGAAGTACTACTCAGGTTAGCAACTATATCTTTTATAGATAGGCTTATTTAGTTATCTTTGTGTTTTCTTGTTGTCCATGCATCTCTTGTATAAAAATTGGCATTGCCTGATATTAGATAATCTGTATTTCTGCAACTGGATTCAGTGTATGGAATTTAAGTAGAGGTGGCAACATAGGCTGATTGATAGTGGGTCAACACAGGGAATTCATTGGTTCTGGTTGGGTCAAATATGATTACTATGCATTGTTTTAATAATAAAAATAAATTAATAATCTGTATCTACGAATAAAATGATTTTTTAGTTCTTTTGTAGTGAAATGACACTTTGGGATACGATTGACACGTTAAGCCATGTAACCTGTTTCTCTTGGTATTCATTTGTTTTGTCCGTAACGATCAGATATGCGATGTAGATACGTTTTTTCGTGGCTTGTATGTAATTGTAAATGTTCATTTGTTTGCTTATTGGTACTTGCATCCATTTGATGTTCACCACACGCTCTGATATTTTATTATGTAATTTCGTTCTTTTAAAAGGTCATGAGAGATATAATTGACGAATACATGCAAGAAATCAAGTGTGCAAACATGGGTGGTCAGCCTCTGGTAGAGTCCACAAGCGTTGCATCAGAACCTTCTGCCATGAGTGATGTGCATGCAGATAAATATGAAAACAATCATATTCGTGACAAAATTAGCCGAAGAGGACCAAAACAAACTTCTGATATCAGTATGAGATCCGAAAGATCTGAGGACGTGATCAAAGAAAAAGGTGACAAGCAGAGACATGATGAACAACATGAAGAATATTTTTCCAAGAAAACCAATGGGCGTAGAAGTAGTAGCCGTTCTCATGATCATAGACAACAAGACAAGCAGAGACACTCCAGAAAAAGCTACGTTTCAAACCCTGATAGCGATCATGGCAGGTCACATGTTAATAGCCGAAGGAGTGAGCACAAGAACATGAGATCATCTTCCAATGTAACCATTGAATTTGAGGACAGATATCATCCTTCTAAATCGCATGACGTTGATGATGATGATCTCTAACCGATAGCTAGTATGATTAACCAATCTGTCCTGCCATTGTTGTTCTGGTGAGTATGTAGGGGCTTCAAATTCTAGAAAGAGGTATGCTTTTGAAATTGTCCTTCGTTCTTGGTAATAAGCAGATGTGGCAAAATGACCGGGCTGAGTAATGGGTCAAAATGGGTATGTTGTCATACAATCCTAGTTGGGTTCCCCTGAAACATTTTTGTAAAAATTGTTTATGATCATTTAGAGTAACAAATCTGATTACAAAGATTATGTTAATTCAGTAAAGCTCTGGATTTTTGGAGAAACTGAGTCTGGAAGTGTTAGGGTGTGTTTAGTTGTAGAAAGTAGTCGAGTTTTCTAGAAAGTTTTTTACTGAAAACAGATAACGTGTTCAGAAGTGATTTTCCAAAATAATTTTCCAACTTATAAATACCTCTTGGAAAACTCATTTTTATAGTTTTCTAAATATTTTCCACTTAAGAAATGGAAAACCCTTTTGTTTTCGAAAGTTGCAAACTAAACGTGTTTCCAAAGATTTTTTTTTTCCAAAGTTTTTAAAGGTTTTCGAGAGATGAAAAACCCTTTCCATGTTTTTGAAAACTGACAATGGATATTAGAAAAAGTTTATTACAACTAAACACACCCTTAGGCATTTAGAGCACACTTTGGGTGGCATTTGATTCGATGGACCTTTTGTGTCTAATCTATATTTTCCTTTCACCTGTTAGAGTTAAGCTATAACCCTTCTATACCCATCTATGAGTAAATGAGTCAAATTTGCCACATCTAGCAGATAGCATGCTTTAATTTGCGTTGTGACCTTTTTCACCAAACTTGCAGTAGGAAGGTATCCAGGCTTCAGCAGTTTCAAAAATCTGTATCCACCCTTGTATCCTTTAAGTCTTTGATGTTCTAATTTTGTTATTATTGATGCCCATTACAAATGCTCTTTGCATTTGATTACTTCCTTTTTTTTTTACGATAATAGCATAGGGTATGATCTTTGATCATAATTCTTTTAGGGCCAGTTATAATTGAACACATGCATCAAGTGCATAATCTGCTTTTTGTTTACCTTAAAGTGATCATATTGGGTTGTTATATTAAGATAACCATGGATACGCCATCTCATAAACACACCATAGAGAATGACAATGCACTAGTAAAATCTGTAGAATATTAAGAACACGTGGCAATTACATTGTTTAGTCGATTAGTGTGATTGCTTAGTTCATGGATGCATTACGAGCTTTTCTTATTTACTTTGATACTATAGGGTTAACGAGTAACAACTACATTACACATGCATTTGTAGTTGATGTACCTATAATTATTTTTGTACAAGAGTTACTCCTGGAGGACACTGCAAGTGGCAAATGTCGGCCACTGCGTAGAGATTGGGAGCCATGGAGGCGCTCGCGGCTCCCTCTGACTTCTCGTATCATGTGAGCGGCAGATCATCTGACAAGAATCAAAGAATCATTCTCTGCAACTCAATAACTTTAATTGCCTCCCCTTAAACTATAGATGGTTTTTGTATCTTATAAATGAGTTCACATTTGTTGAGCCCGTCAATTCTAGATGGTTTTTGTATCTTATAATTGAGTTGACATTTGATGAGCCCGTATGCAATCTATGCAGACAATCTACTTCAATTTTCTACCAGACCTTAAGGCTTTTTATCGACAGGAACTTTAGGTTTTAATTCTTTTGTGCATAAAATACTCTTGAAGAATTTTGTGTAGTTTTTTTTTTTTGAGCTTTATATTTTCGCTTCCTCTTCAGATAATGGTTGGGTTGCTATACGAGCACAATACAACGGGTAGAAAAAGTAATCAACCATGTCTAGTTTGACGAATTTTTGTAATAGCTAACAGCTGAGGTTTGGAGTTGTGCATTGTTGTTCTTGTGTAGATGTTATCACGTATATCAAATTTTGGTTTGCACAGTAGTTATTTTGTCTTTCAATTCTATCCACATACTTCATTGTTTGCTTCTTGCACAAATTATTTTATAACGCACTTGCTTCTTTAAGGAATCTGAATAAGTTCTTTTTATTTTCTCCCATTTGCAGGTGAAAATGAGCTGGTTTGTGCTGCTAGAAAAGTATAAGAGTAATATGCAATAGCGAGGAGTTGAAATGACTTCGTAATGTTTTCGATGTTTTCTATATTTCGTTGTAGCTGAGTAGATCCTTGGAACTTATACTGCCTAATTGCCTATTAATTATCTGTGAAATAACATGTTCAGTTTGAGAATTTTCTTACGGTGTGTAATAATTGAGTACTTGTATGTATATATATAAGAAATATGGATAGTTTTGCTTTTGGGAAGTGATACTGGATTACTGGTACCGTGAATATTGTTTTTAATTTTATTTTTGTTTCAAGGGTAAATGAATGTTGTTAAGTTTATGGTATTTTATTTGTCACGTTGGTGAGGATTTTTTAAAGCTTTGGTATTAAAGGGTTAGTGTATTGTAAAATAAGTATTAAAGTAATACAAATAGGATAAGATCTTGACCCTTAGATCATGAATAAATTGATACACGGAGATTTACGAAACAATAATACACGATGATTTTCAGTGAAGAGAAAAACTATTATTTTAATTTTTTTCTTTAATACTTATTTTATTTTACTTAACATCCTTGTATTAATATTAATTACTTTTTGTTTTTAAAAAAAAATCATTATATGTCACGTTGGTAAGGAACCGAGGATATTTCAAAAATATTTTATTTAGAAAAAGAAATGCTTTCATCATACCTTACAATTTTATATTTGATGAAATGATATATAAATTCTGGTTACTCTCTTTTTCTTTGTTTTAATTAAAGATTTTTTAGTTTTAGTTTCAATCATTTACTTTTTTATTTTTATTTTTTGACTTTTAGTTATAGTTTTGGTTTAGATATGATTTCTTATGTTTTTAGTTGTATGACATTTTGATTTTTTATATATTTCTTTTAGAGTATTTTAGTTTTCCACTTCTCCTTCTCCGTCTTAATAATGTTTTTGATTTTTGCTTTGATTTATCATTTTAGCTATTTCTTTTGTGAATTTTTGTTTCCTATATATTTAATCTGTTTTTAATTCTTTTTATTGCACTTTTCTTTTTTATTTTTGGAGGCTAAACAACTTGCATATGACCCAAAAAAAATATATACTTGGCGACTATATATGAAATAAATTTAGGTTTGGATAGTGTGACAACATATAAACATGGTTAAAATGCAGTTGGGATGTTGCTCATAATTATCACATCTTGCATAAAAACACGTAATAACAATATTTGTGACCCCAACACTATTAACAAAGCATCCATTTCCATTACCAATCAATTCTATAACAGATTTTTGTTAAACTTTTTTATTAGATTTAGTTTTGTATATACGACTAGTAAAGTAATTGTTTCTATCATTATTCAAGTTAGTTTTGGTTGTATTTTAAAGTTTGCATAAGTTTGGACCAGAGTTATATAAAGTGTGATCTTACAGGGACCAAAAAATGCATCTTATTCAAAGTTCACTGCTTGCTTACTTACTAGTAGTACTGGACTAGTGAATCCTAACTTTTGCTTGTAAGAAAGAAAGTAGTCCAATTAGACTACTAGGAGTAGCCCATTGTGGGAATGCCCCTCTTCGATTCAAAACAAGACACATGGCACTCTTCAATCATTTGGGGCATTCCCACCATTCCCTTGAGGTGGAGGAATGCCTCAAAGGGCATTCCCTATTTTTTTTTTATTATTATTTTTTTTGATTTAAAAGAAAATTATATAAAACATACTAAATTTTATTAAAAAAAAACATCACACTAAAAAACATTACATAAAAAAATATATAAAACTAATAAGAGTCGTCATCGTCGGTGCTAACATAATCTCGAAGATCGGCGAAGGGATCGGCTGGAGGCTCGAAGTCATGTGGTGTGTTCGCCCAAATATGGTCAACCAAATCTGCCGTTAGCATGTTGTGGGTTTCTCGGTTTTTAACGGTACGCAGATTTTGGATCCGAACTTCCATTGGAGTTTGTTGACTCCAATATGCGGGATTTAGGCTCGGTTCTTGAGCGTTGTAGTCTTGGCACACGGCTTTCCCTTCGTCTTCCAGAATCATATTATGTAATATGATACAAGCATAACAAACATCCTGAATTGATTTTTTCTCCCAATATAGCGCCGGATGTTTTAGAACCTTCCATCGTTTTTTAAGCACACCGAAAGCCCGCTCAATACCCTTTCGTGCCGACTCTTGTTTTTTCTTAAAAAGTCTTCTTTTTTCATCAATCGGGTCGGAAAACGTCTTCACAAACATAGCATATTCAGGATAGATGTCGTCGCCAAAATAGTAGCCCTTCTCATAATGATTTCCGTTTGCCGAAAACGGAACTACAAATACAATTAAAACATACAAAAATTGACTCAATAATAAATTAATATTTACAATTACACATTTTAATTAAACTTTTATCATTAAACTTTTACCACTAGGTGCCAAGCCGTTAATAATCTCCTCAAGAATCGGTGATGCTTCAAACACGTTGATATCATTGTGTGAACCTTGCTGTCCTAAATAAGCATTCCAAATCCATAGATCGTTGGATGCTACAGCCTGCAATATCAATGACGATCTACCCACATGACCGCTCGTGTAAGTACCTCGCCAAGCCGCCGGACACAACTCCCATGGCCAATGCATACAATCAATACTACCAATCATACCGGGAAAACCAAGAAGTTGTTCATGGACATAGTACATACGATGCAGATTGGTCGGAGTTGGTCTCCGTAGGTATGTTGGCCCATAAATTTCCCGTATACCTTTGAATGATATATATAAAAGTATAAATACTCTGTAAATAATATATATATATAATATAATAATTATATATACACTGTAAAAAATATTACCGATACAAAATTTTAGACACGCTTCCCTTGAAGTTCGCTCAGACATCTGCAAATACTCGTCAAGGAAATCACTATTCACGCCGTATGCCAATTGGCGAATTGCAGATGTACACTTCTGTACCCCGGCGAACCCTTTTCTCCCAGCCCGGTCATATCTTGTCTGAAAATATGGGTACCTAGCCTCCAAATCACCGACTATCCGCATAAATAAAGGTTTTGTCATACGAAACCTTTTTTTGAAAAGTCTCGCGTTGTATCGCCGTTGATCATTGAAGTAGTCATACATCAAACGCGCATGTGCTTCAATACGATTACGGTCAACTGGAAGCCTTCGGTGAATGACTGCGTCAGGTTGGTCAGCAAGACGACTTTGAACTACTTGGGCAACTCATTGTAGTATAGCCTGGAAACGATTTGCGTAATCGTCGTGACCGTTAGAAGATCCAGATGAAGATCCAGATGAATCATCGGAATCCATATGGTGATTTTATAAGAGAATATGTGTATGTATTTTTTTTAAAGAAAATTTGAAGAAAGAATGAATATAGATAGGTAGATGGTTGTTTAGTTATGTAAGAATATATGTGTATGTATATATATATATATAAGGTGAAATGTTATAAATAAAAAATTAAAAAGAAAAAATATTTTGTTTATTCCAAGGGAGAAACGGCTATATGCCCACTAGCAAACACCATTTTGGACGTGTTACAAAACCAAAGGGGCACGCTTTTTCAGTAAGTGGAACGCCCCCCGGGGCCGAGAGGAGGCGTTCCGGGGGCGTTCCAAACGGTTTCCAAGAGAGGAAACGGGCTATTCCGGATAGTCTTAGGGGTTTAACATGGCGACGGTGAATGTATCAGGCGACGGCCGACTCGAATGTCAGAATTGTGATCGTATATGGCCCGCATACTATCCTAATTGCCCTGAGTGTGGTTCAATTATGTTTTTCGGAGTTGGAAACAACATTCGCCCTCTCAACATAACTCATCAGCAGCTAATAAATATTCGTAGGGTACACAATAGGCAAGCTTTAAGCACCATGTTCTCTCTTCAATCAACAGAACTGATTGAGCATTACAGAGACAGAGGCTATTTCAGTCATGCACATAGGTATAATTTTTTGTTCTTTTATTTATCAAATTTTTTCTTCTTATATTTATCTTCCCTGCAAGTGTATGTAGCGACTTTCCTGCATTAACATTTTATAAAAAATTCCCCGGAATTAAGTTGCCTCCATAATTAATGGTATATTTAAATATAAAATATTTTATTGTATATTAAAACCATTCACTTTGTAGAAATACATAGGTTGTTTAGAAGAAATTACTGTCTTGGCTCAATCGAATCGTTTCAGGTTTTGTCATTTCTTATTTATATGTATGTTTGTCTTGGTTGTTTCCCATTACTTGTTCGAGTTACATATTAGTTTGCTACTTTTATGTTGTTAAATATGCCCAATATGGTTGCTTTCGTATTTGTATTGTCAAACATGTTTCTAAGCTATCGGTAGGATGCATGATTGATAAACGTTCGACCCGCATAGTAGCCGAACACAGCAGACAAGTAATTCTTCTTTTCAGATTCTCGGCAGACAGATATGATTTTCTAAACATTTCTCATTTTCCGTCTTGCACTCCTTTGTGGCCGGAGGTCCCTATGGAAGCAGTCTCTCTACCTTTGTGTAGAGGTAAGACTGTCTACAGCTTACCTCCCCATACCCCGCGCAGGGATTGAGTCCTGTTGTTGTACTTTGTAGAAATACATAGAGTATCGAAATATACCTATTATACTTTTACTAAAAAAAATTTTAAAAGAAAAGATTTCGTTTTCAATTTTTATTGAAACAATCTCCAACAAAAAGTTTATCTGTTCATGAGAAGTAATTATATATTTGGGATACATTTTCCTACCATTATACACTACACTTTTTGCCAGATGAAACTATTAGTAGTCATCATTTTCATTATTTCAATACTGTAATTCTAGAAAGCGATAATGGTTTTAACATTCAATGAAATATTTTGCATTTAAATATACTAATAAGTATGGAGACAAATTGAACCTTATTGTCGGCAAATTAGGAATAATTGAGGGCTTTTTTTTTTAATAGAGTTAATGTAAGAAAATCGCTACATACACTTGCATGGAAGATATCCCCATATATAAATATATGAATCCACCATCTGATATCTGATTGTCCGTCTTTTCCTGAATTGTGTCTCTAATTTTTGATCGGCCGTTTGATTACTTGGTGGATAGAGTCAACTTTGACTTTGCAAGAATAGCTCGTGAAAACCCTGGATCGTTTCCGTATTCTATAATTTCCTACCAAGTAATTCCGGATCCTCCAGTCCCAGGCGTTGACGTACGCTTTTATCACTTTGTATTACTTTTTGATCAAGAACGCAGCACTGCGGAGCTTGTGGATACTGGGTTCCACTTACCACTACCCGCCCCTTGTCCAGCTATTCTTCATCCTAACAACCACCCTTCCAACTACCGTGGGGACCGTAGTATAGATCTGACTTGCGCCGGATGTCTTGGGGATCAACATGTAGCCTCGTTAAGGTTACTGCCATGTTTACATGTAATGCATGTGCAGTGTCTTACCGATATGCATGAACTTACCGAATCTCTCGCCTGCCCTCTCTGCCGGAGGGTCATGCCATCCAACGATCCGCGGTTCAACAACTGGGCCCGTTATCATAATGGTGACGTAGTTGCTGGGGAGCTATCGTAAGTCTTTTTTTTCTTCTTCTTGTCATAAGATATTTTTGACATGCCCTAACCGAGTTTTTATTTTTTATTTTTGTCTATAGTGATTGAGGAAGTGCGGCCAGTTCAGGTTTAAAACAAGTGAATGAAGTTAACCTGTTAACCTTTTAGGAAGATTTTTGACTGTCCAAACTACTAGCACTTATTTCTTTTTGGAAGAACTGTCAGTTTAGTATTCTATTATCACTGATTTATTTGTAATTTTGAAAGTTGGATTTTGAGAAAATAGTATCATCTTTATCTTAATCAGTGAAGCACAGATGTAATGATGAAAACTATGATGAGATTTTATGAGGGAATTAATGTATTGATGTGTTCTTATGTTCAATTCTAATTGCTTTATGCTGTTTGTATGTTGTTTATGGTTCGTGTACGTTGAGTGGAATATTTGATGTAATTGAATAGTTAATTTATGTGTTAGTTTCCTGCTTTATGAATGATATATGAATTATTGAGCGTCTTTTCAGATTTTGCAACTGTTATTAGTAGTGCTATAGATATATGTATATATATGTATTTGCAATTATTACTTGAAAGTGTATCTAAAGGTTTTTAGATAATGAAGGATGTAAAATATGATAATGGCCTTTAAAAGTATACTACAATCCATGGATTCATCTTCTTCTTTTAGTTTTCTTAGATTTTTGTTGCTTTCAAGGTTTTTGTTGTTATGTCTCAAAGAAGAGGTTGTATTTGAACTTCTCTGATTTTTGTTTTTGTTTATCTTAGGGGTGATTTTAATTAACAATAGTATATTATGATATTTATCCATGTTCTTCGGGTTGTTTGAAAGTGATGGCAGGAAGGCCTGCAATCTCGAAGTTGTTCTCAGTTGCTAAGATAGGACTACAAGTTGAAGCAACATGATAGAGTGGCATGATTGTACACTTCAGGTCATCATTGCTTTTAACCGGGTAATTTTTCATTTTAATAATTCAGAATTTTTGTGGTAATTGAACATGAATTTTAAATTTTCAAGATCATGAAATTGATATTGTTTCGGGATAAGTTTATATAGAACATTATTATATTTTATAGATTATTCAACGCTTTTATGTATTTTTGTAAATATTTTTGACAGGTTATTGTGACGCGTTTGAACTCTGCTGGTGGCTTCGTTTGGTATGATATTATTAGTTTTTTTCCTTTTATATGAAATTAGATTGTACCACCTATGGCATCAATGGTGCAAATTCATCTAAGACAGTTATCATGTAGTTCCCTATAGGTCTTTCCTTAATAAAAAAATGTCGTTGATGGTATATGTATGTAGCTCAACTAGGCATCTAATTAGTAGCTGGTTATATAAGTTCTCTTCAAATTTATTCACTACTCAAGCTATAAATCATCTAACTTTAAAGGGACCAGAGAAATGATATGATATCATTACTGGTGCTAAATCTTGCACCATGATCTAATGGTGCAGGCAAGCTTAACTACACTTTTCTGTCTGTCCTTTCCTTCATGATATATACGGACTAAAACCCAATCACAATATAAGAGTATGCGGAAAATCGAGGGCAGTGGGTGCACCCACTTTCATTTGGTAAACGAAACAATATCTAGACTGCCTGTAATTTATCCAAAAACTACCTGTTTTTCCCGTGCATCCACTTGTTTTCTTTTAATAACCATCAGCACCATCACAAATCCTTGATGTGGTTCATGGGCGGTACCATTTTTGGGAGTATAATTTCACTAGCATGAAGGTTCTTGGGCAGTATGATATTCATCGCTTATTGTTAGAATTTTTCTTACATCTGTTACGTAATGCAGGTGGCATCCAATATTCATATAGATTTAATCATATGTGATATGTGGAATTTGTTTATGCATAGCATTCTATTGGGGACATGCTGACAGAGGCAGAGTCTCATACTCACAGGTAGTGTAAAGCTCCCTAGATGTTCATTTGTCTTGAAAACAGTCTGAGCCTTATGTCGGCTATAGAATCTAATGAAAAATGTTACTTTCTTTTGTTTATAAAGCATTACATGCTTAAAAGGTTTGGGAATTTTATAGATCATGAATAAAGGTTGTCATGTGCGAGTTAGTCATTGGGTCCACGTTGAGAATTATGTATTTTTTGGCCTATCTATATAAACGTTTTCTCATAAACATCAGGCAGATAAACGAAAATCGTGAAGCTGCTACTAATGGCTCATATCCGTAGTAGAAATTAGAACCCACGCCTGAAGCCATTTAAGGAAAGCTTTCTTTAGATTCCTTTAAGTTTGAACATAAAACCTGAAAATATCAAAATACTATTAAATTGCAATTCCATTTCGATTATACCAAATCTTCCAATATTGAACGGGTTTTAGTGCCTCATTTTGATTATACAAAATCATATCAGTTATAATCTAATTTTTTGAGTAAAATGGCAAAGGTGTTTGAAGTATGATAAAAATTTAAACCTATTTGGTGTGTTTCCTCTTAAGTCGAAATATCTGACTTTTTTATGCTGCCTTCGAAATGTGTTTGAGAAGTGAGACTGTCAAAAACATCACACAGATTAAAAATAAAGTAAATCTAATAGTATTGTGGTTGGTTTTTGAACCTAAGGTGTTTAATGAAAGTTTTCCTGACTATACAGGTCTTTAGAAAATAATCAGCTTGTTTGATCACTTGTACTGCACTTGGTCATACTTGCTTTTATGGCACGTTGACTCTTTTTTTAGGCTTAAAATCTCAAAAAATGACTGGTCAGATCGGTTTGTTAAAGATGTGGACATTATGTGTAGTAGGTCATCCTACTATTTTTAAGCCTATGTCAGCCGTCTCTCTATGGTATTCAGACCGATTCTTCAATCAAAAATATTTATGACACCATGCCCATATAAAAAATACGATGTTTGCTGTTGACATTAAGTAAATTGTGTTTGATGTGCCATAGTGATACAACAAAAGTGTGTTGAAAGTTTCCTACTATAATTATGCTTTAAAAGAATCTAGAATAGTTAGAAAAATTATTACTATAAGCATGTAGAATTTGTAGAGACAAAAACTGGAAACTGATATGATGATATTAAACGTAGCTAGAGCATATACGACAGTAAAGGTAAACATGAAGATGGATACTGGATATTTCAACAAAGCCATAGGCGACAAGGCAACCAGTAGATTTTAGACCGTTGGTCCTAAAAGGCCGGAATTATAATGATTCGACGAATAAACATTAAGAAGGGTATCATTTATGTTCTTACTTTCTTTCAGAATTTTCAGGTAGTGGTCAAGTGGATAATAAGAAGTATTAGGGAAAAAGCTCTTTAGGTGCTCTTTGTCTTTGCTTTTGCTATCGTCATGACTTATTTTTAATCTTCTAGGGTGAAATGTTCAATTCGTTCCAAGAATGACTCGATTAACTCTTATTATCGTTGTGCATCTTAAATCCAGGTTCAATGATTGTCGGAAGCGGAAGTAACTTCGCGGGCCCAGTCTAAAGATATGTATCTTATTACCGCCTCTTTATGGAAACCTCTTGGAAGAAGTAAAGAATGGATTCATATTAGCAGGTGATTATCCTATTATTGACGTTCATTGTTTATTGACGTTCATCTTCGTGTCACGGCCGCACAGGTGAGTAGACACGGAGATTATCAAAATTCAAAGAAAGTAAGAACATAAATGATACATGGTCAACAATACGGTGACACAATGGGTGTTTAGTAAATCCAATGGGGAATTATTTTGGTAGATTATTGAGCAAATTTTTATGTAAGACCAAGATTCGATGTTTAAAAGACGGTATTGAAATGATGAGGAGTGTTATATGTGCTACACTATTTTCTCTTTCATCAAGCTTTTATCCCAATGGTTGTTAACAACAAAATCATTTTAATAACATATACTCGTAATAAATTATGAATGTCCAACAAGATTATTGTCAATATAGATAGATAGAACTAAAATAATGGTTAAGCCGTAGAGATTATAAACTTATAAAACTAAAGCTCCATTTTTCCGGGGGTAAGCTAACAAAAACTTCGTTGCTTTCTAGTTTCTATAAAAATTTTTACCCAGGAGAAAAACATAACTCCCACGATAAAAGTTAAAAAACATGAAGCTAAAAAACAAATTTTCGTGCCAAAATTTAGAAACTAAAAGTTGTAATAAAAACTAAAAAATTGAAACTTTGGTAATATAATTTAGAAACCCAGAAACCAAAATCTACGTGGTAAAAAAAAATAACTTATGAAAATCAAAGTTATGGGGAAGAAGGTACAAAAATATAATTTTTTAAAGCGAAAGTTAAAAAACTTGTTTTGTGTTAAAAACAAAGAAAATGAAAGTTTTGTGAATATAAAAGTAGTGAAGATGAAATTTTGGCGGAAAAAATTTAAAAACCAAAAGTTATGTGGTAAAAGATAAACTTTCCGTGGCAAAATTAAAAACAAAAACTTTAAAACGAAGCTTTCATGACAAAAGTTAAAACTTCAAAAGTTATGTGACAAAAAGTAAAATGGTTAAAAATAAGATCTGATTACTCTTCCGAGTGGGAGATTATCACCTCTCACAAACCAACCTTTTTTAGTATTATATATATATATATATACACGAGACAAAGTTACCCGTGCGTTTCTACGGTAAGATGGTGGGGTGATATCTCATAGAGTGTGATAGCCAAATACCTTAGCCGCCCGAGCTGCGCCCTCGAATTTAACAATTCGTCAAAAATATATCGAATGACATATTTATTGAAAAAGCATGGGATTTTAAGAACACTCATATAATTTCTGTTTTGATATCAAATCGACGTTCCGGCTAAGAGAAATCGTCTTTTTTTCCGTTGGGGGAGAAAGTGACATATAGCGGTTGTATTATTTTTTATTTAAAGTGGGATAAGATATTTTAGGTTTTATAAGGAAGTGGGCTTATATTGGCCATAAAAATTTTCATATAGGCTCTTTTATATTTAGGTTTTTAAAAACCTAAAGGTCGATTAGTTATGATTTTTTTTTCTATGATTTTGATTATGAACAACTTTTGGATTTTAGTATGAATAACAAGGCTTTATTATATATGTTAGTTATTTATATGTTTTGTACAAAATTTACGTACCGAAAATGGTACGTCGTTTCGCGTACTGAATTGGCGTTCCGAATAAACCTACCCCCCTCGTACCGGATTTTGGAGGCCTACGAACCGCGTACCCGTTTTCGTTCCGCGTACCGTATCGTACCGCGTTCCATGTGACTATGGTTTACTAACTAACTCATAATGAACCAGGCATGGTGAAGAAGCTAACAGGTGGCTACAAAGTTACATATCATGCCAATGGGTATGATAATCTCCCAATTGAAATTGACTTCACTCCTCCTTTCAGGTCATTTGCTTACTAGTATATATCTTTGGTATCAATTTACTACTTTTTTACTTGTACTTGAAACTATTTTAATACCCTAATATGATCAAAATGTTTTCAGAAGGATTTCTATGATTGAAGAGTTGGAGAAGATGGCTAGTCTTAGCTTACCCAAAGACCTTGCGAGTGACACAGCTAGACAATATCTTGTCGATGCATGCACCAAGTTTGATATCAATTGTCCACCACCTCAAACCGCAGCACGATTGTTGGAGAAAGTAATGGTTCTATCTTTAAACTCTTATTTTTTTTGATATGCAAGGTGCTCTAGATTTACAAAACAAAATTTACCCTAACATTTTTTTCACGTGCTACCTAAGGGTGATCATGGGCCTCAACTCGGCAAGACCTGAGAACCGGGAATTACCAAAAAGGTGGACCAGGTTCGGGTTATATGTCCCGATCGGTTTTTTGCGGGCTTGGCAAAGCCCATGTTTGTAAAAAGATAGTGTAACTGCAGTCTGCGGAATAACATTTTCTTTGATTTTGTTGGTCAAAATTATCATCATCCAGCCCACTCTAAAAATTGTCACTCTTCTAAACTTTCTCCATAATAAAAATGCAAAAGTAATAAAGGATGCATGTCAACTCAAAATGTGTACATATACTGATTTAAGTTTATAATATCATGCATGTAAAACCAGTCAAACAGTGTCAAATATTGCCTGATAATCCCAGAATATATAAATATGTCACACATACACAGCATGTTATATACCACATTGCAGCCATACTTGCCCAACAATAGACCGCATATAGATAAGGAAATTTTGCATTGCATGTATATCTTAGATTACGTCAATCAGGTTAATATGATAATTAGGAAACATAATTTTATATGAAAACATGTACATGTCTTCGGGTTTACGGGTTTGTCACGGGTTAGCCCAGAAAAGTAAAGCCCATAGACTTGTTTGGTTATAACGGGTCGATTCTTCTGTGTTTACGGGCCAACCAGTATCTTCATCACTCCTGGTGCTGCCTAACTCGCCTACCCCACCCAATTTGTCACCTTAGGGTTCATGATATCCAGAATAGTTAACTGTGCCTAGATTTAACTAACGTTTTAGCTTATTTTTATTGGCATTAGCTTGTATTAAGTTTGCAAATTAATAAATGGATATTTTGATAAAAACATTTTAAAGGTGCATCATTTGTATTTTGTAATATGTGTTTGCTAACAGAAACCATTGTATCAAAAATATGTTTTTATGTTTTCAGCTTGTGGGACATTTTCTGGAGGTCACATGTGTTAATCCTACTTTTATAATTGATCATCCTGAGATAACAAGTCCACTGGCCAAAGCTCATGAATACAAACCAGGACTGACGGAACGTTCTACCTTGATTATCAACAAGCATGAGGTATGAGGTTAAATTAGGATTATTTAAGTTTCTAGTTATTAAATTTCTGTTTAATTTCTTTTGCTAATTCTCTGCTGTTTCATTCTATTCTTTTAGCTTGTTAATGGATACTCTGTAGAAAATGATCCAGTGGTACAAGGCCAGCATTTTTCCGATCAACTAAAGGTACAACACCTTATATAATATTAGGAAAATGATTAATCCTCTTAATCATTAGCCAAAAAATCCTTCTAAAAGCATGTAAATATGACATGTGGATTCCACTCATTCTCTTTCCAAATCTTACCCTTTTTTATTTTCAAGTGTCCTCATCATATTGTTAGGAGGATTTTTGTGCAATATTGATATATATTAGAAATAGAAGTAGCAATTTTGACTCGCTATCTGTTTGTGGAAACGAGAACGGGTTGAAAGTTGATCTAGAGTAATTTTTAATGCGTTAACACTTTCTAATCATAGTTGTACAACTTTCTAATCATAGTTGACTACTTAGGATTCCCATGTTTAATTTGACGAAAATCCAACTGACCAGGACGATTTTGAAACGGAGGCTTTTACCCATCATCCAAAATCGATCAAATGGTTTTGGCTGTTGAAAGTTGCCCAAAATGTGTATTGAGTTATTGTATAGTTGTAACTGATTTTATTCAGAATGTACGATTATTATATTTGACACAGACTTGCTAGTATATCTTTGACAAAAAGTGTTCCTTGATGACCTCGACAACCTGACCTACTTGGATTCAAAATCATAGTTGCCTGAATCAAATGAGTCACAGTGGGTGAAAATTGCCCAAAGTTTACTTTTTAATGTATAAAATTTTTTGACCATTTTCCTAAGAAATCTGGTTACTATTGAAATAAAGTTTTGACTTTTTATTTTCCGGTGATCATTATTGAAACTAGATTTTCTTTATAAGCATTTTAGAGAAGACTGTTTGCAGCGTAACCTGTTGTGGAACATTATTAAAATTGTCTCTTTGACTTGAATCATACCCAGCCATGAATTTGCCACATCTAAATTCAAAATTTGTTGATTTATGCATCATTTGTTGGACATGTCCAGGATTTCCAATCAGGAGCAATGGGTTTGGATGAGATATTCTGTAGGGCTCTTGAATATGGTATTCCACCCACTGCTGGCTGGGTTTTGGGTATTGACAGGCTTACAATGTTGCTTACCGATTCACTAAACATCAAGGTTTGTGGTTGTATTTTGTCATTCCTCCAATGTTCTAAACTTTTTATGAAGACTTGCGTTAGATCGATAAACTTCATTCATATTTGGTCAAACAGGAAGTTCTACTATTCCCGGCTATGAAACCATCACCACACTTTGAACCACTCATTAAAGGTAAACATCTTTCAGGACCCGAATCCCATTTTCATTGATTTTGAGTTGGTGTGATTATAGGCACATTGAGTTTCAATTGGACAAATGGGATGTTGTAAATTGCCTTTAGTGTATCTAAATACATAGAACCTCTTCATTCTAGATCAATTATTGTTATTGTAAGCATAAGTATCATACAGTAAAATCTCCGTAGATAGTGTTAGGATCATAAAATTTTTTTTATCACCTCTAAGAGAGAATTTATCGATCATAGTTGTCAAGGGCGCGAGGTGCACTCAATGCACAAAGGCACTTAATGTGGCTTGGGCGAGATGCGCAAAAAAGCGCGGGCCCGAGAAAAATAAAGCACACAAGAAAAAAAACGCCTTACCATTCACAAACCAACATTCAATTTAGCCAACACTTTGTAAACAAAGTATTCATAAATTGAAAACACAAATATTTAAACCAGATAGTTCAAAACCTAAGAAACCAAACTTAAGTAATAATCAAACACATAATTATCTTCGACTTCCAGGGAATCCTCATCAATTATACTTATATATGATGATGGTCTTAATGTTGATGGTTAGCGGTTGATAATGACAGAATTCACTTGAAGAAAGAATAAAAAGATGAAGAAAACATAAAATAGAATGAACAAAACAATGACTAACGTTTCAGAGAATTAGAGAAGGAAGAATTGATATGTATTCTGTGAAAATAGAAGTGTATATATATATATATATATTAAAATCAATGGTCCTAGTTGGTCCTAAAATAAGAGGTGGTCTCAAATTATCTCACCCCTAGTTAGTTATTATATGTGAGTGATACGTATCTCTAATTCTGATTCCCAAAAAAAGGCGCATTAAGTTAGTGGGCCTTGGGCTTAGGGCTAGGATGCGATTAGTTGAAAATCTGTAGCGCCCAGTGCCTAGGCGCCAAAAGCGATGGCTTTTAACAACTATGTTATCGATACACTTTTGGTTTTTTTTTTTCCAGGGAAAATTGTGTCAACGGGCATTAATAATAATGTTGAGGATGATATGTCAACGGGCAGTGTAGTTACGGTACAAGAAGCTCTTGCCGCGTCTAAAACTCTCCGCAGCCTTCTATTGCTCCCAGAACACACCAGCAGAATATCTGAGGTCCTATGGTTGCGTAGATCGTAATAAGATGTGATTCGTTATGTCAAGAGTGCGGAATCCTCTTGAGATAACTAGATTGCTATTGCCTTTTGCTGATTAATGAGTAATTAATCAACCTAAGAAGATGCACAAAGCTTGTGGTTCGTGTAGGAGGTCACACGAGCAACAAGTATCCTTAATTCGTGATTATATCAACTTATGAATATGATCCATCTCTAATTTTGTAGATTAGGTTTGTATTTATACTAAAGGGGTGTTGGTTCGTGTGGGCTTCGGTCTTAATTGAAGTAATTAGGCCCGGGCTTCAGGGGAGTCCGGGCGAGTGTCCGCGGGTTTGTTCCTGGAGCGTTCTTTCTCTTTGGGTTGTTTGGCTTGGTCTTTCCTCCGCTTATGTTCCTACCCTTCTTGGTGGGACCATATTCATCTGAGGCCATCGTTCCTGTTGAGGGATTGTTCCTCCGGTGGTCCTCGAGGGAGGAGGCTCTGCTTCGATGTGCTCGTCAACTGAATCGGAGTCGTACTCGTTTTCCAGATTTCTGGTGATGCCGCGGATTTGACCTGCTGTCCGCAGACGGTTCATAATAGTGCTTAGTACGTCGTAATTCGCCCGTACATATACATCGTTTATTTCGTGCGCTCTCAATGTTGATGCTGCATTTATTCCCTCCGGGGGAATCTGTGTTCTTTGACTTATATGGGTAAAACCTGGCCTGCTCTGCTCCGGATCACGTCTTCGGAGAGGGCTGCCGCGGGTCGGTTGAGGTTTTGGTCTGATGGAGTCACCTCCGGACCTCTTATGTTTTGGCCCTGCGGAGGTGTTGGGACTTCAAACGGGCCCGGGCGTTGCGGCGTAGACCCTTCTAACCTTGGATCCTACGGCGTCGCTGTGGACCGGATTGGTCCAGGTGAGGGCCCTCCTGGCGTACGCTCCCCCGGAGCAGAACGTTCTAAGGCGCGTTCCTGCGACACGGGCCTATTGGTTGCGCGCTCCCCCGCAGCGGGGTAATCTGCTGTGCGATCTTGTGGCGAAGTTCTGCCTGGGTACATCTCTGGGAGTTTCCTCGCAGATCTGCCTCGATCTGGACTCTGAAGTACTGACCTTCATGCGGCACCTTGGGAATTCGACGTTTCGCCCGAGCCCGCACCGTAACCGCCTGCTGTGGTGGTAAAGGGACGATAACTTTGCCCGGGCGTGCAAAAAAGAAACTGTCTTGGGGGTCTAATCTCCCCTGCGTTGATCTCGCCCCCCCCCCCCCCCCCGAGATAGGCGTCCTCGGGGAGTGTTCTCCGTTGGCCATTCTGTTTTGATTATCGTGATCGTGGTCGAGGTCTTATATCGTATTCTTTCTCTCTTTTTCTTTTTGGAGTCCCACGGATGGCGCCACGTTTGTTCGATCAAATAATCGCACTATGGCCCAACCTGAGTAAGGTTGTGGGTGTTGATCGGCGGTTCCCTTATGGTCAGAGGGTCGGTGAACCGCTTTACGCCGGATATTTATTGGTCTAAGTCGATTCGATCGACTTAGGGTTTAAGGGTTTTGTTTAGGGTTTATTCGGGGATCGAATAAGCTATATGTAAGGGTTTTTGTATATTGTTCGTGTGAATGAATATGCCTTGAGGCTCCTCCTGCTATTTATATAGAGGGTAGATAACTTGGAGAGGATGGTGAGAGAATTACGGTAAATCTCTTCCTCCTTTATGAATAAATCTTGTTTCCTTCTTGAGGAGATTTGTGGTAATCTTGTTACCAAGTCGTGTCCGAGTATATCGGAGCTTCAATATTTGTTTAATGAGATAATTGTAGGAAAGATCTATATTGATCTTTATCATATATCTCCTCGGAGCTGGGTAATTGTTACCTTTGGAGCTCCGGGGTAATTGTGTTGAGCGGAGGTCGGGCTTCGTTATAGCTTTACCTGTACGAAGGTGACTTCGTATTCTGCTTTTGCTTTGGGTACGGAGCTAGAGCTCCGTATGTGTATATCATTAGTTGGTGTGCACATTCAACAAGTTGAGAGAACAAAATAGGGTGGGGTATTAAATTTTGACAGGATGAATATACAACTTGGAATAGAGCACTTAGGTTATTGCAAGTGTATTTGTACGCATACTTTTAAGTTGAAGTTATGTTTTATGTTCTTAAGGTGTTGAGATGCTTATATGAGTTATGTGATGGAGATGGAAAAGAAAATATGAAGACTATTTGGATCATGTAGTTGTCAAATACATTACAGCAGAATTAGCAATATGTAGCTACATAACTCTATAGTATGATCTTGAAAGCAGGCCTTCATGTTATATCCAGTGGGTAGAATTTCCTTCACATTCCATGTTTTGTATTAAAGCAATCTTTTTCTTTTGTTTCTTCTTATGATTCTCTAACTAATTTTAGTTTTTATTGATGACGTTTTAACATATAATTGTAGTTGAAATAAAAAAATATTTTTTGCTAAGCGTTATAACATACATATATTTTTAAAGGATGAAACTTTTAGATATATGTCAAATGACTCAAGATTTTTTTTTTAAATAAACAAAACAAAATAGATATAATATAATTGTAATTATATTAAAATTCAAATTAACTATCCAAAATTAATTCAAACTAAAATTGTTTGTTAAGAAAATAAAATATTATTTGATAGCAAAATCTTCATAGCTCTATTTATTATATATTATATATCTATATAAATATTAAAACAGTAGGAATCCTAGCCTTTTAAGCCATCCTCCCTAAATCAAAGTTATGCTTAAATGTTGCCACATAAGATTTATCCTATGTGGCATCTCCATGTTTTTTTTTTTAAATTATCAATCTTTTTTTTTTATAGAAAATAGTATAACTTAGAATATAAAAACTATAAAATTGGATATATCGTATATGAAAAACAATATATTTATGGGATTGATCAACATTAATTTGGCAAAAATATTACAAATCCACAAATTCTTACATACCCTTTATTATTATTGTTGTTGTTGTTGTTGTTGTTGTTGTTGTTGTTATTATTATTATTATTATTATTATTATTTATTTATTTTTATTTTTAATAAAATCGTCAATTAGTACGTATGATTACAAATTCTATATTACTAAATCCTTATATTTGTTAGAATTGTACGTACAATTACAAATTCATTTGTTATTGATTCCATTTGTATGTATTTAGGATGAATGGTAATATAATGTAATCACATTAGTAATTCTATAAAAAGGGTTTTTTTAAGCTTTATTTTGTGTATGTATATAATTGCTATTTAACAAATAGTTAAACATTCATCAAGCTCTATGTAGTCAAATGATTCAATCATCATGATGTGGAAATAATATACTCTATATGAACTAATAGACGATAATAAATGTATCAAAATAGCGTCACGAAATGCACAACTATTCCAGGTAACAATATTCGATCCTTTCACTGTATTTTACTTTAATCAATGTTTTTTTTTTTTTTGAATCTTTGTGATTAGAAATCATGAAAATTGTTATATGTATATGGGGGTTTTTGAAATGGGTTTTGAAAATATCAATCATATTTGATTAAAATGGTTTTTTCGAGATATAAATCATGAATGTTGGCCGAATTTTTGTTTGATATATCTAATTATATTCCATAATGTATAGTATTTAGTTATTGTTTTATGTGACTTTTATAATCGAAAATCTATTTGAGTTCATGATGATGTATGTTATGTACATGCGTATGTATTTTTATATCCCCATTGCTCATTATAGATTATTTGCCTATACATGGTGTATGTTTTGAGTGGGTATTTTCACCATGAACATGTATTCTGTATGGCTGTATATTTTGATATAAATAGTTAAATGTTGGCAATTTTCTTTAAGATTTCTTTGGCAATATGTAAGGTGGTAGTTAGATTAGTGGCTTTGGATAATTTATTGCAATTGGGATGTTTTCAACCAACACTATTGATGACATAGATTGAACATTTTTAACATTTACATGAACTTTGTTCAGTTGTTGTTTACCAGTTACAGAAGCTCTATCTTGAAACCAGGGACCAATTTAATAAAACATGTTGTATATTATATTTTTTTGAACATGTGATTTTTAACAATATGAAAATACAGGTTGTGTCCAAGAAACCAGCTCTAGCTAAGAAACCAATGAGGTTTGTCACATTGAACTTCTGTTTTTCAAAGTTTGTAACAAGCTGTTTTTTGCAAACGCTTTTTAACATGTAAGATTGTAATTTCCACTTCTATATCCTTAATCATCATCATCTTCTTATAAATGTCCCATGTTAATTTCCACTTTTATATAGGCATGAGGCCACGAGGGGTTCTTCAGGTTGTAGTATTCTTTTTCTTTGGGCAGCTTGAGTTTTTCTATGACCAGTCACCTGATGTTATGTATGGCTTGTGTAGTGTGCTATCAATATTGACCACCGTTTTAGGTAGTTACTTTTTAGCTCTTTAATTTTGACGGTAGTGACATACATTAGTGCTCGAGGCGGGAAGCCCAGTTGGATACCAGATAATTTCAATGCAAGTGATTTTTATTACTATATTTTGCTTTTGGTCGGGCCTAGCTTTTAAATATGTAGGTTTTCAGGTCTTAAGTATGCAGATTTTAATATGTATGTTGGAGATTTTGGTTACTTTTTCATTAAACATTAGAATATGCATCTACATATAAAGGGTTAGAGAAAAAGAACCCGGTTAGACATTGTCTTAAACAATAAGGAATTACTTTCAGTAAAGACCCGATATTTGTGTATTTTGAAGAGCAGAGACATGGTTGGTGTTCATTATATATATATGTATTCGATGTGTTTGTTGTCGCTTATAGGTGTTGTTCTTTTTGGATGCAGTGGTGAAACTAGGGCAAAGATTGCAGCCGCAGTGTGGGAAACATGGGATAGATGGTGTTTCACCTGTAGGATCATAACATGTTTCATCGTGACTATCTCGATTTAATTGGCGAAACTACTAGAATAGGGCTTTCTGCAGAGCAAAGAAGGTAGCTTTAGATTCCAAAGTAAGTAATATTAAGAGCCAAGTGAGTTCACTTTTAAATTCTTCATTCTAATCACCTATAACGTGTTGCGATATTGAAGAATTTGTTATCTTTTTTTCTTTCAGTTTTTTGATTGGTGAAACGCAAAGAGCTGCAGAAGCATTAAAGGCAGCTGCAAACAGTCCAATGGTTGAACCTTCTTTAGTTGAAATGAAAAAGTTGATTGCTAAAGCAATATCAAGTCCATAGAGACGGCAATAGCGGATCACTATACAGGTATGCTTCTCTGACTTGCTATTATGATTTTGTTTTATAATTTAATTAATCACATGTGAAAAGAAAGTTATATTTTGGTATAGTTTGTAGTGTGTGAAGATCTTGCCGGATTGTTGTCCATATTCGAAAGCAATAGGACTGGCTTTCAATTGCACTTTTCTTAACTTATATCTTGTGCAAGGTATATCTTTGTGGTATAACTAATATTTATCAGATCTATCTGCTTTTTTTTTTGGTTATATTCTTTTTATTTTTAGGAATAACAGGTAAACAGGATATTTTGGTATCATTTTTAATATTATTTTGTCATCTTTTCTTTTGACTAAATGGGAACAGATATGAACATATGATTTATTTGTTTCTTTCAAAGATTATTTTAGTTTTTTATTATGTGTTTCTTAAAATAAGAAAGTATGGATTTGTATATATGTGATCTAAAAGTTAATAGGGATTAATCATGAACATGTTGTATATAGGGGATTCAGGTAGTCTCAATAAGGATTTATCTTTGTTTACCTATTTATATGTCATATATACATTTGAAATGTAAAAAAAGGGGTTATGTTAGTTTTTTATGCTATTTACATTGACAGTAGCATATAGCTGAGCTGCCATAGTGTAGAGTAGATCTGGAAAAAGGGTTATGTTGGCTAATGAGTCCATATGAGTATTAATAGCTCTATTTTTTCTACATGAATACCAAGAGACGGGAGTTTTTTGTTTCAGGTTATTGCTCATGGAGCATGTATACAATCCCAGTGGCAGCCTTGAAAGATAGTTAGCTGATGAACTACGTGCCAGAGTATGTTTTGAAGCTCATCCATAAGCATTATAACGAACCTAACGTAGCTTTTATTTTGTTGCAAGTTCCCCACCATAATACCACACCACTTTCAGTCTACAACTTTATATATATCATATATATAAATTTATGTCTTTTGAGTATTTCTTTTCTTAAATTTAATTATCATTAGATTAAAGCAGTAAAGATAAAGGATCCCAATTTCCCTTTTTGTGAAAAAGAATTGACATCCCTAAATTATTAACAATGATATAATATATATATTTTCGATTTTATTGTCACTCTTTGATTTCCTTCACATGATAGAGAGTTTATTCTTAGTTCCATACATCATTGGTGAAAACCATAAAATGCTTTACATTCAGTAGGCTTCTTTTGTACCTATGTATTCCATGTTAGAATAAATTTTACAGTAATTAATATTGACTAATAGCCTTCATTGCTTTTTGACCGAAGTGGTATACTAATTTTTCTTGAAATACTATCGGTCACGAGATACTAAATTTCTTTGTATCCTGAATTATTTTTGAGCATGTCGGATTGAAGTTGGAATTCAAGGCATGGTTGTTAGCAATTAGCTTGGTCTATTTTAACATCTTTTTCTTATAGGAATCGTAAAATCTATATTTGCATAAATCTTTGGTTGTTTTGTGAAAACTTAAGATGGAAAAACTTGATAGCAATTATGTAGTAATCGGCGAGATATAAGATAGTCCGCAGTAACACGCTGGTTTCACCTAGCATTTTAATATTTATATTATTAACATTCCAAATAGCATTCGATTTAGATTTAAATAATATTAATTTTTAAATAAAAAAGTCAAAATTAACCATAAATTTACACCTAGGATAAAAGATGAGTTGTCAACACAAAAAGATAGATATATAAACATTTTGATATTTTCTCTTAGTTATAAAGTGATTTCTTTGGCATACCAAATGGAAATGACTCCAAAATTTCTCCGGTATTATTTCTCCCAAACAAACAGTCAAACACCCAACGTTTATTGTAGAAAAATGATCTCTTTTTTCTATGTTAACTCCCAACCAAACACCCAGTAATTTTATTTTAGAAAAATGATCTCTTTTGTCTAGGTTAACTTTGTCAGGCTTGCTATTAAGTCGTCACATAATTTTAATGTGCCGATAATTTTGTTTGTGGCGAGTACTACGTCTGATTAGAAATGTTGTTAAGAGTCGTGTATGTTATTATAGGGTATGTTTTGTTGTTAAACAAGGTTGTAGAAGCATTATTACAGCTCGAGTCTTAAGTGTGCATTTCAAAAACTTGTATCAGCTGCATATTAAAAATTAGGGCTCCTAAATTATAATCATTTCAATTTACCCCAAAGAAGCCCTAGCACCCGGTGTCTTTCTAGACGATATTTTGTTCATTTTCTGAAGGTTATTGCATGATTTTGGCTCTCAATCACTATTCACTACTCCAGTTATTGTGTGTATTCCTAGTTTTTTGGGTTGTTTTGATCAAATTTGACGAGCGAAATATGAACCTAACCCAAAAGGGCGAATCATTTGTTATACACTAGTTGGCTCAACACATGTTCTAAAAAAAAGCTGACAATAAAGTAGCTACATAGATAAACTTAACTGTCATCTGCCTCTTCAAGAATCGTCAAGAGTATTAATACTAAATCTTTAAATAATACAATATCTAGTACAACTTAGTAAAAGATGTCATCATTCAGGTGTAGTGTTTTAGGACTGCATAAGCAACAAGTGCTTCTTGCGAAGTAACCATTTTTAGAGTTGGCATACAATCTTCAGCTTCACCCTCAGACATTTATATTAAATTCACTTTGCCACAATATCTTCTGTAACAAATCAGTAATGTACACATTATTATAATCTCTCTATGTAATACAATAGACTTTAAGATTCCAGCACTTAGACCATCCTCAACCATTCACCTTTTCACCTACACTTTTTTCTGCCACATCAGCATCAACTTCTCATCACCTTCACTTTCTATTTTTCCCTTTAACCATTCACCTTTAAAATTAATACCCCACAATACCATACAAAACATCCAATCAAAATAAAATATCTAATATACAAACAAAAGAAATGGACCCATACTCTCCTTTTCACCATAGGTGAAGAGTTTATCCTACCTCTTTCACCTTGTGCTTTCACCTACCATTCACCTTCTTGCTTAGTCATTTCACCTAAGGGTTTCACCTAAGCTTTGCGAATGGTCTTATAGTAATGTGTACATTAACAAACCGGGATGTGTATATACGCACATCAAACAAATGAAATTGGAAGATGAGTCCAGAGGGATGTGTGTACCTTTGATAGTCTGTTCATGGTGTAGTTCTAGTTTCATGGTCGGCAAAGTATAACTTCTGACAAAGACGAATGAAGTTGACCGGTTAGTACCAAAGTACTCAAAATCATTACCAATGAAAAAAGTTAAAACACTAGAGAAATGAGAAAAATAAAACGACAAACCTCGACGATCTGTGAATCAGTGAGCAACATTGTAAGCCTATCAATACCCAAAACCCACCCACCAGTTGTTGGCAAACCGTAATCAAGAGCCATAGATAACACTGTTTGCCCATCTCCTGATTGTTGATCCTGGATGAATTTTTCACAGTTGATTTTAAGTAGGGTTAATAACTCCGAAATGTTTCATAATGGGTTGGGCGTACCCCTTTTTCTACAAAAAGCTACATAAATAATATATTGTTTAAATTATAATCAAACATTGTTAAGAAAATGAGTTTGAAATACATTAATAGCACATTTTGGGCGATTTGACCCGTTTGAGCCAAACTGGTACGATTCGCCCAAAATGTACTTACAAGTAACTAGTGAGTCGTATATTATTAGAAAAACTCAATAGCTAAAAATACACTCTGGTGAACACTGTACCACCTCATCAAGGCGATTCTGATATCAAGTTTGGACTGCACAGACTTACTAAAGTCAAAAACAATTAATTATTAAAAAAAATCAAAAAATTTTAACAAATTAAAAATAGCCTCAATTCACTTTCAACCCTTTGCTTTTTGGCTAATATGACAACCCATTCAGGTGTAAATAATGGGTTATGAACTCTTAATTCAGATTCTTCTACATATCAATATCGGCACATTTTAATAAAATGTGGCGTACCTTTACTTGATTTGCAAATCGAAAGCGGTGTAACACAGGGTCGTTTTGTTCGGTGTATGAATTTAGGAGCTAAAGGAACAAAAAAACATAGGATTAACAGAAAGAAGCGTAAATAAAACATGTGGTACATAATTAGAAATGTCAAAATTGCACAAAACTAGCTGTCGTACCTCAAACTTGTTAATAAACAATTGGAAGCGTTCAGTCAATCCTAGGTTGTCTCTCACGAATTTTGCCCGTGGACTCATTATTTTAGGATGCTCCGTAATGAAAGTAGGATTGACACACATGTCCTCTAGAAAGTGCTTTGAAAGCTGAAGAATATATAATAGCAACATATATCATGATATACATTAATGAGAAACTATGTATTTATAGCGGTGGAGAATCAAATGTCAGTCTTGGGTATTTGAGATATTGGTTATCAGGGCAGGATAGCGGTAATTTAATATTATGCAATATATATATATATATAGAATAGAGATCAAATGAGAAGGTACCTTAAGGAGAGAAGGGAGAGAAGGTTCGTTTTTGATTTTCTTTAACCTGTTCTTTTGAACGTCTTTAATTCACTAATTCCAAATAAAAAAAATTTTAAAATTTTTTTTTTTCAAAGGGCGTAGCCCGTAAGCTATAGGTGAAGCCTCTCATTCTATGGCAGAGCCATGATAGGTAAGGGCGAAGCCCATTTGGTAGATCACCCCATCACCGATCACCCCTGTGACCTATCACTCCCACCAGCTACCCCTTATTAATATCCTTAAGGGCGAAGCCCGTACCGTACTCTTATATGTATAGCTTACTAACTCGGGTTAGAAATATCTTTTTTTTAATTTTTAAATTTTTTTTTTTTTGGATTGAGTTAATTAAAAAAAGAATAAAGAAGGTGAAAAAATCAAAAAAACAAGCGAAAAAAAAAAAAAAAAAACGGACCTTCTCTCCCTTCTCTCCTTAAGAACCTTCTCTCTAGATCTCTACCCTATATATATATATATATATATATATAATTATACTTCATAGAAATATCAAAATCCAAGCTTGTTGGACCGATACGATATCCCACCGATATATACTTAATAATATATATACTTTATATATATATATATGGACCGATATTCTGAACTCTGAAGGAGGACCGATACGATATATTTTATATATATATATATATATTTGGACCGATATTCTGAAGGAGGACTGATACGATATCCCACTGATATTTACTATATAACAGATGCTGGAAGACAGAACCATTACTTTTTCCAACAATCGTGTTGTCGTTTGAGGTGGTGAACAATTGATATCAAACTTGTTGCATGCATCAGCAAGATATTGTCTAGCTTCCTCACTCTTAAGGCCTTTGGGTATGCTAAGATTTGCCATCTTTTCCAACTCTTCAATCATTGAAATCCTTCTGAAAACATTTGGATCAGCTTAGTGAAACAGTTGCAAAATACAAGTGAAAAGGCTGTGAAATAAAACCAAAGATGTACACCAGTAAGCAAATGACCTGAAAGGAGGAGTGAAGTCAATTTCAATCGGGTTATTATCATACCCATTGGCATGATATGCAACTTTGTAGCCACCTGTCAGCTCCTTCACCATGCCTGGTTCATTATGTGTTAGTAATATAGTCGCTAAAACAAGCAAACATGCCTGGTTCGATTCCAACCAATCTACTCCAGGTCACGCGGAACAGGTAAAATAAAAGAAAAAATGAAAATGACAAGCTTAAAAGGAAAGAGGTCAAAAGCAGCTTGACATTGTTCCTCAACTTCTTGTTAAATTTAGAAAACTAGAGCAATGTTGAAAGTAAGTCTTTTTTCTGTAAAATTGTTTTGGCGCCTAAGATTTTACAGACAGAAATAGAATACGGCCCTCACCGCTCAACATTTCTTCAGTCAGCTTCATCAAATAGTCGTAATCCGCAAGAACCATATAAAACTCACACATGAACTCAGGACAACGTATCAGACGAATCCCATCGTGCCTAAGTAGTTGTCCAATTACATATACACGTTCTTTTCCACCACCAATGAACTGCTTTAGATAAAGTTCAGGAGCAATTTCCATAAACATTTTCATGCCTAGGTCGTTGTAAGGATTCACAAAAGGATGTACATCAGATCCACCAGGAACCATGGTTAATATGGGAGAATCGACCTTCAACAGAAAATAAATAGACATGTTTATAATTAAATATACAACCACTAATTATAATTAGACAAAAAAAAAAAAAAACAGCTCAGGGTTTACCTTCAGAAAACCAAGATTGTCGAGGAAGTGTCTAATATAAGATACAACTTTTGTCCGTGTATCGTATATCACTTTGATCTCCGGGGATATCAGATCCTGAGAAGGTGGACAAAAGCGTGTTTCCTACCACAATAATGAGTCGATTTAGTCATGAGGTAAAGAGTTAAAATGGGAAAATGAATATGGGAGAAATAAACGGGTAATTTTGTAACAGTTGGAACACGATTCAAGTTGTATGATAACACAATTAAAGTGTCCAATATGATTACAGACATTATGTGACAATCAACAAATGATAATGCAGTGTCACTCATTGAAGTACCGTTTATGTTAGTAAAAGTTAACATTATTTTTAATATAAATAATCAAAAGCTGGAAACACACTAATATTTAAGGGTGTATGTATGTAACTTGTCTTCAGCTACTATTGTAGGAAAGAAACTTTATTTGGGTTCATGGTATGTAAGCAACCCGGTAAAGTGAATGAATAATGTAAATTACCGGCTGAAAAATTATGCTTGCCAGTCAAAAGCCAAATGACCCGCCACGTGGTTCCACGTCATATATTTAGAAAAAAAGAAAAAACACTGAAATTGTATCTGTTGTTTAGTTCCCCAACAATGATTCCATCTTCACAAAATCCACCCAAAAATCTTCCTTGCAATTCTTAAATCCATTTACTTTCTCCAAATATTATCTTAACAATCTGGGTACATATCTCTCTCAAAAAAAATATATGTATATGTATAAATAAATTCACAATGTTTTCAACGAAGAACCCTAGAAAATAATATTGGGTATTTTTGAAAAAAACAATCTAATCTAATATATATCCAGATTATTTAATACCTACGAACAAAAAATCAATGGAAGCCATCGATGTCGGCTGGAGAATGGAGGAAGAGAACCGGCGACGGCGGTGGATAGTTCAGTAACCCGCGACGATATATATTATGTGTATATACTATATAATCTCTATATATAACTGCTATATGTATGTATATATGGATCTAATTAATATTGGTATATAATCTGATTTGATATAAGCTGATGATTGTGGTGAAATTGGCACCGGACTCTAATGGTAGTAATGTTGATTTCGGAATCTTTTCAATAAAGAACCGTAGAAAATATCAAAGAGAGTGAGGATGGGGATACAAATATGTTTTGGAAATTGTATATAATCTGTTGTATGTATGTATATATGGATCTGATGATGTCGAGATCTAATGTTGATGCCGGAATTTGATGATGGTGTTCATATGACGTACCTTAACCCAGATTAAGGTTTGTGAGTGTGCAGCCACATCAGCACTTTTTAATAAATAAAAATAAAGGGGTGACCTGTTACCATTTCAGAAGTTCATCTTTTACACGATTCATTCATATTTAAAGGGTTGCTTACATACAATGAACCCAAATAAACTTTTTTTCCTACGATAATAGTTGAAGACAGGTTACATACACACACAAATACTTTTCCCTAATATTTATTTCATTCATTGAAGAATATACTTTAAATGCCACGTCAATTGACCCATGTCACACTGTATGCCCCTTGCGTCTAGCATCTACATCATCCATCTATCTATGTATCCACTGTATACTATATTAGAGCATGGATCTCCAAACCTAACTTCAATAGTAAAAATAAATGGTCCAAACCTACCAACGTATATAAAAACCCATACTAACTAAAACACAAACACATTCTATACACCACACACACAAAAAAATTCTTGGCATAAATAATAATACATAAACAAATTTTTTGGCATAAAGCTAGTAACCATTTTCAAACAGGAAGTAGTTAATTAAGAATTTTGATGTCATCAATAAAGAAAATGAATTCAGAATCTATGAGTAGAAGAGATTTATAGAAACTAATCCAACTTCACACACAAAAATAGGACAAACTAGAAAAAACACACACACAAACATTTAGAAGTTAGAAAATGAAGGAGGATATGATGAATATAAAAGTAAACCGACCTGTAAAATTCTTGCGAAAAGATGAAATTCAAATTCATATTAAAAACCGAATTAAAAAGACATAGAATTTATTTATTTATGTTTGGTCATAATCGCTATATAACAAATTGGGATATGATTTCCTAAACTATAGTAACTTTGTTGAATGAGCCAATTTAGTTGGCAAAACCAGAATTAATAAAATCATATATAATAGCGCCAAGTAGGATAATATCTTCCGTGTCAAACTAAAGGGTTGCCACATAAGACATAGAGATTTATATATAGAAAGAGATACTTGCAGTTTCCTGCGAACATAGAAAATTTGATGCACTAAATGGCCAGAAAATTGGCAATTTGGAATAAAGGTTTACATTAAGGACTTAGAAAAAAATAGGTGTTCCCATATATCTTTACTCCTATTTTTTACTCCTATATAAAACAAACTACTCCTTACCCTTTTCAACTTTCGGACTTAAAAATACCTAAATTACCCTTCTCCTTTATTCACTAATCTATAAATCTCTACCTAATATACGTATAATACCCTTAATGAAATTAATTACAACATACATCCCCCAACCCTCGAAAATAAATACATTATACACTACTCCATATATATCAATTACTTTTACATTGATAACCACAATGCCACCGTCACCACCCGTCACCACCACCGCTACCACCAGTCATCCCTCCATCATAAACGAATAACGCAATTAATTTTATAAGGAAATGTTTTTAAGCAGTTTTATTCATTATAAAATACAGTTTGATTCATATTATTTGACCAAATGAAACCAATTGGCCCTGATATCTATCACAACAGACTTAAGCCCATTTGACACGCTAAAGATGGGACATTTCCTAAAATCGAGGAATTTATTCTTGAAAGGATCGATAAACTGTTCACTAACTGTGGAGTTACATATTGCATGACGCTAGTATTGAATACCTGATCCTTTAAGATATAAGCACCGGGAGACCCACCACTTTCTGGAGTTGATGCATCAAACTCCTGTAGATTGTAAATACAATTTTAGGTCACTAACAAAACACATGGCATACCGCATAAGATAACTTGCTGCCACAAGTTTTACCTCCATAACGGGCAGCATGGGTGGCATCTTATAAAGACAATACGACAAACGCCTGACTAAATGTGGCACCATACACAGCTTTCTTGCGATAATTGCTGACGTAGGAAAACAAAGAAAAAAGTGAGGGAAAAAATGTGGAACTCAAAAAAAATCTGGAAATGGTAAATTTTATCCATTTACATATAAAGTGGGTTAAATTTCATGTCTATCTTGTAAAATTAGTTCTAAAAAATAGCTAAGAAAGCGATCCCACGTGTTGATATAGCCTTAGAATAAAGCATAATAATATAGGTAGAGAACATTTACTCTCAATATATATATATATATATATATATATATATATATAATTAATGGAAAATATAATAATAAATATAAAAATGTAAAAAAAAATAATAAATTAAAAAAAAAAATGAGAAACAAAAATGAACTAAAATTTTGTGAACTAAACTAGTGCCAGACATTTGATGTTTTATCCATCCTACCTAGCTCTTCCAACTAACCCATTCGGGGCAACTGTAAATAAATCTGTATGATATCACCGAGTGTGTATCAATGACATCAACCAAATCACATGGGATATTTAATAATAAAAAAAGTTACAAAGCATGAGTGGAGCAGGTTCACAAAAATAAGGTTCGACTCCGAATACAAGCCAACCTGGAAACCCTCTAAAACAAACATAGTCTCCAACTCTCAAATCAGAATGCACCTCAAGAAAGTAATCTTCTGATACAAAAGCAAACCTGAAAAAAGATGTGTACTTCAGTGGAGAATTGTAGTTTCTTCGGAAAATAATAATATGAATATGTAACACATAATTAAATTACCTTGGAAAAGCCTTGACCTGAATCTGTCCACCAAAACCAACCAACTCATACGTTATAACGTCTGATGAATATACTTTGCTCATAAGTCTCCCTGGAAGAATAAACTTATGTAAATCACCATGATAGATAATAATGTCAGATTATGATGATAAAAAAGTAAAGCAAAAGTTGTGCTCACCAGCTAGGCAATGATCACGGAACATATGACAAAAGTTGTTGGGTTCCATGCTTTTATACTTGGCTATAAAGTCAGGAATGGGCATAGTCCCAGTGATAACCAATTTGTTAGTATAATCGACGCCTCCTGTGTACTTGCGATTTGCAATTGCATTCAACCGTTTGAAGTGATAATACTGCAAGTGGGAACAAGCTAGTGTTGTTCATGGTGAAGATTGATCGAAAGGGTAAATAAATTCAAACTTTTATAACCAAAACGAAGAAGTTTACGTACAGTTGGATCCAAGTGTTGATCATCTTCTAAGATCGGGATTTCAAAAGCTTTTTTAGGAGCAGGCTTAGGCCGCATAGCCTATCATAATAATAATAATAATAAAGTACTACTTCTTGTTGTATTCATTACAGTTGTAGTATTATGTATATTTAAAGTCGGCGATTACCTGACTTTCAAGATATTTGATTATTACGTCAGGATATTGCGATTCTTCTCCATCCCTTTCTTGCCTTGCTCGCTCCGCCCTCCTCCTTTCAGTATATGCCCTGAGGCAGATTAACAATAACAACAACATTAATATTAATAATAATAAGATAAAAAGATACGGAGTAATAACAACTCACTTTTTAAGCAAGGCCCTCCTATCAGAAATACTCTTCTCAGAGTCCCTAAAATAGATAAATAAAAACAATTTTTCATCAAAAAAAAAAAAAATTTTAAAAAAGGGAAATTACTTAAACAAAAAGGCTCACTTTTCCATAGTAGATGAAGATGGAGAAGAAATATCTAACTGGATATCATTCACTTCACAAATCCTTGGCAATAAAAATAATTATAATAAGAATAATAATGATAACAACTTGAATAGATATAAAACAGAAATCTGTAATCCAGGTTTAATTATAAATAAATTTACAGTTACAATTACAATATATTATTTTATATAATAAAAAATCTCACTTTTGTTTCGTATCCGACACTGATTCCCCGTAATCTATAATTCAGATTTTAATTTTAATAATATAATTATTACAATTACAATTACAATAAAAAACTCACTTTTCTTTTCCGGGTGGTTCAACAACATCCCTTTTAGTATGATCCGCCATTGATTAATTGATTGCTCGCTCGCTCGCTAGGTAATCGCGTTTATTAGGGTTTTCTGTTTTCCTCCCTTTTGTACAACTGCGGGTGTGGACGATATTTGTACGAGGTATTTAGGTGTGTTTACACAGGGACGGGTGAATTGGCATGAGTGCATGGGGTTTTCTGGTCGGGTTATAATAAATTAGTTGATTCATGTCCCGTGGGTGTAAAAAATGACCCGAAAACCGAGAAATAACTGAATCGTCATATTGAAAAAGGAAATGATAAATCTTTTCTAATTGAATAGCTTAAATTCGTGTTTGGTTTACAGAATCTGATAGATTTCAATAGAATTAGAATTGAATTTCATTCTTTAGTGCATTTGGTTATCCAAATAAGATGGAATTTCATTCCGTAGGATTGTAAACATTCCATCATTTGATGGAATCTTCATTCCTTCCGTCTCTTGAATTTTTAAAAAAACAAAAACATTCCGTCAAATTCCAATTCCTATGAAAGATTCTATTTCTTCCAAAAACATTATATGAACCAAACGTGCCCTAATAATCCTCCTAACATATTAAAAAGGTGACATGTGGTATCCACTAATTCCTTTTTCTAATCTTATCTTCGAATTTTATTCTTTAGTGCATTTGGTTTAAGTACCCGTGTTACATACGATGGGTTTGAAATATATTGTTTGCATGTATAATTTTACTAATCGCGAATGAAATTTATAGGTTGGGTCTTTAAGAGAATGTAAATCCTAAAGTAAAAGGTGCATTTTGTCAGCAAATGGGTAACTTGCTTGCAACTTTCGGGAACAAACTTATCATCGATATCACTCTTTTATTTATATGCTTTTGCAATTTAACAGATAGTAACACAATATCTATTGGTTGTTCTATTTGAACTCCTAAGATGATATTTAGTGCAACAAAATATATACCAATCCTGCTAATAAATTTTCGTTTCTACCGAATGTCCTCATTACATCACTATTTGTTAACACAATTATTAAATAAGTAAGCTCCCCTATGACGTATTTATAAACAACACAAATATATGTCAATAAAGAGCCACCCTCATCAAGTAGAGTCACTAAAACTTTGGTTTCATGCCTTAATGGTGGTACCTGCTTGTTATTGATACTGCCATAACTTCAGTCATAGACCTCCCTTCATCCTGAATTTCAAACGTAAAACCACATCAACCAAATACACCAACCTAGCTAGAACATTTAAGCACCAGTGATAAAAAGAGCCTTTGTAAAGTATGACATCCTTTTGTGTCATAGAGTATTGTATATCCATTTCATACATTCGTGAAGCTGAAATTTCTCTGCAATACGTAAGCGGTTTTATTTTATCAAGTGTTAAATAAATAATATAAGAATGAATGGCAATGTAGCATAAATAGTCACTATGAGATAGGTGGGTTATGAGTAAATTGTCTAAAGATGGCAATTTGGCCCACTATTGTTATTCATGGGTCATCAAATTGGTTTAATTTGACCTCATATAGGTTAATTTGGCCCACGTCATTACATAAACCTAAGTTGATGATTGTAAGTCGGTTTTAAACTTTGGGTCATTAGTCACATAAAAGAGAACGTCCAAATTTTTGAACCTCGTCAACACGTCTAACAACATACATTCTCATTACTATAAAAGATAGAATATGTAAGATTCTTACATGTCGTTATCTTAAAAAGCAAAAACACTAACCTAAATTAACGTCAATTTCAAAAAAAGCACCTCCATTTATAGTGACATGAGTTGTAAGCCTCTAATACTGCAATATACTTTGCCTGCAAGTGAGCAGCAACTAATGACCACAATATCAAACTTTTTAAAGAAATCTACATCAAAGTTGTATAAGACCGGCTGGAGTAGCCCGTTCCCTTTCAATTTTTTCATCCGGAACGCCCCCAGAACGGTCAAACTCGGTCCCGGGGGCGTTCCGCCTTCTTAAGACGTGTGCCAGGTGATTTTGTAACGCATCCGAATTGATGAATGTTGTTTGTCTTTTCCGAATTTTGAACCGTTCAAAATTGTTTTTAGCAACTCTTAAATCTATACTCTATATATACACATACATTACCATTTCACAATTCATACCTCATTTTATCTCCTGTTCTTATTATTTTCTTCATTCTTTATACTCTCAAACAACAAATGGCTAGACCTTTGGATTGTAGGTGAGCATACGAATTTAGCGAGAACTTGGCTCGTGGTAACGGAAGATCCAAATGTAGCAAATTACAAACAACAAAGAACATTTTGGAGCCATGTAAGGGAAGTGTTTATTAATCTAGAAAATCATCGAGGCGAGCAAAGGACCACTCAGAGTTTAGTTGGAAAATGGTAGAAGATGCGCAACTCAATTAAAACGTTCGACCACATCTATACTCGTTTGAACAATGGAGTAAACGAGATGCCACTCGAGGCTTCTTTGACCGAGTATCGTCTTACGCGTCCTGATTTTCAGTACGTCACGGAGTGGGGATTACTATGAACAAGTCCGATATTTATGATGTGATTTTATTGAAGATGTTTTATTTATTTATCTATGTTCCAGTTATTAATCTATGTTTTTCATTTTTTATGCATGTTTTACTCTATGTTTTACTTATTTTAGGTATGTTTTAGTCTTATTATTATCAATGTTTTACTTATTTTATTTAATATATCTATGTTTTACTTATTTTATCTGACATGAAATTAAAACATTACATTTAATTTAAACACATCACAGAAAATTAAAACATTACATGAAGTTAAAACAGTACATAATACTTAACACTTAATTAAATAAAAATTAAACACTAACAAGAATTAACCACTTAACCCCAACGATAAACGGAATCGGTCGATGAAATGTCATTGTCACCATCATTACGGCGTTGGTATTCATAGTGATAATCTTCCTTTTCCGATTGAAAATCGTTGACGTATTCTTCACCAGGGTCGTTCTCGTATCCTTTAGGTCTCCCGTCATCATGAATTCGTTTCTGATCCATTACATGAAATTAAAACAGTACATAATACTTAACACTTAATTAAATAAAAGTTAAACACTAACAAGAATTACCCATTTAACCCCAACCATAAACGGAATCGGTCGATGAAATGTCATTCTTCACCAGGGTCGGTCTCGTATCCTTCAAGTCTCCCGTTATCGTGAATTCGGTTCTGATCTGGAGCACATGGCCTAAGTTGTCCACTTTCGATTTGAGCCATGGTAGAATCCCATACTTCGTTCAATTCCTCGTTAGTGAAGTCCTCTGTTGATTGCAAATTTAGGCGGGTAGGAAATCATCATAAAAAGAATAATAACAATATGTAGTAGGCTTCGTCACCATACTCATAAAGAAAGGTTTGTAACATATATAATAAGAACTTAATTCCAGAGTTAATAAACAAAGTGTACCAATGTTCCAGCCCTATAACTCGTCTTTTAGACTTCCAGGGACAAATTTAACGGTTGATAATGTTGAACTATATGTCAGAATGCTACTATAAAAAATATAAAATGATCTGACGGTTCAATCTTCGGGGATCGGATATTTTCTGGGCCGTGGTATATAAAAACAGGATTTCTTGATATTTTCTTTCTTTCTTTTAAACAATAATAGGTGTGTGTGTGAATAGAAAAACTGAATTTTTAGGTTAAATTAGAGGCTAATAATCCATTTGATTTGATTTACAAGTTTCAAGAATGACATTTATAGTCCCTGTACCTCTAAACCTCACATATAAGGCTTAAAACTAGCTACCAGGAACACATATGATAATTTATGCATATTTAAACCATCTTAATACATTAATACACACTTGCATCAAGTCCTTAAACTCATAAACGCATGGACACATTAATTACACATATGCATTAAATGATCTAAAGATTTAATGGAAACAAAGTGTTGACTTAACGACTCATGTCAACGGTTAAACGAAAAGTGTATAATGTTACAATATTAAACCCTTCTCTTTATTATAAATATAAAAATTGATCAATAACTCATAAGTACATAAATCAAGTTTAATGATTGTAATCATTATTACATAAACAAATTTGTTATTCAAACATATTAAACCTAATAGAAAGCAAATGTTGACTAACGACGTGGTCAATAATCGACATAGAAAGTTCAAAATGCTACAATTACCTCTCCCAGAAAATAATTATGTCCTCGGAATCACATTCACTACACATAGGTAAGTCAATCATATGTATCTCTAACTTTATCATATCATTTGAAGCTTTCTCTGAGTTGTACCTCTACTTAAATAATCCAACTCAAATGTTAATTACATTTGGTTGTCAAACCGATTTTACACTTACAAAACTATTAAAATAACAACATGTAAATAACTTTTCTTATGTAATATGAACATGAATGATTTAATATGAACTTTTTCCTTGAAAGATTAAATTATCAACTTTTAAGAAATTCTTCTATTTTTCTTTAAAGGTGTTTCTAAAGGGTGTTTTTGTTATTACTTTCTTAATTAATGAATATTCAAAAAGTACATCTTATACGAATTTTTACTATGGACTAAAATAAATGCTTTGTTAATGCAACTATTTTGGATATAAATTAATTATCAATTTTTTAAAAGTTCTATATTTGTTTAAAGCTTCTTTTAGATAGTAACTTTTTTTACTTTCATATTAAATGAAGATTTCGTACTACAATGCTTGAAACCGGAGAGTTAAATGCATGAATGGTCCCCGAGGTATCATTTTAACAAACATCCATTATAAAGACCCATATCTTTAAGATTAAACACTTTCTTTTACTTCTACATTATATACCGTTAATAACCCACATATATCTCTTAGGCTTTATTAAGCAAACTACTATTATATTAAATTTTTTTACTTCAAATGAGTTATATCAAGTTTTCAAACCGTCCACACCATTCTTGCTCACTTTGTGTCATAGTATACTAGAAGGGCATCCGCGCCATGCAGCGGTGGCGATGTAACGGCGGTTGTGGTATTGACGGTCTCGGGTGATGGAGGGTGGCGGTAGCGACAATGGTGTTGGCGGTATCGATTGGTGGTGGTGCCGGTGACGATTAGTGGTGTTGGAGGCGGTACGTGGTCGTGGCTCCAATTAGTGTATGTTATTGATGTAATGGCGTTTTGATAAACTATTGAATGTTGAAACTTATAATTTAACAAAATTAGATTTGCTTTATAATATATGTATAGATTTATAATTAGATTAGTGTTTGATGGTATATTTGTGTTGATTGAAATTCTAGATTTGTGTAGATTGAAATTAATAGGGATATTTTGGGTACATTTAATGGATGACTGAGAAAAAGGTTGAATTTGTGAGGTTAATTTGGATTTGTTTTATAAGAGATTATAGAAAGTGGAGGCCTTTTTACTAGTGACTTAGTCAACTCGGGTTGTAATGTATCTTAACCGTGACGTCTTTCATCATTAGGACATAGTTACTCATTTTGCTAATGTCTCTTTAAAAGCATCATATTGAATATCTCATGAGTATATATCTACCTAATCCGTGACTTTGTTTCATCTTTGTGTCTACATGTGCGGATAAGAATACTTTTTTTTCCAATTCTTTCTAACATTTCTGGTTGCATCATGTATAACTTTGTCATAGTCTTGCAAAGAAAAAGGTTAAACACTATGGTTTTAAATACTTTGTTTCTACAATTTGCAATTTTCTATAAATTCTATGTTGATATGAAATTGTATTTATGGATCACTAGTTATATATATGACATAATTAAGAAACCATATTTTATTTGTTTTGCAAGATTCAATAATATACTGGTATCCCGATCAGTTAGACTTGTTTCACTTCCACAATCGAATTATATAAGGCGTAGTTGTTTTATGTTTCTTTATAGAGAATTTTAACTGGAGTTGACAACCCAACCCGGGCCCAACCTAAATTTCAGCATGTTTCCAACTTTACGTCATTAATTTGCCAACGACTTTTGGCCATTAAGAAGACCAGATATAAACAAACTAGACATTTGTAGGAAATTGAAAGATGTTTCAAATATGTAAGGTTTGACTCTTGAGGATATTTAGTGAATGAGTTATGAATTGTACAAAACAGACCTGCATCATTAGTTCTAAATCCGACCAGTTTTAGAAATCAACATTTTTTTTTATCTACTTATGGGAAAAACCTGAAGAAACTTAGTTCATATAGATTTTAGAGGACATTTAGACCTTTGTAAAAATATAAGTTCCATCTGCTAACAGATGTATTTTCTATGATTTTTGCAAGATGACTAAAGTTTCAGTCTTAAAGAGCCCTTTGTTTTGCAAACTATTTCGACCATCAAACAAGCATAGTGATGTGTTCATAATTATACATATTTCCACATCGTTAATAAGTTTTTTTTAGAGTTAATTATTAGTTAAATGCATGAATTTTCGGTACTTTCATAGTATTTGTGTGATTCCAGGTTCAAGGAGTGCAATATGGTTAGAAATGGCTTTTAGACGACTTCTGGATACATATAGAAGGTTCGAGATGAGTTCGTGTGAAGACGATATGGAAAATACAAGTTTAGTGATTTTTGAAGACATATGTGGCGCATAGATCCTGTATGTGGCGCACAAAAAGAGAGATTTCGAGGCAGTAGCTACTGGACAGTTTTATGCGGCGCATGGGTATTCCATGCTGCTCATATCGGGCATCAAATTTTTGGAAACATCAATCTATGCGGCGCATGGAAATTCTATGTGGCGCATAGATTAGGTCGGCAGATTCAAGACTTTTCCAAACCCTATAAATAGAAGACCAAAACCCTACCATTCGATATCTTATCACATTTTTACGAAAATAGGGTTATTTTCTAGGGTTTTGCAGCAGCTTTCACGTCCTCAAGGGCTAAGGAATTGTTCGTGAGATCCAAGGCTTTCGATTACGTTTTCTTTGCTTTCTAGTTAGATCAAACACATTGGTACACTATGTTTCTTTTTTCAATTACTCTTTGTGTTCTGTTTTTGACTATGAGTAGCTAAATAATTCATCATCTACTGAGATGAAGTGATAATATTGAATGATGGCTGCATAATTTATGTTATTCAAGACGATTTGATTTAACGTTATGTCGTGATCTTAGTTTATTAATTCTTTATCGTTTATATTTTGACTTCGAGTAGATCTTGCTGAATCTCAGTGGTAACTTGGGTTGGGTAAGAGATATTTTGATTGCTTAGGTATAAGTGATTGCTTTTATGACGGGTACGGTAAAAGGAAATCAATTGGTAGTAAGAATTAACGGGTTAATGGTTGGGTACAATCAATAGACATAATTGTTATCTAAATGATCAAACCAATTAGTTAATTAGTGAAGTTATAAGAGGCGTCTAGGGGTACCGGTCTTGAGTAATGGATCTAGTTGATTAAGGGAATTAAATAAAGTAACAAACTTGACGGGTACGAAGGGAGTCTTTGTTTGATTCTCGATTATAAGTCGTCATATCTGGATTGGTCTTTCAATTAATGTGCAACCTGAATTTGATGTATCATGGAGTCGAAGTAGACGACCTTTTAATATTAATGTTTCTGATAATCTTTCCAAGTTTTCTTTAGTTTTCATTTTAGTTAAATTTAGTCTCCAAAACAACTGATGAGGGTCATAAAACCTAAAAGCATTTGAACTACTTAAACTCGTTTAGTTCTTATTACATTCCCTATGGATTCAACCTGGACTTACCCTTAGACTATATTGCAAACGAACAGGTACACTGCTCGAGAGTGTGTAGTAATCAGTTAACCGGTATTTCTTGTTTATAAATTTTAAAACTAGATTTCACACATCACATAGCAAACCTCCACGACCTATAGAACTTGGATACACCCAAAATATGACTCATCTAATGACTTGATGTCATCTGTTGATCCACAAGTCACTTACACATAATACGGAATCGATTATACACCCGAAACTATCAATTTCGATTTCAAAACATAATCTATTCATGATCAAACCTCAAGACCATAATCTACAACTTTACAGAAATACAAGATCTATAAATCATGATGAAGTAGAAAGATTTATTACGTTTAACTCAGACTAAATGAGAAGGATAATCAAAAAATGATTATAGATGATCTAAAACCAAAGTCAACAAAATTTTAGCCCGCTGTCCCAGCCCTATAACTCGACTTCTATAATTTTAGGTACAAATTCAACAGTTGAATTTGTTAAACTATATGCTAGGAAGCTAGTTTCAAAAAAATAAAATGATCTGACGGTTCAATCTCCGGGGTCGGGTGTATATTGGGTTGTGGTATGTAAATCCGAGATTTCTTGATATTTTCTTTCTTTTAAACAATGATAGGTGTATGTGTGAATAGAAAAACTGAATTATTAGGTTAAATTAGAAGCTAATAATCCATTTGATCTGATTTACATGTTTCAAGAATGACATTTATAGTCTTTGTACTTCTAAACATCACATCTAAAGCTTAAAACTAGCTACCCGGAACACATATGATAATTCAAGCACATTTAAACCATCTACATTAATACACATTTTCATCAAGTTCTTAAGCTCATAAACGAATGGACGCATTAATTACGCATATGCATTAAATCATCTAAAGATTTAGTGGAAGCAAAGTGTTAACTTAGCGACTCATGTCAACCGTTAAACGAAAAGTGCATGATGTTACAATATTAAACCTTTCTATTTATCATAATTAATGAAATTAATCATTGATGTGTGAAATCGAGTCTTAAAATTTATAAGCACGAATCACCTAGGGGCTGGCTACAACACACTCACAGGCAGTGAACTCGTTCGTATGCAGTATAGTAAACTGGTAAATCCGAGGTCGATCACAAGGACTTTGAAAGCAGTTGTCAAAATAAAGTAATTCAGATTAAAAGGGGGTTTTGTAGTCAAATTTCCACGTTGCAAAAGTCAGTACCCGAAGGATTAATCGAAAGAAATCTGGTGTAATCGGGGGCAGGAATCGTCCTAAAACGATAGTAAAAATGATCTTATGACAAAAGAGATTTAAAGGCCACCCATCTTGATTTCGCTCAACCAACTAATTAATCAGTTCCTTTGTAAAAGCCGCTACCACCAATGCTTAAAACAATTTCCCTAACCAACTAGTTTGTTTGACTATCAAATTAACAATTGTACCTATGTGAAGATAACATGGTAACACCAACCGTTATTCAACCTGGTTGACAAAATAATTCCTTTTATTAAATGACATTCACTATCATACCATGAACTAGTGATAATTGTTTATAGACAAACAGTTAATTGAAAATAAAACACATATTCAACTAGTACCACTATTGAAGAATACATATGTCACCAATATCAAAATAATAATTAATAAGGAATTAGATTATCAAGATCTCGACACAACGATAATTGAAATCAACTTTGAATTAATAAAACTGTGCAATCCTACATATTGTCTCACTCCATCAAGATGGATGAATAAGAATTTAGCTACTCATATTAAAATATGAATAAGAAATCAAATATAGAGAATTCATCGAACCGAATTCAAAGGAATGAAAACGAGTAACGAATAAAATTCGATCGTGCTTGAAATCCTAAGAGATGGTTCAATAGATGAAAACGGCTGGAGAACAAAAGATATGGTTTTGGAATAATTAAGCATGCTATTTATAAGTTTCCAAAAAATTCGCTAGAACCGACCCCAGTTGCGGCGCAACTGGTTTGACTTTCGCGTTGACTTGGACTTCCGTTGACTTGGCTTGGACGAGAACTAAACCTGTTGCGGCGCAACTAGCTAAGTTGTGTCGCAACTTAACTCTCTGTTTTAGAGTTGCGGCGCAACACACCTTCTTCCAGCTTTGACTTTTGTTGACCAGCCACAATCTTCATCCAAATGCTTCAAAAATTATCCGTTAGCACTTGTTTCATCTCTAGAATGTCGTTTTTTCCCCCAAAAATACGCTCAAATACGTATCTGTCAGTAACCTGAAACACTAACAAATACCATAAATGCACCAAATGTACTCTAAACGACTCATACAACATGCTAAATCAACAATATTCAACGTGGAAAATGGGTATAAAATACGACATATCAATCATTAACGCATAAGTACATAAATCATATTTAATGTCTGAAATCATTATCACACAAACACATTTTTTTTCAAACATATAAACCTAACATAATGCAAATGTTGACTAACGACATCGTCAATAATTGACATAAAAGTTCAGGATGTTACAATTATCTCCCTTAAAAGGATTCTGTTCTCGAAATTACATTCACCACACATAGGTAAGTCAATCATAAGTATCTTTAATTTTATCATATCATCTCAAGCTTTCTTTAAGTTGTACCTCTACTTAAGATAACCCAATTCAAACATTAATTACATTTGGTTGTTAAACCGATTCTACACTTACAAAACTATAAAAATAACAACATCTAAATAAAACTTCTTATATAATATGAACATGAATGATTTCATATGAACTTTTTTCTTGATAAGTTAATTTATTAATTTTTAATAAAATTTTTTTATTTTTCTTTAAAGGTGTTTCCAAAGAGTGTTTTTGTCTATTTTCTTAATTAATAAATATTCAAAAAGTACATCTTATAGGATTTTTTATTGTGGGCTAAAATAGATGCTCCGTTAATTCAACTACTTTGTATATATAAATTAACTATCAATATTTAGAAGTTCTAATTTTATTTTTAGCTTCATTTAAATAGTACCTTTTTACTTTCATATTAAGTGAAGATTTCGTACTACAAAACTTGAAATGGATGTTTGTTAAAACGATACCTTGGGGACCATTCATGCAATTAACTCTTCAGTTTCAGTTTCAAACTTTGTAGTACGAAATCTTCATTTAATAAGAAAGCAAAAAAGGTACTGAATAAAAAAAGCTTTAAACAAAAATAGAACTTCTGAAAAGTTGATAATTAATTTATATCCAAAGTAGTTGAATTAACAGAACATTTATTTTAGTCCACGGTAAAAAATCGTACAAGATGTACTTTTTGAATATTTATTATTTAAGAAAGTAAAAACAAATACACCCTTTTGAAACATTTTCAAAGAAAAATAGAAAAAAAATCTTAAAAAAAGATAATTTAATTTATCAAGAAAAAAAGTTCATATTAAATCATTCATGTTCATATTACATAAGAGATTTTATTTAGATTTTGTTATTTCATGTTCTCAAACTGTCCATACCATTATACAATCCATAACTGCATAAAAATGGAACATGAACGAAAATTATTAGTAAAACTTTTATAGTTGGAAAACTCGTGACTCGAGATCGAGGGGGGATGGAGGAGTTATTGAAAACTTGATATAGAAATCGAGAAAACTCGGATCGGGTTGTATATAGGAAATCATATATTTTTTAAATTACATATATTACATTTATGTTTCCGAGCATATAACTTTGAATTTTAAAGTATTATGTATCTAAACAGTTATGTTTCACTTTCAAGTTTTTAGCGTATCAGGAGTTTTTGAAAGTCCGAAACGAAATCGATAAAAACCCGGATAGGGTTTTATATAGGAAAATCATATTCTTTTTCGAACTTACATACATTAAAAAAATTAGAAATACGTTAAAAATTTGAAAGTTAAACATATTTGTTTAGAAACATTTACATAATATTTCAAGATTTAAACTTATTTGTTGAGAAACATAAACATGACACATAAAACAAAATCAATAAGAAAAAGTTTAATCGAATGTAACCGTGTCACCGGAGTTTTGACTGAGTGACCTGATTTTTGACCGAGTTCGAGTCTAAGCTATGACCGAGTTTTAGACCAAGTCGATCTAACTTGACCCGTTAACCCCTAAGTCCAAGTCCCAGTTTGGGCCGAGTCGGCTTAGTTTTATGATAGTGACTTAAAACTTAACTTACATCTTATAATTAATCCCTATAATAATAAACCAAAAATCATAATCATCATGTGCGGTTTAAATTTTAGAAGGACATAGACTTTTTTGACTCCCATTTGCGAAAACTTGCAGAGAAATCACATTAAATTTATTTCACAAAAATTGCAAAGTTCAATATTCATGACTAATTTTGTCTCTCAATACAAATAGCAATGTATCTCTCATTATATAAACAACGATTGAAACATATCCAACCACAAAACAATTAACAAAAGAGAAAAAAGAAGAAAAAGAAAGAAAATGCCTGTTGAAAAAATCTGGGTTATTCGAGAGGGACAAGGTCCATGTGCAGTGGCAGGTCAAATAGTGACCATCCATTTCACCGGCTATGGTATTATAGTTTTTTCGATTTTCTCTCTTTTTTCTTCTTTCTTGCTTTACTATTATGATATTATTCATGTATTATAAGCAATGTTTTCATAACCGGTTCAGACCTTGAACCGACCAAGTGGGCGGTTCACGGTCCAACAGGTTCAACCGGTCAGACTCGACCAGAGAACGGACCCATTTATAATTTCGAAACGAGGAACAAATATATATTATATATGGAGAAATAATTGACAAAATAACATCATGATGTAGTGGAAACTGGAAAGGCACATTACCTTTTACATAGAGGTCGCATGTTCGATTCCATGACCAACATTAGATATTTTTCATTTTCCCAATGTAGTGTAAAGTTGGACCGGACCGGAATTAAAAGACCGTTGGCCAGCCCAGTTTACGTTCTACCAGTCGGTCCGGTCCGGTTTTCAAAAAATTGATTATAAGTTAGTAATGACCGATACATAAATGATTCGGTCAATTTGGGTGAACTTTTATGGAATCGTTTGAATGAGTGCAAGTACGTAAACGGGCCTGAATGGCCAAACGAGGAAAACTATTTTCGAGAAAATGGGTCCAACTGGACTAAGACTTTCGTACACACCGATCCAATTGATTGAGAATTTTAGACCTTCTTGTTGGTGGTCTCCATTTAAAGTGGAGTTTTCTTGGCTATATAGGCAACAATGAAGTTTCCTGAGTTTGTGAATAGTTAGTGAGGTTTAAGGGGAGGTTGTAAATGAAAAAGAAATTGATGTTTGGATTGGTTTTTCTTCTCAAACACATACGTTTTTTACCGTTTGCTTTTTATCTTAATTTATTTGCTTTTTTATTATATTTTTTGTGTTTGCAAAGTTAATTGCATTTATTATGTTATTCGATGATTTTACAACTAAGAAATTTTCAAATCCATTCCAAACGTATTAATTATTAACTAGGTGGAACTATGTCCCGCGTTACTGGACTAGTCCGGGCTCGTTTAAAAGTACTTCAACTATTATGTTTGCATTTTTTTTTTATTGATATGGTTCCAATATATTATTTATAAATACAAAAATGTTATAGGATTGTTTAAAAGTTTGCAACACCGGCCAGAAAAAGAAAACAAAAACAAAACGTGGTACCTGAAATACGTTAAAGCATTTGCAATTTGCAATATAAAATAAAACAAATTTGACAGATTAAAAATATGTCATGTAAAATGTATGTATACCTACTAGCAATACCATAGTAATGTTAAAAGGAATGCCATATAAGATACACATATATCTTTTGTGAAAAAATTTGTTTTACTTCATACATCATATAAAATATATAAAGTATTAAAAAAATAAAAATTTATCAAAAGAATTTGGGTTAAATTAGAACCATTAGATAGATTTTCAATATTAACTTAGAGCCCTTAGATTGATAATGTCATGAATAAATAAATAAAATTCAAAATTTACATTTATAACAAGTTAGTCGATGTTGTTACTTTAAAACGCACACAGAGACATCATTATAGGTTTGACTTGTAAGTTTATTAGGTTACCATATTAATTTTTTTTATACTGATTTGTGGTTTTTAATTGTGGTTTTCAGGAAGCCATCAGGATCGTAAAAAAAAATTCTACAGGTTTGAACAGATGTTAACGTGCATATATCTTATGTTTCATTTATAACTTATGTTTCATTTACAAAAATAAAAGAAGATTTTTTTTTTTTATAAGAAAATTTCTCTTTCCAAAATGAAATTTATAAGTCTACGTATGAAATGGTGGCTTTAAGAATACTTGGTAGAAAAAAACTACTCGTATATATTTTCGTTTTGCTAACACTTGCAATACATACAAGTCTCAATTTATGAATTTTAAGCCCTTCGAATTTTGTGGCCTGGTTGCTTTATGCAGAGGTCCACATTTGGCCAGGATTATGTTACTCATGATTAAGTTGATGTATATAATATACTTATACTATATATATACTTACATTTATATATCTACTTAATATACTTTTTGGTAATGTATGTTAGCACTCGTGATCCTGGGCAGTATCCGATCAGCTTTATAGTCGGCCAAGGTGATGTTATAAGAGGTAAAGTATATTTCTGAGTTTATATGGTTTAGCTTTTGCTTTAAATTTGTTGATGACGACAATATACAGTACACCACGGCACTTCCATCCATTCATATAATAGATTATTAAAGGTAAGAAAGAAAGAAACTTGCTCGTGTCGTCTTCCACAAGTTTTGAGACTCAATATCTCAACGGTGTATGAGGAAGGTTAAGATGTAGGCAGACCTTACCTCTACCTAAGTAGAAAGTCTGCTTCCATTTCTACCTAAATGATAAAAAAAGGTCATCCAACCTTTGTGCATGAGATGAGGATTGAACCCATGACCTCTATCTCTAGAGGCCATGATGTTAACCACTGATCCAACCATACTGTTTTCATATAATAAATTAAATTTCAATCTAAAGGTATATATATATAGATTAATTCTTATTACATTTCAATCTAAAAAATAACAAAATTTAATATAAATAAAAAAAGGTTTCATCATCATTAATATGTACTCATAGCTGTTCGTAATTAAATTTTATTCATATATCCAATTTCGTAATTAGGTGTTATTCGTATAATCCAATTTATACAAATTAATGATATTCTATATATGAATTGTCTTATTCGTAAATTTTATTCATATATCCAATCTTTTATTCTTTTTCGCATCTATTATTTGGCACAAAAAATATTTTTGGTTTATTCCATGAGGGATTAATAATACTTTTTACTATCCTAATTCTATAGTCAAAAAAAAGTTATTCAGTATATATATGTTAATCGGTAAAAAATATATGTTTTTCTATTATTGTAGTTTCGATTTACTAGGTCGATTTATTTTATTTCATTAATTTTGATTTCTACACTTAAATGTTTATTTTGTGAAAGATTAATCTATTTAGTATTTAGTGAGGTTATTTTAAAGATGCCTTTTGAAAAAAAGTATATCAAATCTTTATTCCCTTAGTAATCTATATCTATAAATGCATTTATCTATTATCTATTACTCCTTTATAATTATTCACCCCCTATTTTAGGAAATAGTTAGAAAATAGTTAGATGAGAAATTACTAGATTGCCCTTAACAAAAAACCCTTATGGAAAGGGTTATTGGATATTACCAAAATTACCCTTAATGAATTAATTTACACTTTAAACCTTTATCTTCTAAAATATCACTATCATCATTGTATCAACTTACACGGTTAGACCACTCGATACCAATTGTCGATGTCATCGATCACCACCCGTCACCAACACCACTAAACCACCGTCGCCGTCACCGCCGCCACATTTACGATGCTAGTATTAGTTAAGTTAGTTGTGACTTTAGGAAAATATGATTGCAACGAAAAAGACAATGAAAACATATCTTTACATATATCAGAATGTCAAACCAGGTAACCATCTTTCAAACTGATATTAACTACTCATTTCGAATATATAGTTGTTCAAACTATGTTACAAATCAAAAAACAAATGTAGTTTTTAAATTACCGAGCCGTGCATCACGCGGGTTATAACCTAATAACTTCATTTCTTCTTCATTTCCTTTGAAATCCATTTGACTTCATCTATACCAATTAAAGATTTAACCTTCATGTTCAAGTTCAGTTCATATGGTCACTATTGATTTGGTTATTATGATATCAGAGCATAATGGAGATGTGAGAAATCGGAATCCGTTTGTCAGTTTTATTAATTTTCAATCGTTTTTCTACCTACAATTGTAGGTACGTATAACGTGATACCTATATAAAATAACGTACTTGACTTTCTAACGACTATTAAAAAAACGAGAAAACCAAATGAAATAAAATTAACCAAAAGTATTTTGAATATCATAAAAGTTTGAAAACTCTCTTGCCATGATGACTTTAATTCTTTTAGATTCTCCTTTTAACTTGACATTACTCTACAGGATTTGATGAGGGGGTTTTGACTATGCGCGCTGGAGAAATTGCCCTACTGAGGGTATAACATTATTCTCACATTTGATATTTTCTTGTATTTTATTAAAACAAATATAATTGTTATTCTTCTTTTTGATTTTGCAGTGCTCGGCAGATTTTGCACATGGAGGTGGTCAATTTGGAGAATGGAATGTGACGCCCAACTCTGATCTCAACTTGAGGGTGGAAGTTGTTCAGATACAAGGGGGAGGCGTTTGTAAGCATCTCAATTATGTTGCTTTATAATTTTATATGTTTCGGATAGAATATCTGATACAATTGTGTATATTACATGAATTATTTTGCAAAACACACTAAAGTGACATGCTCATTTAGTTTGTGCAAAACTTAAGGGCCCTAGTGTAAGATGACTTGCCGGTAAATTCTTATCTTATAAATTAAGGGAGTTTAATAGGTAAACTTGATTATAACTACGTTAAAGTGTTTGGTAGCTTAACCCGGCCGAGACATGAATGATGATGTACAAATTACTTTTGACCCTTTATCTGTACTACCTATATGAAGATCGAGAGAGCACAATCTCTATGATGTTCAAGATCGAGCTTAGTATTGTGTGTAGCACTCGCGATCTATTAGTGATAACACGTACTTTGGGATTCAGCCATGTGTTAACTTGGCAACTTAATTTTTCCTTTCATCTACTAACTTAAAATGTTGATATGTATGTAGGACCTAATTAAGTGTCATGCTGCTGATGAATAAAGGACCTGGATAGTATCTTCTGGAAGCATCTTAATTAATTACTTTTAGCAATGGTTAATGAAAAGACCCTTTGAGTAGTAATGGATATGTTGACTTTGTTATGTTCACTATGGATTTAGTATTGAATATGTTGACTTTTGTACTCTAAGTTAGTCAATTTTTATCTATGCTTTTAGAAAGTATTTTGTGTTGCTTTTTGTGCTCTATGTATCGGTGGCTTAGCTTGTTTACTGTTGATGCAATGCTTGTGTGTGTAAAGCCCTGGTGAAAATTTAATGGCTGAAATTATAGACTTGACTCGGGCATCGTCTTAAGATGAAGGGGATGCAAGCCTTTTAATCTGCAAGAAGAAAGTGGAAGATTCAGTAATGGGAGCCAAAAGGGAGTTCTTGTGAAGAAGAAATCCATGAGGTTCTACGTGATAAATATCGGATCGAGCTGGACACATAGCGAAACCGAATGTACCTAAAACCAAGAACCAAACACCGATCCGAATTTCATAATCGCGCGGTACCCCTACTGGTATGGGAATTTCGGTATTTTCCCAACTAGTACCGATTTAATATTTTGCAATTTGATTCTATGTGTTCGTTGATCTAACAGTGAGTGTATCAATAAGAAAAAGTAAGTATTTGTAAATTGTAATTATATATTACATACATACAGATATACTTGTAATTATATATAGTAATTATAACTTGATAAATTTGAACATTTAAACTTCATATAAGAAAAGTTGCTGTCATTTTTCTTCTTCTAAAATTACACATAGAAAAGGTGTTAAGCTATGTGTTTTTGGCTAGGATATACGTGAATCTTATTTCATATTTCTATATATATAAATATGTATAGTTTTTTATTTTCAAATCACGGTATTCCTTCGTTGTATCCCTAATATCATCAAAAAATTCAATTGAACCATCTGTAATGAGTATTGAACGGTTAATGAGTTCTGATCATCTTAATTGGCGTGGTTCACTATATAATAAATACAATGTGTGCAAGGTTTAGTGTAATGAAATAATCTTGATTTCCCCGTATACATATTATCCGGTATCCAAACCGGTTTTCCCGTACCGAAACCGATTCCATCACAAAATGAAAAACGATACCGATACCGAATCCCCTTCGGTACCGAAATGACACAGGTTATACAATTCATGGGTATATACTTGTTTCCATAAACACATCGAGTCACATTGATAAATTTGACTTTTAAAAGTCAAATACACATTTGCAGATGAACATATACACGACTATCCCATACAACTGCTTTCATCATAGAAAAAAAGAGAAAATTATATTTTTGGAATGTATGTGGAAAAAAAAAAAAAATGAGAGAGAAAAAATGGAAAAATGAGTTGTATATGTATTCTGATCAGATTTTCCCCCTTATAAATCGGTTAACCGCCTTTCAAAAAAAATATCTCGGTTAAATAGCGGAGCAAACAATCAATCAATTAAAAGAAGAAGAGAAAAGTGAGTTTTTTTTTTTAATTGTATTTTATTTATTAAACCTGAATTATTGATTCCAATTTTATCTTTACTTTTTGGTTTGTAATTACTAGGGATTTTAAAGAGGAATCAATGGAGAATCCCAAAAAAAGTGAGTTTTTTATTTTATAAATTGATTTATTGTAATTGTAACTGCAATTGTAATTGTAATTGTAATTGTAACTGCAATTTCATTATTTTTATTTATTTTAGGGACTCTGAGATGAGTATATCTGATAGGAGGGCCTTGCATAAAAAGTGAGTTGTTATTACTCGAAATACTTGTTGTTTTTATTATTATTATCATTTTATTTATATATTTATTTTATTTTTATTTATCTATTTTTTCTATTTATCACGAGTATTATTAAAATGCTGCTGGTGGTGTTGTTATTCTGCCTTAGGGCAATTGCTGAAAAGATCCTGAAGGAGCGAGCAAGGTTAGAATGGGATGGAGAAAAAATGCGAAAATATCGTGACAAGCAGGTAATCGCTGACTTTAAATATAAATAATAATACTACAACTGTAATGATCACTAATACAACAAGTAGTATGTTTTTGTTTTCGCCGACTGAGTTTCTATATATGATGAAGATGCATTTGTATTATCATCGAATGTGCATTTTAAGGTCGGAATTTAGTATGTTTTTGTTTTTGCCGTTTCTGCAGTTTTCTTCATATTGGTTATTGTTATTATTATTATCATTGTTATATGTATATATAGGCTGTGCGGGCTAAAGCTGCTCCTAGAAAAACTTTTGAAATCCCTATCTTAGAAGATGATCAAAACTTGGATCCAAATGTATGTAAACTTCTTCGTTTTGGCTATAGAAGTTTGATTTTTTTTATCCTTTCGATCAATATTCATTATGAACAACACTTGTCTCCACTTGCAGTATTATCACTTCAAACGGTTGAATACAATTGCTAATCGCAAGTACACAGGAGGCGTCGATTATGCTAACAGATTGGTTATCACTGAGACTATGCCCATTCCTGACTTTATAGCCAAGTATACAAGCATAGAACCCAACACGTTTTCTCATATGCTCCTTGACGATTGCCTAGCTGGTGAGCACAACTTTTGCTTTACTTTTTATCATCATAATCTGTCATTATTATCTATCATGGTGATTTACATAAGTTTATTCTTTCCAGGGAGACTTATGAGCAAAGAATATTCATCAGACGTTATAACTTATGAGTTGGCTGGCTTCGATGGACAGATTCAGGTCAAGGCTTTTCCAAGGTCGTTAAACTAAGTGTTCCGTATCCATATTATTATTTTCCAAAGAAACTACAATTCTCAACTGAAGTACACATCTTTTTTCAGATTTACTTATGAACCAAAAGATGACTTTCTTCAGATGCATTCTGATTTGAGAGTTGGAGACTATGTTTGTGTTAGAGGGTTTCCAGGTTAGCAATTTCATATTCCACATTTTGATTTGTTTTAAGATTGGCTTCTATAAAGAGTCTAACCTTATTTTTGTCAACCCGCTCCACTCATGCTTTGTTATTTTTTTTCTCTATAAATATCCCATATGATTTGGTTGATGTCATCGATACACACGCACACACACACACGGTGATATCATACAGGTTTATTTACAGTTTCTGAATGAGTTAGTTGGGCAAGCTAGGTAGGATGGGTAAAACAACAAATTTCTGGCACTAGTTTAGTTCACAAAATTTTACGAGTAGGTTTTTTTTCTTATTTTCTTTTTAAATTATTATTTTTTCTGCATTTCTATATTTATTATTTATTTATTTTTCATTACTTCTATATATTTTTTTGAGAGTAAATGTTCTCTACCTAAAAATATTTTTATGCTTTATTTCAAGGCTATATCAACAGTTGTGGATGGATTGACCTATTTGTTTAACTTTGTATGCATTCCCCTTCAACACGCGGGATCTCTTTTTTAGCTATTTTTTTAGAATTAATTTTACAAGATAGGCATGAAATATAACCCATATATCTTTCAAGTAAATGGGTAATATTTACCATCTCTAGAATTTTTTTTTTAGCTACACATTTTTTCCCTCACTTTTTTCTTCGTTTCTCTACGTCAGCAATTATTGCAAGAGAGCTGTGTATTGTGCCAAATTCAGTCATGCGTTCGTCTTATTGTCTTTATAAGATGCCACCCATTCTACCCATGATTGAGGTAAAACTTGTTACGGTTATCTATCTATGAGGTAATGCCATGTGGTTTTGTTAGTGACCTAAAATTGTATTTTCAATCTACAGGAGTTTGATGCATCAACTCCAGAAAGTGATGGATATCCGGGTGCTTATATCTTAAAAGATCAGGTATTCAATACTAGCTAAGTCAAGCATAAAGCCATATGATTTAAAAATAAGCTAAGTCGATAAACATAACATAATATTGTAGTCATCTACCTGCTCAGTTTGAGAACTCAGAATGGTTTTTATCAGTTTTTGATGTTTTCTGGTGATTTTGGGTGCTTAGTTGCTTACAACTGTGTTTGATATGAGAGGAGAAAGAAAGAATTAAGACTTTAAGAGAGTATGCGTTATTCTTTATGTGTGGTGTATAGAATGTGTTTGTGTTAGTATGGGTTTTTATATGTGGGTAGGTTTGGACTGTATATTTTTTACTGTAGATACATAGATAGCATTAGATGGATAATGTAGGTGATAGACGCAAGGGGCGTACTGTGTGACATGGGTCATTCGGCGTGACATTTGAAGTATATTCTTCAATGAATGACATTGACATAAATATTAGTGTGTTTCCAGCTTTTGATTATTTTATTTTTAAAATAGTGTAGCTTTGACTGACATAAATAGCACTTCAATGGCTGACACTGCATTATCATTTGTTGATTGCCTGTAATCATATTGGACACTTCAATTGTGTTATCATATAACTTGACTCCCTGTTCCAACTGCTGCAAAGTTACCCGTTAATCCCTCCCATATCCATTTTCCCGCTTCAACTCTTCACCTCATGACTAAATTGATTCATATTATAGTGGTGGTAAACATGCGATTGTCCACCTTCTCAGGATCTGACATCCTCGGAGTTCAAAGTGATATACGCATGGACAAAAGTTGTAAACATATTGGACACTTTAATTGTGTTATCATACAACTGACTCCCTGTTCCAACCGTTGCAAAATTACCCGTTAATCCCTCCCATATTCATTTTCCCACTATAACTCTTTACCTCATGAATAAATCGATTCATATTATTGTGGTAGGAAATATGCTATTGTCTTGTAATCATATTGGACACTTTAATTGTGTTATCATATAAACTTGACTCCCTGTTCCAACTGTTGCAAAGTTATCCGTTAATCCCTCCCATATTCATTTTCCCACTATAACTCTTTACCTTATGAATAAATCGATTCATATTATTGTGGTAGGAAACATGCTATTGTCCACCTTCTCAGGATCTGACATCCCCGGAGGTCAAAGTGATATCCGATACACGGACAAAAGTTGTATCTTATATTAGACATTTCCTCGATAATCTTGGTTTTTTGCAGGTAAACCCTGAGTAACTTATCTGTTGTTTTTTTTGTCTAATTATAGTTAGTGGTGGTATATTTAGATATAAACCTGTCTATTTATTTTCTATTGAAGGTCGATTCTCCCATATTAACTATGGTTCCTGGTGGATCTGATGTACGTCCTTTTGTGAATCCTTACAACGACCTAGGCATGAAATTGTTTATGGAAATTGCTCCTGAACTTTATCTGAAGCAGTTTATTGGTGGTGGAAAAGAACGTGTATATGTGATTGGACAACTATTTAGACACGACGGGATTCGTCTGATACGTTGTCCTGAGTTCATGTGTGAGTTCTATATGGTTCTTGCGGATTGCGACTACTTGATGAAGCTGACTGAAGGAATGTTAAGCGGTGAGCGCCGTATTCTATTTCTGTCTGTAAAATCCTAGGCGTCAAAGCAATTTTACAGAAAGAAAAGACTACTTTCAACATTAGTCTAGTTCTCTAAAATTAACAAGAAGTTGAGGAACAATGTCAAGCTGCATTTTACCTCTTTCCTTTTAAGCTTATCATTTTCATTTTTTCTTTTATTTTACCTGTTTCGCGTGACCTGGAGTAGATTGGTTGGAATTGAACCAGGCATGTTTGCTTGTGTTAGCGACTATATTTACTAACACATAATGAACCAGGCATGGTGAAGGAGCTGACAGGTGGCTACAAAGTTGCATATCATGCCAATGGGTATGATAATAATCCGATTGAAATTGACTTCACTCCTCCTTTCAGGTCATTTGCTTACTGGTGTACATCTTTGGTTTTATTTCACAGCCTTTTCACTTGTATTTTGCAACTGTTTCACTAAGCTGATCCAAATGTTTTCAGAAGGATTTCAATGATTGAAGAGTTGGAAAAGACGGCGAATCTTAGCATACCCAAAGACCTTAAGAGTGAGGAAGCTAGACAATATCTTGCTGATGCATGCAACAAGTTTGATATCAATTGTTCACCACCTCAAACGACAACACGATTGTTTGAGAAAGTAATGGTTCTGTCTTCCAGCATCTGTTATATAAGTATATATCGGTGGGATATTGTATCGGTCCAACAAGCTTGAATTTTGATATTTCTATCAAGTATGAATTATATATATATATATATATATATAGACACACATACATAATTTCATAATATTTAAATTACCGTTGTCCCACCGCTATCCCGCCGTGATAACCAATATCTCAAATACCCAAGACGGACATTTGATTCATGACCGCTATAACTGTATAGGTTCTCATTAATGTATATCGTGATATATGTTGCTAAAATATTATTCAGCTTTCAAAGCACTTCCTAGAGGACACGTGTTAATCCTACTTTCATAATGGAGCACCCTAAAATAATGAGTCCACGGGCAAAATCAGTGCATGGCAACGTAGGATTGACTGAACGTTTCCAATTGTTTATCAACAAGTTTGAGGTACGCCAGCTAGTTGTGCAGTTTTGACATTTCTAGTTATGTACATCATGTTTTATTTATGCTACTTTCTGTTAATCATACGGGTTTTTTTTTTTTATTCCTTTAGCTCCTAAACTCATACACCGAACAAAATGACCCTGTGTTGCACCGCTTTCGATTTGCAAATAGCTCCTAAACTCATACACCGAACAAAATGACCCTGTGTTGCACCGCTTTCGATTTGCAAATCAAGTAAAGGTACGCCACGCTCTATCAAAATGTGCCGATATTGATATGTAGAAGAAATTGAAGTGAGATTTTAACCCATCATTTACACCTGAATGGGTTGTTATCTTAGCCAAAAAGTAAAGGGTTGAAAGTGGATAGAGTGTATTTTTAATTTGTTAAAGCTTTTAATTATTTTTTGAATAATTAATGTAGAATTTTGAAATTCTTTTGTAATTGTTTTTGACACTAGTTATACATAAGTGTCATCAGGCAGTAGCCAGTAAGTGCTTTGCAGTCCAAACTTAATATCATAATTGCCTAGATGAAGTGCTACAGAGTTCACCAGAGTGTATTTCTAGTCATTGAAATCTTCTAATAGATTTTTTCTAATAATATATGACGCACTAGTTGTTCGTAAGTTCATTTTTTCGAACGATGTTCCTTGCCAGCCTTCATCAACCTGACCTGTGCGGAATCACACCAGTTTGGCTCAAACGGGTCACAAATCGCCCAAAATGTCCTTTTAATGTATTTTAAAATTATTTTGTGAAGAATGTTTTATTATAATTTAAGCAATATATTCTTTATGTAGCTTTTTGTAGAAAAAACCCATTATGAAACATTTTGGAGTTATTAACGCTACTTAAAATCAATTGTGAAAAATTCATCCAGGATCAACAATCAGGAGATGGGCAGACAGTGTTATCTATGGCTCTTGATTACGGTTTGCCAACAACTGGTGGGTGGGTTTTGGGTATTGATAGGCTTACAATGTTTGCTCACTGATTCACCGAACATCAAGGTTTGTGTTTTTTTTTTTTTTTTTCTCATTTCTCTAGTGTTTTAACCTTTTTCATTGGTAATATTTTCGAGTACTTTGTTACTGACCGGTCAACTTCATTTGTCTCTGTCAGAAGTTATACTTAACCGATCATGAAACCAGAACTACACCATGAACAAACCATCAAAGGTACACACATCCCTCAGGACTCGTCTTCCAATTTTATTTGTTGGATGTGCATATATACACATGCGAGTTTCAGTTCGCTTTCTGTGAAGTTTACGGTGCTACTATAAGTGTTGAACCTTAAAGACTATTGTATTACATAGAGACATGATGATAACGTGTACATTAATGATTTGTTGCAGAAGATAGCGTGGCAAGTGAATTTAATAAAAAATTTTGAGGGTGAAGCTGAAGATTGTATGCCAACTCTGGAACCAATGGTTACTTCGCAAGCACTTGTCGCTTATGCAGTCCTAAAACACTACACCCGAATGGTGTCATCTTTTACTAAGTTGTACTAGATATTGTATTACTTAAAGTTTAGTATTAATACTAAACGATTTTTGAAGAGGCAGCTGACAGTTAAGTTTATCTATGTAGCTACTTATATAGTTATATGCAAGTAGCATGATAAGCTTGGTTGGTGGGGGTTCGGTCAACTTTTTTATAAACATGTGGCCGTTAAGATAGCATTTGCTGAGCAAACTAGTGCATAATAAATGATTCGCCCTCTTGGGTTACGATCAGATTTCACTCATCAAACTTGATCAAAACAACCCTAAAACTAGGGATACACACAAGAATTGGAGTAATCTATAGCCAAAACCTTGCAAATTGCAATAACCTTCAGAAAATGAACACAATATTGTCTAGAAAGACACTAATCTATCATCCTTTAGTTATAAATATATAGATATAGATAGATGTCAAATGAAGATGCCATACAAGGAAGCCTAAAGTTGAAGAGTTAGATCGCATGAATGGTTACCGTGGTATCCTTTTAAGAAACATCTACTATTAAGACCCACATCTTTAAGATCAGATAGTTTTTTTACTTCTTCATTATATTCTGTTAATAATCTAAATATATCTCATAAGCTTGATTAACAAGACTACTATTAGGTTAAAATTGTTTACTTAAAAATGAGTTATCTCAAGTTTATTTAAAAATGAGTTATCCAAAGTTTTAATGACTTAAATGTACGTCTTTTTTGATTAGATTTGAAATGGATATAAATATGACCTTATTATCTTTATATATATATATCTAAAGTTGTAAGAGTAGAATCAATGCTGAAGTTTGAAGGATTAATTGTGGTTTAAAATATTTACTGGTAATTATGATTTTACTTGGCCTATAGATTAATCTTCTCTTAATGTTTGGCTTTTATTTGTGTGGTAATTAAGTTAATCGAAGTGTATATATGAATGAATTGATTAGTCTGTCAATGGATTGAATGAGGTGCACCCTTTGAGTTTCCTCCGTTCATATATCTGGTTCAGCTGATATCATTAATATTTTTGTGATATATTTAGAATTAATGTCTTGAATTTTGGTGGGGGTTTGAAAAGGTTGAGAAGTCATTTACGGTTGATTTTTAATTAAATTGGGCTAGGTTTTTAATACATTGATTGATGATAATGATAAAACCATCATGTGGAGAAGATATGGTTAATCAAGATGCACCTGATTAAATCTTTTGTATTCCTTCCTCTTAAACCACTTTTTTTATCCTCCAAATATAGTATTTCTTCATGTTTTGAGTTACTAATGTCCATCCTTTTCTCCATCTCTCCATATATATAGACACACACATTTGTATCTATAAAAGAAATTATATCTATACACAATTGTATCTATATATCTGAAAATTATTCAATTTTCTGATTTTAATGTTTGGATAACAAATTCTGATTACCGAGATTTATTTCAAAGTTTTGTTTATTTTCAAGAGTGTGTTCTTTTTTTCTTTTTTTGAGGAGTTTGTTGATGGCCGAGATTTATAGGTGTTGCAGAAAAGAGCTAATATTCAACGGGCAATTCTGTTATTATATGACGTTATAGTATTTGTTTATAAACCCCAAGTTTGTTATCTTCTCGATTAGCTCCTTTCTATTTCCAATAGTAATTTTCTTCCTACATGTTTGCTTTGTAAACATCATTTATTTTATGCAGACTACATGTTTGATGAGAACTTTGTATTTGGTAGAAAATGGGTAGACAACATTCTTTGTCTCTAATTTTTGTTTTGAATAGAGCACTTGAAACATATTGAACATCATAAGCTTGATGCCATTGTGAATTTTGCAGATGACAATAATATTTATTCACTTGAGCTGTATGAGTCTTTGAGGAACATGAGGTAATTTGTTTGCTTAACTTTGTATATAGTTAATTCTTTTATTTGTTTTTAGTTGCAACCTTATATTGTGATTGTTTGTTTACGTGTACGACTGTACGAGCGATTATGATCCTAAATGTTGATATGCTAGCGAATAAAAATGGTGTATGTATGATGCAGTTACTGATTACATTTGTTGGTAACCTGTGTGACAATCTATTATTCAATCATGGAGGTGTTTAGGATTGGATATTATAAACTGTCCTTTTACGTGTGAAATAACGTTGGTGCCTATAGAATACATTATTTTCTCTCTGAAATAGAGCAAAAGTAGCAAGCATTTTGTATTGAAAAAGCATAACTTTCTCAAAGTTTTTTGAGATAATTAATTTGATTTTCAATTTGATATTGGTGATATGCATATCACATTTTAACTCTAGGATAGTAAGATATGAAAGTTAAGAACTAATTTGGGATATAGTAGATTATATCGTAGTCCAAACACTAAATAATGAACTATTTTGCTATAAAGATTTGATCTTATCGATTCCATACGCTTAAACTTTATATTAGTGAGATTATGTCTGTTGGATTGGATGGCTCGAACCTTGACACCATGTTTGAGCTGAAAATGTAGAATAGAATACTAAGAAAGATTCAGGTTCATCGGCTGAAACCGTTATGGCAACACTTTCTGACCTATCGTCGGGTTGTGACATTCAGGTGTAACATTGAGATTGTTTATGTGCAAAATAAAAATAGTTGGTACAACTTTACTTTCACAACTCGCAAGTGCAGGAAAAGGGTTTCACGGAAGGATGACAAATTCTGGTGTGATGGCAGTGAAACAGGGGTTCTTTTCAGGGGCGAGGTATGTGTATGGCTTGCCAGTTAGCATAATTTGCAGAGTGGTGAAGGGTTTTTGCCGGTTATGTATGTTTGTGTTATTTATATGGAAGCCTATTGTTTTACTATAAAAATAACAAACAACTTGCGGCTGATGGTTAGTGAAATGCAAATTGCAGGCCTAACCATGAATAAAGTTAATCCCTTTTATGGTGTCTTTTGTATGCATATATTATTTTAATAGCGTTTACATTGTTAAAACGCCATGAGTGACTAGGTGGTAATTACAGATCTTCAAATATCCATTTTTCTACTTTAAAAAACCTATCTGTTATAAAGTAGATTGCTATTAAAAAACATTGCCATGATTATTTGTTCAGATAGGTTTTTTAAAGTAGATTGCCAACGATATAAAATAATCATGGCGAGGAAGCTATCAACACACCGACTATCTAAATTGAATAAGAAACAAATAGCGAAACCTAATGGTAATCCTTTCCATGTTATAATTTAGTTTTGTCTTTATGGTGTTTTGGATAATAATTTATGGTGAAGAATTAGAATAGGTTGACGATGTTTAGCTAAGTGTGAGACCTTTCAAGCGTAATGGTTGTAAGTTTGAACCGGGAGAGTATAGGCAGGCTGCAATCATTCTTGAAGATGTGACCAAGCCTGTGCTTGACAGATTTAGAGGGGAGACTCTAGAATTTCACAAAGTAAGTATCACAACAAAAGGTGAAAGATCCCTATACTCAAGGTTAATAGAAGCGTGGGTTAGGCCAAATGGGTCAAATTGGGCGTGGGCTAAAGTTGACTGAGTCGGGCCAACTTGCTATTCACTTTCTTTGTTTCCTTTTATTGTGTTTTATTTAATGAATCATAAATAAAATAATTTAGAATTTTTTTATAGCATACGCCAGTTGCATTGACCTGTCCAGCCTATATTTACATTTTATCCAGTTTTCAAAAACTTCGTGACGCACCATGATGTGGAATAAGCTAACACCCCTAAATTATATGTGGAGCTATTGTAGTAAATGTGATCCAAGTTAAGCAGCGATTGATGTGACAAAAACCTGGCTTTCCACATCATCTATTGGATCCTTTACTGTTTTCGTTTCCTGACTTGGTTTGTTTACAACTTGCAGGTAGTAACTTTTAGGTATAAGGTAGAGATTATTGATGTCTGAACTAAAAATGGTTGGTAATTGTCTACATGCACCACTGGAAAGTCAGAAAGGGGATTTCACACAGAGACCGCAACTCCAGGTGCGATGGCTGTGAGTCAGAGGTCTACTTTCTACAAGTGAGGTATGTATGTGGTGGAATAGTTAGCAGACTTGGGAAGGCAAAAAAAAAGAGTAGTGGTTTATATAGATATGTCTTAAAGGCTGCAAGCAACATTTTTATATCGAAATAGAATCGGAAACAAGTCCATAGTTAGTGACACCTATATTACAATTGAACTCAGTAATGAAAGCAATGATCTAACAGGTACAGTTTCTAGGCATCTCATGCCCTTTGTACACATATTCATTATGAATAAGATTTCTAGAATACGTACACGCAAGGTATTTGTTGCATCTTTATGCGTTATATCGCTATGGTTCAAGTGTTTTGCTGAATAGAGATTTCCAGAAAACTTCTGACTACATTGATCCACCTAAAATACTTATTTATAGAGGATACAAGTCTCATTCACAAATATGGGTTGCCAAGTATTGATCTTTTGATGAAGAGTTCCCAAACATGGAGAAACTTGAGATAGAGGTAAATAGCGCAAAGGCTATTTTGTATTCAGTTTGTTCTGATACTCATGCCTAAACATGCTGACACATAACAAATGCAAGCGTAGATTTTATATGATTCATGGTTTGATATATATGAGAGTGATGACTCTGTTAAGCTTGACAATTATTCGGATAATATATTTGGAGCATCTTTAGAGTTAGAGATTATAACTATGACTTCATAAAAGAGTTAATTTGATTTTGTGAAGTTGATCTTGGCTATGTCACCTGTTCCTGAAACATGTCAAATGGGTAGGTTTCTTTTCGTAGTGTATTTTTGATGCATAGAACATCCCACGTCATTTTTTAAACTTAATTACAACTTTGGTACTTATATTTGGACACTAACTTTTTTTAGACAAAGCTGTGTTTTGGTTCGACCCATTCATACCTGACTTTACAAAATATGGCTAATTTTGACCCATTACCCAACCCGTCTATTTTGCACTTCTTTTTATAACTAATATGCGAGAGGCTCTTAGAATTCATAATTGATAGGAAATAGATTGTCTATAAACAAGAAACAGGTGATTCGTAGAGCAAGGCATGTGGCAAAGTGCAGAGATCAAGTTCACAGGGTTGAAATGTCGGAACTAATCTTGATGGTTCAGGTTTGTGTATGTATCCAGTACGGGTCAAGTCAGGTTGTGATTTATCAAGTGGGTCATTGTTTGAGTGAATTTAGTGGAGCCTGAAACCTACAAGCCGGATTGAGAAATTAGTTAGTTTTGGGTTGAAAAAGAATGGGAAAATTGAAGATGGAAAAACTCTAGCATCTCCTTTTAGTAAATTCAATGTTATGAAAACAAATGCAAGCTGGATAAGATTCAAAAAGAGCAACTATGTTAGAACAATAAATTCTTATACAAGTCTACATTACACGAGTAAAAAATTATATACTTCTTTTAGAACTAATTTCGATAATCTGAGTGTATTAATTACTAATACTTGAACTAATACTATTTATGCTATTTCGTTATTCAATGTACAATGTAAGTCTTTATGTTATGAATAATATAATTATATGTGACTATATTAAATCAAACTTACTTGCATTGAATCACTCATGTGTCGATATAGGATAATTGCTTCTGCCGTGAGGTAGAACCACACATAGCGGTATTGTGATATCGTTGGAACTTTTCAAAAGTACCACATGTGGGATAAAACAAAACACAAATTTAGCAGTAGGGATTTTGCCTAATGAATTGTTTTGAATCTTAATGGATTTAGAATAATTAAAATACTTCATTATCTTAATTTTAGGGACTTCTGAAATTTCTTTTCTATTTATTATCATGCTTTTTTATTTACAAGTCGATGAATAATATAATTTCATGAAACTATTACTAATACCTTTTTAAAAACCGACAACAAAATATATGCGAACAATATATTTAAAACACGACGTGCGTAGCACGGGTCTTTAACCCTCGTTTATTTAAAAATTCATTTTATTCAATTTTAAGTGTTCTACAATTTATTGACATTTCTACACGACAAGTACCACACCTTTCAATCTTGAATTCTAGTGACGATTCTCTAAGCACTAAAACTCGAATGAACTTGCTTTTCTTCATATTTACTGTCTTACAATTGCACTAGCTTGTACATATCTTAAATCATGTCTCAACGGAAAATGAACAAAGGACAGGACGCTCGGGTGCGGTTGTCACATGTCTCATCTTGTTCCTGTCTTTCTCCAAATGACGTTTCAACTTCTGGATCATCACTTCCTTGTCTCTATGCAAGTCTTCTACTGCTTATACATTAGTTTCGCCAAGGGATGTACGGGATATGCAGGGTAGGTTTGATCCCAAATAGAGTTTCATAGGGACTCGATTGATTAGTGGAGTGCCACGGGGTGTTGTACCACCAGTCCACCATTATGTTAAGGGATCCCATTTCACCCATGTCTGTGTAGCATCCTAAGTCGTAACACATACTTCTTAGATATGATTCTAAGAACATGTTGAGTACTTCAGTTTGCTCATCAAATTGTGGGTGATAAGCTGAAGACATAACCAAATTGACACCTTGTAACTTCATAAAATCCTTCCAAAAGTGGCTTAAAATCATATTTTCAACTTATCACACCAATTTGAAGACATTTTCCATGAAGACTTCAGTCACAATTGCTACTCTAAAAAGATAACTAATTAAGCAATAAGAAATACATATTTGGTGAGTCTATCCCACCACCAACATGACTGTATGGTAAGCCCGAGACAAAGTCCATTAAAAATGTTAGTGAAAATGGATTTCATGCCCTCCAGTGAATGAGCTATGATATAAAGCGATGATTTCATGCCTCAGTTGTGGGTTTTTTACTATAATAATTTTTCCTAATTTTCAAAAGTTTATATTGCATGTTCTTTTGCTAACAGTAATACGAATGCTACTGCCTTAATAGCGCAGTGGCATCCCTGTGTTGCAATGAAGGTTCAGGCTCTGGGAGACCAGGGTTTGAATCCGAGCAATCAAAGGTTTTTCCCCCAATTTAGTGTCGTATCTTCTGTAGCGGCTAAATTGGTGTGGTTTTCCCTCCCTTGTGGTTCCCTGACTTGTGGATCGGTCGCTAGTGACTGCCTGCCCAATTAGATGTAACGGCTAGCCGTCCCGTGACACGAATATTTAAAAAAAAAAACTGTAATACGAATACTTAACTTTTTAATCAATGCCTTTTTATCATGATCATTCATGCATCAACTCAACTTATCCCCATCTCAAAATCACCCATACCTTGAACTTTAAACAAAACATCTGCAACAACATTCTCTACACGTTTAAGTGAAACATCCTAAATCTTTTTCTCATTTATGTTGACCTAGCTTGTCATTAGTCAATTTTAACTTCCTCCTTTAAGTCATTATATGTGTAGCAATTAAGTAGAATAGAGTATGTCATATAGTCCCTAAACTTTTTGACTATGCAAAGTGTGTACACATGTGGACACCACCACATAAAACCGTCATTGTGTGTCATTAATGTGGATAAAATTCAGATATGTATTGTCATTTAGTGTGTCATAAAGATAAATGGTTACTATTATGCGTCTTCTAGTTGTCAACTCGTGATACGACTCATTTTCCTAATTTTCAAGTCGTGACTTGTATCGTAAGAGTCATATAAATAAAATCATATAACATAAATATATAAGTATGTATAAAAACATACATATGCTAACAGTTACGTTTTTGATTGATTTTCATTTTATATTTTTTTTTTTAAAAAAATGCATATTGTATCAATAAATTCATTATATATATATATATATATATGACAGAGATCAAATGAGAAGGTACCTTAAAAAGAGAAAGATGAAAAGGTTCACTTTTGATTTTTTTTAACTTGTTTTTTGAACTTTTTTTCTTTTTGTTTTTAATTTTTTTCATTCTCTCTCTAATTAACTAATTCCATATAAAAATTTTAAAAAAACTTAAAAAATAGTTTTTTTCAAAGGGCGTAGCCCGTATACTATAGACGAAGCCTCTCGGCTTATGGCGGAGCCATAATAGCTAAGGGCAAAGCCCGTTAGGTAGATCACCCCATCACCGATCAACCTCTATGACCTATCACCCTCTATGACCTATCACTCCCACCAGCTACCCTTTATTAATATCCTTAAGGGCGAAGCCCGTACCGTACCCTTACATGTATAACTCACTAACTCTGATTAGAAATTTTTATTTTTATTTATTTTTTTAAATTTTTTATGGATTGAATTAATTAAAAAAAATCAAAAAATCAAAAAAACAAGCTAAAAGAAATAAAAAAACAAACCTTCTTTCCCTTCTCTCCTTAAGAACCTTCTCTCCGGATCAAGCTTCTCTCCGGATCTCTACCCTATATATATATATTATAATATATATTATATATACCTATTTATATTATACTCTTTTTAATACTACTTAATAAAGCAAACAATACTCCTACTTTTTTAAAAGTTTTCTTTTATGATTAACTTATATACCTAAAATGCCTTTAATTAAATAATTTACTAAATTTATTTATCGACTCTTGAAAAACTACAATACCGTTTTTATATCAATTACTTTTATATATCAATAACCATATTTCCACCATCACCCGTCGCCGTCAATACGACACCGCTACTACCACCATCGCTACCACTGTTCCCGCCGCATCGTGCAGGCTTTCTCTAGTCTTATCTAACTAAATGCAACTAAAATAAATTGGTTTGAATTTTAGGTCATCATGGCCCACCATCATTATTTTTTTCCTTATAAAAGTATCTTATCTAGATGATTATCTAGTGAAATCTTAAAAGAATCTAAACACCTCCAATCAAAAGACTCCACGTGTCCAGTCCATTCTTCCCCAATAAAAATCAAACACACCCTATCTATCCATATACCTTTGTTAAATTTTCTCTCGTTACTTCTTCTTCTTATTTACCAACTACTAAAACGTTTTTCATATTTTTTGTAAATCGCACGGTTCACACTACGAACCCTATCGGACCAAGTCACATCATGAATCACACAATACATCCCGAGCCAAAAGCTGGTACTATTCACCTTGTTAGTCTTCTCTTTTTCTTTATATTCTGAGTCGACTCACACGAGTCTAACAACTATGATGTTTCTTATGTGATATGTATTCATGCTATGTAAATAGATTGTACTTCCTTCGTCCCATCATATGTGTCTTACTTTGAATTTTCAAAGTTTTCGTTTGTAACTTTGACTATAAATATTTTTAATTGTGTTATATATTATTCAATGAAATTTATATCAATGAAAGCATATCCAAGTATCACCCATTCATTTGTATACGAGCCATTATTAACTTATAATACATGGATGATAACATAAACAGTGAATATAGAAAGAAGAAAAAAGCAAAAAAAAAAAAGTTGAAAGTACTATAATATTCTATCCAGAGACATGAATGATCACTGTTTGACTTGATATTATGGATGGACCTTTTCCTTCTTAGATAACTCGGATATTTTCAATAGGCATTCTTTTAATTTCTTCCTTTTTTTTAAATAATTGTGTTATGGTTAGATATGATTCAATGGTTGTTTATATGATGAGAGATGCATTGTATGCCTTTGTTATTTGTGTTAAGAGTAAAAATTGGTCGATGAGTACTAAAGTTTGCCATTTATGTGAAATAACTATAACCTGATTTCCCTGCAGGTTTTCACAAATGAGGGTCAAAAGATTCTATGTCCTTTTAAATCTAAAATGCATATAATGATTATGAGTTTTGGTTTATTATCATAAGGGATTAATAATAAGATGTAATCTAACTTTTAATCCCTTACAATAATAAACCAAAAATCATAATCATCATGCACGGTTAAGATTTAGAAGAATATATATAGAATCTTTTGACCCTTAGTTATGAAAGCCAAAGAAAAATCAGATTAAAGTTATTTTACATAAATGGAAGAAAAACAGCTTCATCGGCCAATTTTCTCTCTTTAATACAAATAGCAAAGACATTTACAATGCATCTCTTATTATATAAGCAATCATTGAATTGTATCTACCTGTAACACAATTTTCAAAAGAAAAAAAGAAAGAAGAAGAAAAATAATGCATATCGAAAAAATCCGAGTTATCTGAGAAGGACAAGGTCCTTTCATAATAGCATGTCAAACACTGACTATCCATGTCACTGGAAATGATACTATAGTTCTCCCCCCCTCTTTTTTCTTTCCCTTTTTGACTTTTTTTTTCTTCATTGTTTATGATATTATTCATGTGTTATAAGTTAGTAATGGCCCATAGGTAAATAATTGAGTGAATTCTCTTTGGAATTGTCTTTTTAACTAAACTACAATGGTCTGATTCTTTTGAAGAGGATATGTAGGCAATTCGGCGCCAGATGCGACCCCATCCACTCCCTCCATCCATGGAGAAGGACACTTGAATTAACTGCAAGTATGTAAACGGCCCTAAATGAGCAAATGCGAAAAACAACTTATGAGAAAATGGGGACTAAGACTTTTGTACAAACAAATTAAATTTATTGAGAATTTTAGACCTCCTTATTATTGGTGGTCTCCATTTAAAGTGGAGTTTTCTTGGCTATATAGTCATCAATGAGGTTATATGATTTGTAAATAGTTTGAAAGTATCTGAATAGTGAGGAATAAGGACCGGATGTAGATGAAAAAGGAAGTGATGTTTGGAATTTTTTTTTCCCTCGCACACATATGTTTTTCCATTTGGTTTTTTATCTTTAGTTATTTATACTTTTAATCTTATATCTTTTGTGTTTGCTGCTTAAAGTTAATTACATTTATTATATTAAACTTTCTAAATATATTAAAAAATATATCTTTAATCGATGACTTTATATGATAGAGTTGTAAACTCGACCGTTTCAATTGAGAGCTGAGACTCGGGTCGAGGGTAAACAGGGTCGAGTCAGGCAGACTCGACCTAAAACTCGGTCAATAGCTTATACCCGGGTTAACATAGCTCAAACTCAGTCAAAAATCAGGTCACCCAGTCAAAACTTGGATGACCCGGCCAAAACTCGGGTGGCCCGGTCAAAAATCGATCAAACTATTTTCTATTGATTTTCTTTCAAGTGTTACGTTTATGTTTCTCGATAAATAAGTTTGAATTTTGAAGTATTGTGTTAATATATTTAAACAATTATGTTTATTTAAGTGTTCAACGTATTTCTAATTTTCTAATGTATGTAATTTCATTAACATATGATTTTCCTATATAAAACTCGATCCTGGTTTTGCTCGATTTTGTTATGAATTTTTAAAACTCTTGATATGCTAAATCCTTGAATGTTAAACATTGTTATTTTGAAACATTAATATAATACTGTAAAGTTCTAACTTATTTAGAGAGATATATAAACGTAATCTTTACTTCCTTATAATGGAATATCTTTTTCTTTTTTTAGTCAATTACATTTGAATTACCAAAATTAACCTTGACTTTTTATGTTCTGTCTTTAATAAGTTATAATTTACACTCTAAACCTTTATTTTAATAACTAACACTTTAAGTCCTTATTTTTTAAAAAATTATACTATCACAATTACATCAACTTACACCACTTAACACCGCCACCACCACCAATAGTACCATCGCCGACACTAATAAACTGTCTTCCCCACCACCGCCGTCGCATTGCGCGGTTTACCATCGCCGACATTAATAAACCGTCTTCCCCACCACCGCCGTCGCATTGCACGAATACCATGCTCTTGTATATATATATATATATAAGGCATAGCCGGTTGTGAGCATAGGTAGTAAGGGCATGAGCCTAGGGCCCAATACTTATAGGGGGCCCACAAATTTTGTCACAGCTGGAAGGTTTAACAGAAAAAAAAAAATCTATTGATGGTAGCGTACAAGGGAGGAAGAAGATGTACAGGAAAGGGAGACAACCCTTACATATTATCTATATGAGTATATTGCACTTTATTTTTTTCAATTTATTTTTTTCAAAGTTTATAATTTTTGGGGCATTTATTTCGTTTTTGTCTTGAGCCTAATTTTAATTTTTTTTTATGTTTTCGGAGACGATCCTGATATAAGGAAGAATACTACAATAGTCAAATTTGAATGTGTTTAATCAAATGTAGAATCGGTTTGAAAGTTATGAAAGCTGTTTGATTTAAGTTACGGGTGCTATTGCGAAGTTCAAACGGTTTCAGAAGGAGGTCAAAGCTAGTCTATATCATCATACCTTATTTCTTCTTTGGACGAGTCTTATTTAATTTGTTGTTACGCTAAGACAATTTTGATTTTTTAGTAGACTCCTATTGATTTGTTGTTGGGCTGAAACAACTTAATTAATTAACTGAAGTCACGTGACAAATGCATGAGTTAGATAAGATGTATACACGCACAATTTTTAAAACGTGATCAAAGGACGTCTACTCGTCTAGCATACTCAAAGATAAACATGTTTATATAAATAAAATCGTTCCATTTCATATATATGAGTATATTGTATATACCATCTCATGCACCAAACAAATTGTTGGGACCAATCACCACAAACAAAGAAATCAACACACAAATAAATAATAATAAAGTAAACAAGAAAAAGCAAACGACATAATGCGTTACTTGATTCGACTTGATGAGTCTAATCCACTACCACAAATATCACCACAAATGTTGGATGACAAGAATGGAGACGCTCACTCACAACAATCTATAAATCCTCAACAAAGTTCACTCTTTTTCACACAAGAATAAAGTTGCATAAAACATCATCTATTAACTCCTATTTATTTAAGCAACCCACAAGGTATTTTTCTACTCAAACCAATGTGAGACAAAGACTCTGGGTCAATTATTATCACAAATAATAAATTTGTATAAAAGCTCAAGCGCACATTTTTTTCCACTAATATCTTCGTATTCAAGCCCGATGTTATTTGTGAATTTTAAATGTTAGAAACTTTTATGAATCATTTTTCGACATACATCCTTGAAAATATAGTGTTAAAATAGAGTATTAAATTGTGTTGTTTCGCCGCTAATGATCTGGTATACTGCCATAAGACTATAAGATGTAATATTGAAAATTTCAGTACACACATTCCATATGCTTTAAAATCAAAATCAAAGTGTTCTAACCAGTTTGACATTTTCTTCCGTTTAAGTGGTCTCGTTTGAAACCTCTACAAGTAAATATGTTGGAGATAATAGAAAAAATATGAACTAATCACAATTATATCTTTTAAAGTAGTGATTAATAGATTTGCTTCTATAGAGATAAGTAATTCTATCATCATATCTTCCAAAACCGTGTAAAAACTCATCATTCTCGATCAAGTGGTTATATCCGTAAGATTATAAAAATTTGAGTAAAAAACTCACTCCATTTTGTTACAAACAAATACGGAAAACCACCTTCATTAATTGCATATGCCTAATCAATAAGCTTAGCTATTATTAGCAACTAGATGGATACCCGTGTAATGCAGTGGCAGTATACTGTGGCGGTGGACGGAAGTGACAACGGTTGATGGTAATAATTTCTATATTAGCGTTAACAAAATTGTGGGTTACAAAAGAGAGACAGTGGTTGGAGCGTGTCTGATTTTAGGGTAGAGAGGGTATTATGGGAATAAAAAATGTCCAAGAACAAATAAAGTATTTCAAAGACAAAATTAATTAATAGGGGGGGATTTGCTTTATTAGGTAGTATAGATAAATAAGTTTTATCGTAACTTATTTTATAAAGAATCAAGGAGTTAGCCTAATGGTAAAAGAAACATTTGGTGACCTTAAGGTCCGAAATTTGATCCCGTTTGACATAAACAATAATGTCTTTAAGGTGCACATTACCAATTAAGCTTATACCCACATGTGAAATTTTAAAGACACGGGTTTAATTCTTTAGGGTGCCCAAATCATGTAGGAATTAAGATGGAAATATGATACCAGTATCATATACTTCATACGTAATGATTCGATGGGTATCCAATTATGGTATGAGACTCGGTTACCTTTTTCTTTAAACACTATATTATAAAGATTATACCTATTTGTTGAAAAATAAACATTTCAAGGAAAAGTAATATCCATATCATTTTTTTTAAATGTTTAACATTGTGATAGATGTATCAAAAAGTTGATATCACTGTCACCTCCCATTTTCAATATTGAGAATTCCCATATTTTTTCTCTTACTTATATATATTGTATGATTTTGTTAAATGAATATATAAGGATATTTGTTAAGGTATATCAAATATTTGTATACTTATCATAATATAACTTTTAAGAATTATGATGTTTCTCTTCTAGTTATTTTAAATTTTTATTTAGGGATAAGTAGGCATATCATATACCTAATATGACTTTATTAAATTAACTTATATACTTTATTAAATTAACTTAATTTACAATATTTATCACTTAATTTTTAAATTAACTATATTATTTTATTTTACATCAATTACTTTTACATCAATAATCCATGTTTTTCAACGTCGTCAGTATCACCACCACTATCCTTCACCGTCGACATCACATTGTCATTACCACCCCTACCATGTCGACGGGCATTCGTCTAATATAAATAATGACAGGGATATTTCTATAATAAGTTAAAAGATGAGAGGCATATATGTCGATAATCATATAACTTTGTCTCTGTGCCTGTCGGGATCATACATAACAAATCTTTTCTTATAAAAAAAAACTTCTAAGCACTTATTATAACCCGTAAATTTCCGGTGAACAAAACCACGGCGGCCGGCGGTTGAGAAAACAATTACAAATGAAACCATCATCAGAAACCAAACTAGAATCAATGACAAAAACATGTAACGATACAAAAATGAAAAATAATAATAATAAAAAAGAAACAACAGGAAAACAAAGAAAGATGTTGTTAGGATTAGGGTTTTGGATACAAGGATTTAGATGTTTTCCATGGACGGCTGTGATCTTCTTTTTAAAAGACGGTTTACGTGTCGATCCATCAACTATGCAAATTCTGCAGAATTCTGCAAATCTGCCCATGGTTGCCAAACCGTTTTATGGACTTATGTCTGATAGTTTTTATTTCTTTGGACAGCATCGGATTCCGTATATCGCCTTTGGAGGTATATATATATATATACATGGTATTGATTTTATTTGATAATTGTATATATATATGTTATATTTGTTTGTATACACTGATTATGAATATTTTAGCATGTTTATGTATATGTATGTATGTATGTATGATTTATTTTCATAATGTTTATACATAATTCAAAAACGGGCTACGTATTCAAGTCGTCTTCATAGAAACAGAAATCACATGTGAATTGGTGAAGTGAGGGAGGTATCAGTAATCATATTTGAATTGCTAGTGGATATTCCTTTATTCTGTTTTGATTAGGAAAAACGATAATCGTAGTGAATTTTGCTGTTTTAGTGTATCAAGTTTGGTGTTTGTTAATAGTGTTATTATAATATGATAAGAAATCAGGGTGTAACCTATATAAAATATTCCCTTGACAATGCATGAAATATTATATTTGTTGATTAACTTGGATATGTGAATTTCCTTCCAACTTGTGAGAAATGTCCTTTAGCAATTACGAATAACATTATATGATAAATGGATCAACATGGGCTGTGCTTTATCTCAAACGGGTCAAATATTGTCTGAAGTCTGTTTTCAGTGTTTATAGTATACTGCAGAGTATGGTTTAAATTGTATCCATTGATAGCTAAATATATATTTTCTTTTTTGTGATTAGCATTCCTTTTATGTGATTTTCTTACAAAATGGGCAAGAACTGTGTATTGGGTCGACCCAACTGGTCTTGTCCTTTTTGTGGGATACTGAAAAATGACCCGTTGTTTGACCTATATATATCTTGTCACCCCTACTCATATGGTTTAGAGACTGGAGTGATTTTACGTTCGCCTATTAGACCAGACATTGATGAATGCTATTGTGATTATGTCTTGCAGCTATGTTACAAGCTATATCATGGTTTGCCATTGCATCTTTACCCTCTTCGACCATTTCGTTTTTCACAATAACCATGTATCTCCTCGTTGGAAACCTTGGGGCTTCAGTAGTTGAGGTTGCAAATGATGCTCTTGTTGCAGAATGTGGAAAACAGCCTAATAACAGTTCAGATCTCGCATCCTTTACATGGGTGGCTGGATCTATTGGCGGTGTTCTGGGAAACCTGCTAGGTGGTGTTTCTATTGATCGATTTTCTCCAAGAGCGATGTTTTTGTTCTTTGGAATCCTGCTGGTTGTTCAGTTCTTTATCACCATATCTGTAAGTGAGAAATCCCTCGACTTACCAAAGAACACCTCTACACATGGGATCAGAAGCCAGCTTTCAGACCTTTTGACAGTACTAAGAAAACCTAAGATTTATCAGCCAATCTTATGGTTTGCAGCTTCGTTTGCCATAATTCCAGCCTTGACCGGCACCATGTTCTACTATCAAACACAACATCTAAAGATTGAATCATCAGTTCTAGGGATATCAAAGGTGTTTGGTCAGGTAGCTATGTTGTTATGGGGTGTTGTATATAATCAACGTTTAAAGTCTGTTCCTCCACGAAAACTGATTTCTATTATTCAAGGGACAATGGCTGTTCTAATGGTATCAGATGCTTTATTTGTGAGTGGGTTTTATCGAACAATGGGTATACCAGACTCAATGTACATTGTGCTTATTTCTGGATTTCTTGAAGTCCTATATTTCTTCAAGATTCTACCTTTTAGTATTCTAATGGCAAAGTTATGCCCACCGGGTTGTGAAGGATCTTTAATGGCGTTTGTCATGTCTTCTATCGCATTGGCGTTTATTGTAAGTGGATACCTAGGTGTTGCACTTGCCTCATATGTTGAGGTCACAGACAACAATTTCTCTGGTTTTCAGAAAGGGCTTCTAATACAGGCAGTATGCACTGTTCTGCCTCTTTTTTGGTCTTCATATATCCCAGAGGCCCCAAAAATCGAAAAAGAGAAGAAAAAAGAGTAGAGAAGTAGACTCGGTGCTCAAATGAGGGGAATGGAAGTTTATCTCCTGGAAGTTCATTGATCAAAGCCCATTTGTTCCTTGTGTGCATATATATCTAGAGATGGTGTACTTAAGTTTATCACATGGCTCTCAGCCTTTCTGGAGGTAAAGCTTGAGGGTCCTACTGACATCTATCTATAGAGACATCTTGTTTATGTGTACATAGAAAACACAAGATACACAAGCAGCCCGGGCCTGATATTCTGGTTTGGAACATGGTGGCCTTACTATGGGCGAGTTGTAGACAACCTAGCCTGAGGATTTGTTTCTAGAGTGCACCTGTTATACATATTTATTTACATCTACACATCATTATTTCTCTGTTTTCACAACGATTTTGTCTTTAATTATATTTATTTACAGTAATTGTTTGACGATATATTATTACATATGGTTTTTAGGTTTGTTTTTAATCATTTGATATTTCCTGTAATTTACTTATTTTTACCTATTTTAATACAGTTACATCTCTATAGAATGATTCGTTTTGCGATAAAATTCTTAGTGAACTTACTAGTTATCTAAAGTAGAAAGTTCTCATGTTATGCATCCAAACAATTGTCTGCCGTCAAGGAAAGACCTTTTAAGTGTTATCAATATTATATTTGTTCAATGTTGATTTACAAAAGTCTAGAACTTAATTATCTCAGATCCTAGAGTTAACGAGTAAGATGCAAAATCATTAAAAGCAAAGATCAGTAGTTTTTTTTTTAAAATTTAGATTCACAAATTCCTGCTTAGAGTTACACTCAATTGACTTGTGTTTTCAAAGAGGCAACATTGGAATTTTTCACATGTGATCAAGCAAATATATGCTTGAAACTTGGTTACATTAGTTAAAAAAAAGATACACCAGTGCACGCAGTTTGCTCAAAACCATAATCTATTCCAGCAAACTGATTCTATTAAAACAAAGTTAAACAGACAAGAATTTAATCTGAAGTACTAAGAAGTGTTTAGTAAAGTGTGCTAGTCGATACGTAAGTAAATATAACTAGCAGCGCGGATATCCATAATTGCGACGATTCCTTTGACCTCATGCCATTGCTCGGGTGAAACCCCAGTCCCATGAACCCGGATTTTGGAGTAACCGACGCCATAGGTGAAGCTGCCACAAAAACGACATAGCATCAGGCTAACATTGTTAGATCTTTGCAATCATCAAGTTATGGATAAAAGTCTCTTTACAAACGTATGAGTATGAGATTGTTAACAATTACTTACAAGCCACGGTAGTATTGGTAGCTGACCCTAGAGAAACTTGAGGTGTTGGCGATATCGATGGCAAGGGTGCACCTTCATAAAAGCAAAAATGCTAGTGAGATGGAAATTATAATTAACAGAAAGAGGTATGAACAAACAAAAGTAAAGACTGGAGTTCCTTAATCTTATAAGAGAAAACAATTTTCATATTTTTTTAGCCTGTGCACGATTTTTATAGAACAAGTTTGTTTGATTTGGTTTGGTTTGGTTTGAAAAGACACACAAACCGTATTAATCTTGAAAAATAAAATAAAACTGGAACGAGTTCTTTTTATGCCCTGGTTCAGATTAATATAATTCCCAAGTTTTTATTATGTTCAGTCCAATTTCAAACCAAACCGATATAGACCAGTCCAGTTCTGTTATTTTGAACGTTTCAGTTCGAAATTGATCAGGTATTAACAGGATGAACACCCATATGACACCAATGTTGCGACGTGAATAAAACCCAACCTGTGCAAGAAACAATATCAAAATCAACACTACATATATGCGGAAGTTCCATAGCAAGGGTTGTGTTAACAGGGAAAGCAGAGCTCAAAGCTGAGTTATTGAGCAAGATGCACAAACACCGTGGCTGCTGCTGATTGATATGCCCCAGGCTATCACAACATGATTGTGTCGGTGTTGTGGATACACCTTGAACGAATGGTGCACACATGGCTAGTGGAAGGATACGTGGGCCACATTCCGCAATGGTGGGGGTTATTGGCAAGTTGGGTTGGGTAATGGCAGGAGATGGAAGGTATGTGATGATCAACAAAAGAAGCAGGGGAGTGATACAGGTTGTGGCAGTCGAAATATGGGACGACGACATGGTGGTGCTACTGTGCCATTGTTAGAGGTTTGGATCAATTATATAAACGCAAAAGTCATTGGTTCGGTGTGATATACAGCATAACTAATGTGTGAGAAACCACCACCAACCCCAATGTGCATTTGACCACAAAAATGAATAATACATGTATGTGTGTAGTTGAACTTCAAGTACTCTTTTTGGTTATAGAAGCTCCTATATTATCTCAAGCATTTAAATGCCAATTGATCCTCAAATTCAGATAAGAGAACAATAAATAAAGTTACTTAAAGTTCAAACTACATACGAGTATAAAAAAAATAAGTTGACTGATGAAACTTGCAAGAAATTTTTGCAGTCTTCTTGTGCGTATTTATCAACCAAGAGGTCGTGAATTCAAGTGCAAAAACAACGTTGTGTGTTATGATAAATGATCTCACATAGGCCAAATTGATTCCATTAAAACAAAGTTAAACAGAAAACAGAAAAATCAGACATACTAATACAGTGATGCTTAACCTAACAGGATAAAATTAGATAAGATCGAAGAGAACATAACAAGAACAAAGCCCAAGTCAGCTAGACACTGTACAGGGCAACACAACAACGCCCACATAATTAAACACACTGATAGTTTTTCTGGACTTCAAACACGACCATCCCACAAGGAGTCGGCACAAACTGCAGTGCCACCAGATGTCAAGAGACGGTGAATGTCTTCAGGAGGGTTCAATCCCAAAGTAGCAGCTCTCTGCCAACGATCCAATCTCTTCATCCCAGCACATGGCCCATACGCCATATTCAAGTCAAATTGCCTCAACACCTCTTCATTTGCATCATGACTTTCTGTCAATAAAACAATGCTCCATATCAATGAACCAACAATTTTAAAATACTCAAAAAAACATATTAAACAAACTTACTTTCAACTTTAAGGTTTTATTTCTATATCTTTATAAACAAAGCCGATAACTGCAATTATCTATAATACTACTGCAAAACAAATAGGTAGCTTTTCAATTTTAGACTTACTGCAAGTCTACAATAGTCACAATGAGACCGTGACGCCAGCAAAATGTACCATAACAGTGACTCATTTTGATGCAACAAAAAACCGGTTTCCGATTTAGAATCTAAAATGGTTCAAATTAGAGGGTGTATTTGTACAGGAGTGCACATTTATAACCGCCTTAAGTCTTGAGACCTGGTTTCAAAACCGGTACTCATCTAGTTCTAAAAATAATACACCTTTCCCTTACAATAAGCTAGATTGAAGAAAACAACCAAACACTTCAGATTGTGTTTTGACTTTCAACAAACACAATAAGCTATACACACTCCCAAACACCCTCTTAACAATTTTTTAAATTTCTCATTTACTAAACGACACCGTTTTGGTGGAAAACCACCAGTCCAAAATTTGAATCCAGTCAGGTACTCACTCTACAGTCCAATATTCAACACTACTCATATTCTTGACTATATCTATAATATATAATGAGTATAAAAATAAAATCATATATACATATAATATATACTCATATTCTGGCAGTTTCTATCCTCCGGTAAAGTTTTCCCCTTTGATGGGGTTGTGTATTATTTTTGTTGTACATATTATATATATATATATATATGTATATACCTTGGAGATCAGGAGAACCATGGGCGATTAAAGCAGGAGGTTGGGCAACATTGGATCCGAAACTGGCAGAGTGTTTGGATTTAGGGTTGGAGGGTTTGGATTTAGTTGTTGAAGGTTTACTGATTCCTGAGTTTTTCTTCTTTTGTTTGAAGAATCCTTTCATTTCTGATGCCATTGATTTGATTTTGATATTCTTGAATTTGAAACCCTAATTTTGTCAAATTTGAATTTTGAATAATGAAAAGGGTGGGGTGTTTGATTGTTTATTTATGTATGGATGATTTTGAAAATTACAATAATTGACCTTTGGTTTTGGGAAACATGTTAGAATTTGACCGTAAACAAGTTTTAATGAAGAAAATTTTATTTATTTTTAATAGCGAACTGAGGAGATAAATATGTTAAGCCAAATGTAACCTATGAACATAAAAATTTAAAAAGTTAAAATTAAATATAAAAATATAATATTTTATGAAATGATAAATATAATGATAGGAGGAATATCTAATTTGTTAGAAACATGTTTAAAAGTATTCTATACCAGAAAAGTATTTGTGCAAATACGAAAGCGACGGCGACATGATAACGATTGGTGGCTATAGCGGTGATTATTAGTGGTGATGGTGATAAATATATTGTCGAAGATAAAAGGTTTAGGGTTTATTTAGTTCATTTAAAGTAATCCGGTAATTTCTTATAAAATTTTTCAAAAATAATCTGTTAAAATTAAAATGTTTATTTCACATTTTTTTTTTAAGGTATAAATTTTTTTTAAAACAATATTGATTAAATATTAGCTCTTAAAAATATGCATAAATAATTAAATATCAACCTCAACGGTTATATGTATGCTCAAACAAATTATTCATAGTTTTAGAGATTATGTTGATCATTTTCATATTCTTTTTATACATGTTTGCGAATATTATGTAGAGTGAGAATCTTGTTCCACTATTTGGTTTTTACTTTAATAAATGCTATATCAAATATTTATCTATAAATATTTTTTTAATCAACATTATATCAAATGTTTATTATAAGAATATATAATAAATAAAGATATTTTATTCAATTTATTATATACTACTTAGAAACCATTTACAATTTACTTACTAAGTCCATCTTAAGATGAGTGCTCTCCTAATTTTACGTCTTCTGATGAAAAGCTACTTTTAATTTTGCATTTTGTTAGGGTCATGTATGTTTATGTTCGTAGGAGGTTTTAAACTTAAATCTTAGCCTAAATATTATTTTGGGTAAGTGAAAGATGACTTGAAGACAAAATCTGATAAATCCTTACACTAAGACAAAAATGGTTTGCCATTCCGCCATTCCAAGATAAACCTTAATCAACTTAAAAGCTTTTGATAAATAAAATGAAATAAGATTGCTACAAGTATTTAATTTTGGGTTAATAGTTATTGTAGAAAGGGACTAAAGGAGAAGTAACAAATATCTATATTTTGAAAACAGTAAGCTTCCAAAGGAAGCTTTTGATCAACATCGATGCCACTACTCTTATCATTCATACTTTCATAGGACGTATAGGGCTATAGACTGTAGACAATTTTCCTAAGATATGTGTTCAAAAACAGTTTATTTTCTAAAAAATCAACCCAAACAAACTTGTTCAGGTTTTATGTTAAATCCTAGAACTACGCACAAATTTTTTTTAAACATTGTTTCCTTTTTAGCTTTCAAGCTACCAAATTTGTTAATATTAATATGAAAATTTATGTAATTAGTTTTAACATATTATAAACTAACCTCATGTTATATTTCTAACTACTGTTAATACTCATAGCAATATATATAGGACGTATATGAATTGACTATATATGTAATACAATTGATTTTTTGGGGTTAATAGTTTTCAAATATATTATAAACTAACGCCTTGTTGTATTTTCTTGTAAAAAAGATACGAACCCAATTCATGGTGGCAAATCCATCAATTTTATTCATAAATCATTTTATGGTAAATGTTGATCACAAGAACATCAATGCATGGTTGGTAATTAATCGATCAATGTATGGCTGCAAAAATAGTTGGGTCGAATAGTTTGTCACTATGTCTTTTTCGATGTTAAAATAAATTGTGTTTTAACAGACACCTTGGTGCATAATAACTGGTTTAGAAATTAAGATAAAAAAAAAACAACGAAAAGGAAAAAAAATCTCGTGTCAAAGTACTTTAAATTACTGATCAGTAATGTTCATAATAAATAAATATATAATGTAAACAAGTAAATTTCGAGAATAAACATTATAAATCTAAGGATGGCAAAACTATAAATCCACTATGAAACCAGTGAACACATGTTAACGACTACAAAGGATTACACTCAAAATAATTACAGTTAATTAGCAACCAAATATCATCATTATTAAATTATTATTACTATAATTTTAGTGAATACCTAACTCAACCTAAAGAAGTGTTCAATAAACATAAAGTGACTGGCCCCACGGTTATCTAAAGGAAAATAATAATAATACCATTTCTTTTAATTAATTTACCAATATCATGTATTAAAAGCTTGTACGGTATACTTTAAAAACTGTACAGTATGATAAATTAATCAAAAGAGATGGTACGGATATTTACCAATATCACTTCCTTTATCTAAAGTTGCAACCGTTCCTTTCACCTCATGGAGTAACTCGGACGTAAAAACCCTGTGTTAATGATCAAGCAGCCCCAAATACTAGTCTAGTCCAACAAGGCCCAAGTGAGACATGTTGAAGCCCAACAAATACATAAATTCAGCCCAAAGATTTGTGAAACCACGTTAGTAAGTTCTGTTTTCCAAATTACCGATTGTAAGTTAGTCAGAGTTTTGAAAAAGTCAATTAGTTTCTGCATTATAGGCACGTTTATAATTTCAATTAATCTTCTTTTCTTACTAATTAAATAAAGAAACTTGCTCCAAAGCATTGTTTCTCCTTTCCCTACACTATCTCCTTCTTAATTCTTCTCTATGGCAGTGTTTTCATTTTCAACTCACCTGCCAGCCTACCACCATGCCCCCTCAGTTGTGACCCCAACGGCAACGACAACCCACCATCACTCACAAACCTAATGTACCAACTAATCTCCACCACTAACCAATTATCAACACACAGATTAAAGCCACTAAATTCTTTACATCAGAACTGATTCCCAATGGCACTAGGGAAAAGATTTAATAAGGAGAGCGTTTAGGAAAAGAGAGGCAATGCTTTTGGAGCATTTCTTCTTTCAAAGTAAATTGTAATTATAAATGGGAAGGGGATGAATGTAGGTTCATCACCCCGTATTCCTTATTAATTGTCACTATCTATACTATATTATAAAGCAGATCTCATTTGTTTATATTTTAAGTTTCAACATATTTTCTCAAAATGCCCCATATATCAATTATATATTTACCTAACACCCTTTCTTTCCTCAAATTTCAACCAAACATTTTTATTCTCTCCTACATAAATCATTTCTTCCTCCAATTCATTCAAAATCTTTTATCTCAAAAACCGTACATCAATAAATTATAAAATTTATATGCGTGTTCTTAAAATTTAATGCTCTTTCATTAGAGATGTCATTCGATATACTTTCGTCGAATTTTTAAATCCGAGGGCGGAGCCCGTACGTTAAGGCATTTGGCTATCACACTCTATGACCTATCACCCCCACCATCTCACCGCCGCAACACGCGGATACTTGCTCTCGTTACCTATAATGCGTAAACTATCCTATCATGCAATAGACTTTTTTAAACCTGCAACCAACTAACAATCAATAAACATAACTTATGGAATGTGGTTTCACAAATCTTGGGGCTCAATTCATTGTATTTGTTAGACTTCTTCTTGTCTTTATTATGCATAGTATGAGCTAAACTGACTTGTTGGGCTGACTAGTAGTTGGGGCCTCGACCATAACATCTTAGTTGTCCCATGAACCTGGATTTGGAGTGACTAGCGCATAGCGGCATAGGGGAAGCTGCGACAAACCCAACACAGCATCAGGCTAATGTTTTTGATTTGATACCGAACTAGTGGGAAGCCCCGCGCTTCGCTGCGGGCAAAATTTCGAAAAACATAACGACACGTAAAATTTACAACGTGTATAAGTTAAGTGGTACGTATATTCCCAAAAGTATAGCAGTAAGCTTAAAATACACAAATACATAGTACTATTTATTAGAAACCAAGTATAAGTATAAGTTGATCAAATTATATTGTCTTTGTGCAAAGACGCATGAAGTGATGTACATAATCATATATTAGTAAACGTGTTTTCAATGAAGGCCATAAAGACTAATAAAAATATTAACTCCCAAAAGTCACAAAACCATGTAATTGTAACATATGTATAACAACAATAAAAACCCACCACCTCTTTAGTACCCCATATCAATTTTTAGATGTAAGTATGTAACACATAGTTTAGGGTAAATTACAAAAATCATACCTGAGGTTTGTTCGAAACTACACTGGTCATACCTAGAATTTAAAAATTACGCGAGACATACCTATCGTTGTCAAAAACTTACACTGACCATCTGATGGTCGTCTATTTAACCGTTTAAGTCAAGTCACGTGCCTTGCATGTGAGGTATCAAAATCGTAATTTCGTGTATACTTCAGATATCATCTGTGTAATTTACTCTAATAAAAAAATATTACTCGTAAGATATTTATATGTATATTTCAATTATTAAAGTGGGTAGATATTCTATATTAAATTTCATATATATATGGTAACACTCCGGCAAGAACACTCTTAAAATAAGAACGGTGAGAACACTTAAATACAGTGCATAACTAATTATCATTATTTAAGTGTTTAACAACACATTGATACGTCAAAATCGAAAAAATCACATTTTTTATTGCATGCATCATTTTGAAGAATATGCATCTAAGATGGGTGCACAAAATAAAAAACATGTTTTTCTCTGGAACTCTAAACCCAAAATGCTACAGATTGCTAATTTGAGAAATATTTTAAGACCGTAACGAGTCTTCAAATTTGCTTTACCCTTCTAACTTTAGGAGATGACAAAAACCATATGAAAAAGTTATATTGCTTTTTAAAAAAAAAAAATTTGTATTTTTAAAAAAATTTGCTTTTTTAAAAGAATAAATCATAACAAATAAAATAATAATAATAATAATAATAATAATAATAATAATAATAATAATATAAAAGTAAAACTTTAGTGGTTTTTATAGTTATCATCCTTGTTATATTCACTATACAAAATAATAATGATATATATCATAATAATAATAAAGGGTTTAGTGCGCCGGAATGAAACAAACTGTGCCCAAAAAGTTATAGTATGCATGAACTAACGTTTTTATTTATTGTATGCATAAACTTAGTAAAAATTTTAAATTATGCAATGTGTATACGTGGCAACCCATATGAGTTGCCACGTGTATATATATTTTTTTAAAACAGGCCACGTGTAAGGTTTTGATTGGTCGGTCACAAACAATTACATGATATAAACATTTTTACTAAGTTTATGCATACAATAAACAAAAACGTTAGTTGGTACACACTATAACTTTTTAGGCATAGTTAGTTGCATTCCGTCGCACTAAACCCAATAATAAATGCGTTATTCTATCAATTATTTTTCTCGATTCATTTTTCATTAAAAAAAAACTTTTTTTTCATAATTAAATTTTTTTCTTTTTTTCTTTTTTTCATACAACCTCAATAATTGAAGTATAAATAAAACTCTAAAATTTTTAATAATTTTTTATTAGGGTAAATTACACAAATGATACCTGAAGTATACTAGAAATTACGATTTTGATACATCACATGCACAGCACGTGACTTGACTTAACAGTCAAATAGACGACCGTCAGCGATAGGTATGATCAGTGTAAGTTTTTGACAACGTTGGGTGTGTCTCGCGTAATTTTTAAATTGTAGGTATGACCAGTATAGTTTCGAACAAACTTCAGGTATGATTTTTGTAATTTACCCCATAATTTATAATACATGCGTTGTCATGAGCACATACATGCTCACTCCACGTGCTCTGAATTTCCCTCCTCATGTACTAAAAGAAAAAACTACTCATCAATGTTTTACAAATCTGTGGGGCGGTTTCTTTATACATAGTATTTTGAAAGGCCATTTTCATTCATTTACTTCATATAAAATTAATATATGTTTTCTCTCCATCGCCACACACACACACTTGTCCACCTACCTCCCTCAACCTTCATTTTTACCTCTCCTATTTGTATCTTTTAAATCCTAATAGATCCACCTCTCAATGTTTTAATATTCTCCATGTTAAAGAAGATGGTAATGGTTTGAAAAATGGCGATAAATATTCTGCAAAACTAAACAAAGTTTTATGTTTGTAGGTTTGTACCAAGCTTATGTACAAAGACCTATAAGAGTTGCTTTTGTGAGAATATCCCAGGTTGCCATTTCAACGTAAATGTTTAATATATGTTTAATACATACGAATTTTTTTTTAGTATTTCGTTTGTTATTTAGATTTCCAAATGATATAACTCAGACAAAAAAATTTCATCTTGTTGTTGATGATGAATAGAACAACAGAGTTGTAGCAAATTTATTTGATTTTGTCTTATTTATATTTAATTTGGTTGATGAAGTAAAGCACATACTATTGTACCTGATGGTTATAAACATATATGAGTGGTCGAATTTGCATTTTTTTAGATTATATATATATAAATTCATTTTCAATTAGTTATTTAATTAGTTTATGTATCTATGTTTGTTATTCATATATGTATGTATATATGTAGGATTGTTGGGTGTTTTGGGAGGATGGATAAAAAAATTTTAGTTATTTCCATTTCTTTTACTTTTAAAACGCAAGAAACTATGAAAACAGATATAGTAAAAAGGTCTCTTCATTTCATAACAGAAAAGTAAGATGACACAGTTTGATTGGATAAAGGAAGACTTTAGCCGACTTAAGCCAAAGGCAAGCCAACCAAGCCAGCACTGTAGTAGTTCACTTTAGAGAGAAGAAAGCGAAGCGGGGTGGAGGAATTGGTTAATTCGTCAGGCTCAGGATTGTTATATATATACAATGATACACAAACCATACGTACTAAGTTTTTAAATTTTCTTAATAATAAAAATATGGAATGAATTTTTTTTAATACAAGTGTTTATTATGATCACATTTCAATTTCAAATGAAAGCGATTTAAGTCCGTCGTGTTTTTTTTTTTAATTTTAACTTTTCAACTGAAGATTGATCAGGTACTCATGGGGTCCCATATGACACCATTAATAATGGGATAAAATTTATGTGTTTTAAGGATTTCTTTATAAATATACCATTATACCCTTTAATTCTATTAACACTTAACAACCCTTACACCTAGTTTTTCCCTTCCTATATTGTAAGACTTCCATCCGCACATATCCAATAACATAAAAATAAGTTAACAACTAGAGATTGAATCCCTATTCAAAGTTCAAGATAGTCATGTTTGTAATTGTTAAAACTTGTCATTTCATAAACTACCAATTTACTATTTTTTTATGACAATCATATTAAGACTTAAAACTTATTTTTAAATGTCAGCTTAAACCCAAATTTATTTAAAACTTACGATTTTTGATGACAATTATATTAAGACTCAAAAGCTAAGTTTTAAGTCTTAATATGATTGTCATCAAAAATCATAAATTGACGTATGAAATTGCAACTTTCAACAATCCACAAACATGACTAACTTGAAAACTGACTAGGTGTTTAATTTGTAGTTGTTAAGTTGCTTTTATCTTACGGGAATGTGGCGCTAGAAGTCCAAAAGTGGAGGCAGGGAAAGGCTAGGTGTGAGGGTTGTTAAGTTTATATATATATATATATATATATGAGAAAATGGAGTATGTGGCTGTTAGACACCCAAGTTTGGGTGTAGAACCCTTCACATACCAATATTTTAATATATATATATATATATATGTATGTCTGGCCCCATGCTTTTCATGGATTAAAAAAACAAGATGTTAGGGATTCTACACCCAAGTTGGGTATCTAACAGCCACATATTCCATACCATATATATATATATATATATATAGGGGACAATCAAATAAGAACAGTTTTAAAATAAGAACGGTGAGAACACCTTAAAAACATCATTTTGATGCATTAAAAGTCTATAAAACTGACATAGTGCATAACTAATTATCATTATTTAAGTGTTTAACAACACATTGATTCATCAAAATCGAAAAAAATCACGTTTTTTTTTTATATGCATCCAAGATGGATGCACAAAACAAAAAATATCCATGATGGATATGCATTAAAAATCACGTTTTTGTTGGATATGCATCATTTTGATGAATATGCATCCAAGATGGATGCACAAAACAAAAAACATGATTATTTTGATTTTGACGGATGAATTTGTTGTTAAACACTTAAATAAAGATAATTAGTTATGCACTATGTTAGTTTTATGGACTTTTAATACATCAAAATGATGTTTTTAAGGTGTTCTCACCGTTATATATATATATATATATATCAAATTTTTATTACTAAAAATAATAAATTAAATTTTGAAACATAATAAATTAGCATCTAATACTGATAACGTCGTAAACTCGTGTATTGAATACGGGCCTAAAATTTAGTGATTAAATAACAGGGTTTATAATTAATTAAGAGAGTGAATTATTAGTATATCTTTCTAAAAATTATTCTAACAATATCATCATGACACATGATACAATCTCGTATCTCTTATATAAATAAAAAAAAGATTGTGATGAGATAAGTTTTTTTTTAAATGATCTATGTATCAATTCCATACATCCTTATATGATTACTTATTTAATGTCTCTTAATTTAATTATGACATCATTTTTCATAACAAGTTTTTCAGCTTAATTGATATGTGTAATTTACCATTTGAAATTTCAAAAGTTTACATTGTCATTAAGGTCGGTGCCAACACACCCGTCGACAAGCCTTCGACAAAGTCGTCGATGGGGACTCCAATGGTCGCAACCTCGTCGACCCCCTTCCAAATTCTCCCTTTCGACCCATCGATGCTTGTGGATGGGGTGATTGTGTGCGTGGGTCCAAAAATCTTGAGTTTTATTTATTTTTTACTCTTTTTTTATAGGATATATATATGTATAGTACATACGTATAGTTGAGGAATAGATAAGGAAAAGGTGCGGTTAGTAGTGAGTGAGGAAGAAGTGATTTACAAAAGAGAAAAGTTGATTTGTCAGTGAGGATGAGGGAGGAAAGTTTCTTGGATTGGCATAGGCCTAATATGAAATTATATTGAATACCCACTAGATCTTTAATATGAAAAATTTGACCGCATTATTAAAACACATGATACAATTTATATAACAAATGCAAATTTAAATTTGGTTTATTTAATATCATGAATATATATATATATATATATATGCAAAAAAAAAGATAAAAATCATACTTATTAAATAAAATTATTTTTGTAAATGAGTTAAAACCTTTATATAACTAATTATTCCTGGGGTTAATGGCAGGGGATGGAAGGTATATATGTGATCAACAACAAATTAAAGATGGAAGGCGGGGTGGCAATCGAAATATGAGAAGAAGACATAATGGTGCTACTGTGCCATTTTTGTAAGAGGTATGGAGTGAATATATAAACGCAAAAGTCACTGGTTCAATGTGATATACAACATCAGTTATGTGTGAGGAACCACAAAAATGCATTATACATGTATGGGTATAGTTGGGTTTCATGTTTTTTTTTTCTCTATAGGGGTTTCGCGGTATTTTCAGCATTGGTAATTGTACGTTATCATTGTAGTAGAGGGTCAGGAACCATCGTATGTTTTTGAGTTGAAAGACTCAATGATTGCATTTTTGGGTGGCCTTGTAAAGAAACCGCTAATAATCATCAACTTCTGATGATTTGCTAGACAGAATTTTGCAAGAGCGTTTGCTGTTGTTAAGAGAATTGATGATATCAATGATACTTTACCAAGATTATTATGTTTTTCTCTTGGTGTGTACGTGCTTTATATGTCGTTTGCATGGGTCATGTATAACACTAGTTAAAGAACGACGCTATATTACATCACCGACACTGTCGTATTGGGTTTGAAGTTTTTTGGGAATACAAATTTGACATAGTTGATAAAATTCATTTGAATCCAAGCCAAGCAATTTGATTTGGTAACAATTTTATTTAATAAAACCATCAAGTTACGTACGTACTTGCTTTTTGTTTGTAAAGATAACATACATATATTGTCGTGTGTCTATGAAATAGATGGACCATAAAATCTTATGTGTAATAATCAATTCATTATCTTTCTTGATTATTCTCTTGATTTTTTCATTGTTAGGAGGATAATTAGGCTAACATTTGATAATGTAATAATCCTGAAAAAATTGGTAATGCTATGAACTTTTATATATTAGTAAAAATATTATCTTCAATTATTTGGGATTTTTGTGAATGTTGAGATTATTTATGTAGTTGAAGGAAACAGTGTGAAAATAACATTTCTTTTATCAACTAGCTAGCAGTTAGTTGAGCTCTTCCCTCCCAATGTGGAACTACCCATGTCGAGTCATCCACCACGATGGGCTTGTAGTGTGGAGTGTAGACCATGAATCAGAGAGCGATGGACAACCACGAGGCCGACATAGTTGGTCCATTACATCTATATGCTTTCAATCATAGGATAGAAATCCAAAAGGAAGGTAGGATAAGAAGTTCCTTTTTTTATTTTTTTTTAGCTTATTTTTTTGAGAATTTTTTCCACTTTTTTTTTTATTCTTTTATTAATTAACTCATTCCAAAAAAAAAAAAAAAAAAAAAAAAAAAAAAAAAAAAAATCTAATCCGAGTTAGTGAGCTATATATATAAGGGTACGGGACGGGCTTTACCCTTAAGAATATTAATAAGGGTAGCTGGTGAGAGTGATAAGTCATAAATGATGATAGATCATAAGGGGTGATCGGTGATAAAATGATCTACCTAAACTATATCCGTTCTTCGCCATCGTGGCTCATCAATAAACTGACAGGCTTCTGTAATATTATTTTTGATCCTGTAATATTAATTTTGATATTATTTTCAAAAAGTTATCATTCTCAATATGAAGTACAATTCTGATTAATATTATTTTTTAAAAAACATTTATCCAACTGAACTATATTTGCACATAAACAGATCTAAACAACTAAAATGCACCAAAGCTGAAATTAGAAACACACAATTATATATAAAGCCGAAAAAATATAACGATAATATTACTAAATCTAGACAAAACTTTCTGGATCATAACACAATATGCTAATACAAACATCAAGTTGTAAAAGCATCATTCAATGCACAACCAAGATACATTTAATAATTTTAGTATCACTTATTTGGATCATATTCTTCAAAACTGTTTTTAAATCTTTCCACCATTTTTATTTCTTCTTCTTTGCTAAGCTTACAATTCCGCCAATCCGCTCTATCTGCCATATTCAACAAACCTGCCAAAACCTGCAACTCACAAAACATGTATGTAAAATTTTAACTTATATCCCCGCAACTTGTTTTAAGTTGATGGTCACAAGAAACACAAAAGGGAACATGTTATATCAACTCGGGTTTCTAGGATTTTCAATGTATATCATTCAATTATAATACACTAACGAGTATCAAAGTAAGAAAATTCACACAGAAAATCCAGCATGATAATTCTCAATTATAATAGTCACAATATTTGTATTGTATCAGATAATACACTGCAAATGTAAATGTATATCCATAAAACTGATGCAGTAAAATACTAGAAACTCACCTCACGGCCAAACTGCACTGGAAATTTCTCGTTTTCTTCCACAACATGCGATAATATTATACCTCCAGGGAGTTCCACATAGAATAAACTGCACTTTTCATTAAATTGAGCTCGTAGCAATTTTCGTCCCTCAGAACTTCTGTCACCTGCAATCAAAAGATTAAATCAAGACTCAAGCATCTAATATGTATGTAATACATAGGCCAGCAATTTGCTTTATTAGCAATATGTTTGTTACATAAGGCAAAAACGTTTCCAATAGCTATTACTTTATCTATATCAAACGGTAAACTTACTTTTTAAAACCATAAACTCGAATCCCAACTTTTCAGCAGCTAAATTGAAAATATCCTGAAGAGCAGATGCTCTGTTTAAAGGTATCGGGATAGCCTGCAATTACTATAAACTATAAGAAAAACATAATCGCCTTTGTTAAAATTTTATATAAGACAAATAAAGACTCAATACCTGAAGATTAGCATGACTTGTTTTTATGTAAACCCACTCGAAGAACACAACTTCTTTTTTGTGGCTCTTAAAATAAGCTTTAAGACTATTTTGAAATTTAACGAACTCGATCTCACATTCTTGGGGTGAAGATAGAGTATTGGGTAGATGCTCAATCGGTAGTATGAGTATATGATCTTGAACTAGTGGTCCTTTAGCAAGCGCACAGTAGCAATTTTCACCAACACTTGTGATTAAATGTGACTCCACATTTGGACTTGATAGACAAAACCAGCATTCCTTTGACCTGAAATTTAACATATAAGAGAATGTGTTAATACTAAAAGGGTGATGCATACAATTTGCACAGTTAAACTATTTTCGACTTTAATGCATTCGCTAAGCACTAACCTGCTTCTTTCTTCCTGCAAACTGTGCTTATAGTTGCAATCTCCTCTTTCACATTTTCCTTTATTCAAAAACTCAAAGCATACACCCCTCATAGATTGTTCCCTTGCATCCATATCATGAAAAAAATGGCATTTATCTCCTCGTGGACAATCACCAGAAGAAATAAATTTAAAACACAACTTTTGAGTGTCACCGCCTCCAACTTTTTGCCGTTTCGAGACATCGTATCGCCAATACTGTGGATCATTTGCCACATCAGAAGATCTTTTTTCGGGTTCCTTTTCCACATATGTATAAGGAGATAAGGTAGTATTTGGTGGTTTAGTAGATATCTCATTAGAAGACATGGTAGATGCTGGAGTTGGAGAAATCGCATGAATAAATTTCTGAATATCAAAAACAAATGTCAGATGTTATAGCAGAAATGGTCAAATTATATACACTGTTAAGTGAAACAAACCTGTTTAGATGCATTTCCTACTGCCGCTAATCCTATAAAACGGGTTATGTGTACAGCATCAACATTTAGATATGGTTCACGAGCATAATATACACCCTTAGTTCCTGTAACATGGTACCTAACATAATAGAAACTTCATTACTAAATACTAACCAAAACGACCAAAAAGGACATTTGAGTTCATTAGTTACCGGGGCTTAATCTCTGCAACTAACTCAGATATTGTCGCATCACCACCAGGCGAATCCAATATTCCCGGAGGAATATCAGTTGTTGAAGCTCGATTCAAGATTCCACTGGGCCATTCGTTAGTAAGAAGTAATTAAGGAAACCAATACAAACGATAACGTACCACACCTATTATAACAATATAAATAATAGGATGGGTGAAAGAAATGTAACAAGGATATGTTAGGAATATGTCAATGATTCCAGGTTCCTCGGCCAAGGCCCGGAGTGCATCAATATCATCTTGACTGTATGTTCCATACATTTGACCACTTGATGATTTCCTACCAGATAAGTATGCCACAGACAAACCTAAAACGAATACAGTAATCAGTTGTCACGATTGTTTAACGGAAATAATATAAACATGTCAAAACGACATGCCCATTTAAGATTAAGATATGTCTGCTTAAGTCATACGCATCTATAAATAAAGATAATTACATTTAATTTCCTCTTAAGACAATTTATATAAAGCAAAAGTAATAGAGTTTACAAACTTTCAAGAATATGATCGGTCACTGTTAGATCTAAACTATTACCGAGCTTGAGTTGTTTCACATAAATATTTCGTCCGAGAAAACTGAGTTTCATATATTCTACACTGTTTGTTGGCTCTAACTAAATCATGAAATTTTGACATCTTCTTAACAAACCAATTCAAATGGCCTATTTAATTAATTCACTTTGGCTTGTTTAAATTTCAGAAACTATGTACACATCAAAACAACCAAGTCATCAAGAAAAGCACTTATAAATAAACAATCCCAACGACCCATAGGCGGAACCTACATTCTGAATAGGGGTAGCCCGAGCTACGGGTCCGTTAAATTGATGTAGCGTTATTTTTTCCGAAAAATGATATATTTTTTTATTGATAACTACAGGTCTAAGTAATATGGATACCGGTCAATGTAACTACTAATGCTAGACTTTTACAAGATAAAAAAGTTATAAAGACATACTTGTGCAACTAAATAAGAAATGAAAACTACCAAAATGCTGTAAAACTCTTAAAAACAGCATTTGTTTTTCCCATAAATATATGTATATGTATATACACAAAGAAGAATATAAAATACAAATTAAAATCAATAATAAATAAAGAATACTAACCATGGAGAGTGAATTTGCCACTGCCTTTCAACCAAAATAAATTATCTGTAATTTTCAAACCATCCATTTTAAACCCTTGATTCCCAGTCTCTTTAGCAGCTGCTGACAAAACCTTAACGGCACCAGCTCCATAATCACCAATAAAGTAAGTAGGTAACGGAATATTCTTCCTTCCGTCAATGTACTCCGTTAACTCATCTAACCCTTGTGAAGATTCAGGAAAAAATTGGCCCACGCATAACAAGGCATCAAAAGGACCAGTTGATTTATTAACCGATGAGACGCGTTTGAAAAGCTGGTTTAGATGGCCAATGGGATCTCCAGATAGCAGAATCCTTGGGGGCGCCATTTATTAATTTTTCGTTTTCTTTTTTATTTTTTTTAATTTGGGAGAGAAACTCAATAGAATTAAGTCGCAGAGTTTTGGGTTTTGGTTTGGTTTGGTTTCGAGGGGATACCTTTGACTTAGAATGCAATTTATACGACACACTTTTTATAAAAAAGAAATTTAGGTCATGAGGTTTTCTTCTAACAACTTTTTTTCTCCTAAGGGCATGTTAACATATTCTCATAAGTTACTCTTTTTTTTTTTTTTTTTTTTTAACCTTTTTTCATATTAGGCCCTATGTTATCTTTTTTGTTACATATTATTTTTGTAAGTTTTCTAGCTCTTTATTTTTAATTCTACATCTACCATTGATTTATGGTAGTTAGTTTTACTTTTTTTTTTTATCACCTAAACGATTTTATATATATTAATGTTCATCTTTACAAATTACATACAACAACGGTACCCAATCCGACAAAAGCCGGGTATCCAATCTGACAAAATCCAACTTTGGGGAAATTAGAAATGTAGACAGCCTTACACCTACACGAAGGTAGAGAGACTGTTTCCAAAAGGATCTCCGGCCAAAAAGAGGCAAAAGATTGAGAGGTAAAAAGTTTAGTAACCATACATGTTGGTTGAGTCGTCTGACTACAGTACAATTAAAGAAGAATAACAGACACCGCATAACACACTTTAGCGTAAAATGGACAATACATAGTAAAAAGAGCATTTAAACCTATTAAACATCAACCTACAAATGTAATAAACATGTCCATGTGTATATACAACCAAGCAGTGATCCAACACGTACGAGCGTTATGTGTAAGAACTCCCTTAAATCCCCTCACAGCAAGCCAAATAAGCAATAGAATTGAACGAGACATACATAGAACTCTTCTAAATTACATATATAATTCTATTTATTTTTTTGTTTTAACTTTTTAATTATACGGTCAGGGTTTAACCCGGGTTGATTAGCTAGTTAGTTTTAAAAATAGATTATACGTTTTAAAACAAACCCGAAATTGGTCAATAACCGGATTTGACTCAACCCGGTTCGGGTTTAACCCAACTCGGCGGTTACTAGCCAGTTTGGGTTTTCAGTTATTTTATCAGGTTGACGCCGAGTTGAGATCACATTTGGTTCGGCTTAGGTCAAAAAATTTGGTAAAACCTGGTCAATACCCGATCAAAGTTTGACCAAAATTACTTTCAAACTGGGTCGGGTTGGGTCAAACCCGATTTTGCCCCGTTGACCAAAAAGACGAGTTGGGTTCGGGCCAGACTGAATAAAAACTGGTTTTTGTACACCACTAACCAGAAATCTACTTGAATGGATCTCATTGACCATATGGAGCACACATACATTTCAGGTCTACCACTAGTTTTTTAGAATTTGTCTTGGTCGTTTAAAGTTTGAACATTTTTCAATTCCAAGTTTAAACTGTAAACATATAATGTAGAACAAAAGTAAATATCAGCTACTCGTAGTGTATAACTATCATATCAGTTGCAGCTAAACCATATACAATGCAAAGTAGAAACAACAGTATAACATAATTATGGCAACTTGAGTTGTCAGAGTCCAAAGGCAACCCTCTGTACATAATCAGGGCGCCTCTTGCTAGGCATCCGAAGCAATCCTGTGATTTGGAGTTCTGTTACTGCCCTGCAAAATCGTGCTCTGTAGATCATGAAGTTAAGTATTTCAACGATATTCACAAACATACATGACTATGTGATCAGGTGTGTGCAACAAGACCAAACTATAACTTATGTTTTGAGAATGTGGACCAAAATACCAGACAATGGGACTCAGATGTAAAGCAAGAGACTGATGCTTAACTTAATACCTAAACCAAGCTGTTTCATAAGTAAATTTAAAATGAATCCAATATCAAAAACCAAACCAGGTTTTTTTTTTTTTTTGCTATAAAATTTAATGGTTTGATATGGGTCTGATTGGTGTTACTGAATCTGACATTAGTTTTGCACACTACTAAATGCGACTAGACAAAAACAAATGAACAGTACAAGGAACAGATGTATCAATTTTTGGTGAAATGCAAACAGAAATTAATGCTGTAATGAGGATACTGAATGGAGGCCTCTTTTATATTTTGAGGTTCAGCCATAGTTTTTCTTTTTTTGGGAGATGGTGAAACCTTTGACCTGTTCCTTTCTTTCATAGTTCGTTGAAAGATGATAGCTCTGAAAGATTGATACCAATCATGTAGATTGATAAGATCACCATGCTCCTGAGCTAGGATATACCTGCAACGCAAAGTGCAGAAGTTGCAAGTCGTATAGAACATGATTACAAGTTTTTAGTAGTATCAGACCCTATGATTTTATCTCCATGAGTAAAGTTACCCCTAAATGTAGAAAGACGGGCGAACCAAGCAAATTAAGGTCACAGCTCATAACAGGGTCAGGTTTAACTTTAATCATTTCTTAGTACGGGTTAAACAAAGTAGTAGGATTTACCTGCAAAAACTTTTCATATAGTTTATAATTGTTTGACAGTTATTTATTGGCCATATGATTAGAAAATAGTACATTACTCTATTTCTTTTAAGACGAAATACTTAGGAGGCATGCTTTAGACATAGACTTTTAGTATATTCGAACCAATTTTGACCAATCGAACTCTTTGGCATGTTCTCCTTGGCTAATATTTGTTACGTTTCCCAAATGACCTATGAAGATGAAATACAGTCCAAATGGACCCAAACTTGCCACCTCTACTTTCCCCTTCGAAGGTTCATAGTACAGAAAAATGTGATTGAGGTTCATATATGATTACTAATTAATGTCGTCTAAAATGACTTACATTAGTGTTGTATCATGCATTGATGATGAAATTGTAGCATTGCCACTTTTGTTGCAACAACTGCAATTCAAGAGGCTGTGGCTATCCAGTAGATCAAGTTGGATTCTCCTCCTGGGATCTCCAAATAGTGCCTACGAAGCAAACATAATACGATTATGATAGTACATTTAATCGTCGATATGTAAAGTCAAAATAAATTAAACTATTGTGTCAGTCAAAATCGCACAATTCAAAATAATGTCGTGCAGCCCTTTCAAGCTTCAAAAATACTAGTCAATGAGAGTTCCATTGAGTAACCACAATAAACCTATTTAGCATAGGAAGCAACATTAACCCATTTACTTGTGATTTTATCAATTGGGGAAAGGGAGATGCGCCAAATGAGTTAAAAGTCACCACAAGTCTATTTGTAGTGCATAGTGCATACAACCTTCTTAAAATGTTTTTACTCCATGATTTATATTAGAGCTTCAGGGAGAAAAGATATTGCTTTAAATCATAACTGACACATTATAATTTATTTATTTAATAAAAAAAAAAAATTACCAGCGGAGTCTTTGCAGGTAAAGAAAACCTGTCTCTGTTCATTTTAACCCATACTAAAATATCGAATCATTTTAACCCAACCCTCCAATATCACCACCTCTCTATTTGCCTTTAATTTCTTAAGTGAATGGCACGATCATTCAGAAATACATAATAAGATATGCACTAAACAAACAAGTTCTTATAGTTCTCTCTAGTCCCATGCAAAACGCAAGTAGATTAGCAGAAAAACTTCTCATTACTTACAGCCTGTAGTTTGTCGACATTCTTAAAGCAAACCATTTCGTGGAAAGCAATGCACTCAATGGGCTGCATATGTTCTCTGATTCATAGACAGCAACCACATAGAGAACATTAGAACATAAAATCCTATTTAATACTGATTACTGAACTATAAGTGATGTGAATCGTGATAAAGGTAGGAGCTGGGTTCAAGTGTATACTCGGCAGAGGAAGAAACAGAAGAAACAGCTCATTGGTTAAGGGCTTTTGAGTCCAGTACCAACAGCCAATCAGTTAAGGGGCGTTAAGTGTTTTATTTTATTAATTATATGTCGTTACTTGTCTCCAAGTTAGGTTATGATGTCTTAGTTAAAGAAGACATGTGTGCCATTAGTTTTAATCCAATCTATAATTTTCGTTCTGTGGAACTCAGTGAGCTACTAAAGCTCGAATCCAGCCTATCATTGTGAAAAGCCGGCTTTTTTTGGGTTATTGTTCGTGTTACCAATCTGATTTAATACCAATCAATAGGTTCATAAAGATCTTTATTGTTTTCCTCGTGGAATTATAAGTATACAAGAACCCATTCATAAATACGGGCTTAAATAATAAAATGGCAATTAAAGCTATGAAATAACAATTAGAAAGCAATTACCTTGTCATGATACTAATCAGTGCAGTAGCTTTCTCGTTTAATGCTTTTGTACTTTTATCTAAATTTCCAACATTCCGGGTTGTTTGTCTCCTGTTATAAAAAAGAGGTTAACATTTATGCCAATAGTAAATACTAAACTTATAGAAATTTTAATATTTCTGTTTATCTTGCTGCCACGTGAAACTTCCAGCTAGTCCTTCGAACAAAAGGAATTGAAGTGGCAACAGGGGCGCATTGGGCTGGTTGGATAATGATCATCATGGGACGTCAGAGATGAGTTAGGTTGAGCCACAAACAATATAATTTCTTCAACAAACCTACTGAAAAAGTTATAAACGTACAATTACAGTTTGGGCGACTTTCATCCCATTTTAACTGAGTTCCCTTTTAACAAAATTTTTATTATCCGACTCATTCAACAAAACCAACCCATTCAAAAGTAAAAGACCAAAACCCCATGGATTATCATCTTTCTATTATAATTTTCTTAATGATCATAATACTTTATCATAACAAATCAATGGGATCATTAACAGCATAAGCATATACGGTCGCTCATCAATTTAATGATGCCAATGATGCTTATTCATTCTCATGTTAATATGTCACCACCAATAAATTTTCAATTTAATTATTAATCGTTAACCTTCGCAATCTTACAGTTCAAATGAAGCATTACCTGGATCGGCTTGGTGGCTCTTTGAAATTATCATCTTCCGAAGTCTCTTGCAACTGAAGCTCCTTTACTTTCTCATGAATCTAGAGTTAAATAGAAGTCAACTGGTCAACATCGATCTAGAGTTAAATAAAAGTCAACTGGAGCATTACCTAGATCTGCTTGATGGTTCTTTGAAATTATCAATTCCCTCAAATACAAAACACATACCTCATTGACACCATCTGTTTGTTTACTCCACTTTGCAAGCAACTGAAACAAAGCAGCAGGCTGCAGGTCCCTGCGAGATAACAAAGCGGTATTACTGTGAATTTCAAACTTGTAACACATATCGTTATATTGGCAAAGATCATACACACTAAGCAACTTAGAACCATTAGAACAGAAGATTTAACCATACTGGTGTGGAGATATTCAGAAATAAATGATGTGACACGTTATAGCAGACTATAGTTGTAGATGTTTATTGATGTGCAGCCATAACTTAGACCAACAACAAAACATAGGCATATCACTGATATTAAACCAAGCAGAGATTAACAAATGATATCAAAATCATACAAATCACGGAACACGTTTATACTTTCTACTTACCTTACCTGGCGAATTGTATTGCCAATTAAACCACCCTTATGCATTTTCATTGATTGGCCATCCATACCGTGGATCCATGAAGGTCTTTGAGTATCAGGTCTCGACTCTAAATGATAAGAATGCCCCAGGTTGTAAAGCTTTGGATCCAATGCCTCGTGATACAAGTCTAAGAGCGCGGTTTTCTGATTCTTTCCCGCTTCATGCAAACACTGCAGCAAATTACCTTTTCAAGGTTCATAAAACAATATAACAAAGAAGGAGAAATAAAGTGCTATTCATTCTAAAGTTGCAAAACACCACAAACATCGCACACTAGAACTAATTATTCTGGTATATATTTGTTAACAAAAGTATCATTTATAATGTTACATTGTTACTTCATGTAACAATCATCAGATGTGACAGTAATCTCAAAACTTAGGTGAATAAGAATTCGGGTCTCACCGAAACCACACAGCTCCACAAGTTCAATGCTTCCTTCATTTTTGATGGTCCACCTAACAAAACTTCATTTGTTGGTTCAGAAAGTCTCCTTGCAAGAAGATTAATAAAATTAACTTAGTACACATCCAATTCTATGAATTTTTCAAAGCATACTTTTCACAAACGTGCTTGGCAATAGTGATGACTATCTTAAGTACCTTATACAAGATGGAAGCTCAAGGGCTTTCTTGGGCCATGCCCCTGGTTTCCCACTCTGTGTTTCCTGTATAGTTGTACTAAATTATCATTTTTTTCAACCCACATATATGCATAACTACAACACCATGAAAAAGAAAAACAGAACCTATATTTATATGTACATATAGATACACAAATGCCTATATCCAAGGCACATAAGAGAAAAGTGTTTTATTTTATTGATTATATATTGTGTTTAACGGACGACAGAAAGTAATAAAAAGCAAAGAAATTGTCCTAGTAACTGGAAAAGAAGCATCAAAGACGAGAAAACAAAATAAACTCGACAGTGGGCATAATTGGTCAAAAACAAAATCCTGACTAACCTCTTCATCAAGTAAGCCATTCACTGTGAAGCTTAAAGGCTCCATAAGAAAATGCTGAACAAGTGCCATCTGCAGAAAATTTGTTACCAATTAAATTAATATATTATACTACCTCCTCTCGTATTGATAAGTAGTGGTGACAGCAGGCAAGATGGGAGGATTAGGTAACAGGTCATCCTTAGGGCGGGTAGATATGGGATGGGTTGACGTGCAAAAAATATTACTACAATAATAACCTAAATCTCTGATTATAACAATTTAAGATATTACATGCCTTTAAAAAGGACTGGGCAACTTTCAACCCACTCCCATTTAGCTGTTTTTATTATTTGAAATGTTGATAAAACACAGCTCAAGTCAACCCATTCATAAGTACATCATGGGCTGAAATTGTCACCTCTACTCGTAAGCTAGAAAATAAAAAATGATAATAGAGACACTTATGGTTCAGCAATTAACCTTTACAGCTCTAATTAAAGAAGTCAATGTTCCATCCTGTCTCAAGAAACAATTTCTCATGAAACCTGCAACCTTGTGGCCAACTAAAAACCCAGAGCACGGTTTTACAAAGACTGCTTTAATGATGGCATCCAGTCTATCAGCTGGAGATCCCAATAAGAACTTGGAAGGAGAAAGGTGTTGAACTGCTTTGGAAGAAAGAATGCTTTTTGGGGCATCAAGATTTGTTGCAACCCCCAGTATCAAAATTACTGGGATCTTAATCACCCATTCACTGATTAAAGCACAAAATGGTTATATGACATGCATGAAGAGTAAGGCAAATAGTAGAGGTGTCAGTTTGGAGCCATTTACTAACGAATGGGTGGATTTAGCTTATCTTTTCTGTAATCAGTCAAACGAATAAATTTACAAAAAAAATAGCTATTCAGAAAGCAAATGGTTAAGATGGGCTGAACAGGCCAAAAGTCGCCCAAAGTGTTGTTTTGGTGCACTAAACCTTTTCATCGAAGACTTGATAATTACATATGACACACAATTATTTATGGAAAGTTATAGATTTTGGACAAAAGTTATATTTGGCCAACCCCAACCATCTTGACGCGTATCAAAGACGGAAAAAACTGTACATCAGATATTCACGTTGCATGTTCATTGGCCATTTTACCCTCAAGAAGATTACCCTATTGCACACCACATACATTCAGGTGAGGGTTTAAACTAATTTTAGAAAACCGTGTGGTACGCAGAGTAAAAAATGCGGGTGTAGAAATAACCACCGTGCCAACAAGATTACCCCTTTTGGACCTATTACCCAAGCCATCTGACCGGCTCATTAGCCACCTCCAGCCAATAGTAAAGAATCCATGTTCTTGTGCTACCATACCTTAACATAAGTATGAAATCAGAAAGTACAGGTCCACTGCATCTGTCCATATCTTCAATAATAACAACCACAGGGCGCGTAAAATTCTCTTGCTCCATGTACCAAGATGCTAAGATAGAAATGTCGGCAGACTATACAGATAAGAGGGTAGAACAAACATAGAAAGAATTAAAAAGGGGAGATTGAAAAGATGGTTTAATAAGTAATGATCACAAATCTTACATCAATGCTATCCTTTAAGATCTGCCTCGACAGACTTCTTAAACAACCACCTATCCCACTCTTGGCTGAGAAATCCACTGATGAGAGGTTAGCCACATGGCAACCATGTGAATCTAAATGTATACCAAGATCCGCAAACGTTTGAAGATCATCAACAAATTCCATGTTGTCTGCAAATCAGTGGGTGTTTATTCAGTCCTTACATGAACCATGACAAAAACCTCATGATTAGTAGAGCCAACTCCATAATTGGTCATACTTTATTTATTTAAATCGACAAATTTCAACGGAGATTCCTAACAAAATTAATAGCTTAAAGCACTTGAATTTTAAGAAACTCACTCATTACAACTAGGGCGGTGAAAATTTGTTTAGCTGTAACATCGGTTACAATAGGGTACGAACAAGTAGCTTTGTTAGCATCGGGCCTCCCTCTCGAACAGATTGCATCAAATGATTTGTGCACCCACCTATCTATCTCAGTAAATACATCAGCATTGATGTTATGCAAAACATCCTGCATTACGGAATAAATGTCATATTACAGAGTTACATCGAACAAAGAAGAAATACCCACTTATTTATTTACTTCCTTTATTAATTTAAGTGTCGAAAAACTCAATGAAGGGGTTCAAGTTCAACATTGTTTGAAGAAGGATTTTTACAAATTTTAGACACTAACCTTAATGGTCAATTCAATTTTCATCCACGCTTCGTGAAAGTTTTTCATTCTCATTATCTCATGCACTCGATCATCGGAAACATCATCTTCATCACTAGTAGCCAATGACGCTGACAAATTAACCTTAACTTTTCTACTCGTCCTTCCAACCGATTTTGTAACACGTTGTTGGCAAGTAGATGCTTTATGAAGCACAAAAAATGGCTGTAAAAGTTAAGATAATAACTAATAATCAGTTCTCCATTTGATATCATTTCATAAATTTAGTTTCTAAAATTCAACTGCTTGATGCCTACTACATCCAATATAACAAGATTCTTTTTGGTTTGCCCATATGGTACAAGTTACTAATTTAATTTCTTAGAAGACCTAATCTACACTCAAATTTTGTCACTTTGAAGGTAACTTGTAACCCAAATACCTTCAAAAACCGTAAATCTTGGCAATTTGGATCCATGACAAAATTTAGCTTGTATAGTGTTTTTCGACCCATATTTTAAGTCAATAGAGAACCCAAATAGTGTCATGTCATCCTCGTAAGCTAAATTATGTCACGTCATATCCGATTCGACACCATTTTACGCATTCTAGCTAGTATTCGGGTTACACATTGGCAAGATATTAAACAAAAATTTGATAGTGCATTGCCCTACCGAGAAAAACGGATAAAAGATACACTGTATTGCATTGTTATGTTAAATAAATGACCCCAATTGTATACCAATCAAAAAAGCCCCTAAATCTCTCTCTCTCACACACACACACAAACAAATTACAATACTTTTGACCTTTAATTGAGATATATTTATACAAATTAGAAACAAATAAAGTAAACGTTGAATTTTATAATTACAATATATATATATATATATATAGATGGTGCCATCGATTGAGTATATATAAGCGCAGTGAAATGAATAATTAAATAAGAATAAGATATAATTATTACAATTATAATAAGAAATAAGAACCTTGATATCGTTATCGGAAATATCAGGAAGTGACACGTCATCAGCTGCAGCCGGTGCCATCGATTTTGATATTTCTCTGCTGCTGCTGCTGCTAGGGTTATTCTTGCCGCTGAAGTTTTGGCGGGAAAAAAGAGTAAAGATGGGTAAAATTAGTCAAAGGGCAAATGTTGTCATTTTATGCACATTGGAGGTTTGAGACCGGGATAATTTTAGTTGTTGATACATTTGACTATTTGAGATTTGTTGTAGAGTAGTCCATGGTGTAAAAAAAAAGATTGAACTGCTTTTATTTTTAAACATATAAAGGAAAATTTATATGTATAAAATGAGTCGATAAAATTAGGGATTGGTATGATACCGTCTTAGTTCTGGTATTGATAATAATGGTTTTGAAAATCATCAAAACATGGTATCGGTCTTCGTCATGTACATGTAAGGAACTGTATTTTTTAATGTTTCAGATATAATATTGTATCATATCAAAAACTAATAGATTAAATGGAGACAAATGGTTTGGTGGATACCATCAAAACTAATCTAACATAAACTAAACTTTAATAATGATAAAACTTAGATGAAATTTTAGTTAGCTAAACTAATAAACCTATATTAAGACTGTCAATATTCAACTCATGCATTATTAAATAAACCTACATTTGTAGGAGTAGATTATTAGGGGGAGGGGGGGGGGGGGGTTGAGAGTATTGGGTTTCATCCCAGGCATATACGTGGTTCGAGCACCTCATACTGCCCAATTGGATGTCACTGTGGTGTTTTGAATGCTAACTGCTAACTACTAACTCGCTATTCAAATAAATAAATAAAATATCCAACCCAATCTAAAATGCGGGCTTGTGCAATCCCGACCATCTTTTTATCGGTCTGTTTTTATTTCCGAATTGATCATTCGGGTTAACAAGTTGACCGGCCAATCTAAAGTATTTGAAGTTTATATAATTTTTTTTAAAAGTAAGCCTTTTTACCCGCAACTTGAATTTTCCCAGATAAATGGGTTGGGCTAAGATAGACTGGTTGGTAGGTTCGTGTTAAGATTTTCATCCCGATTATAATATCCGACCAGGATCGACTTAATTGGTATCTTCAAACCATGAACGAGTTGACACCCCTAATCTACATAGAAAATTGATGTTTTAGTGGTCTAAAGAGAACCTTTGGAATGTTTTTGCTTTTCGTTTTTTTCTTTTTTATTTTTTATAAACGGCCAACAAAAAGTCTTGGAAATGTACTACTGTGAGTCTGTAAGACTGTAAGTCTGTACTAAGCTATTTTAAACAAACCACACCCGAAGGCCGAATCTCGTGGAGCCCGTATATCTCCTCCCCATTTCAGGCCCATAATAAGGTTTTGAGGCCTTATAATCTTAAAAAACCATAGAGTCCATTAGTCTAATCCATATTATATTTACCTGGGAATCTTGGAGCCTAATATAACTGGTTGAGAATAAAAACATGAAAGGCGCAAAGAAACAACAGATTGATCAATAATGGCGATAAAAATTATAATTCAAACAAGTGGAATCAAGAATAAACTCTACAAAATCTAAGGATCACAAACTATAAATTCACTGATGTCCCTAACGTTGCCGTAAACTGTCTCGTCCTGGTTCATGAATTTTTACTCATCCTGACAGTGTTAGAAAATTTTTATATAGTTTCATTTTCTAATAAATGAACTAACTTTGTTGGAATCCGCTTGTAGTTATTCTACTGAATTTCCTTTATTCATTATATATACATCTATACTATAATTTCAAATTTTGGTGAGGTTTTATCAAAACGGATGTTAGAATCGGGTATATAAAAATCAATGCTGTCATTCCTAGATTAGTTTTTCAAATAGAATAACAATAATTATAAAAATTCCAACTAAATGCATGGCAATAAATGTTCGATTGAGTATCACAACGTACACTTAATGTATCACCGACTAGCTAGTAGTCTGGTACATTACATTCAGTATATGATGACATGTTATTGACTTTTCTTTTATGACTTACTTGACCAAGTAATTCACGAATGTATTTATTTAGTAAATGTGACGCAATATAAATGCTTTACCAAAACCAAATGCGCCATCTTTACCAAAACCAAATGTGCCATGCATCTGCACACTCTGATATGCATTGTTAAGCTAAATGGATCTTTAAAGTTTTTATATATAGTTATCTAATTTAGGGATAAGTGTTACGAAATGAAACTTATTACAACCAATTTTTTTTATATATATATATATATATATATAGGAAAAGGTTTAAATTATGAGAACCATTAAATTATAAGAACCATGAGAACCTTTTAATTATAACTTGGTGTTTATATGTGAATATTCTATGTGAACAAATACATGCACATATAAACATATCAAGTTATAACTAATATTACCTATCTTCATATATGAATGGTTCTCAAATAAACCTACGTGAACGAATATGTTCACATATACCTATCACATATGAACATCTAGTTATAATATAGTGGTTCTCATGATTCTTCCAATTTAAATGGTTCTTAATTAAACCTTATCCTATATATATATATATATATTTTGTATACTAACTACCAAATTGACTTTTGAATGTTGGGAATTCAATTAGTAAAATGTACGAATCATCTATGTACTCCTTATATAAACAAACTACCCCTCCTCCAAATTAAACACTCTACCTTTAAATTCCCTATTTTACCTTATTAATTTTCACTACCACCAAACATTTTATTCTTGAAATATCAAAAATACCCTTAAAAAAGCCTTACGCACAATTTGTATCCCTTCACTTCCCCTGAAGCCACTCACATATTATACCAAAAAACACACTTACATCCCCCAGAACAATCACCACCACCACCGCCGGCTGCAATCAACACCAATCGGGGATTTTTATTTTGTTTTTCGCGTATATAGGTTTTTTTATCAGTTGCTTTAGTTAGTTTTGTTTAATTTTTCAGATCTGGGTGCCGCCACCATCATTCAATCTTGGTGCTGTTATATCTTTTTACTTTTATCTTCCAAATCGTAAATATCTCTTTAGCTTTTTCGGTTAGATATTTTATTCTGTCAATTGGTACATGTTTTATTTAGTTATCATTGTTATTTCTTTAATCGTTTAAGAATGGCATAGACTAACTAATGGTTGTCTCCACAATAAAAGCTCATTCCAACTCAAGTTTTAAGCTTTATCCAAGTTAACTCTGTATACTTATTTCTATGTCTTAACTGCTTCTAATTTTAGTTTATAGCTTTCTGCCTCAACAGTGAAGCATTTTGTTTACTCCTTTTGATTTATGTGTATATATTGGGTTTTATAAATGATTTTCGGGAAGTTTTAATCATTCATCCTCATTTAGTTGTATCATTGTTATAAAGGAAATGTCTTACCTGAATCATGTAATAACACGACACCACTACTTAATCAACGTTTTTTTCCTATACCCCGCCGCATCTTGCGGGTACAAAACTAGTATTATATGGTAAATGTGGTGACTCGTGTAAAATGCTACATGCAAGTTTTTTATTAGTCAATCATAATTAATTACTACATGATTTGTACATTAAACTAAATTCCCAACATACAAAAATATGATAATTCGTTGCACACTATAGGTTTGTGATCATATATGGTTAGCTACATTAGGTAGCACTTAACCCTCTAATTTAAGAAACAACAAATACTCGTTATATGGTATATGGTATTGGGGATAGACATTATAACACGAACAAAACCGGATATTAAACAATTATTGAAGACACGAAACGCTTTCAGATTGAATCAATTCGGTAGTTCACCCCAAATTATTTAACCAAATACCAGAAGTGATTTAGAATTTTTTGTATGTTTGATTTGAAAGAACCGGAGAGAAAATACAACCAAGGGAGAATTCTTGATGTGAGAATGAATGGGTTTTTAGGCCGATAACTACTTTTATACTGTTAATTATTTGTGAGATTGGCAAAAACAATCCCTCAAGCTCGACCCTAGTCAGGGGCCCTGTCCTTTGAACTCTGTCCATTATATAAACGTGTATTTCACACCACTGTACTTATATGATGTAGGGATAAGTGCCTCAAAATGTAATTAAGTATGGTCAAATGTCTATTGTAGGAACCAATTATCAGTTTTGGATATTGTAAGAAAGTAACTTGGTAAAAGAGTCTAAAACATTAAAAAGTGACCTGTTCCATCATTATCCGGTAAATACTTAAGTGCATGGAAATGTAACTAAGTATGACCAAATGTCTATTGTAGGAACCAACTATCAGTTTTAAATATTATATGAAAGTAACTTGGTAAAAGAGTCTAAAACATTAAAAAGTGACTTGTTCCATCATTAGCCGGTAAATACTCTCTTTTCTTTTTAATTATTTCCGACGTGGAATATGTGAGCTGGTGGTGACTGAACCTGTAATCTCGTACTCCTGTATCTGATAACTGTAAGAATCGGGTCTACTTGCTTTCCTTTACACAACTCAACAATTTTGAATTGCCTTCTATTCCGCCTCTCTCGTAGCAAATATACACAAGAAGCAATACAACAATACTTATCCTATGTATAATACCCCTTTATTCATCTTGCATTCATGTACAATGAACCAAGTTATCACATTTTATTAACTGTTAGGAGTATTCAAGAGATGACACTTACTTTTAACAACCTTCCCAAAGATACCTAGTATCTGCGGCAAAGAATATATGAGGAATTGAATCTTGCATATCCTGACATAGAAAGCAATTGCAATAAAATTAAAAAAAATTGAAAAAATGAAAAATTAGGGTTTTCGGTTTTCCCCCTTTCTATATCTGCTACAAAACATGAATTACTTGTAGATAAATGAAGGACATGCCTTGATATAGCAGTGGAAGAGTTAAATAGACATCGATTGAAGACGAATTTTGGATTTCGTATATATGTTGTATGTGTGGATTTGGTTTGGAATTGTCGTGTGTGTATAAAAGTATGTGTGTGTGTAAAAGTGTGTGAAATGAGAAACTGATCCAACGTTTGTTTTTATATGTAAGTTAGTTTTTGTTGTTATTTGTCAGCTCACATATTCAACGTCGGAAATCATTAAAAGAAAATAGAGTATTTACTGGCTAATGATGGAACAAGTCATTTTTTAATGTTTTAGACCCTTTTACCAAGTTACTTCCATACAATATCCAAAACTGATAGTTGGTTTCTACAATAGACATTTGGCCATACTTAGTTACATTTTGGGGAACTTATCCCCTATGATGTATTATTATGACTAAATCGGTCTAACAAGTTAATCTAATTACACTAGAATATCCAACGTATGCTTATGATAATTTGAGACTTTAAATTTTGAGTTCAAAGTTAGGTGTAAATAAAAATGTTTTTGGGAGTTAAAAATATGAGTTTTCTTGTATACTATTAGATTTCTCTGTAATAAAAAATTACATAAAAAGACAATACTGTTTAACCTTATATGCATTAATTAAATAAAATTAAAATGAAACATTAAATTGAAATCATTTAATACACATTAACTATTTTCATTAATTGTGAAATTGACTTACAAGTTTCTTTTATAGCATTCTGATTGTATAATGTTAAGTGTCACTCAAAATAAACTATATTATCTTATTTCGGTTTGCATTAACGCAAAGTGACAAATTTAATAAAATTTAACAAACATGTCACCCTTAATGGTCGAACCAATAACCCGTGAAAATAACCCCAAATAGGGGCGTTCACGGTTTGGTTTTTACCCGGTTAAACTGTAAAACGAACTATTTAAAAAACCGAAAAAAACTAAACCGTTTTTGAATTTGGTTTTGGGTTTGGTTTGTAACCAAAACCGAATTAAATATGTGGTTTTTGGTTTGGTTATGGTTATATGATAATGAATTTGGTTAAACCGGAAAAACCGAATAACTTATATTACTATGATGTATTATTGAAAATATTTAATGCATATTTTTTCTTGTATGGATAATTATTTATGTATTTTATACTTTTTATGTCTATTTGTTATGTTAACTTTTTCCTGAAATTAGAAAAATTCAAATGACAAACAATGAAGAACTCGATGGAATTTTTTTTATATTGATGACAAAAAAGAGTTTAGCAGTTTGAGTTATGTTTACTTATTTATCCATATTGTGTTTGAAGTTTAAATTACCACATTGGTGAAAATTGAAATTATAAACCTATTTTGATTGAACACAACTTAGACAAAAAAAAAAGAGGTGAAATTGTGTTTTTCATATTTGGTTTTTTCGGTTTTAAACCGAAACCGAACTGAATTCTAATTTGGTTTTTGGTTTGGTTTTTTAATTTTGAATTAGGTTTTGGTTCGGTTTTGGTTTTGAAAAATAAAAATAAAAAAACCGAAAAACCCAAACCAAATAGACCAAATATTGCTATGATTACATGTAATCGACTTGCATACATGTGATCATAGCAATATACGTGCACATGTGATCAAGAATCCAAATCTCCACATAATTGTATAACGGATGATAATTAATGCATCCACACAATTATAAACTTTAAAATTACACATAAGTTATTCAGAAAACAATCAAAAAACAAGTTTAATGTAAAAAACAATCATCGATTGGGCTTGATTTGAAAGGTTCTCGCAAAAAAAATTTTTCTCAAAATAACTATATATATATATATTGTATACTAACTACCAAATTGACTATTGAATGTTGGGAATTTAATTACTAAAATGTACGAATCATATTATATGGTATATGTGGTGACTCATGTAAAATGCTACATGCAAGTTTTTTATTAGCCAGTCCTAATTAATTACTACATGATTTGTACATTAAACTAAATTCCCAACATACAAAAATCTAATAATTCGTTGCACACTATAGGTTTGTGGTCATATATGGTTAGCTACATTAGGTAGCACTTAAACCTCTAATTTAAGAAACAACAAATACTCGTTATATGGTATATGGTATTGGGGATAGACATTATAATACGAACAAAACCCGATATTAAACAATTATTGAAGACACGAAACGTTTTCAAATTAAATCAATTCGGTAGTTCACCCCAAATTATTTAACCAAAATGATTTAGAATTTTTTGTATGTTTGATTTGAAAGAACCGGAGAGAAAATACGACCAATGGAGAATTCTTGATCTGAGAATGAATGGCGTTTTAGGCCGATAACTGCTTTTATACAGTTAATTATTTGTGAGATTGGCAAAAACAATCCCTCAAGTTCGACCCTAGTCAGGGGCTCTGCCCTTGGAACTCTGTCCATTATATAAACGTGTATTTCACACAACTATACTTATATGATGTATTATTATGACTAAATCGGTCTAACAAGTTAATCTAATTACACTAGAATATTCAACATATGCTTATGATAATTTGAGACTTTAAATTTTGAGTTCAAAGTTAGGTGTAAATAAAAATGTTTTTGGGAGTTAAAAATATGAGTTTTTTTGTATACTATTAGATTTCCTTGTAATAAAAAATTACATAAAAAGACAATAATGTTTAAGCTTATATGCATTAATTTAAAGAAAATTAAAATGAAACATTAAATTGAAATTATTTAATATACATTAACTATTTTCATTAATTGTGAAATTGACTTACAAGTTTCTTTTATAGCATTCTGATTGTATAATGTTAAGTGTTACTTAAAAATAAACTATACTATCTTATTTCGGTTTGCATTAACGCAAAGTGACAAATCTAAGAAGAATTTAACAAACATGTCACCCTTAATGGTCGAACCAATAACCCGTGAAAATAACCCCAAATGTATCAACCGCAAATGGTAAAAATAAAAATAAAAATAATAATGTACTTAGAGTTTGAGGGGGTATAAATATACATATGTTAGCATGACCAACACACCAAGATTTGAATACAATTTACTTACTAAGGTTTTCTTCATTCACATAAGTGATTCAAAAGTTACCCTGATCATGACCACTCTTTCAAAAGCCTACCAAAAGGATCTTATAAATTCTCACCCTATCACCCCTATTGATTTTGGCTCCATTGACCGGGTCCCTGAGTCCCATTTATGGTCACAAACCAATGAGGTCTACCAAAAGATTCAAACTGATCATGATATTCAAGAGGCATTGATCCCAGTTATTGATCTTGCTCACCTCGAAGCAATGGATCTTATAGGCCAAGCATGTAAAACTTGGGGCATGTTTCAAGTCATTAACCATGGAGTACCCTCGGACTTGGTCAAAAATATCGAGTCCGAGGTACAAAGGCTTTTTGAACTCCCGACTCATGAAAAGTGCAAGGTCTTGAGATCCGCAAGTAGACTTGGTGGTTATGGTTCGGCTCAAATATCACCTTACTTTGATAAGGCCATGTGGCATGAAGGGTTCACCATCATGGGTTCTTGTGTTGAGGATGCTAAAATTCTTTGGCCAAACGATTTTCAAAGATTTTGGTAAGTTTCAATGTGATTATTATTTGGGTTAAGTATCTCGAAGTGTAAGTAACTTTTATAATTTTCCTATTGTATGAATGTAACTTTCATTTGGTTCATTGTATGCAACTAACCCGTTAAATTTGAACGATTAATGTAAATTTTTTACGTTGACCAATCAAATACTTCTATGTAGCAGCTCATATGGTGTGCCACGTATACACTTTTACATTAATCGTTCAATTTAGCGGGTTAGTTACATACAATGAACCAAATGAAAGTTACATTCACACAATAAAAAAAGTGTAAAAGTTACTTACACCCCCAGATACTAAACTCTTATTATTTTCTACATCTCAAAAAATAAAATACTAAAAAACGGACATTTTTGATGTTTTGACCAAAGTTTACATGCAACATAATGCCCGTGTGATGTTCATAAAACTCAAGTCCATTAAAAATAAATGATATTTGTACCATATGTATTAATTAATCTACTACATATATGTTTAACTATAGTATGTTTTAAAAGTTATATTGTATGATACATTTATCAATGTTTGTGATAGTTAATCATTTCCCATTCAAAATAATAATTCTTGTATTCATTGTCATTTATCCTATTTTCAATTATATATTTTCAATTTTAATTAAAATCACAAATATGTCTTATACAACAAATACTTATATGTTTTAACTATGAATTTAACAATATATTTATATACACTAACAATAAGATAAACAACGAGATTAGTAACAAGTTCTTACATAACATATCCGGAACCACAATATTGCACGGGTACTTGAGTAAAAGTCTATAAATTCAGATTATAAACTTAAGATTACATTTTGAAAAATTTAAATTAATTTATTACAAATGAAAGCATTCAAGTTAGTTTAGAAATAAAAACAAAACTTTCGTTAAAAAAAGAAAAAACTCAAACATTATTAAGTGAAGCAAGTTTACACAATTGTCTTTTAGGTGTTAGAAACTTGCAAGATAAATCACATGACTCTAATATATGAATATCAAATATAGAGTATAATATCACCTGATTTATATATGTCATGATATGATCTATACTTTTTCAAAAGTGAAACAAAATAAAAAATATTGATGACCTTTTGTTTTGATTGATGAAACTTGTAAGAATGTAATATTAAACAACAATAAAAGATTATAAATTACATGCATTTTCATAGTAAAATATTTAAATGCTATATATTATTCCAAATAAAAAATTTATCAAGCGACTTTCCAAATAATAAATATACCAAGTGACTTTTTTAATAGAGTTAAAATGATTTTTTCAAACCATACACATTGATGTTCGAGATACATATTCGAGATATATGTATCTAATAGTTTTAATTTTTAAGTACCGCAATGAATGGAATTAATTATTGGAATTTTTCATGTTGGGTATAGAATGTCCTATGACTTATGATGGTTTTTCTTCTGATAGTGTGGAAATAATCTGATAGTTCTATAACATTGGGATTTAAAAAAATTGTTTGAGACGTGTAATGTGTCATTAATATCAAACTAGGTTTGCTATTTACTATTACATCGTTACACTGCCAAATGAAAAATGCAAATTTCAAGATCGATCAAAACAGGTAATACTAATGACTTTCAGTCCATGTGGTTGAAATGAGTTATCAATTTTATTTATTTTTTGAATGGTGAATTTCATTGAAATGAAGCATCAAGTGACTTCAATAATTAAAAAGTCATGAATTCAACTCTACATGGAACAAAAATGAGGTGTTTTGGGGATAGCATCGCTGTAGCGGGCTGCACATGCAACGGGGTGTTTTTACCATGAAAATCAGGGAAACATTTTGTAATAGATCAATCACTTAAATGATATGTGAGTGCAACTACACCCATGGAAGCTGCAGTTGACTGCAACGATGATTTTCCCTTACTTTATTGGGGATGAGTTTCTTCATGTGGTGTTAAAATAATTTTTTTTTTTAAAAACACTCAATTAACACATTATACTTTTGAGCAATACTTGCACGATTAACTAATCATCGAGTTTGCATATTTTATGAATATTGTAGTGACACAATAGATGCTTATCGAAATCAAATGAAGCTCCTTGCCCACAAGCTTGTGACTATGATCCTTCAAACATTAGATGCAACACAAGAAGAAATGAATTGGGCTACTTCAACTCTCGACGCTCAAAATAATCTTCAACTTAACTCATATCCATCTTGCCCTAATCCTAGTAGTGTTGTCGGTCTAGCATCTCATACCGACACCCGTCTTCTAACCATTCTGCACCAAAGTTCGGGTATAAACGGCCTAGAGATATTTGTCGAAGGATTGGGTTGGAAGCCGGTTCGACCTGTTGAAAATGCATTTGTGGTGAATGTAGGTGACCTCTTGCATATATTCTCTAATGCAACATTTCCAGCTGTTTATCATCGAGTAATGGTGAACCAGTCGAAACATCGAACATCAGTTGCCTACTTTTATTCACCTCTGGTCGAGTCTATGGTGGCTCCTTCGTCTAAGTTTAAGAATCCTTGTTTTAAATCTTTGACTGTGAAAGAGTACTTAAGTTTGAAAGCTAAGAGCTATCATAAGGCTCTTTCAATGGTTAGAATATAAGTTCGATCTCCAGAATTCAGCAACTTCATATTTTAAATAGTTGTATCAATAAAGATGAACATGTGCTATGGTAACTAATTTTGTGCTTTATCGAAAGAAAAATGATATATCTTTTTAAATGATAAAAGTACAATCAACAATTGTTAACTATTTAAATGTGTGATTCGTTGCAGGATTGCAAATAAACGATACCAGATATCAGATAAAAAACCATGAAAGCTACTATATAAACCACCATGTAGCTTAGCAAACTATTTAGCGAGCAACCAATTTTCACCTACTCCTCCAGCATAACAATTTTTCTTTAAAGTCTTACGTCACAAAGAATAAATAATAAACTCTCTGCTGTTCAAAAAATAAAAAATATAAAGAAACATCATAAACTCAAAAGGAACATTCATTTCTAGACTGACAGAACTCAAAGAAATAACTACAAGGAACAAACTCGGGTAGTAGGAATATGTAAAGTTTGAAAGTCTTACGAGTGGGCGGTTTTATAATGAAATTTTTATTTATTTTTTTCTTTTGAAAAATCCTTTGCAAGATTAAACGGTTTAGATGTTCGGCAGATGTGTTTTCTCATTACCAGTAGAAGGGGAATCGTCGAGTGTGATTAAAAGAATAATGATCCCTCGCGCCCCCTTTCTCTCTTCTGTCATGTCATGAGGTGCAAATATAAAGTTCTGTTTTTAGTGGCTGAATCGTAGCTGCAAACAAACAGGGGAGTGCGGTGGCAAGGGATGCAGCGCATGAACTCATGAAGAGTGAATGAAACCTTAGAATAATAAAGAAAAAGACAAACTAGGGAGCAATCTTATGGATTCAAATCATTACATCAATATATATATCGTGTAAAGATGCCAATTGGTAAACTAGTAAGTTAGCTTGAATATTGGCTAAGAATGAGAAAGATGATGATTAATCAAACCTCTATGGCATCATTTCCTTGGGTAAGTGGTAGCAAGTGTAGAATTCCCAAGCCTGGTGTCCTTCCACATACAAGTATCATTTCCTTTACCTATGTGGCGTGTAGTGACAGTAACAGGGACCGAGCTAACTTGATGAACAACAGCAGATGATGAACAGATGTACAGCCAAACACCATTACCACGAGCCTTGAATATGGAGAAGCAGTCATCTCCATGGAGGAAATAAACTCAGCCCAAAGAGTCTCCGGATTGTGTAAGGCATGCCATCTCCATTTATACAGCAAGGCTGAATTTCATGCCTTTAAACTTTCTACCCCCGGTCCACCAACTACCTTTTGCCACCAAAACGTTGTTACATATTACCCATGTCAGTTTTAAGCTGCTCTCTTTGGCAGATATAACAAGGCAGTAAAAGCTGCAGAAATGCTAGTGAACTATGCAGAAAAGCTTCCTAAAAAATTAGAGATCCTTTTGCTGGCCTGGGCACAGATTGCAGCCGCTGCAGGGCATCCTCAGTTTGCATCCGCATCTTATCAAAGATACCCGATATTCAGCACATGCCCGCTACTGTCGCCACTCTTATATCCTTAAGAATGTGCCTTGACATAAATGGTGCTAGTTCTGTTGTCGATTCTGCGATCAATTCTTGGTCGAATGCCATGACTGAAAAGAGCAAGCAAAGTGTTTTTATACAATACGCAGCTTTAAAGCTTGAACAATGGAAAAAAAGAGGAAGCATCACACCTCTATGAAAAACTTTTGAAAAGCCATTATAGCATCAATGCGTTGATAGGGTTGATACTATAGTCTGCTCTGCTAATACGGATGTTGCAAAGAGAGAAACTTATGCGAAACAACTGACACCTCTTCCTGGTTTAAAATACGCCTTGGATTAAAAAGCTGGTGCAAAACAAAACGAACCCCACTCGGCAAAAACCATTGAACCTCAGGAAACAAAAATAAGGATAAACCAAAAAAGAAACGGAAGTGAAATCCAAGGTACCCTAAAGGGTTTGACCCTGCTAACCGCAGTCCAGCACCAGATCCAGATGCACAGGGAAAATTACCTAGAAAAGAGAGATCTAGTTTCGGGCTAAAGAGGAAAGATAAGAGGATGGCTCAGATTAAGGACTAAAGAGTCAACTAAATTTGGAGTCAAACTGGATCAGATTTTACTTGTTTCACACTTTCACCTAATACTTTTTTTTTTTGAACTTGATTCACAGAGCAATTTGATCATCAAAGTTACACCAATAAAAGGATGACAAACATAATACTTTCACGATATTTCATAACAGTTAATCAAAGAAAATAAAAACATACAAGCTTAAAATACAGTATCATAACAGTACTTAAAAAAAGAAATCATATAACAATCTTAAAGACACTATTACATGTTGAAATAGACAAACAAAGTAAAAACCTGACTGCATAGTGGCAAGAAAAGAGCATTTCCAAAAGCATTCATCTGAGACAGCCATTACCCGATGGAGCATTTCCAAAATAAATTACTTGTACTGCATCATGAGCTCCATGGTTCAGTATTCTCTTAAAGGCAAAATGCATTCAACATAACTCTTAATTTCTTGATGAAACTCCACTGAATCCGAATGTAGGAACCCATAACCCAGATTGAAATTTACTAATTTGAAACTTTTAGTTTTCATGTCAAGGACAAACGCTTCCACCATATCCCTAGACAACCTACGACAAGAAAACACAACTTTTCGCATATCATAACAAAAACTTTTCCCCAAACCATCTAAGTCAGTCCAAGACTCAGAAGATGTAACGGTTTCTCTAACCCAAGTATGGTTAACATAGTCTTGTAAAATCCAGATATGCAGTTCGTTGGTTTCCACCACGAGATCATGACAAAAAACTCCAAGTAACTCGTTATCTTTTATTAAAAAAGGCATGTTGCCCTTCAAAGTAAGCTCGCCTTGCTTAGTGAAATATGTACGCAATTCACGTGGAACAGCCCCCTGAGGAAGGTTAATAATGGAAAACTTTTCGGTTGTCAAGTCAAATGCCAAGATTTTATAACTGGCACGAAGCATCAAATGGATGACACTATTAACACAAACACTATGTTGGTGGATATAACTAATCCTCTCTGAAACAAAAGGATGCTCCTCCAGATTTACAGGAATCATTCTCCATTTATAAGTCCAAAAAGAGAATATCATAACCACGAAATATTAGACATATATCTAGTTTCTATATATCTAGTTTCCATTTATCTAATTTTCATAGTATTAGTTTCCTTATATTGATTTAGGCTACACTATAAATATAATCTCTTGTAATCCCTATCAATTACAATTCAATACAATAATCATTACAAGATTCATATGGTATCAGAGCCAATAAACCTAAACAAAAAAATCTAATCACAACCATCGCCGGAAATCCAAAATCCGGCCAGTTTTCCGGCAACTATAAATTCATCGTCTTAACGGACGAATTGAATCTCACCTCCTACACCATTAAAATCGGAATCAAATTCCAAGAAAAACCCTCGAAAATCAACTCCTAACTCCGACCGACGCACCGCCAATTGCTGCTGAAAGTTCGACGGAAAATTAAAAGTCCGTTTTTTATTCTTCCAATTCGGGCCAAAATTCGCCGATTCAGAAACTTTCATCAACACCATTCAAAAGATCGTTAAATTCCGGTCAAAACCCACTTTTTAATTTTTCCGACAAACACCCCGCGCTACAGTACCGCCGCTACAGAACCTCTGCTACAGTACCAGTTGCTACAGTAAAAAAAAAAGAGAGAGAGAACTCCACAATTATCATATTTGTGACAAACTTCCTTGTTGCTAACAATACCGTTGCTTCTATCCAGTTAATCAAACCCAACTCATATGGCACATATAACAGCCTCTGATTTACAAACTCTACAACAACTGCTTGCTCCACTTGGTCTACGAATAGGACCGGTCTCTACACAATCACAAGAGTTTTACTTAAATCACTTACAAAACAATAACACCGACCGCAACAACCACAACCGAAACTCTCGTCCCTTTACTTTTCGAAATAAAATTTATGGGACGTGTAACTCCTGTGGAATTGTTCATGTTCCATCACAATGCCCAAATCGTGACCCATCCACTTTCCGGACGAGACAACCACCTGTCAATTATGCCAACCATCGTTCACAGGCATCTAATTCGTGGCTTTGCGACACAGGATCAAACAACTACATTGCAAAAGATTTGTCACTTTTTGATATTACTCAACCCTATTATGGTAGCGACAATCTACATGTTGGTGACGGTAAGGGCTTACCCATTTTGCATATTGGTTCATCTCGTTACTATTTACCTAGCAAAACTTTTTCCATAAAGGATATTCTTCATGTTCCCGAAATCAAACAAAATCTCCTTTCTGTTCAAAAATTTTGTCGTGACAACAATGTTTATTTTAGCTTTTACCCCACATTCTTTGTCGTAAAAGACATGCATACACACAGTCAACTTCTCATGGGTCCTAGTGATGGAGGACTTTACAAACTTAACTTCCCAGCCAATCAACCAATTCCAAAAATTGCTTTCTCAACTGCCCGGGCCTCTACAACTACATGGCATCAACGTCTAGGACATCCACATTCCCAGCTGTTTCAAACTATGCTTTCTAAATATCATTTACCTATCTCCATCAAAGATTTTGATTCCCATTGTACTTCTTGTTCTATTGGAAAATCTTCCAAACTCCACTTGTTATCATCGGAACATAGAAGTACTCATATTTTAGATCTTCTCTTCTGTGATGTTGGGGGCCCGCACCGGTAACTTCATATGATGGACATCACTACTTTCTCTTATGTGTTGATCACTTCTCCAAATTTATGTGGCTGTTTCCTTTAAAACAAAAATCCGATGTGTTTGAGGTCTTTAAACGTTTTGTCGCCATGGTTGAACGACAATTCTCTACGAAACTAAAACGAGTGCAAACTGATTGGGGAGGAGAATTCAGAAAACTTTCTCCTTTTTTCGCCTCACTTGGTATCATACATCGTCTTTCTTGTCCACACACCAGTGAACAAAATGGTATTGTTGAGAGACGTCACCGTCATGTGGTGGAAACCGGTCTTACATTAATGGCACAATCCCATGTTCCTCAACGCTTCTGGCATTATGCCTTTGAAACTGCTGTCTATCTTATAAACCGCATGCCTACTCGTAGTAGCTCTAACACATCTCCATTTGAATACATTTTCAAAACCAAACCTGATCTATCTTTTCTTCGTGTATTCGGTTGTCAATGCTTTCCTCACCTTCGTCCTTACAATCCAAACAAAATGGATTTCCGCTCTACACCTTGTGTTTTTCTCGAATATAGCAGCAAACATCATGGCTATCGCTGTCTTGATCCGTCATCTGACCGTATTTACATTGCGCGTCACGTGAGGTTTAATGAACACCACTTTCCCTTTATTTCACCGCCAAACAAAATTTCCACACCTATCCAAACTGAACCATATTTCTCATCATATCCCAATCCAATTTTATATCCCGAACATATAACTACTCAAACACCACCTCCAAACACGGCTGTTGAACAAACTCCTACCTTGACAACAGTTCCTACTTCACTCGACAATCTAGCTACAAACACACATGCAAAACCTACTCCTACCCCCACAACCGTTCCCACTTCACCCGAAATTATACCTACAAACAACATTGTACCGGGTCCCTCTCTTTTCACTTACCAACATAATTATAAGCCCGCTACTTCTGCCTTTGATAATTACCAGCAATCGTCAGCAGCTGACGTTGTTCCATCTCTGCCGCCCACGAATGCCACTTTACCTCCATCCCAGCCTTCGAACACGTCTGTTCCACCATCCTCTCATCGTACTCGCCCTCCAAACTTAAGGCAAAATCCAAAACCTAACACTAAATACAATGCCGAATTCTTTACAACTCATGCTTCCAACCTTTATACCGATACTGAACCTCCTTCCTTTACCGCAGCTAATATTTCTCCTCAATGGCGCCAAGCCATAACCGATGAATACTCGGCACTTATCAAGAACAAGACATGGTCTTTAGTTCCCCGTCCCCCAAACACGAATGTGGTAGACTGTAAATGGGTCTATAAGCTGAAGAGAGATCAAACTGGGGCTGTAAAACGTTACAAAGCCCGCTTGGTTGCCAAAGGTTTTCGCCAACAACCCGGCATCGATTATAAGGAGACTTTCAGCCCTGTTGTTAAGGCCGCCACCATCCGTCTTGTTCTTTCTCTAGCTGTTGCACAAAAATGGTCATTACGACAACTTGATGTCCAAAATGCCTTTTTACATGGTGATCTCCAAGAAACAGTTTATTTAGAACAACCTGAAGGCTTTGTTGATCCACACAAACTGGATCATGTATGTCGCTTACACAAGTCCCTATATGGCCTCAAACAGGCTCCCCGAGCGTGGTTCCAACGATTATCTAGTACACTTCAACATCTTGGATTCACATGCTCAAAAACAGATCCATCTCTATTTATTTATTCCATGGGTGGCACACTAATGTACATGCTCGTCTACGTTGATGACATTGTGTTAACTGGGAACAACCCCAGTGCGATTGATCACGTGGTTCGCTCTTTAGGTCACTACTTTGCAATTCAAGACATGGGCAAACTTTCTTATTTTTTGGGTGTTGAGATTACTCCACGAGGAGATGATATCATTCTATCACAACAGAAGTACATTCTTGACCTTCTTGATCGTGCAAACCTTTCTAACGCCAATCCAATGCCAACGCCGATTTCTTCTAATGCCAATCTCTCTCTGGGTGACAGCCCTCCTTTCGATGATCCTGTCAAGTACCGTCAAATTGTTGGTGCACTTCAATATGTGACTTTATCTCGTCCCGATATTGCTTATGCGGTCAACAAAGTCTGCCAATTCATGCATTCTCCCACGATCAACCATTACTCCACGGTTAAACGCATACTTCGATACTTAAAATGGACGGTTAAGTATGGTCTACTAATACAACAAAATTCGACAACCAGCTTACATGCGTATACTGATGCCCATCACAATAACCTCAGTGCCTTTTCGGATGCTGACTGGGCTGGTTGCCCTGACGACCGTCGATCCACAGGGGGATATGCTATATACATTGGATCAAATCTCATCTCCTGGTCTGCGCGGAAGCAGAAAACTGTCTCTAGGTCGTCAACAGAGTCTGAATACAAAGCCTTGGTAGATACGGTTGTTGAACTTACATGGATACAAGCCCTTCTACATGAACTTTGAGTTCCAATGAAGAACATTCCCACATTGTGGTGTGATAATCTAGGTGCAACATATCTTTAAGCAAATCCAGTTTTTCATGCACGTACAAAGCATGTTGAAGTAGATTTTCACTTTGTTCGAGAAAAAGTTGCAGAAAGAAAATTATCTATACAGTTCATTTCCACATATGATCAGATTGCAGATGTCTTCACGAAGCAACTTTCCGCTGCTCGATTCCTCGACATAAGATCCAAGCTAAAGGTCGCTCCCCGGCCTTAGCTTGTGGGGGGATATTAGACATATATCTAGTTTCTATATATCTAGTTTCCATTTATCTAATTTTCATAGTATTAGTTTCCTTATATTGATTTAGGCTACACTATAAATATAATCTCTTGTAATCCCTATCAATTACAATTCAATACAATAATCATTACAAGATTCATACGAAAGTTTCGGGGTTGACACAACTAGAGTGAATATTCATAATCTTATGCTCAGAATTGGACTCGTCAAACCCAAAAAAGTAATTGCAAGTCATATGGGTATAAGGAGGAGGGACTTTGATAACCTTACTGATGAGAAGTGAGTCAACCTACTATGTGCTCAAGTTTGCTACATGTGACCAAGAAAAATAATTCTTCACACGTTCACCCACATGCCTATCTATTTCCATGTATTTCCGTTATCTAAATAATAGGTCAAGTGGGGATGCCCACATGGCCTTATCTGTAGCAGTTAGTTTCAGTATTTTTAGGAGTCTTTTTACTATTTTAAGTGTTTGGTGTGCTTGGTCTATGTAATTCGTATCAGTTATCATCAATCAAAAATCACTTGAGTTTCCAAATTGTGTGTGTGTTTTATTAAAAAATCCAACATTGTGGCATCAGAGCCATACTCAACCTCCTTCCTGTCACGCCTTTCCCTGCACCAATTTTCTTTTCTTCATGGCTGAAAACCCATCTCTCTCAAACCCTTCCTCTGTTGTTCCAATTCCTATATTCAAAGGGGAAGGATATGATCATTGGAGTATTAGAATGAAGACTATCCTTAAGTCCCGTGAGTTGTGGGATGTTGTTCATCTTGTCATCACCGCTATTGATGATCCATCTCCAAACCGTAGGGAGTCCAAGAAAAAGGATGCTTTAGCCATGGCTATCATCCATTAAGGAGTACACGACCATCTATTCTCACGAATTACTGTAGCAGAATCGGAAAAAGAAACATGGGATACATTACAGGTTGAATTTCAAGGTGACACACAAGTTCAAGCCATGAAACTTCAAGGGCTAAGGCGAGATTTTGAGAATCTGGCAATGAAAGACGATGAGGCTGTGGCCTGTGGGGGACTATTATGCTCGTGTTATGGACAACGTAGGACGTCAACGATCCTATGGTGAAGAACTTTCAGATCAGAAAGTTGTGGAGAAGGTTCTTTGGAGCCTATCCTTGAAATATGACTATGTTATACCCTCCATCGAAGTGGCGTATGATCTTGCTGCAGTAACCCCTGTGAAACTTATGGGAATTCTAAAATCTCAAGAAGAGAGACTTCAAAGTCGACCCTCTTCTTCTTCCCATGTTAACCCCAGGATAACCGAACATCAAGACGAGCAAGCTCTTCAAGTCGTCAAGGAGCAGTTCAGGCCTGTTCGTGGTCGAGGTCGTGGTCATGGGTCTCCACGTGGTAGAGGGGTAGGACGCGGACGTGGGGCGTTGGATAGAAGCAAAGTCCCACAATGTTATGTATGCAAGAAGTTTGGTCATCTTAAAAAAGACTGCTGGTATAACACAGAAGATCCCCAAGTTAATGTTGCTGAAAATGAGGAGCAAAATGATGTCCCAGAAGAAGATGGTCAACATTTGTTGCTCCATGAAGTTTTTACAGAACACATGTCACTGATGACACTCACAAATGGCCAAGAAAGAAAGTCTCATCTTTGGTTCATAGACTCGGGATGCTCGAACCATATGACTGGAATAAAATCTAGTTTCTCAAGCCTCGATGAAACTTTCACACTGGGAGTCAATCTGGGAGATAAAAAACGCTTGGCTGTAGAAGGAAGGGGCACTGTGAAAATTCCTATGGGTCCTGGAGACTTCAAAATTCTTGAAGATGTATACTATGCACCCAAGTTGGAATACAACTTGTTGAGTGCTGGCCAACTGATGAGAAAGGGTTACTCCCTCTTGTTCGATGATAACAAATGCTTGGTAAAAAGCAAAAGAACCGGACGGACCATCGTGGAGATTCCAGTGGCCTCAAACAACATGTTTGTAGCTAACTCAAACAACTTCCTCACTATCAATGAAAGCTTCAACTCTCATGACAGTGAAGCTCTAAGATGGCACAACAGGTATGGCCATTTAAATTTTGAAAGTCTTAAAATGTTACATAACAAAGAAATGGTTAAAGGTCTTCCCAAAATCAAGCATTCCATTCACTATGGGGCTTGTATCTTTGGGAAACAAGCTAGGAAACCTTTTAGTTTAAGTTCTTGGCGTGCTAAGACCAAGCTAGGCCTTGTGCACACTAACTTATGCGGACCCATGCAAATTCCTAGCCTGGGTAACAGTTTTTATTACCTTCTCTTTGTTGATGATCTTACTCGTATGACCTGGGTTTACTTCTTGACTAAAAAAAATGAAGCCTATGAGAAATTTAAGCACTTTAAAGCAATGATAGAAAATGAATGTAACTGCTCTATTAAAGTTCTTCATTCTGACAGAGGTGGAGAATTTTGTTCAAATGAATTTAACAGCTTCTGTGCTATCAATGGAATCAAGCGTGAAGTAACTGTTCCATACACTCCTCAACACAACGGAGTGGTGGAAAGAAAGAATCGCATGGTCATGAACCTTGCCCGAAGTATGCTTAGAGAAAAAGAATTGCCAAATGACTTTTGGGCAGAAGCTGTCTCCACTGCGGTGTATACAATGAACAGGTCTCCTACTAAGGCTTTAATTCATCAAACCCCTCTTCATGCATGGACTGGGGAAAAGCCTTGTGTAGAGCACATGCGTATTTTTGGGTGTGTTGCATATGGTGTTGTTCCTTCTGAACTTAGAAGGAAACTTGATTACAAATCTGAAAAGTCAATTTTCATTGGATATTCTGAAAGCAACAATGGGGTTTATCGCTTATATAACCCTGACAAAAAGAAAATCAGTGTAAAAAGAGATGTTGTTTTTTGTGAAAAAGAAAAGTGGAACTGGAATAAAGATAAGATGGGGTCCATTGCTGAAAAGTCTTATGAGTTCAGGGATCCTTTTCCTGTAGCTGATGAAACTAGTCCTCACGCCTACCCACATGATACATCACCACCTTCTCATGCACTTGACTCCAGCCAACCACAATCAAACACCATACATAATCAAATTCCACCTATCAATTCACAAAGTACTTCACATGATACACCTCCTACAGAAGCAATTATTTTCCTCACATTACTAGCTCGAATATAAACTATAATGTTGCATCCCATGCATCTTCCTTTCCAACAAACCAGGGTGGATCTACTAGAAGAATTACAAAGTCCCCTACTTGGATGCAAGAATATGTAACTGGAGAGGGTCTTTCGAATAGTGAGAGTGAGCTTCTCACTTGTCAATTTGCTCTAAATGCTACGAACCCTTTAACATATTCTCAGGCATCACAATCTGATCAGTGGGTGCAAGCAATAAAATTGGAGATTCAAGCTATTGAAAGGAACTGTACTTGGGAATTGATGTCTTTACCTCCTGGAAGAAAATTAGTTCCCGTAAAATGGTTGTTCAAAACAAAGATGGATGCCAATGGGTGGGAATGTTCTGAAACATAAAGCCTGTCTTGTGGCTAAAGGGCATGCTCAACAACCAGGTATTGATTTCCAAGAAACATTTGCGCCAGTTGCTAGATTTGAAACCATTAGGTTGGCTGTCTCGGTTGCTGCTCAGAAGGGGTGGAGTGTTCACCAACTTGATGTGAAATTAGCCTTTTTAAATGGTGAGCTTTCTGAAGAAATTTACATTGATCAACCCGAAGGATTTGTGTTACAAGAGCATCCAGAAATGGTGTACAAGCTATACAAGGCGTTGTATAGGTTGAAACAAGCTCCACGAGCTTGGTATGCTGAAATTGACAAGTATTTTAAAGACAATGGATTTCAGAAAAGTCAAAGTGAACCCACTTTATACATCAAGCACACCAAAACAGGTGATATCATTTATGTTTGTCTCTATGTTGACGATATTATTTGTACTGCTTCATGTATTGAACTTGTGCACGAGTTTAAGCAAAGTATGAAAGATGCTTTTGAGATGACAGATTTGGGGTTGCTCAAATTGTTTCTTGGTCTGGAAGTTGAACAAGTAGAGGATGGAAATTTTTTACATCAAAAAGCGTATGCTCAAAGTCTCATTACCAAGTTTTGCACCTCGACAGATAAAGTGCAGCCAAATCCTATGAATTATAATGAGAAGTTTCCGATCAATGATGGAGTCGAACAAGCCAATGAGGAAGTATTTTGAAATATGGTTGGAGGGCTGATCTACTTGACTCACACTAGGCCTAACTTGGCTTATAGTGTTAGTATGATTTCACGATTCATGCATAGTCCTTCCTAATTTCACATGGGAGCAACTCGTCGAATACTTAAGTATGTTGCAGGTACTATTGAGTATGGGATTTGGTATTCTAAAGGAAGCAATGTTTCTTTGGTTGGTTATAGCGATAGTGATTGGGCAAGTAGCATAGACGATAGGAAAAGTATCTCTGCCTATATGTTTACTTTGGGAAGTGGTGCAGTTTCTTGGTGCTCAAGAAAACAACCTACAGTAGCCTTATCAAGCACGGAGGCTAAGTACATTGCTGCTGCTGGAGCTACATGTCAAGCTGTTTGGTTAAGGCGTGTTCTTGATGATATGGGGGTAACTCATAAGGAACCAACTGTTGTTTACTGTGATAACAAATCAGCTATCAGTTTGTCAAAAAATCCGGTTCATCACAGTCGGTCAAAGCATATTGAGTTGAAGTATCATTACATTAGAGAAATGGTTGAGAAGAAAGTTATATCTCTGGAATTTTGTGGAACTCACGATCAGTTAGCAGATGGCCTTACAAAATCTTTGACTAAAGAGAAGTTTTTGTACTTTAGGTGGTCTCTTAGAGTGGGACAGTTTGACTCAAGTGGGGATGATGAGAAGTGAGTCAACCTACTATGTGCTCAAGTTTGCTACATGTGACCAAGAAGAATAAGTCTTCACACGTTCACCCACGTGCCTATCTAATTTCATGTATTTCAGTTATCTAAATAATGGGTCAAGTGGGGATGCCCACATGGCCTTCTCTGTAGCAGTTAGTTTCAGTATTTTTAGGAGTCTTTTTACTATTTAAGTATTTGGGGTGCTTGGTCTATGTAATTCGTATCAGTTATCATCAATCAAAAATCACTTGAGTTTCCAAATTGTGTTGGGGATATGCAGTAAACAACGATTAAAAGAGGATATATATTCAATCTCCGAAGGCGTGTGTAACACTATCAGATTGAATCAATTCGGTGGTTCACCCCAAATTACTCAATCGGATACAATCAGAGATTAGAGAATGTTCTGTATGTAAATATTTGAGAGAAAAAATGTGTGAAAAACGGGGAGAGAATTCTATATGAATTCGTAACTTCAGAATGTCGAATATAGGCCCATAACTACCTTTATGGCAGTTAAAATTATCTTTGCAAAATTGGCAAAACTAGTCTCTCAAGTTCAGAAAATTAATTTTCTGAGACGTTTTCGCGATAGCAAATTTAATAGAAATAAAAAATTTCCAAGCTGACCCCAGCCAGGGGCTCTGCCCCTTGGACCCCGCTCCCAGGGGCGCTGCCCCCGGACCCCCGTCCGGTCTCAGAAAAGCCCCTAAGATCATAATAAATTCATATAAGGGTGCACTCCGCACCACCATACCTATATGATGTATTATTATGGCTTATATAAACAATTAATCCAATTACACTAAAATACCAACAATCCTCCCCTATTTTAGTGTAATCCTTGATTAACTAAAAAGTATCTCAAACATTCAAACTTTTGCATAAATGAAATGTGGTGACGATTGAATTTCACATTAGTACATTACATATTCCATATATTCGAATACTAGGGTGTCACTAAGGATTGAACCCTGGGAACTCATTTTGAATACACGAAGATAATGTACACAAAAGTTTACATACATAGTAGTTCTATCTTGACATATGTTTTACTAGCCTATGTCCTTATCCTTTATAAGCATGTCAAAGCCAAGTCCCAGCTTCTTGAAGCGGCTAAACTTCATGCTCACATAGGTAGCTCCTTTAATCTTGCACCTGCATATGCAATTTGTCAAAAGAGCTATTAAGAATATAAACATTCAACCTCCTTAACTTGCAGGTCTGAACACATACCTTGGGATGTATACTCTAATGTGTTCCAATCTCTAAATATTAAGCCTTCCACATTGAATTCAGCATCTAGCGTCATACTAGATGGGTATTGGGTATCTTAATATCAGAGATTTCTGGCGGACTTTAATCCCATCCCCATAGCCGATTTACACACGAGATCTCTACTTAACCCTTTGGTCAAATGATCGGCTAAGTTCTGTTGTGTTTTGACAAACACCACCGATATCACCCCTTACGTGATTAATTCACGTACCATGTTGTGTCTAACACCCAAGTGTCTAGACTTACCATTATATACTTGACTATATGCCTTAGCCAACGTGGCTTGACTATCACATCTGATAGATATAGATGATATCGGTTTAGGCCACAATGGAATTTCATAAATTAAATTCCTTAGCCATTCAGCTTCTTTTCCAGCTGCTGCTAATGCCACAAACTCAGATTCCATTGTTGAATTAGTGATGCAAGTTTGTTTCTTCGATGCCCAGCAAATGGCACCACCTCCAAGTAAGAATACCCAGCCACTAGTAGAAGAGTGATCTTCCACATTGGTAATCCAACTTGCATCTGTATAACCCTCAAGCACAGAAGGAAACCCAGAATAAGTCAAACCATAATGCATGGTTCCTTTCAAGTACTTAAATACTCGATGAATCGCTTGCCAATGAATCAAACTTGGATTATGAGTATATCTACTCAATTTTCCAACAGCAAAGGCTATATCAGGCCTAGTACTAGTCATGGCATACATGAGAGATCCAATAGCCTTTGAATATTCAAGTTGATTCACTGCAACACCCTTATTAGGCACTAGTTTGATGCTAGGGTCCATTGGAGTACCTATTGGAGAGCAATCTTTGACATTGAATTTCTCCAACATCTTCTCAATATAATGAGATTGAGAAATAGAGATACCATGTTCCCCACGTATGATCTTAATCCCAAGAATCACATCAGCCACCCCCATGTCTTTCATATCAAACTTTGATGACAAAAATTCTTTAGTTTTATCAACTTGATTTTGGTCAGTACCAAAGATCAACATGTCATCAACATACAAGCAAATTATCACTCCTTTACCAGAAGAATCAAATCTGCTATAGACACATTTGTCTGCTTGGTTTAATGCAAAACCATTAGACAACACAACCTCATCAAACTTCTGATGCTACTGCTTAGGGGCTTGCTTTAGACCATAAAGAGATTTTACCAATTTACAAACCTTCTTCTCATTACCAGGCATGACAAAACCTTCAGGTTGTTTCATGTAAATCTCTTCATCCAATTCACCATTCAGAAAAGCAGTTTTCACATCCATTTGGTGAATCACAAGATTATGTATAGCAGCAAGTGCTAACAATAATCTAATGGTGGTAATCCTAGCAACAGGAGCATAGGTATCAAAGAAATCAATATCTTTCTTTTGCCTAAAGCCTTGGATAACCAATCTAGCTTTATACTTGTCTCTGCTTCCATCCATCTTCATCTTCTTTTTGAAGATACATTTCCTACCCAATGGTTCACATCCAGGTGGTAAATCAGCCAATTTCCAATTTCATCCTGAATTGCCTCTTTCCAAAATGCAGCGTCCCTTGAAGGCATAGCTTCACTATAGGTCTTTGGATCATCATCAACATTAAAACAATATTGATATTGAAAGTGAATTTCATCCCTTGATCCTTCAACCAAATATAGTTGGAAATCATCACCATAAGACTTGGGTTTTCTTGCCCTTCCACTCCTCCTAGGCTCAGGAGGTGTCTCAGTCACTTGGTCAGATGTAACAGTGTTACTAGAACTTGCAATCATGTCTGCAGGTTTTGGCAAAGAAGTAAATCTATCCTCATTGCCAAAATCAGCATCCCTTGACTCTACAATAGAGTGCACAGATACATAGTCATTAGGTTCTATGACATAAAACCTATAGCAGACAGAATTCTCAGGATAGCCAATGAAAACACAGTCTATACCTCTTTGACCAATGTTATTGATCTTAGGGTCAGTCAGTCTCACCACAGCTCTACAACCCCAAACTCTAAGGTAACTCAATGTTGGAATCTTTTTATGCCAAAGCTCATAAGGGGGTCATCTTACTCTTTTTATTAGGAACTTTATTCAAAAGATAACAAGCTGTCAACATAGCCTTACCCCCAAAATCTTTCGCTTAGGCCAAAATAGCATAACATGGAACTAACCATTTCTTTTAGCGTCCTATGATTTCTCTCAGATACACGATTTTGCTATGGTGTATATGGAGCAGTGGTTTGATGTACTATTCCAGTGGATTGGAAGTACACTGGATCATAATACTCACCTCTCCTATCAGTGCGAAGAGTTTTAATCTTCACACCATGATAAAGCTCTACCTCTTCCTTATAAATCTTAAATTTATCAAGAGCTTCATATTTTGTATGACACAAGTAAATATAGCAATATCTAGTAGCATCATCAATAAAAGTAACCACATACTTTTTATTGCCAAGTGATGGAGTTGAATGAAAATCACACAAGTCACTGTGCACAAGTTCTAATACCTTTGTATCTCTAATGACATTTTTAGTGAAAGGTTGTCTAGTGATCTTAGTCAACATGCAAGTTTTACACTTTTCATTACCAACATCAAAAGAAGGTATTAGACTCATTTTCGACATGTCTATTAATCTCTTATAATGTACATGTCCTAGTCTAGCATGCCATAATTCTGATTTACACTTTTCATTACCAACATCAAAATTTCCAAGTTGACCTGGCAGCTCGACCCCAGCCAGGGGCTCGACCCCAGCCAGGGGCTCTGCCCCTTGGACCCCGCTCCCAGGGGCGCTGCCTCCGGACCCCAGTCCCTTTGGGGCTTCACCCCTAAGATCATAATAAATTCATATAAGCGTGCACTCCGCACCACCATACTTATATGATGTATTATTATGACTTATATAAACAATTAATCCAATTACACTAAAATACCAACAAATTGTGTGTGTGTTTTATTAAAAAATCCAACACTTACGAGTGGCCGGGTTTACAGCAAAAGCTAAATTTTCAAGAGACATTCTAGTAGTGAAAACAACTAACCTATTGAGATGTTCACTGCATAATTTATAGGAGCATCATGGAGTGTAGTGAGATAAGTGACGGGCCGGCCCACCATCAAGCGGTGCTGACAGAAAGTGTCGTTCTTGAGTGGATCTGTCATCAGCAGATATGAATAGGGCAGTGCAGTTGGCGGTGAGAGAGCGATTGAAATGGAGTTTGGGGAAAGAAGGATCATGGGTGATGGCATGTCCATACTACGCTACGAAGGGCCTGACGCACAAATAAGTGATAACCCACAACGCTACGAAAGAACCTGCGTGTGAAAGGCGCCCGATTGGAAATAACACTCAAATGAAGGAGAGATTGCCTAAATCTCTTCCTCCCTAAATTAAGGACGATCGATTCCAATTATTTTGGAAAGTGAGATCTATCCCTAAAAATCACGAAAGAAAGGGGTTGACAAGTTTCTCTCCCCATCCCCCTATAAAGATGACTCCAAAGAATTCACAAAGGACCATCTACTTCGTTCTTCATTCACACACACATTCAGGAAAAAACAACGCAACCCTAATCGGCTTACGATCGTAGCTAGTTGGCGTAAAGAGGCTTACACTCTACCATAAGGGAATCGCCAACATACGATCAAAAACACCCATCATTCCCTTTTCTCAACCTAATCTCGGTTTGGTGTACAAACAGTGGCGCCATCCGTGGGACCCTCTATTGAACCAGAAAAACCCGCTGATATACCGTTTTGTACATCTTACGCTGTGAAAATGGTAAAAAAGAAAGACAGGATGACGAGAGGAAGAAGGTCTGCTCTGGCCATTCAGCAGGCAAGAATCAGCGATCTGACCATGGCCAAAACGACGTCGGAAGGGTTCTATTTCCCGTTACTAGGGGAAAATGAACCTTCGAGTGATCCGCTCATCATCCAAGCTACGGTATTTAATGTTGACGTCTGGAGGGTGTACCTGGATGGGGGGAGTGAATGTGATGTTATCTTCGAACACTGCTTCCTCAAAATGCCAGAATCCATACGAGCCCGAAGGACGGATTCTCGGGGACCATTTGTAGGTTTTTCCGGGGAACATACATGGCCACTGGGAGAATTCGACCTAGACGTGACCATCACAGATGGAATACACGAGCGAACGGACACGCTAGATCTCTCGATAGTACGATCCCCGTCCCCCTACAATATAATCTTGGGAAGACCCGCGATGCAAAAGATGAAAATGATCTCCTCTGTCATCCATAGGGTCATTAAATTCCAATCGGAAACAGGGATAGGATCGATCTACTCCTCTTACGAGCCAGTAAAACAAATCAATGATGTGAAAAGGGTAGATGATGACGTCCCACCTACCCCCATGAAAACGCAGGAAGACGAGGACGCAACAAAGTTGGTGATTAACCCAAACTTTCCCGAACAAACGATTTCCATAGGTACCCAACTTTCAGAAGGATGCAAACACAAACTTAAAAAACTACTACAAGCCAATATAGATGTCTTCGCATGGGACTATTCAGATATGACGGGGGTTCCAAGAACCTTGACATTGGAAGGAAGACCTTTCGTCACGGAGCATCGCCTGAAGGAGCACAAGCATATAGAGCTTGTTCACCAGAAGAGACACAGCCTTTCCGCCGAAAGAGATGAGGCCGCCAGAAAGGAGGTGGACGAACTACTCAAAGCAGGAATAATAAGAGAGTCAGTCTACCCTATCTGGATCGCTAACCCGGTAATGGTCAAGAAAGGAGACGGAGGGTGGAGGATGTGCGTTGACTTTACAAATATCAATAAGGCATGCCCAAAAGACTGTTACCCCCTCCCGGAGATCGATTGGAAAGTGGAATCGTTGGCAGAACATAAGCTTAAGTGTTTTTTGGATGCATACAAAGGGTATCACCAGATACAGATGGCGGAGGAAGATGAAGACAAGACAGCCTTCTACACCAGTAAGGGAACCTATTGTTATCGAAAGATGCCCTTTGGCCTTAAGAACGCAGGAGCCACATACCAAAGATTAGTCGACAAGGCTTTCGCTAAACAAATAGGAAGGAATCTAGAAGCATACGTTGACGACATGGTTATCAAAAGCAGGGATGAAGAGGGACTCATCGAGGATATCCTGGAAACCTTTGGGAACCTCAGGAAAATCAACATGAAACTCAACCCCAAGAAGTGTTCGTTTAGAGTAGAGGAAGGCAAGTTTTTAGGATACTATGTAAGTAACAAAGGCATCCATGCGAATCCCTCCAAGATAAATAAGTTAAAGCAAATTTCGGCACCAAGGACAATCACAGAAGCCCAAAGTCTGAATGGCAAACTCGCTGCCCTCAGCCGCTTCCTCTCGCGCGGAGCTGATAAACAATTGCCCTTCTTCAAAGTGTTAAAGGGGTGTCTCAAGAATAAGGACTTCACATGGACAGAAGAAGCGGGGAGAGCTCTGGAACAGATGAGAAAATATATTGCAGACCTGCCAACGCTAACAGCCCCAAAACCGAAGGAAATACTCTACATATATCTGGCTGCCTCCCTTGAATGCGTCAGCGCCGTGCTCGTGGCAGAAAGGGATAAACGACAGATACCCATTTACTTCGTGAGCAGAGTCCTTCAAGGTGCAGAAGCCAACTATCCCGAGTTAGAGAAACTAACCTTGGCCCTCGTTCACGCAACACGTAGGTTGCGAAGGTACTTTCAAGCACATCCCATCGTTGTGTTATCGGATAAGCCAATAAGGCAGATATTACTTAAACCGGAGAAGTCGGGTCGTGTGGCCAAATGGGCCATCGAATTGGGAGAGCACGACATTGAGTTCAGGGCCAGGAATGCAATTAAAGGGCAAGTATTGGCTGACTTCATTAGCGAAGTCCACGAAGGCGAGAACTCGATGACACACTCCATGTCACTAGAAGTATTGGGGAATGTCGAAAATGATGTATGGAAATTATATACCGATGGGGTCGCAAGCTCTGATGGCTGTGGAGCAGGTCTGATGCTGGTTAGTCCCGAAGGCAAAGAATTTACCTACGCCCTAAGATTTGAGTTCGGAGTAACAAATAATGAAGCTGAGTACGAAGCATTGCTAGCAGGGCTTCAGATCGCCAGAGGCATGAAGATCCGCAACCTACAGGTATATGTCGACTCCCAATTAGTCGCAAACCAAGTAAAAGGGGACTACGAAGCCAAGCAGAGCACCACGAAACTATACCTACAAAAGGTACAGGAATTGATGGAATGCTTCAGTAACTTCGAAATAGAGCACATTCGAAGAAATCAAAACAAAAAAGCAGATGCCTTGAGCAAGCTGGCTTCACTTACATTCGGACACATGGGGAAACAGGTACTGGTAGAAGTCCTCAAGGAAAGATCGATCAAAGAAAAACAAGTCTCTGATCTTGTGGAAGAAGAGGGCAAAAATTGGATGACCCCCATCTACGAATACTTAATAAGCGGAATACTCCCCTCGGACAAGGACGAAGCCCAAAAGATAAGGGTGAAAGCCTCGCAATACAAGATCCAAGATAAAAAACTGTACAAAAAAGGCTTCGTCATGCCGTGGCTCCGATACGTAGGTCCAAACCAAGCAGAAATAATCATTCGAGAGATACACGAAGGAATCTGCGGAGCGCATGCGGGAGCGAGATCCGTCGCAACGAAGGCTATGAGGCTAGGGTATTTTTGGCCGACAATGCATCAGGATTCCACAGCATTATTAAAGAATTGCGAGTCATGTCAGATACGTGCCAACGTCCCGAGACAACCTAAGAATGATATGACCTCCGTCACGTCGGCATGGCCTTTCATAAAATGGGGCATCGACATTGTAAGACCTCTTCCCGAAGCCCAAAATAAGAAAAAAATTTTGGTTGTCGCCATCGATTACTTCACTAAGTGGGTAGAGGAAAAGCCGCTGGCCACGACAAACGGAGACCAGATGAAGAAGTTTGTATGGGAACACATCATATGCAGATTTGGAATACCACACACAATTGTCTCAGATAATGGCCCACAATTCGCCAAAGGCGTTTTTCCAGAATTCTGCAAGCAATTGCAGATTCAACAATCCTTCACGTCCGTTTACCATCCCCAAGGGAACGGACAAGTGGAAGTGATCAACAGGGAAATAATCAAAGGAATGGAGAAACGCTTAGGACGAAACCACAAGGGATGGATAGATGAACTACCACTAGTTTTTTGGGCCAACAGGACGACGCCAAAACGAAGCAACGGAGAAACCCCTTTTAGCCTAGCATTCGGAACGGAGGCTGTCGTCCCAGCAGAATTCCAAGTTTCTACCCACAAGATGATAAATACCGAAGGGAACGAGGACGAACTAAGGATAGATCTGGATTTACTGGAAGAACGACGAGAAATCGTCGCCATCAGAGAAGCCGCGTTTAAAAAGAAGATTGAAGGATATTACAACAAAAGGGTGAACCCAACAACATTCAAAGTTGGTGACTACATGCTGCAGTTGAATAGCACGAGCGAAAAAGAATACACTGGAAAAATGGGACCTACTTGGGAGGGTCCATACAGGGTGAGGAGAGCATTTGGAAATGGAGCATACGAACTTGAATCACCGGAAGGAGCTCCGGTTGACAGAACATGGAATGGCTCAAATCTGCGGAAATTCTACTGTTAGAACCCTTTTTCCTTTTAAAATATATGTAGTATTAAATGCAAACGCCTGCAAGCGATTCTACTCACACATACATTTGGCCGAGTGCCTCATTTAAGCATCAAACCCCACGGGAAAATGCAAACAAAATATATATAAAATGGCCATATATGTATATATTAGAAAAACCGCAGAAAGTCCCGTACGGCTGGGGCAAAAGCGTCAAGGTGATATTCGCCTTGGGGGGATCGCTACCCTCGTAAAAATGGAACAAGCTAACAAGGACGCCTGAATAAGCTAACCTTATACACGTAATCACGTAAGAGAGGCAAGTTTTAACTACTTCTAAAAATTAATCCTCAAGCCAATAATGGCCAAATCTGCTATAACATAATATTTATAAGCACGCAGAATATGGTCATATAGAAACATACCATAAGTAAAATAAGCAACTAAACCGTCTGTTAAATCATGCATATGGGTACCATAAGTTTAACATCAAAACAGATTAAAAGATACATACCAAAACAAGTCTTAAAATTATTACAGCTAACCAAACCGGGGTTTCACGACTAGGAAACTGTGCACCCCGGTATTGTGCAGGTGGGTGAGATCATGAACATAGTTACTCTGGTAATTCGCCAGCTTTGAGATGGCTTCGTCGAACACCTGTTTAGCCTGGAGATATTCAGGAGATTGATCGGAATGCTGAATGAAAGCTATCCCTTTCTTCTTCGAAGCATTCACGACAGCATCAACTAAAGCAACAGCCTCTGGTCCTAGAGCAAGAGTTTCACAAATATGCGGAATTACTTCTTTCACAAACACTTTTACTTCTCGGCGAAGTTCAACATTGTCCAGATTTTTTTCCAAAAGCTCATCGTGACGCCTCTTCAAACCCGCCCACAACACCTTCATCTCCACATCCTGCTCAGACAAGCGCTTCTCCAAATAGGCGACCCGGTCAAACATACAATAGACAAGATAGCAAGTTGATACATACAATGAATACAACTTTAATTTTTTCACAACGAGCATAGTGCCCGCGCATTGCAGCGGCTAGAAGGTATGACAATATAAAAGGGAGGCGGTGGAGAAGGAGAGCGGCGGCAGAGGGTGATAGAAGGTCGATGAGGCGTGTAAAGATTAGAGAGAATGTGGAAAAGATGGTATATAAGGGTTTTATGTTTAAATAGGGATATTTTGGAAAGAACAAAAAGTGCTTAATTTTAAAAAATCCAATACTCTTTATAAGGGAGTATAGATATAGACTTTCGTCCATAATTAATTACATTTACATATACTTATCCCAATCATATATAATTTTAATATTTACATTAAGTTGCATTTGGGTGGTGGTTTATGCCATTTTATGTGTTTACGGTTGAAAACTTTGACCCGAATAATAATATGGGTCGGTTCCAGGCTTTAACCAGTAACCATCAACCCGACCCATTGATGCCCAGAATGCCAACAATATTTATTGTGTAAATTGATAAGGTAGCTTAACATCCCTCCCTTTTTATCAATGACTTATTCCTTGGGAGTAAAGATATTGATCTTGATACTTCAATGTATGCCAAACTGAACTACTTAACTCAAGAAGATGGATCACACCGATGTTACCAATAGGAAAACTAACAGGAATACTTATACAATAGGGTTTAGTGCGCCGGAAGGTAATAAACTATGCCTAAAAGGCTATAGTGTGCACAAACTACCTTTTTTTTATTGTATACATAAACTTAATAAAAAAGTTTATATCATGCAACTTTTTGTGACCGACCAATAAAAACCTTACACGTGGCCTGTTAAAAAAAAAATAATTTACACGTGACAGCTCATACGGGCTGCCACGTATTCACATTTTATGATTTGAACATTTTTACTAAGTTTATGCATACAATAGAAAAAAAACGTTAGTTCGTGCACACTATAACCTTTTGGGCATAGTTTGTTACATTCCGGCGCACTAATCCCTATATAATATATAAACCGCATACGAGCACCGCAATGGAATATGTTGTCGCTTCATCGCATGAACAACACGAGTGTGGTAAGTTATCATTTTGTCACCACAGTCCCTTCGCCATTACAGAAAAACGAGTGTCGCGTTGCAATTTGTTGTTAAATTTAAATTTCAACTGGTATTTCCATATTATTTCACTAATCATCATCATATATAAAATTTGCCAAATATCACAATTTTGATATTCTTGTATGTTAGACAACCCAAACGCAATGGTCAGGGAAGGTGTTCTCCAACCGCACCACTTGCTTCATGTACTAATTGAAGTTTGCAAGTTTTATTTATAAATTTGATTTACACCAAAATTCAATTTTTTTTCTAAAACTCATCCACCACTGCAGAGGTACACCTATAGTATATACTAAAAATCATTCAGTTTTCTTAATGGAATAAATAATAAGCTTTGGTAAATGGTAACAAACAAACAAAATCTAGTTTAAAGTTTCATAGACATCAAAGAAAAGTTCATCCAATAATTGTGCAATCCAACTGTTGGTAAGAGGATTGTGTCCCAATAGTACGTAGAAAAATCCAGATTCAAAGGTGATAATAAGGAAATTTTCCCAATTCTATTGCAATTGGTCTCGTATTATATTTTCACATTTCTCTTAATTACAATATAAATGTCTTACGCGTATTTAGTTTAGAAAAACAATAAAGAAAATTACCATTTCAATAAGCATGAGCAGGTTGGGGACTATAAAACTGGAGTAAATATTAACAAAGGATGTTCGGGCGAACCTGAAATTAAAACAGAAGACAGATATGAGACCAGAGATGGCATATTGAAGACTTATATAAGAAATTGAGGAACTTACGATTTGCTAGGATGAATGTGATGCCTTCGTAAGGTCATGAAAGTAGCCAATTAAACGCCTTCGCTTCAGCTCACATTGGATCTTCATACGATCTATAGCTTTATTCATGACAGTGTCAGCTTCTTCACACAGACTAGCAAAACATGGCTGCAACTCGGCCCTCTTTGATGCCGGTAGATCTGTAAATAGTTGTTCTATATGACTCAATTCTGAAAAGAGGCGAGAAGCATTCGATTTCTCAATGTTCATCTGCAAACTCAAATCTTCCCAAGAGTTCTGGATCTGCTTCATCCTTTCCCCAATGTGAAGCGACCTTTTTGTCCCTGATTGGTTTTCAACGTTTGAATTGACTCGATCATTCATCTTTGCCTTATTGGCCCCCGTTGGTATTTTCCCTTTATTCAGTTGATCTTTCAGCTCATCTAGCATCACTTGTACTTCTGACATATGTTTTTGTGCCACTGCAGTGTTCCTTGCAGGTCTAATCTGGAGTTTTTGCATGAACCAAAGAATTTTTAGAAACCCACAGGCGAAAATAGACTCTTTTTTACACCATGCACTTACTTATAGTCAAGATTTACCAGAGCTGATTCACTTTAGGATATAACAGATCGAAGTACTGATACAAGTGATGCATAAGCCACACCGTATGGATGTAACAAAACTTAACAGCATATATATATAGTTGTGGGTATATAAAGATCTACAAAAAAGAAATAAATATGCAAACAAAGTTTCACCAATGAATATTGTCATAGTATAAGTTGCAGCATGCGCCCGGCCGTGTCAAAAGAAGCAGAAAACAAAGTACCTGATTAGTGGTGGAGCTATGTGGTGGACTGGTGGCCATGGAAACCCCACAATGTATATGAAACTCTATTTCTAGTACATTCTTATGTATTTATTTAGTTTTAAAGGTAATTGACAACCCCAAACTGATGTAATTTAATTTTGTAGTTTAATTTTACGCGTATTAGTATCATGAAAACTGTTTGGCGACCCCATAATGAAAATCTTGGCTCCACCATTGACTGCTAACCTGGCCCATTCTGCTAATAAGAACAGAGGTCTTGCAATATAACTAATGAACTAAAGGTGGTTCACAAGTTGGCGATATATGAAATAACTTCACCAGATTAAAGCTAGATAGCAAGGAATCAACGTCTATTTTACTGAAATTACGCATGCTAATTTGAATTACACACCAAATTCATGTTATAATCTAGTCTAAAACTGAGAGAAACAAGGAAACGATGCCTGACATACAAGAATATATATACTTTATGGTGAAAATACGTACCTTACGTGAAGCCATTGTCACTGTGGCGCTTGGAGAACTATCGAGGAAGTAGTTTTTGACAAGAGCAGACACAATTTCTTTCATTTGTGCTTGCCGGTCCAAGTTTATGTGTAACGGATAAATCTTTAATGTTTTCAAGTTAGCGAATGTAAAGGGCTGATTTAAGAATAGTTTCACTGATGAAGAAAGAACCTGAAGCAAAATTACATATATACAGGACAGTTAGCTCAGCTAAACAGCCATAATAAGTGAATGTAATAAATGCTTGCAACACGTCCCCACGGTAGTAGCCTAATGGTGGAGGACACACAGCATCGAAATGGAGGTCATGGATTCATATCCCATCACTATGTCCCTTTAACCATAGTGTTACCATGGAATTGCTATTGTACAAACTGGAAAGCAAAAGTCTTGGTAGAATACACATTATAAACAGTACGATCAAATACCTCTATAACTTCCAGATTAAGGGTAAGAAATTTGACACCGTTGACCTGTTGAAGCAGACGAACATATTTTTTAGAATCTGCTGTGCGAGGGCAATTAATACAGAGATCCACCTTTTCCAAAGTAGGCAAACCATTTAGAAAATTCGGAAATTTCTTCAAGAGAGTTAAAGAGAGATTCTTTAGCTGAGGTGCAACCACAGTCACAACCTCTTTTCCATATTCAAGCGTGAGAGAACAAAGTTTAGGATGACTGATAAGAGACCCCATCATTTTGTAGTGCTTTAAGGTGAGATTCTTCAAGTTTACCAAGTTGTAGAAAAGACCAACATGGTTAGCAGAAAATGAGACACGATCAAGATGCAATGTTGTTAAAGCCGGAAGCTCCCAAGTCGGTATAGCCGTTATGGTTTGACAACAACCACCAAGTCCAATCAAAGAGAGATATTCTAGAGACTGAGAATTAAAAGCGGAAAGTGGGAATTTGGTCTTCTTGTCAAGGAATTCGACGGTCATTTGTTGTACATTGTGGGAAAATGCATACTTCATAAGTCTTTTGACAAACGCCTGAGTAACCTTTCCACAAAAACATAGTTTGACAGAAGACACTTTTGTTTTATCATTGCGGCGAGAGAGAACACGTGTTACAAATTTGGAGAACTTTTGCAAATCAGAGAACTCCATACTTGAGAAGCTGAGATACGGCAATGAAGTCCACATGAACCTCCATCTCGATGCCAAAAAACTGGTTCCAATCGATTCTTTGGTACTAATATAAGAGAGGATTTTATGGATAAGATCGTCTGGTAAATTGCTTAGTCTATCATCTTGTACATTCATTCTCTTTTGATCATGCCCAAAATGCATTTTCTTCACACACTATCTTAATATAAGTATGCAATCATCAAACACTATATACTTCGGTAGATTCCCCTGTCTTTCTTTTTGCTTGGTTATCTAGGTTGCTAAGCCATAATCAGGAACACTTCTCTTTTGGCTCCAAACTCTGCATTTTTAATAAAAAGCAACAATCAGGAAATACAAATGTGGTCAACACAAATGGCACATGGCTCAAACTAATTTTTAAGGTCTAGCATAAAGTTAGTGTTGGCCGGTGATGCTTATAGCAACTAAAGTATATCACAACTGAATCTTTTTTTATACAAAACTACTGTTCATACAAGACAATCATGATTGTATGATCACATATCTTTTCCTTACATTTTTTCCAATATTTTGTTACTTGCAAGTTTATCAAGTTTGTGTACAAGCTGGATGAGGTTTTCCGTGTTCAAGTTCCTCCGGTCACGTCTTTTTGACTCAGAACGCAGTCTAACAGAGATATCTTTCAAAACTCTTTCCTTGACACCCCAAGATATTATCTAGTGAGATTCAAATGTGACACGAGTCTTGTAAAATGTAATGACAGCCTATGACTAGGCCACACCTTGAAGGTGGATATAATCAATTTTACGAGACTTCACTTTACTGTAGTAATTACCCAATTGCATAATACTTAAAACTTACTCGTGTAATTCTATGAACCCTCTATTAATTTGGTCTAAAGATATGTTATATTATGGGGGAAAAACCTTTAAAAGAATGAGATGGGTGAGGCCAAACTCTTACTGAATAGGTAAATTGATAGCAATGTAACGACAATCTGTGGGAAAAATTAGCCTTCGTGTGTCCTTTTAAAATTTATATATAAGCAACGGAAGACTAAAGATACAAACATGTATTATTTATAGAACATGCACACGATTAATTAATATTTCCTGCAAGATCCAATTACACGATGCTATCATAATAGATAGATTTGAAGTAACACCTTTATTTCAAGTAGTGTATGAGGAAACAGTATTCAATAGTATGATTACCTCTACAATTGATCCACAAACACTTCAAATAATGCCCAAAGATTGCTAGATCTTAATCACTTAGAGCCAAACTCCTAGTATGACCCTTTTACTTGTTTTACCCATGAGCATCAAAAGAAATCCCAAATGTCTTTTATTACATACGAGAGCTCAAGAAGGAAATCTCGTACTCCTTTTAGTTTGTAGGACAGAGCACATATATGAACTTTTCTAAAAGACTTAAACAAAGTCAATTTATAGACTAGCTCGGCTAGAAATCTAGAAACAGCAAATCCAAAATAGATATCGTATATCCACATTGAGATCTCATGGTGATTTTATGGCCCACTCAAGAATCGATACATTGAACCTAAAATGTCAAATCTTTTTTAATTAATTAATTAATAAATCATTTATCGATTAATTATTTTGGTGATTGTATATATGTACACAATATACACATATCTGGGCATCTAAGTTTTCATCGTATGTGACCTCACGGGCTAATGCGTTTCCAACACAATCAACCTTAACTCTTAATACAATTCATAAATTATATCATTTTGTCAAGTAAAAACACTATAATGAATACTTTGATCAGTTTTTTTATATGGGATATAAATTTATATGTTTCTACCTTCTTCTCACATTGATTTCAATCACATGGTTAAATATTATCATGTCTCAATCAACAAGCTGTTCAAACTTTTTGGATCTCATGAAAGATTAATTTAGGGATTAGTTCCCTCGAATGTAAAAAACTTTGAACGAATGTCTATAGTAGGAAATAACTAAAGTTGTGTGTATTGTATGTAAATGATACAAATTCTGATCTATTAGTATCTAATGACCAAAGACCCAGAATTATGCATGTGTATTCTAGAAGGAACCAGAAAGGAATTCAGGAAGTTGGCTATTAATTTACTTTAATAAAGTGAGAGAGAGTGAGGTGTATAAAATGGAATGGGGAGGGACATTGTAGACGGGTTAAATATTTTCTCTATGTATTGGCTCTTAGCTTTGCTTTGAGAGAGGGATTCATCCCTGGGACCTTTTGGTTTTCCTATTATCTTCATTAATAAAAAACCTTCCCTATTTCATCTCTATTTCTTCCATTTACTATTTGTTTTTGGTTCTGAATCTCCATCATTGGTCCGACCTGCCAGCGACCTGCCGTTTTTCTTCTTGTTTATTTGTTTACAATGGAAACTCGATCTGTTCAAAGCCGTTTGGAACAACAGGAGGAACAAATTCAACGTCTTCAATCTGATGTTGTAGAAATCAAGTTATCACTGAAAACCTTGGAGAATGATAAGGCTGAATCCGCTGAATTTCGTAAGGTAATGTTGGGATGGATGAAAAAACAGGGCAAACCGCCCCCATCTAAGGATGGATGTGGTGGATCTGGATTTAGTTATGTTGTCAATTCTAGTGAGGATACTCCTCCCAAATCTAGTGAAGATGAGGGGTTTCTTGATGGTGGGCCTACTCCTCCCAACTCTTCCGTGGGATTGCCTTGGGCAGTCAAAAAAATCAAATTACCAGAGTTTTATGGATTCGATCCTCAAGGTTGGATTCAAAAAGCAAAACTGTATTTTGCCATCCATGGTACGTCTTCTCATTTACGTATCCATTTGGCTCAACTTAGTATGACTGGTGTTGCTCAACACTGGTTCTCTGTTTTACAACAAGTCCATGATTCATTAACTTGGGATCAATTTGAATTAGAGTTGTTACAGAGATTTAGTGGGCTGGAGATCCAAAATCCTTATGAACAGTTGGCTACAATTAAACAAACTTCATCAATTCATGATTATATCGATGATTTTGAATACCTTTTGTCGCTAGTTCCTCGTTTACCTGAATCTCAGGCGTTAGGCTATTTTGTTGCTGGTCTACGTGATGAGGTTAAGCGTTGGGTTCGATTACATAGACCTTCTTCTCGTTTGGATGCCATGTATTTGGCCAAGGATGTGGAGGAGATGCTCTGTCCTTCATCCGCCGGTATTTCTCAGTTTCGTTTTCGTTATCAACAACAGGGGGGGTCGCCTAATTTTCATTCTGTTGATCGTTTACTGGGTCACAATGAGTCTCGTGGGCCGCTGTCGCCTAAAATGGGAACTGGGCCTGTTCGGATGGAGCCCAATCGTGCCCTCAGTCCTCGTTCACAAGGTTCTAACTCCGTTGAGATCTCAAATGTCCTTAGTCGTGATCGGGGAGTTAGATCGCTTACACGAACAGAATGGGAGGAACGTAGAAGAAAGGGTTTGTGTTTCCGCTGTGGACAGCAATTTGGTCCTGCACACAAATGTCCAGAGGGTAAATTACGAGTTCTACTGTTGGGTGATGATGAGTACAATGACGATAGTGGTACTCAGTATCAAGTAGAAGAGGTTTAAGTTCGGGCAAAGTTGTTGGAATCACCTCAAATTGCTCAAGGGTCTTGTTCGGTGTTGGAGTATTTTGGGGCTCATGTTTCAGTTTCTGATGGAAACACATTAAAGCTTGAGGGCTTTGTGGCTCACCATCTGGTGTTGATTTTGGTTGACAGTGGTGCCACCCACAACTTTATCTCACGCAAACTGGTCCATTCATTAGGACTGCGTATTACTTCATTCCAAGGTATTCACATTCAACTTGGAGATGGTTATAAAGTTTTAATTACGCAGCAATGTTGCAATGTTTTAGTTTCGGTGGGAACTTGTTCCTTTTTCATTAATGCGTTAGTATTTGACACTGGAGATCTGGATGTGGTGTTGGGTATGGATTGGTTGAAGTCATTAGGGGAAGTGACTCACAATTGGCAGGATTTGTGGATGCGTTTTGTACATAATGATGAATAGGTTACTCTTCATGGAGTTGGTTCTTCCCTTCATCAAGTTGCTTTCCATCAATGGTTATCTTGTCCTCATCAGGTTCGTTCATTCAGGCAGTTTCTCTCACTCTTTGTTGACAGCTGTGTCGGTTGGGTTGTCGTTATCACAAGAGCAAGAATTACAGAATATTTTGAATAATTGCAGGGCTGTTTTCAAGGCGTTGTCAGGAATGCCCCCAATTCGTTCTCATGATCATAGTATTGTACTTTTGAATCCTAATGAACCCATTTGTGTGCGCCCATATCGGTATCCTCATGCTCAAAAGGCCGAGATTGAGAAACAAGTTCAGGAGCTTCTTTCTTTGGGCATGATTCGTCCCAGCAAAAGTGCTTTTTCTAGTCCTGTAATTTTGGTTCGAAAGAAAGATCAAACTTGGAGGATGTGCGTTGATTATCAAGCTCTTAACAAAGCTACCGTTCCTGATAAATTTCCAATTCCAGTGGTGGAGGAACTTTTAGACGAGTTACACGAAGCACGATTTTTCTCTAAGTTAGACCTGAAATCAGGTTATAATCAGATTCGTATGCACCCTGAAAGCATTGAGAGAACTGCGTTTCGTACACATGATGGCCACTATGAATACTTAGTAATGCCTTTTGGACTTATGAACGCACTTGCTACATTCCAAGCTATTATGAATGATATCTTTCGTCCATTGTTACGTCAAAAGGTAGTCATCTTCTTCGATGATATCTTAATTTACAGCCTGAGTTAGGAAACTCATCTGAAAGATTTGCAGCAGGTTCTTGAAATTTTATTACAACATCAATTCGTAGTTAATCAAAAGAAGTGTTATTTCGGTCAGACTTCGGTGGAATACCTTGGTCACATAATTTCTGAGGAAGGGGTGTCAATGGATTCAAGTAAAGTTACTGCAGTTATGGATTGGCCTGTTCCGAAACAAATTAAAGAACTTCGTGGCTTTCTTGGTCTTACGGGATACTATCGAAAATTTGTGAAAAGTTATGGTAGTATTGCCCGACCATTAACTGATTTAACAAAAAAAGATGCTTTCCATTGGAATGATGACGCTTAACAAGCCTTTGAGGCTTTAAAACAAGCCTTGAGTTCAGCCCCTGTTTTGGCTTTACCAGATTTCAATCTTCCTTTTGTTGTTGAATGTGATGCATTGGGCCGTGGTATTGGAGTTGTTTTAATGCAACACGGAAAACCTATTGCTTATTATAGTAAAGCTTTAAGTGACCAGAGCCTTACCAAATCGGCTTATGAACGGGAGATAATGGCATTGGTCTTAGCGGTGCAACACTGGCGTTCATATTTGTTGGGCACCACATTTGTGGTATATACCGATCAGAAAAGCTTAAAGTATTTGTTACAGCAGCGAATTACTACCCCAGACCAACAGAATTGGGTAGCAAAGTTGCTTGGCTACAACTTTGACATTCTCTATAAGCCAGGAAGGGAAAATAGGGTAGCGGATGCGTTATCACGAAAAGCAGATTCTGGGGAATTTTCGACACTTGTGTCAGAACCTTTATGGTTGCAAGGTGCCCAAATGGTGGAAGAAGCCCAGAAGGATGCAGAGAGTGAAACACTTATGCAGGCCTGTTTGGAAGGAACTAAGGTACCTCTTGGTTTCTCGCTACATCAGGGGGTCTTATATTATAAGAATAGATTGGTAATTGCTCGTACTTCTAAATTTATTCCTGCTTTGTTGCGAGAGTTTCATACTTCTGCTTCGGGAGGACATTCTGGCTATTACCGCACTTATCGACGGCTAGCAGCCAATCTCTATTGGCCAGGAATGTTAAAGGATGTCAAGAAATTTGTGCGGGAATGTGACATATGTCAACGTTGCAAAACAAGTTCCACCGCTCCTCGTGGGCTTTTACAACCCTTAGACATCCCAGAAGCAATTTGGGAGCATCTTTCTATGGATTTTATTTTGGGGCTGCCTAAGTCAAAGGGGTACGATGCTTTGTTAGTAGTGGTTGATAGACTTTCAAAGTATAGCCATTTTGTGTTGCTTAAACATCCGTACACAGCAAAAACAGTGGCTGAAATTTTCGTGAAAGAAATTGTGCGTCACCATGGAATTCCCAAGTCGATAATTAGTGATCGTGACCCATTGTTTATCGGTAGATTTTGGCAAGAGATCTTTCGTGCCCAGGGAACAGAGTTACACATGAGTTCTGCTTATCATCCGGAAACGGATGGTCAAACTGAGGTGATTAATCGTTGTTTAAAGACATACTTAAGATGCTTTGCTACTGACCATCCCCGTAATTGGTCAGCTTGGATCCCTTGGGCAGAGTTCTGGTATAATTCAACATTTCATGGTTCTACCGGAGTAACCCCTTTTGAAATCGTGTATGGACGGAAACCCCCATCTGTTATACATTTTATTCCGGGAGAGGTACGAGTTCAGACAGTTGCTCAAGAGTTGCAAGACCGGGATGAAGCTTTAAAGCAATTAAAGCAACATCTCTTGCATGCTCAATCTACAATGAAAGCACAGGCTGATAAGAAGAGGAGAGATGTCAATTTTTTGGTTGGGGAATGGGTTTATGTTAAGCTGAAACCTTATCGCCAAGCTTCTGTTGCAAGTCGCATTCATCAGAAGCTATCTGCTAAGTTTTTTGGCCCTTTCAAGATCATAGACAAGCTTGGACCCGTGGCTTACAAGTTGGATCTTCCTCCCACATCGAAAATTCATCCCGTCTTCCATGTATCACTTCTTAAGAAGGCTATCTCCGTACCTGTTGAATAGAGTCTACCACCAGAATTGGAGTTGGGTGCTTCTGATCTGTTGACTCCTTTGGCAGTTTTAGCACGACGTTCTATCAAGACTTTTCAAGAACCAATGGAGCAGTGGTTAATTCATTGGAAGGGACAATCAGAAGAAGAAGCTACTTGGGAAGATGCTGCAACTATTAAGAGTCAATTTCCTAATGCAAGTCTTGAGGACAAGACTTTGTTAGAAGGCGGGAGTAATGATACAAATTCTGATCTATTAGTATCTAATGACCAAAGACCCAGAATTATGCATGTGTATTCTAGAAGGAACCAGAAGGGAATTCAGGAAGTTGGCTATTAATTTACTTTAATAAAGTGAGAGAGAGTGAGGTGTATAAAATGGAATGGGGAGGGACATTGTAGACGGGTTAAATATTTTCTCTATGTATTGGCTCTCAGCTTTGCTTTGAGAGAGGGATTCATCCCTGGGACCTTTTGGTTTTCCTATTATCTTCATTAATAAAAAACCTTCCCTATTTCATCTCTATTTCTTCCATTTACTATTTGTTTTTGGTTCTGAATCTCCATCAGTAAACAACTTTGAAATAATGTTTATTGTATGTAAGAATTTCGTTTCAACCAATTACAATCTGACAAGTGGCACCAGTATATGGTTGCCACGTATGTTTTTTTACATACAATAAACATTTTTTCAAGTTGCTTACATACAATACACATAACTTTAGTTTTTTTCTACTATAGACATTCGGTCAAAGATAATTACATTTCAGGAAACTAATCCCAATTTAATACTAACAACAGATATAAATATATATTACTCGTATCATTGTAGGCTCGAAGTATAGATATAGTTCTGACTTTTCCTAGCGAAAACATACCTTTTGGACGACACACAAATTATCGGATGCTTTAATTACTAAAACACAAGGTTCCGAAAATATATAGGGGTTGAATTATTGGATCATATTGATGGGCCCTTGTAAGTTTTGTTCAATTAACCAAATTTGCCACTCAAAATATGTAAAAAAAATGCAAATTTATCACTGATTTTTAGAAAATAAAGTTACAAGGGTAAATTTATCACCGATATCATTAAGAATATGTTTGGCAAAACTAGATATATCTGTTAGCTATAACTCTATGTAAACTATAACTCTATGTAAACTGTAACTTTTAGTTAGAGCTCTAAGCGGTAGCATTTCATCAAAGCTGTTAGACGGTGCTTTTATTTTTTACAGGTGTTTGGCATGATAGCAGTAGCTAGAGCTTAAAAGTATAAAATGGCAAAAAGGACATAATATTATAACAATTAAAATATCACCATATATAAGTAAAAAAAAATGAAAAAATCACTCAACAGCAAATGCAAATATCATGAAGTTCGTCACACGGTATATAATTTGGACGTTGCTAGTTCCATCATTGTAAACATCACGTTTTCTCCAAAACTATTACGAATATAGTCATGCAATGTAAATGTAGCCATAATAACTATTATGAATAAATTAAACATCATATAAAGAAAATCAAACAAAAGGTTAACTTCTGTTACTAAAAATTTTATCAAACAAAGAAATAAGACGAGACACTATATAGATAAATAAATAAAAGAAAATAAAAAAATAAAAAAAAAGCTAAAAACTACGCATTAAAAACAATGTATCAAATAATTCTGGAATTTTTTGAACAAATAGTCGAATCAACACTTTACAACCAAAAGGTGTAAGAGTGTAACCAATGCTTTAATTTATATTAATATGTTGTTTAATTATTAAAGCATGAAACAATCACATGTGTTATACCCATCTGATTACTATTTCATTAGTCATGTACACAAACACAGTTGTATGTCAAGCAAGAACAGATTTGTAAAAATACTAAAAAAATAAATAATATTAGAAGAATAGGGCTACGTCTCTATTAGAAGCACTTACATGAGCAATACTTGAAAGAAGAATAGGGCTACGTCTCTGATTTACTTCGAAGCAGTCATATGTTGCAAAGAATATAGGGATATTTTAGTGAAACAGGGAACGTGATTAGAGATTTGGGGATTTATGTAAATTTGGGTATTAAAAGCTCTAGCTAATTTTTGAACACTTTAAGTTAAAGTAGCGTTTGATTTATACGCTTTTTATATCAAATTAAAACCTACTTGTTATCAAACAAAACATTTGATAAAATAAGAGCTTTTAATTTAAATTAAAAGTTAAAGCTTCTTAAAAACTCCTTGAAATGCTTGTGTCAAACACGTCCGAACCTAGAGCTTGATCTCAAATCTAAAAAGAAAGAAAACTATCTCTCTAGAGAGAAAACTTAAAGGTCATAAAACTCAACATATTTTACAATGAGAAAGATGACTTGAGAAAAACACATTTAAAGCATTTTGGTACGACTAGAATTAGTTTGAAATCATACATTGCATGATCTATCTAAACTAACCTAACATACAGCTTGACAAAGGCACCATACAGCTGTTTAGTTATAAAAAAACACTTCTAATATTATGATTCGACAACTCCTAAGTCTTACTTTAAAAAGTAAACATCATATAAAATCAACTTAGAAATTGCAACTTGGGAACAGAGTTATACCCATCAAAGTTCTATTTTTTTTTAAAGAAAGATCAGATAAATGGCTAACACCTCCAACTTTGATGCACTCACGCCGGGTTCGAATCATTTGTAGATGGGTATAGCATTGCTAAGGCCCCCCCAGCACATTTGCATGTGGCAAAATTTGAACCCATGACCCCTTAGAAAGAAACTACAAAGTGAAAAACTCCCTAACGACTAAGCTATCACCCTTGTGGCAAGGCCAGCTAAAATCTTATAAAATAAAATAAAATAATAATAATAATAATAATAATAATAATAATAATAATAATAATAATAATAATAAAGAAACAAATTTTGCAATTGTTCCAATTGGCAATAAGGTACGGATATTCTAAGTATTATTAGGATCTATTTTTCTGCTAAAATCTTTCATTTCAAAAATTTGTTTAAATTTTGTAAGTTTTGTTCAGTTATCGGTTAATTGACTAAATTTGTCACTCAAAATATTTTAAAAATGCAAATTTATAATTGATTTTTTGAAACACTCATGTTTTCCACTAAATAAGTTACAAGTGTAAATTTTCCATCAAAAATGAAACATTAGGGTAGATTTATCACCGATATTATTAAGTAAACCTTATTTGCCACTAGATAATTTCAAAAGTACATATTGTTGTATATCTTAAACATCGCATTTATAATTTAAGCATTGATATACTTCAGCGGTAGTGATTTTGCTCCATTCTCTTTATTTCCCTCAGGGGTCGAAGAAGAACATAAATAAGTAGCCAACTGAAATGCCATTACCCGATAAAGCTACTTCTGTCGCTTCCATCGCATCATGAGATCCACGGTCCATTCTTCTCTTTTAGGTCAAATGCTTTCAACTTGATCAAACTTCACTATTTTCGCGTGCAGGAACTGATAACCCAGATTGAATAAACTAATTTTATACTTTTAGTTTTCATGTCAAAGATAGATGCATTGACGTATCCCTAGTCAATCTATGGCATAACACAAGAATCATCATATCATATAATTCAATCCAACACTTGAAAACATAATGGTTTATGTAACACAACACAGTTTACATAGTCTTGTAACACCCAAGCATGCATTTCACTGGTTTCCACAACACAATCATGTGTCTTTGATCAAAAAGGAGTGGTTTAACCTGACTGTATTCCGACTTTTTCTAGTAAACCATGTCACAAATTCATGTGGAATAACACCCTTCGGAAGTTTAATGTTTTGGCGGTCAAGTCAAATGCCAAAAATAAATCAAAATATATTACCAATAACTTCCGTCTTTAACATTACAAAAGGTACCATAACAGTTTTCAAAAGCAGGTCAAACGCTTCACAATTGGGCACTGAGCCTTCCTGAATCTCTTTGCTTGATACCTCCCAGTGAATGAGGCATGACTAGCAGTGATGTAGTTCTCCACAGATAGAGTGGAAACCTGCTAAACAAAAACATAATACGCAATGAACATTGATCAAATAACTTAAAACGTTCAATCATTAAACACGCGACGGCTATAATGATTTTGGTCATCATTTAAGAATTAAAGTTGCTTGCACATGCAAGTTTTCATATAAACCATATAGATCTCTGTTCAGAAAATTGCACAATAAATGGAGAAAAACATCTTCTATATCTAATAGAGCTCTTAGATATGCTTGTTTAGGAAAACTTAACAGATACGAAATTCCAAACGCCGTTTTGAAAAATGATTATAAATATTTTCAAACAGGCAACCTCGAAACACCTACGAACCTCTTTAGCAAAAACAATATATAACCGACAACCAACCAGGCGAAAACTAGCCAAAATTATATCTGATATGGACAACCTTATAAATCGTTTTGTATTTTAAAAAATATAATATAAATGTAATAATATGATTATGTATTTAGAATTTAGATAATTAACTACTTCAAAAAAATTCAAACAGGTCAGATTGGGATCAATATGCTACTTCAGAATGACCTCCGGTCTAGGGTTTAACCCTTAAAAAAAAAACTCTCGACGGCAACGCGAAGCCAAAGCCTACGCCGAAGAGACAACCTAGAGCTCGATCTCAGAACTAGAGAGAGCTCAACAGTCATAATATTCAAAATTTTCGTACAATGAGGAAGATGACTTGAGAAAGCACATTTAAAGCATTTTGGATCACCAGAATTTATTTGAAATCATACATTGCATTATCTATCTATATTAACCTCACATACAGCTTGACAAAGACGCCATACAGCTCCTTGGTTAAAAAAAAAAAAAAAAAATTTCTAATATCGTGATTAGATAACTCATGAGTCTTACTTTAAATAAGAAAACAACATATATAACCAACTTAGAAGTTGCAACTTGCGAAAGGAGTTATACCCATCAAAGTTCTACTGACCATAAAAGTCACTCATATGAACAGAATCACTACCGTGCTTCATCTAAACCTCGGGGAGACCACAATCACAATCTTGACCATATTAACAGAATCTAATCTTAAGGTAAAGGTAAAGGTCCATCCAAGACTCTAAAGATTTTCATTGTCCTGTAAAATCCATATCTGCACTTTGCTGGTTTCCAACAGACCACCACACAATCATAGTCCTGTAAGAATGTAATGGTTTCTCACACCAAAAAGATTTTCATAGTCATGTAAAATCAAAATTAATCTGCATTTTGCAGGTTTCCACCACACAATCATGACAGGTCCTAACAATCCATTTATTTAAATTATTAGGTTAGATTGGGATCGTTATATTTTACACGAATTCTGACCCGCTTAAGGGAATGTTGATTATCAACCAAATAAAAGAAACTCTGATTCATATGTATGACATTATAGCATCAAATGTTTGACATCATAGACGGAAATACTCCTTTTTTCCACCCAAAATCAATGTCCCTCACTAATATCAAAAGGAAGTTTCACATCAATTTTTCTCCATGAATAGCTTGTTATAGAGAAAATAAGGATCCCGGCAGTTGTAGTCTAAAAAGCCTTATCGATTTAAGGTCAAGCATCCTAATGTTCAAGCGGCTGTGTCGTAAACAAAGATGGACATGGCAATGTAGTGACCTGCAGTGGCTTCAGTGAAGTGGAGTTTGGTGAATGAAGGATGGCAGATGGTTAGCAGTGATGTGTTGGATGTGGTAAGTGTTCGTCTCTGTGTGTTCCAAAATATAATCGCAAGGTTAAATACAACTCCACCAAATCAATAATTAATCGCAAACACCCCCAAACAGAGCATTTTAAAAACATACTGAATAGTGAATACCTTAGTTGATGGCAGGTCAAATCATTCAACTAAAAGCTGTAGGTTTAACACTCCTCACTTACCCACCCAACTGATCTTGCCACTTCCAATACCACAATGAGGCGTATATAGGAAATGATGTGAGAAATACACATGAGTCTATGATGAGATTTTCCAGAGTTGTGAAGCCAAAGAGACTCAATCAGTTTACACGGATATATAAGAGCCTTAACCTACCATAAACATCAGGTTAATCATGCTTAAACAAAGCAGCCAGAAAATTAACCATCATGTTATAGTTTCTAAAAGGGAACTACTGTAAATGTACATTCCCAGTTGTTAACAAACACTAAAAGTATCTGAATAGAGGCAAGGAGAGAGCAGATATAAAATTCTAAACCAATGCATTACTAAAGGGTATGTAGACAGGCCAAACTTATCAAAACCGGGTGGGTTGGATAAGGAGTCCGGATAATGGGTCAGCTAATACAGGTGACTTTGATCATCAAAATTAACAACCTACCAAGTTTATCAAAATGATGTCAAACATTGTACTTGCATGATAACTCAAAGCAACTTTCATAAAAGCTAATCAAAGAAAATAGAATCAGTACTTGAAGCATACAACCATAATAAACGACATAGAACAGTACTTAACATAAGAAATCCTAGGACAATCTTAAATCCACCATTACATGCAATAGACAAACAAAGTAAAATCCTGCTTGCATACTGAAAACAGAAGCGCGTTTCCTAGAGCTTTTATTTAAGATAGCCATTACCCGATGGAGCTACTTCTACTGCATCACGAGATCCACATGAATCTTTTTCCAAGAATAAGTCGACAAAGAGAATATCATAAACTCGCAATCACAAAATCTTATGCTCAGCTTTGGACTCATCAAACCCAAACAAGTATTTGCAATGCTTATCGCTAAAAGGAGGGGGGACTTCAAAAACCTTACGAGTAGCCGGGCTTACAACAGACGCGAAATTTTGTAATTCTGGAAGTGAAAAAAACTAACCCATTCAGATGTTCAGCTTTAATGGTATCATCATGAGCCGCATTGTGGAGTGTGATGAGATGAGTGACGGGCCCACCATCGATAGCCGCATTGGTTTCACCGGGAGTCTGGAAAGAATGTCTTGGATGATTTCACCTAGGAATGAAATTGATTTTGTTCTTCTTTTTCTAGGGCTTCCATGTCTGACGAATATCTACTAATTTTGGGGGAGACGGATTTTGGGAAACTGATATTTTCAGTTTTTATACGGGAATTTATTTTATCCTTCGATATTACCTTTGTGCCCTTAACTATTTGTTTTACCAATGCCCCCGAAACTTTCTTTTTTATCAATTCTTTAATATATTTTTACATTAAATAGTTATTATACACCTAAAATCATAAACCATATCATTTTGTCAAGTAAAAACACTATAATAAATACTTGATCAGTTTTTTTATATGGGATATAAATCTATATGTTTCTACCTTCTTCTTTCAATCACATGGTTAAATATTATTAGAACGAAATGCATTTTTGGTCCCTGTGTTATCACATCATTTGCAATCTTGGTCCAAACATTTGTAAAGTGGCGATTCTGGTGCCACAAATGGAAAAATTTTGCAGTTTTGGTCCATTTTTAACTTTCCGTCCATTTGGGTCTGTTATTGGCTCCATATGCGTGTCACGCATGGGGTAGATTTGTCCATTGAACGCCTCATGGGACTATATTTGCAAAAAAACACAACTTATTTTCCCACCTACCCTTTTTCCCAAAATAAAATCATCATCATTACTCATTATCAACAACAATAACACAAATTTTTAGAGATCTGGAACTTCCTTTCCCAACTTATAAATCAAGATCCATAACTTCTTTTTCTTTAGCAATAATCCTAATTGAAGTTTTATGGCCACTACCACCACAAGTACAGCTATATTCGACCACCACCACCACTCAGACCCTCCATCGCATCAGCACCATCGGCACCCCCCATAGCGATCAGCTGATCACCACAATATTGTCGTCCTATCAACAACAAACAATCACCACACCCATCACTGCCGATGATCCCAACAACCACCACCGCCTTAAAATTTTGTCTCTCTCTCGATATATATATGTGTGTGTGTGTGTATGCGTATATCTCTAATCTATATCTAGAAGAGATATGTGGTTACAATCTTTGTCGAATCTGGAAAGAAAAAAAAAAGATAAAGGAACAATCAAAGGGTATATGCAAACGTGTGATCTTTTGAAATTTGGAATGTTGCTTCTTGTTTACTTAATCAAAGAGGAAACCAATCAAAGGCTCCTTTTTGCTTTGTTGCATGATTCCATTATTTTGCTTTTTTTTTAGCATTTTTTTGTAAGGAATTAGATAGTAGAAAATACAAATAGACAAGGAGGAAGATACCCACGTGGGGTATTAAAACTTTTTTTTGTTTATATGATTTTCAAAGTATATAGATCTTTTAGAATATACAGAGGAGCTATAGTTTCAATCTTTTTTTGTAACATCACATCTTTCTTTCCATGTTTGAATTTTAGGCTGCAGCGGATATATTTTCATATAAAGGTAAAGATGTGAATCTGGTTTTTTGGTTAATTGTGAATGAAGAAAATTGAGATGATGATAACATATTTATGATTTCTGTAAAAATCAAATAGTTTAATAGTTTATTAAAATAACAGGTGGGAATTTTTTTTTTGCAAAAATGGTCCATTAGAATTAAATGGACGAATTTACCCTGCATGTGACACGCACATGGGTCAATAACGGAGTCAAATGGACGGAAAGTTGAAAATGGACCAAAATTGCGAAACTTTTCCATTTGTGACACCGGAATCGCCACTTTGCAAATGTTTGGACCAAGATTGCAAATGGTGTGATAACACAGGGACCAAAAATGCATTTCATTCATATTATTATGTCTTAATCAACAAACTCAAACTTTTTGGATCTCATGAAGGATTTATTGTATACTAAAAGCATCCCCAATGCGGAAATTATGAAAAGCTTATCTGCTGAATGTATTAAAGCTGCAATTGATGAGTTTAGCATGTGCTCTGGTCTGTATCCGAATGTTGGGAAGAGCTTTGTGTTCTTTGGAAATGTTAAGCAGAATGTTAAAAATCAAATCCTGGAAACTTTTCAATTTTAGGAAGGGAAATTACCGGTACGATACCTAGGAGTTCCACTAATTACTAAAAGTCTGGGTATTAAAGACTGTAAAGAGTTTGTTGATAAAGTCAGAAATAGGGTTCTGGATTGGAAGAATAGGTGCCTCTTATGCTGGAAGATTGCAACTTGTTACAGCTATGTTATCATCTATGCAAATTTATTGGGCATCTGTTTTTTTGCAACCCAAAATTGTCATCAAGGAGATTGAGAAAGTACTTAAAGGCTTCTTGTGGTGTGGGGGAGATTTGACTAAAGGAATTAAGGCTAAAGTTGCGTGGAAAGATGTTTGCAAGCCTAAGGAGGTTGGAGGGTTAGGATTAAAATCTTTATCTGATTGGAATGAGGTTTTGTTAACAAAACATTTATGGGATATTTGTTTAAGGTGAGAATCATTATGGGTTAAGTGGATATTTAACAACAGGTTAAAAGGTGACTCTGTTTGGAGGGTTAATGAAAATGGGAAATACGCATGGAGTTGGAAAGGAATTTTGAAGGTTAGAAATAGAATAAGGAAGCATTGTGTAAGTAAAATAGGAAATGGTACTACTACTTCAATTTGGTACGACAGTTGGTGTAAAGAAAGTCTTTTAAGTGATTATATATCTGATAATATAATTAGTGCAGCACATTTTAGTAAAAAAACTAAGGTGGCTGATTTGATAAGTAATGGAAAGTGGACCTGGCCCAAGGAATGGTAAGGAAGGATTGCTATATTCTAAAAAAACATACATTTTGTAAAATTCTTTTCTCCCCTTGATTCAAAGACATCCACATTTTCACACTTATAACATATATGTTGTATAAATTCCTTCACATTGTTAATGATCAACAACTGCATATATCCCTTCAAACATTTCCCCTATAAATAATCCCTCAAGCTAGAACAAATCAAGACCAATTAAAAAAAAAAAAAAATACTCTTTTTAACATATTCAACCACACTTTGAAGACGTATTTGATATTAGTAATTGTCTTTGAGGTTTTGAAGGTAGTCTTTTTGGTTATTAATATTTCATTTATTTTTTTAAATTTGTCAAATATTGCATATACACATGAATACGAGTACTATGTTTCAAACTAAAAATGTATGATTTAAATATATATGGATAAAACGTGTGGATTAGGTTTCTAAATACACACTAGTAAAAAGGCAATTAAGTTAAACGAGTTAATAATAATTACAAATGACGGTGAAAATGTCATAACAAATTATTTGCAATATAAAAAGTCAAAAATGCAGTAAAAAATATCAGCTTTTTTATAAATGGCATTTCTGGTATCTGTTCATCTATCTAAATGATTTATCAACACGAAGACAAATCAATACTCCATTCAATCAAATTTTAAGAATTCAAAGCAATCAAATTGGGTAATTTGACTTGGCATAGCATTGTTTATCAAGTAATTGTGTTGTTATGCTTCTAGCCGTACAGTTGGGAAATATACGTCTATCATCTATCGAGGGATCTTGAAAGGACGCTCGGGGACATGCAACACAAGCTCGCTCGGGGACAAGCATGTAGCTTTAAATATTTTCGACTTCTTTCCAAATAAAAGAAATGAAGAGTATAAGTAATTGAGGAACCTTAGCAGATGTAGATGTAGATGAAGATGGATCTGGTATAATTGAAATGCTAAAGTCTTCTACGTTAAAAGAGAATATGATTCGCAATGAGACGAATAGAGCTGCTCCAGAGAATGAAATATATGACATCTCGGGTGTTGACAAAATAAATGGACCCCCCAACCATGATGTTTAACATGTGTCCCAACTTCAATTCCCATTACATCAATAAAGAGTTAAAGACAATCCATATCTGGCAAAGTAAAGACTACTAAGTACTAACCCAGTGGAAAAAAAAAAACACACACTACAAACAATATTGAATTTATTCACACTTTTAGGTAAATATAAATAAATTAAAAATTTTGTCACGCTTTGTAGTGTGTAGAAATATATTGAATTAAAAGTGTATGGAAATTTCTACACACTAAAAAGTAAAAAGTATGTAAAATAAAAGTTCACACTTTTTATTGTGAACTTTCATAATTATTTTGTCACACCTCATTTATCCATAGTAACTAAAAATAGTTACCATGAACAAATGAGGTGTGACAAAATAATTATGAAAGTTCACACTAAAAAGTGTGAACTTTTATTTCAAACACTTTTTAGTGTGGAGAAATTTTCACACACTTTTAATTCAATATATTTTTACACATTGAAAAACGTGACAAAATTTTTAATTTGTTCACACTCACCTAAAAGTATAAACAAATACAATATAATTTGTAGTGACAAGAAAAACCAATGAAAAGGTAAAGTTGAAAGCTGTCTGATGCCTGTATGTTGCTTAATTAATTGTTCTGTGGTTTTCTGATACTGAATTTTATTATGTTTTGTCCACCAAACAGAACCATATTATGAATCAATGTGTTGGTATCTCATTATTTCTCATCCTTAGGTCCCTGCAATGGTAGTCGGTTATTCATCAATCCTATGGTCTTGTGTTAGTACGGATAAATCCAAACTTATTTATAGTTTCATAGGTATGTTCGACATTTTCTATGTATCAACAACACAGTTTTTAGAACATATCCGCTTCCTTTACAATTGTAACGAGATACGTTATCCGGACGTTGTCCCGGGAGAAATTATATTTATTGTGTTCCGTACTATGTAAAAATTATTACATGCTTTTAGAAACATTATAAAGCTCAAGACTTGAGTTGATATTGATTTTTTAATGAATAAGCAGTTATAAATTAGACTAAATCGACAGTATAATTTTATAACAGATTAATATACTATATAAATTATAAAAGATAATAAGTATGAACGTAGAATATTTAAAATAAAAAAACAAATTAATAATACAAACATAATTAAAGCTAATTTCCCAAATAATGGAAAATAGAAAGTAAAACAAAAATAATTCATAATAATAAAACATCAACCGAAATAACATTGAAACTAATAAATATTGCTTGCAAACAAATTTTTCAGAGATGATTAGGTGTATATATTCAAAACATACACCCTACTATTATGTGTATATATGCTATGTAATAGTTCACTTATAATAAGATGAGATAATCTTAAAAATGTTACAAACTTTAAAAAATAATAATATGCAATTAAAATAAGTGATCTTTTGTAAACAATTGAAAGCAATTTAAAAGATCAAAACATAATTTGTCAAGCCCAAAACATAAGAAAATCAAGTGGCCCATTAAAAAAAATGAAAACGGGCCCAAAAAAATTAAAATGACCCATTACTATTTTTTACACGCATTTTTGTAGCTTTGTTTTTAATATATATATTAATTAGGATGAAAAGGCATGTTGTTGAACCTTAATTTTTTTTAATAAAAATAAACAAGTACATAATACTAACAAATTCTAGAAATACAATGTAATAACCTGATCTTGAATCATCTCAAGACTATAAAAACAATAATAACCAAAAAGGATGAAATGCCATATATGAATTATGATAAACAAGAAAAATCGCTACTAAAAGACTAGAGTTTTAACTTTCTAGGTATTTTTTATGTAGTCTCGTACTGGTCCCGAAGAAAATGCCACCAGCCAACACGGTGCCACAAGAGACAAAACGATGAACATTCATGGAAATTCTCTAGTAATGTTGGATTTTCTAGTGCTGATTTTTATGATCTTATCATGGCGAGATGCAGATGAGTGATACTGTGATCATTGAGATTAATTACCATTTACACACACATATTAAATAGATATTGTAAGTTGATCATAAAAATTTCATGATACTAAACAGGACGATCCTACAAAAGACGCCATAATCATAGACTTAAGAAAGATCATTTACAGCACGGCGGAAACACCAGATTTTGTTTGGCATGATACGCCACATTGTGGTCCCTCAACAGACCAATCTATCATACGAGACTATGACCACATGATACCAGAATCAAAGATTCCACGAATTAAGTTCACAATATTGTATGAAACAGAATTAGTTTGAGACTGCAAGCTTCATTAAGATAGCAGAACACTGTTTAGCATCAGAACTTAAAATAATACGGAGTAATAAAATAAATTCACATCAACTACCAGCGGAATGCCAAGTATGCCAACAAGCGCATACTTGTCTTGCATAGTTCGCGGTGGAAACAAATACATAGTCAGTGGTGGGAACAAATGAAATTGTGTATGTGTCTGCATTGGGTGGAGATTATGGTCTACTTCACCACTACAGATAACATTTCCCCGGTGAAAGAATAGTGTAGCAGGATTCAGAATCATGAAGTTCCTGATTCATTTGTCACTAAAGGCACGATGCTTTCAGTATAACTCACAACTTCATTAAACTTCACGGTTTTGGCCCGTAGAAACTGATGACCCAAAAAGTATTTCACTGATTTATAACTTCCAGCCTTCAAATCATACACAGGCACATTCATCAAATTCCTAGACAACCTTTTCGGGTAAAACAAAATCTCTTCCGCATTACCAGAACAAGATGGAAAAGGCCCGTCTAAATCAACCCAAGACTCAGAAAAAGCAATCGTTTTTCTCACCCAAACACGGTTTTCATAATCTTCCAATGCCCAAATATACATTTCATTACTTTCCACCGCGCGATCATGACTAAGAACACCTAACAATCCATCAACTTTCATAACCCCAGGGTAGTTAAACTTCACCGTCTTCCTCCCATTCCTAGTATACAGACTACTTGTCTCAAACACAAGAGCCTCATTCGGAACCTTAATTATCTCAAACTTCTCCGTTCTCAAATCAAACGCTAAAATCTCCATCGGACTATGAAGCATCACATGTATGACACTATTAACACAAACACTACTTTTAGTTCCAAAAAACAGATTCTCGGAATCAACAGGAAAGTTCCCCACATCAATCTTTCTCCACGAATAATCCGACAAAGAGAATATCATTAACTCTAAATCCTTCAGTCTCTTAGACCGTATCGATTTACGATCCTTAATTCTAAAGTTCAACACCTTATGTTCATTTTTAACCTCATCAAACCCGAAAAAGTAACACATATAAAAACACACAGGTGGATCAGGGATTTTGTAAATATTACGAGTGGCAGGGTTTATAATGAAAGCAAAAATATTATCGTTTTCAACAAAACCATTACCGGAAGTGAATAAAACTAACCCGCGGAGATGTTCGGCTTCCGTGGTTTCATTATCGTCTGAAGGAGCGTTGTTGAGAGTCATGAGATGGGTGACGTGGCCTCCGGAAAGTGAGGCGGAGAGGAAATGACGTAGGCGGGTGGATGTGTCGTAAGCGTCGATGAATAGGGCGGTGCGGTTGGTGGCGAGAGAGCGATTGAAGTGGAGTTTGGGGAAAGACGGGTCGTGAGAAATGAGAGACAGCCATTGTTTGGATACGGAACGAAATTGGAGAATGGATATGATTGGGAGTCTGGAAAGGATGTCTTGGATGATTTCATTTGGGAATGAAATTATTGTTGTTGTTTTGTCAGATTTGAGGGTTAGGGTTTTCAATTTTTCTGTAGTTTCCATCTTGAAAAGGAAAAGAAAACAGAAAAGAAAATTTGTGGGTGTTTATGGCGTTTGGAAATTGTAAAAATGGAGCGGGTCGGAAGGATCAATGGGTTGTTTTAAATTTTTAATGTTTAAAAAAAAGAGAGAATTTTATATATCAATTCTTTGATGGTTTTTTTGAAGGGCAACATAGAAGAAAGAACAGTCAAGCTAGGATGATTTCTGGAAGTAATTTTACAATACCAATTGCCAACCAGATGGACATGCCACAACGCTTACTTGCGTCTGATCCTATAAATCGTGTGAAGACGAAAGGGCGTCCGAAGGTAGCCACAAGGCAAAAATCTAGTATAGAATTGTCTATGGATGAGAAGAAAAAGAAAAGATGTGGCTATTGTAGAGGAAAGGGTCATAACTCTACCCGGTGTCAACAGAAAAAGGTATACCCATTTCATATATCAAAACCTTAAATCATATGTATTGTTTCTAATTGCGATTTCTCCTTTCTTCTTAAGATGGATGAATTACGAGATGGTGATAGGCCTGCTAATAGTCACTTACGAGATGGTGATGCTGCTGATTAGTATATGATGGTTTTATGGTTTTGAAATGAAGTACATGATGGTGATCACTGATACTTGTTTATGTTCTTAACTTCTTTTGGAATTTGACTATTTGAAGTACATGATGGTGTTGATGGTTTTATATATGATATTTATATGATGTTTATGAAATAAATTTCTCAGTAAATAGTAGTCGGCTAGTCGATATCCACTATAAAAGTCATAATTTGAATGTGGGACCCATAGAAGGTTAACCGACTTAGATAAAAATAGGTTTAAAAGTCTTTACAGTATATAAATTGCCTACTGTTAGCAGTATATTATATATTCCCTTGATATATACCCAAAATTAACAACCTAATTACATATCCACTCAACTAAAATTATAAATTTTATATTTACCCAACTTTAAATTAGTATTTATCATATATAACCAACTAGATTATTAACCCGCGTAATACGCGGAAAAACACAATAAAAAGTAAGAGGTTTTCAATGTTAAATTAACAATGTCACATTATGAGCTATTGGAAGTCGTATCAGTTAATTATATATACGAACATAGTACTTGTCCGTTGTGGCAGAATTTTATAACCACTTTTTTGAATGAATACGTTGGTTATTCCGTCCATTATTTTAAAACTATATATAAAGATTACAAAATCAAAAAACAATGAACTAATAAAATAAAGTAAAAAACAAACCAAATATTAATACATAAACAAAATCTTTAAGAAAGTTTCGTAGACAATTAAAAAAATCATATAAGAATCAATCTGTATTGAATACTAATTTTATATAAAAATGTAAATAAATGAAATAATAACTGTATGGTGCGATTTCATCCACCAACACAAATACACAATATCAAAAGAGTTTTTTCTTAAGGGGGTTAAAGAATCATGAAGTATCCAAAATCTGCTCAATGTGAAGTTATGAATTCCGCATCCATTAATTATAAAGTAAAGTATCAAGTTCTGGTTCCAATGGAAGAATACACACTCCTGCACAAAACAAGGACATTTAGACTTTTCTCCATATCAATCGTGTAATTAAATGAAATGACATATCGAATGGGTGTTTCACACGATATAAGAGATCATAGGACATAAGCACGTAACTATAACCTTAAATATTAGTAAAGGGGTTGAAAATAATACGCATTGTTTTGGACTATTCAAGTTCCTTTTTCTGCACAAAGTTTTCTTGCAGGTCTTCTAAATAATCATTTTTGAGCAACATGTGTCACATGTCATTTACTACTGGATGCTTATGACACTGCCATCAAATCCTTCAATTGTAAAATTCCTACTTGTTATACTACAAGTATTTATAAACACAATATAAGATTAAATTTGTACCTGAAAAGCTGTAATAAGTGGAGACTGTTTCTTCTTCATGTAAGTCGCCCAATATCTATAACTGCTACTAACAATATTCTATAGACTAAACAAACAAATATATGTATATTGTACCAATTTACCTACACATGTTGCGGCGGGACTTGCCACTCTATATGGCAAATGCAACAAAAGCTAATCGTCTATAACAAATATAAAACACTTCACTTTCCCATGTGTGCTAGAATTGCAAAACTGATATGTTGAGCTATTGAAATTACCTTCACTTGCATCAAATGATTTCCACTTTTCCCTGCTGCCTCCTCCTAGAAATTCTCTGTTATATTAACCTATTGCCTATCTAAAGCAGTTGTCATTAAAGGCCTTGCACCATCATGACCAGACTTTAATCTTGTCATACTCTAATAACCAAAACTACTGACAACTATTATTACCTTGTATTCACGGGTATACCACCAATGAATACTATAATCTTGTGATACTCTAATGACCAAAAGTACTCACAAATCAAACTTAATGATAATGCCAAATTCCTTATAAAAATTATCTACAATTAACCAACCTTATTAACATGTTCATATAATTGTAGGGAAAAAATAAATGATCTTCAAACCTTTTATTTGACAGTATGTTCTTCATATAACCTTTTTATAATGTTGTTGTTAATTGTTATCAATTGTAGTAAATTGCAAGAAAATAACTATATAACCTTTTATGCCATTGTTAAAAAAACATTACCAAAAGATAATCGAAATCACACAGGACCAATGGAAAGCTGCGGATATGGTGTAGATGTATAATTGACCCCATTGCAGAATCACTGATTACCATGACAACTCCTTCAAGGACATTGTCATAGTCGCCGATTAGTTTCTTTTTTATTGTAGCATGAATCTTGCCATCCTGGTACTCTTATTATTCAATTACATACCCAAAATAATAAAAACAACACAATAATAAGTATAGTAGATAAAATGCTTATATGAAACACATTTTTTATATAACAACAACTAATACATGTTGATCCGTCAGTATCATTTCAAGGCTTGACACTACATTAGGATTACTTTTGTAAGTCTGTTTCACTACAACATTGTTAGAATCAACAATGTTGTCATAACCCTAACCCTTATATTCCACGACTCCTTGTTAGAATCAACATCGACAACATTGTCATAAACGATATGACCAGCCATGAGTTCAAACAGAGGACTCAAGAACTAAGGTGCTTAGTCTGACAGTATGAATGTCCTAGTCTTAATGTTTATGTTTTGAGATGGCACATCCGAGAGTATAAATCAAAATAGCAATTTAAGGGTAAAGAAAATAAGCTGAAGTGTTTTTGGTTCAACTAACAAATTCCCGTCAAATATATAGGTAGCAAACTAGCAATGAGTAGGTTGAATTTGGGTGTCTTGATTATCCAAATATTGTAAAATATTTCAAGATTTTTTTAAAAAGCCTAAAGATTGAAAGTCAAAATTGACAGACCAAGCTATTTTCAAAACTTGTTACAAAGATATGTATGTCATTACTAATTACTATAATTACATATTTTCTTTTTATTCAAGGAATACATCATTATTTGATCTTGATATTAACAGAAGTAAAGATACAAAATACAAAAAATATATATATATACAATACAAAATATTTATAAAAATAAAAGAACCCTAAAAAGAAAAAAAGAAATATTTGCTGAAAATTATAAGGAGAAAAAATAAAATCTTTAATAACAACACATACCTTGAATTATTCATATCAATGGGTGCGAAAATTTGATTTGAAAGCATTCATGAAATCGGAAAATCATATTGATTTTCAGTCGCGCATGAAACACATGAATCGGCCTGATTTTACTTTTGTATATCTCAAATAATCATCTTATAAAAAAATTATATATGTTATGAGTACGAGATATGAATGAATTGAGTTTTTATAATATATGTGTTACAGGCATTTCAGTTAAGTAAAAGAACGGAGCGCGTAACCGGAAAAAGAAGTAACCCGACCACCTGGTGGTCCCCACTATTAGCGGCGACGTCGCCGCAAATAGTGGGTCCCCACTGGCAGTATTTCGATATAAACGATGCACCTCTCTATTCGATACATCCATTCGTTCCTCTTTCTCCGAATACTTCTCCTCCTCCTCCTCTTCCTCTGTAAGTTCCTTCTCCTCCTCTGTAAGGAAAATTCTCCAAAAAAATCATTTATTCTCCATTCTTATAACTCACAAATCCGGTCATCTATCCCCTCATCATCGTTATCAACATTCCTTTTTACAGTTACCTACCTTTTCCGGCCTCCCGGGTCCATTTTCAGGCGTGGTTTTAGCGGCGACATTTTTCCGGCGAAAGCAGTTTTTATAGTTTTCCGGTTTACTGCGGCGATAGCATTTTCCGGCGACTATTATTTTGTCCGGCCAGCCAGACAGTCCGTTTTTTGCTCTACATATTTTTCCGATAAACCATTTTTCAGACGAGGTATTACTCATTTACCTTTTAAATAGTTGTTTTTATATAAATATATAATAGTGTTATCAAATATTTGTTTAGTATATAAATTATTAGTTATAGAGAATAAATGTTATATATGTTTGTTAGAAAATATATGTTGAAAAAAAAAGTTAGAAAATATGTGTTAGAAAATATTAGTTATATAAATGTTATAGTTTAATGTTATATAAAATATATATTTGTTATAGAAAATATATATTAGGAACAAGTGTTAGTAATATATGTTATAAAGTATTAGTTATAGAAATGTTTGTTAGAAAATATATGTTGAAAAAAAAAGTTAGAAAATATGTGTTAGAAAATATTAGTTATATAAATGTTATAGTTTAATGTTATATAAAATAAGAATGGATTAAATTAAACTAATAAAGTAATCCCTCCAGGCCGCAGAGGCGGATCTACCATTAAATGTCGATGGGGAAAAAAAAATTCCTTGAAAACAACAAAGAATATAAAATTTTCGAAAAGCATATCCATACGCCATGAAAGAACTAGAGGTTATAACAACATTCTTACTTATAATAACACCATCATCCGAAAATAACTAGCAGATAAATAATTAATTTTGTAGCTTCTCTAAACTACAAATTTGCAATGGAAGTTCATAAGTCACACCTACAAAACTACTAAACATTGTCTGGTTACACTTTTTTCCTAAGAGGCTCAAGCCTTCATCGATAAATTTGGATTTTATCATACATTATTCTAGTTGGTACTTTTAGAAAAGCAAAATTTAAATGGGAAAAAAAATATATAACAGAGTTTAATTTGTTGTAGTTACGGTTGGTAATTGATTACCTTATTTGTTTTGTACCGTATGCGTAACATAAAGTCTAAACATAAACAAGCAAACAACTATGTAGTTTGAAAGCTTTTATATCCCACACAACGACGGAACTTCATAGGGATTATGGACCGGGGGTTATACTATAAATTTTACTAAAAACATAACTTTAACCCCTCCAGATACAAATCTTCAAATTTTAACCACTCTAATACAATAGTTCAAGTTCCGCAAATGATCCCACATCGAAGAATAAGAAAAATGATTGGTAGATATGAGATTATAAATAAGCCCAATACATAAATATATCTTGTTTATCCTTGGTTTATTTTTAATTAGACAAGGGCATGCTCAATTTGGACCGAGGGCATATATCGTTTTTGATCCAACAAACTATCAGAAACTAATGGTGTGTTTAGTTGTGGAAAATGTTTTCTAGTTTTTTATTTTTATTTTTTTTAAAAATGAAAGGAGTTTTTCATCTCTAGAAAATAAATAAAAATTTTAAAAACGCGTTCAAAACTAAAAAGTAGAAAACAATTTGAGGTTTTGAAAATTTAAGAAATGAAAAATGAAAAGTAAAATATAATAAAAATGTATTTTCTAATTTTTCTTTTCTATGAAAATAAAATTTGAACGCGTTTCATTTTATGTGTTATTTTACACTAAACATTCTAAAGCAATACGAAAGTCATAGGGGGCACTTCCCCCCGTCAATTGTGAACTACATCCGCCTACCAGACTCCAACAAACAATAGCATAGCAGTAGAGCCTTGGCCATATCTTGAAAGGCAGGCTTGTATTTGTTTCCCAATATTCTCCTTTCTTAAGTTTCTTTCCCGCCGGCGGCGGCAGGTACTTTCTCATCTTCCACTTCTCGCCAATTTCTATACCCTAATACCCCCACGATATCAGTCTTTCAATTTATATATATATATATATATTTTTATGGGCCTGCCTGCCTTATCATATACGAGTACAGTATATATTTATTTTATGAATGTGATCAACACCAAACAAGTGTTTGATGATATTCCTCAATGAGAAACTGCATCATATAATATTTCACTTGTGTTACTTAATTCAGTACAGTTTGTGATAGAATGTTTGTTGTTGCTTATTCTCTGAAATTAACAAGCAATAAGCAGAACACGTGTACGCGTGTAGATACCATATAAGCCGAATAATAAGCGATTCCAAACACCCACACTATATTTCACATATCAAGACCATTTCTTTTTGGGTTTTTTGAGTTTTACACAGTAAGCCCATCATTTTTTTTCCAAAACGTGCATATTTTGTACAAAGTTTGAAAGTTAAGTGGATATATAGATCAATGAAAAAGTACATGGTACAGCAACCAAAAGACCTAACTTCGTATGTATGTTAGATCCCGAGACATTTCTTTATTATGGATTCATTGTGTTAGCCATCTACTGTTTGGAGCCCCTCTTGTGTGGTGGTGGTTTCGATTACTTTATGAATGCTATGCCGATAATAGTCTGAATGTGTAAATAATTAAAATTTTTTTAGTAAAGAAAAACATTAAGTTTAAAGGTATTAAGTTAAAAGTAAAGTTATCTTAGTTTTATCCAAAGTCTTATTTATGTATCCAGCTTAAAAAGCTTCTATTCTATTGTGTGTGTCCAGATAACAAATATTCATATTAAGATATTCAACATATCCGGTTGTACTTTTGCTACAGTGACATCCATGTAAGTTGAAACGTCAGCAGAAAACCATTATAGTTACAATATTTGAAAGCTGGATACACACGTTATCAACATTTAAAGTTATACATAGTATGATTACTATAGATTTTGGCTATAGCTGGATACGTTCCAAGCACTTGACTGTATTTTGGTGGGTGTCAAATAGTAACTCAAACGCTTTGTTAGCACCATGAGCAGACCTAAATGCATGGCTGCAAATTAATGTCCTATTTTGGTGCGCATCTTGTTTCTTTTGCTACTTGGTGGTACTGGGTTAGTTGAACCAAAGTAACTGTTAATTGAACAACGTTTGATGTGTATTTGTGACATATTGTTAGCATGATACACAGTCGCATGTTAATGATCTGCTTGGGTTGTTGGGTTAAACTTTCAATGAATCAATAAACACCATTCGGATAAGCTAAACATCTTGTGTGCTTCAACAAATCAACAATGACCCTTCATCTCATGTAGTCTCACATGCATGTGGGTCACATTTGTGCGTGCTTTTTCGGCGGAGTGAGTGGATGTAGAAAATATTCCAATGTTGGTTAAGGAGTTTTCAGTGGTTTGAGATACCAAAAGTTTAGATTATTATGTATGCATGAGTGTTAAAAGGATAGCAGTCCTTTCTCAATTTCTGTCCTAGCTATATGTATCAATGTATGTAATTATGTTCTAATAACTGACAATTACCTTCAAATAGGACTAATGTTTGTGAAACATCTGAATGCACCACAACCTTACAGCTCTAAAGACTCCATAAGCTGTATTAAGTTTGGTCTTTCATTTGCTTATGCTTTTCTGTTTATGTTCATTTAGGTGTCTCATTTGTAAACAATATAACCAACATTTGGCCTTAACTACTTCTGGTCGTCTTTACTTATGCTACTAATAGTTCCATTATCTGTGGTTTCGTTTCAATTGTTTAGTTATCTGGTGAATACAATCTATTTTGTTGCAACTTACACATAGATTCGGTAGAAAGGTTTAATGGGCTTTTAACATTATGTGCTCTTCTCTATTATAGTACAAGAAATATGCGTAAAGTCGTAAACAAATAGAAATTTGGTGCAGATATCTTTTAGGAACAATGACATCAGATGGGGCAAAGTTAGGAGACAAGTTGATACTAAGAGGGTTAATGTTCCATGGTTATCATGGAGTGAAGCAGGAGGAAAAGAAACTGGGTCAGAAGTTCAAGATAGATGTAGATGCTTGGATGGATCTTCGAACGCCTGGTCACACTGACAACATGTCTGATACAGTCAGTTACACAGACATCTATCGGTAAGATTCACTTTACTTATGATTTTACTTTTAAATTCCAAATGAAGTTTAAGGTCAATAAGAATTTCAAATGAAGTGTTAAATTTTACTGTAACAGATTTGGGGTTTAAAGCTGTTCATTAATATGTGTTATAAAGTGTTTTGGCTTTGACTTGAGATTAATTATTTTGTTTTTAAGTTTTGTGTGTTAAAAAAGTATGGTCCTTCGTCATTCTAAGAACATGAAGATAGTTAAGAAAATATGTTAAGGAACACAGAAGAGGAAATAATTCACACAAACCCCAAACCATAAGAATCCACGAAAAAAAGTAACACAAATAGTAACTTTTAACAACTTGATTGTGCATTTGTAGATGCAATAGAACCAAGTGAGGTGCAATAAACCTTGTAGAGGTGAAATTGGCTGGAAAGACATCCAAGTGTTATCAAGAAATTTTTGAAGCACTTTTTTTTTTTTTTTGTAGTTTACTAAAAATCAGAGAACCATTTTAATATAAATAATCTTGCTATGTTAGCTGATCATACTTTCTTTTTGGTCTCTATAATAAAGTTCTTAAATACTTTTTGCGATTAGGATCTTCTGTATACTAACATATTTTACCTTTTCTCCTTTATATTCAAATGTGACAGCATTGCGAAAAATATCGTAGAAGGTCCTTCTCAGAATCTATTAGAATCGGTGGCTCAACTTATTGCAACTACAACGTTGAACAATCACTCACAGATATCCGCTGTACGTGTGGTAGTTGGAAAGCCTCATGTGGCGGTTCCTGGACCTCTTGACTATTTAGGAGTGGAGATTATCAGATATAGAAGCACCGATATGCCGATATAAAGTGCTTCTCTTTAGACCTTAGTGTATAAACATAATGTCCAATGTTGTTATGCTACCTCTTTTCTGAAACTGTTCTACAACTTGTTTTTCTTTTAGTTGGCCATGGGTTCTAACATTATTTGATGCAGAAATTTGATAGTTTGCTCTTCTGGTTAATGTAATATTACACTATATAAGATTTTCATTATCATATAATTTTGCAAAATGTCTACAGTAGGACTAGAAACTCTCACTTCTTAGTTGATGAGTCATCTTGAGTATCATTTTTCATGGTCTCAATAGAAAACCTGATAAATAGTATGATCTATTTTCAAAATGTCAAAACTTATGATCACCTATAGATAATACTTGTGAGATATCTAGCATATATTTGACCAATTTTTTTATTTTAACGGCAATTTTGTAACACTATTCCGACTCCAATACTCCTAAATTCACTAAATGTGAGGGATTGAACCTTGGTCTTTACCCAAATACTTGTGCTCTATATATTGGCAAGCCGTTGCTTATTCTTTTAACAAACTATAATTACAAGATTTGAATCGAAGTAGGTTTCCAGTTAACTCACTTGCACTACTGCAGTCTATAACTTCCATATATGCATGATAATATGACATATCTAGCTTTGATTGTATTTGTAAAACAAAATCATCCTCTCAAGGAAAGTAATAATAGACTTCGGAAAATCTATCAAGGTTCGAATCTCACTTCCTACATTTGTAAGAGTGGATTATTGGGAGGGTTCGAATTTGGTTGTTCAAAAAAAAAATTAAAAAAAAAAGATGTATATATTACGTATAAGGAAAATATTATGAATGGTAAGAGGCACACATGATTTACATGACTAAACATGATTTACATGACTAAACACACAGCTGTGTCGCACACGACATACGATATTTGGTTTACCAAGTGCTTTCGTCTCTTAACTAAACTTTATTTATTTTATACTTCATAGATAATTAGTATTGTCGGAATTCAGTTAAGATAACTATAATATTATTATTAGTTTTCCTTTTATTATATTCCATACTTTAGTGCTGTTTCCTGGTGTATTTGCAGAGTCAATAATTATTATTTATTATCTGTAGCAAATGTAGATGACTTTATAATACATTGTTTTTGGTCTGCCTCATTTTGTTTAAACAAAATCTTTGATAGTATTTATTACTCATCAAATCGTTACTTAATATTGTTTGTGTGCATACACGATTACACGGGTCTAAAGATTAGTTATCGTTATATGAAAAAGGATGCGTGATAAAATATGTGTAAAAAGAAATTCATAAGATGTTCTACTTTCATTACATCACGAAACGAATAACACACTTTATTATTTCTAAGACAGAGGATATTAGTAAAAGCACTCATGGATTCACTAGAGATGGTATACCGGATGTAGGAAATGTTACAAGGATGGATGTTGTGGGAGGCCTTGCTTTACAGAAAGTGAGTGCCAATAGAAGCTACTTCCGGTAAAGATTTACATTATGTTTGTTTCATGCTCTTTATTAGTCATATCTTGAGAAAAGTTTCAAACACCAACTTAGAAGTCAATACTCCTTATTTGCTTTAACATAAGGTCATCTTTTTTTCTTGATGAAACCTTTTACTCCCTGTTTGTTAAGGGGGTTTTTAGCTTTATAGCTGAGTTCAAAAATTTTCATTATTTGCAGGGCGATTGCAAACATGGATGTAAAACTTGATTTTATTCCTCCAGCGATCATCAACTTTGTTTCCAGACAACTTATAGGTAGCGGCTTCAAGCTTTTTAAAAAGGTGTAGTTCCAAATCACTTCAAACAACAAGCTTTCACATACATCATACTTTTGACTTTATAGTTTAAAGTTTATTATCCTCTAACAATTATAAAACTTTTTTTATATTATCATTGGTAACCACATGAACTATACAAGATTTTCTACAACTAAAGAAGTTATAACTCTAAACATTTGAAAAAATATGAAAACGGCCTGGTTTGACCTCAAAAGTCATACTAAACCTTTTCCATGCTAATAGTACATTTTACAACAGGAAGTGGCCTCTGTTACAAAAGGTGATGAAGATTTCAGTGAGGCCTTAAAAAAGCCATTCTATGGACGAATTCGTGAGGCATTATACTCAGAAAACAACGTACCTAACGGGGTTTCGAAACAAGATGATGTCGATATTTATCATGACGCTGTGCAACAAAACGATATCAAGATTGTTGATGAAGTTTTGGAACAAGAAACGGACAATATCGGTCAACCTGAAGAGCATTGTACCTCAAAGATAGAAGTGAATGATCAGACATCAATTTGTGAAATTGAGGAAGTTGGAGAAACTGAGAGGTCACATGAGAATAGTTATAGTAACAGATTATTATTCAATGATAAAAAGCAAGTTATTGTAACTAGAACATAACCCAAATCCATTGTTGTTCTTTGAGCCCACTCCGTTAATTCTTCAAAGGAACCGAACACCTCATCAGTTTCAAAGTCCCCAGCTTCGCATTCATATTCACCGTCTGCATCAGGTTGCTCAAACACATTATCCGGCACTTCAATACGTACGTTTTCTGGGTCTGCCCAAATATCCTCCAAACTATCCATCTGAAACAATTCAAGTAAACATCAACCTCATTAACTATTAATGGTGTCCATACTCTATATATATATATTTACATCTATACTCAATATATATATATATAAACAAAACGCTTGAAAAAGAAAGATACACAATACCATCAACTACAAATACTGTTAAAATATATATCTTGAAACGCTTGAAACAATACGCTTGAAAAAATACGCTTGAAACAATACGCTTGAAAAAATATATATCTATACTGAATAAATTTTTTTCAGAAACTTATATTATTTCAATATAGTTCCGCAACATATATACTATCTAAAAATGATGGGCTACCATCATTTTATCCAATCAAAGAATGGTTTGGTATGGCAAATTTTCATTCCCAAGGTCGACACAGTATGGTATGCATCACTGTTACTACACGCTGACTGACTAAGCTTGTGGTTGATGAAAACGAGGTGCCACGTCATCGGTATTAGCGGCGTCGTCTCCGCTAATGCCGATGACGTGGCACCTCGTTTTCATTAACCACAAGCTTAGTCAGTCAGCGTGTCAGCCTAGTCGGGGGTCCCACTATTAGCGGCGACGTCGCCGCTAATAACCTGGTGGGGTTGACCGTTGACCTGGTGGTGTTACCCAATGCCAATATTGAAGAATTTGAAGAAATTGAGAAAGTATGAAAGGGGGTTAAATTCAATCAGTGGATGTCCAGTACATATGTACTTTCTAGTTAGCTCAAGTGGTTGAGCACCTACCTTACAGACAGGAGGTCTTTTCAAGACTTCTAGAGTACATAAGAAGTCTTTCTATGAAGGCTTGTCTTGGATATACCTAAGTTCAAGTCTGAGGAGACAGGGTTTACCCCTATTGATCGTTGTGCCTTCGGGCGGATTAGTAGGGGGTTTTCCCCCATCGGGTATTTAAAATAGGCATTTCTACTTCGAGAGAGCTCTCTAGCGTGGACCCGGTTAAGACAACGTATGTTAGACATCCCGCTATCGAATCGCGACACTAAGTTCCAAACGAAATTCACTTTTCAAAAAAAAAAAGATATCCAGTATATATATATATATATATATATATACGGAAGTTATTTTCATTATTAGTTATTAAAGTATTAATTAATTATTGAATTATTAAAGTATGCTAAATAAGGAACATGATGTCAACTTTTGATCCTAAGGTCACAATTTAATAAATTTTCTCATCCAATGGTTTAGCTTTTTTTTAAAAATCTTTTCATACCCTCTTTTATAATTATTAGGAGATGACTCAAATCCCAATATATAATGTGATTAAAACTCTTAGATAGTCTATATTTATTCATTGATAAGTTATTTACCAATATACTCATGGCATATGGCACGAGAAAGAAACTTCCCCCACTAAACAGATCCCATCCCGTTTATATTTTTATGGCAGTTGATAATAAAATCATCATCGTTTATCAACGATCTCTCAGTAAATATATTTTTATCAATGTTTTTGTATCTCAATACTCTTTTGTATTCGTACTTTATTCGATATATGTCATTATTTTAATAAATCCAATGTTTGTTGTATGATTTTTAGTTTGTATAGATTTATAACTAGAATTGGAAAATAGGATTAAAAACAATATACTAATGATATAAAGGTATACAATTAAGTGTGTTTATTGTTTTATTGATGAATTACAGTTTGTGTGGATGGTAATTAATAATGTACATATAATAAAATAGTATAATACGATATCAAAAAATAATAATATATATCCAAAAGGAATAAAATCTTTCTAAAGGAATAATATCTATCAAATAGGAATAAAATCTATCCAAAAGGAATAAAATCTTTCAAAAGGAATAATATCTATCCAAAAGGAATAAAATCTTTCTAAAGGAATAATATCTATCCAAAAAGAATAAAATCTTTTCAAAGGAATAAAATCGGAATAAAATCTTTCCAAATTAATAAAATCTATCCAAAGGATTTCGGATAAATAGTGACAAACGAGAATGGAAGAATTCATTCAAAGAAGAGAAATAGAACAAGAAAACTCCATCATAGAGAGTACTTGAACTATCGTCCCTCAAATCATTGTTAACATAATCACTACCCTCATAGGATTGGATGGCGTAAAACCGTATATATAATACGATTACCAGCAGGGAATCGCCACCCAAATATCCTAACCTTCCTCAAACTCCCCCATGTTAGGTGGCATGGGACCCACACAACTCTTTTTATTTATATAATGATATTAGATTGCATACTCTAAAACAATATATGTTAATCGACGTATCATCAGTAATGAAGATTTGAAGATGCCACATAGGGGATACACAGAATGTGTTTGACAATTATACATTCGATATCATTATCATGCATCATCTTGTATCTTGTAGACATGATACTAGCTAGCTTGATCAGGAGATGCACTTTTTAACATGGTACAACTGAAATTACATAGCAATACGAGTTGTGTTTATTTATTCTTAATGGCAAATAGAGGATTTATTAATGTAAATTTAGTTATAAATCAATTTATAATAGATTGGGTAAATATGATAAATACTAATTTAAAGTTCGGTAAATATGAAATTTTTAGTTTTAGTTGGGTAAATATGTAATTAGAGTATTAATGTTGGGTATATATGAAATTTTCCTTAAAAAAGAAGTTATTTTTTCTTTTTCTTTTTCTTTTCTTTTTCCTTTTAACATTATCTTTTTTTATTTTTTTATTTTAAAAGTGGAAGTAAACCTTTGAATAAATAATCTTTTCATTATTTTTATTTATAGAGTTGCCTAGTAGAAGGTGTACTCGATATAAACTACTTAATAAGAAACTCTTATCATCTAAATATTTTTTAGAAAAAAACTTATTTATTCAGGTATATTACAAGTGAAATTTTTTTATACATGACAACCCCAAATTATGTCTAAGATAAATTTGTAACCTGAAACCATTTAACAAGACTTTTTACCTTAATCTATTTGTTGTTGGTTAATTTTTTTATTATATGATATTCATTTTTATATCGATCATTTTTACATTGATAACCGCGTCACTACTGTTTCCACCGCCACCACACACCTCCACCAGATACCACTATCATTGTTGATCACATGGGCATACGACTAGTCATTCAAATTTTGCCTAAACCTTGCTTTAATATATTGGTAGATAAGGTTTCTTTAGCAAATATCTTTTTAAAGGATTCAAATAATTTTTTTTAGAAAACATACTTTTTGTGTGGCTAATTTTTTTATGCTATAAGATGACTGCAATTTTTGACACATACATGATACGGTCACAACTTGACACAAAGTACATGGGTTTTTTTTTTTTAACGATCAATTGAAGGTTATTATTAATCACCAAATATTAGCGATGTACTGACCAAAACAAACCACAACCACCAAAGGTTAAGTACAATTACCAGCAAAATTAAAGAGTTATAGAGAAGCAACAAAACGTAAATAGTTACATAGAAGCAACACTAGGATGCACCAATACTCAACACAAACTACCATCCGATACAAATCCTGTCCAGGTTAAATTTGGTCATGAGTCTGAGTTGAGACTAAATAGGCTTGGGTCATAAATGAGTCGACTAATCTAACATGTTTAATACACGGTTTGACATTTGTATCCCATTTTACAACCCGCCATATATCCCGTTACAAACTACAAATAAAAAACTAAAAGTTACTATTTGAAATGTGCTAAATATTGTTCTATGTTTTTAATATATTTCTAAGCATCACACAAAAAAACACAAAATCCAATCAAGAAGCAAGATCCGTAAAATGAGTGAAATGTAATTAGCTTTTAAAAAACATAATCATATTCTGATCAAAACTGGGTGAGCTTGAATGTTTGCTAATATGATTATGAGCAGAAGTTAAATGGATGATATTGTGTTATATGATGAAAAACTAAATGCCTACTCAAGTCTCGGAGGAAAAAACCTCTCATTACTAGTGGTCTATGTTGGCATATGATCATATTATTATAAGTCGCATGTCTGGGAATAATTTAAACCTACGGGGTCACACTAAATGACACGGTAACCCGATAATAACAATTGATATATTAAAGTAATATATTAATTAGTTTGATCACGAAATAATTAATTAAACATAGTTAAAGGATTAATTATATTTAATTAATTAAAAAGGAGGATTAAAATGTGAAAATTGGAAAGTGGACTTGGACCTAAGTCCATTGGGGAGGCCGACCACATTAAGGCTTTCCATAGCCTTGATGTTGCTTAATTTCCAAGTAATGTTAACCTAATATTACCCTATAAATACAAGGGTTAATTCAAGGTTTTTCATTCATTTAATTCACAAACAAATCCTCTCTTCTCTCTCCCTTCTTCTTGTTTCGGCCGAACTCCCCATCTCAAAGGGGTTTTCGGTTTTCGATTTTTAAGTTTAAGGGTTTTAAACAAAGGGTTGTTTAGGTTCGTGATCGGGGTACTAACATACATTATTCGGGGTGTCTAGTGTGTGATCGTGGAGGGGTTTTGCTTTAAACCCTAAGCATAAATAATAATCTTATTATTATTTTCTTATTGGATCTTTGCATATAAGGTACACGTCTCAATTCTCTCTTTGTTAATTAATGTGATTGCATATATGTTTCAATTTCTTTCGTTGCGCTTATTCGTGATCTTGAATGTTTTATGTGTTCATATTCTAACAGTGGTATCACGAGCCACATATGTGATCTATTAATTACAAAGATCAAAACTTGAAGGGGGGTTTAAGGGTTGGTTGATTTTTATTAATTGTTAAATAATTAAAAGGTTGTTTTTCATATTTTTTAATTAATTAAATCAGATCTTGATTAAATAAAAATTAGGGTTTTGTTTAATTAAAGTTTTAACCTTGTTCAATGGAGATTGAAACCCTCAAACAAGTTTTGAATTGTGAATTGATATAAATTATGTGATGAATTGCATGGTTATGTGTATCATTTTATTTAATATTGTTAAATAAATAGTAAAATCACAAGAAATTCATGCAAAATTTTATTGTGATTTTACTGGATATATAAAGAGTTATATTATGCAAAGCATGTTGATCCAATAATTACAGTTAATTATTAGATAATTATGTGACAATGTGATTTTTGCGTGTAAATTTTCTGATGTGCGACAGTTTACTAGAAAAATCATATAAAATAATTTGTAATGAGTTAGAAGTCTTACTTTGGACTGTAGAAGCCCAACACATAGGGCTACAACTTTGTAGTTTTGTTCGAAATCTGAATCAGACCAGAAACAGGAGTAAACTGGTCATCAAGCTGCTGGAAATTTCCAGACAGCATGTATATGTGTTTTATTTGCAACTTGATTTGTTTAAAGGCTTACGCAATCAAGGTAACTTGATGCATGTGGTCCTCTTCTTCGGAAGGGGGAGCCGAAATTGAACTTTTGCATGAACCATAGTGACCATGTTTAGGTGGCCCACCTTAACTTGTTACTTGATTAAATAGTTCGGTAATTAGCAAGTTTATTAATTTTTGTATTTTGTTTATAAGTTATATAAAGGTGATGCAAAAATTGGTTTTGGAAATAAACTTGACTAAGAACTATCGAAATAGAGATTTCATTAATAAAATTGGAGTCTTGGAACCTTGAGATACACCGGCTCACCCATTTGAACAAACTCTAAGAGAGGTATAAGTCGGAGTGCGCTAGCCTTCTAAAAGGGCGGGTTTTTAAATCGCGTTTATCGCATACCTTTGCCCTTGCGCTTCTTTGTGCGTTCAAATGGAGCTACCGAGCTCTTTTGTGTTGTAAGACTATACAAATGATTTTATTAAATATTATGTTTCGAAGATTATGCATGAGTCTTCAAACATAAACTTTTGATTCACATCAAATGCATTACCCATTTAAAGTTAAGTCAATGCCACCCACTTTTCTAAGAACACTTGCCAGTGCTTTTTGCTCTACGTGAGACGTAGGTGAATTGTATCTCTTCAAGGTGGATTACCACTGGTTGTGAGACAGCGGTGGACTATCTACATGTTCTTAATTGGGCGACTTAAAACGAGTTAAGAGGTGAGACCTTAACCCGTGGCATAATATGGGACAAAACATGTTTACAAAACACTTAATACCCCTTTACAGTGTTATTGTAAGTCCCATAAACCTAGGAGTTGCATGAATGCAATTATCGGTTCTCGATTACCTTTTGAATGCCGTCATTTCTAGCAGATCAACTGATGAAATGATTGTATGTCAAGTTGGATCCTAGCCTTAGTGAAAGTAATTTGTTAGATGAATTTAACAAGGGTAAAATTACATTTCTTAAGGATAATTATCGGAATACTGATAATTGAACTTTTTGTCTGTTTTGTAGATGGCAACGATCAATACCACTCAAAACATACATCAATCGGCCTTCAGGCTGATGTTGGAAAGGGAAAAGCTTTTTGGACTGAATTTCAATGATTGGTATCGTCAGCTCCGGATTGTTTTGAGAGCTGAGAGAAAATACCAAGTCCTTGAAGAGCCAAGACCCGTTGCTCCTGCTGCCAATGCTTCTAATGAAGCATTAGCGGAATATGCGGCTGCATATGATAGACATAATGAGGTCGCTTGTCTGATGTTGGGAAGCATGAATGCTGACCTACAAAAGCAATTTGAGCATTCATTTCCGTGTGATATGCTTACTGAACTCAAGTCTATGTTCGAGAAGCAAGCTGGCGTGGAGTTATACGATCTTATCGATGTACTCCATGACTTGCGACATGAACAAGGAACACCGGTGAGCGCTCATATCCTTAAGATGAAAGGATACTTTGAGCAGTTAGAAAGGTTAAATTATCCTTATGCAAAGCAAGTACAAATTGGTTTGGTTCTCAAGTCCTTATCTAAGGATTTTGAAGAATTCGGACGCAATTATACTATGCATAGCATGGATAAAACCGTTCCGGAACTTCTTGCAATGGCTGTTGAATTTGAAAAGAAGTTACCAAAGAAAACTGCTACTCCCAACTGTCTCATGATAAAGGGGGGTAAGGTCCAAAAAGGCAAACAACCGAAGGGAAAGGGCAAGGCTGACGGTAAAGGAAAGCAAGTTGCTGCTCCTAAACCTAAGAAGACCCCTCCGGCGAAGAAGGAACATCCCGCTAAGAACCTACCTTGTTACCATTGTAATGAAGTGGGTCATTGGAAGCGGAATTGTCCCAAGTATCTTGCTGAGTTGAAGAAGAAGCAGCCCGGTACATCCGGGACTTCAGGTATATTCTTCACCATTGAATTATATTCATTTTCTAAGCGGAATTCATGGGTTTACGACACTGGGTGTGGTACTCATATCTATAATTCTTTACAAGGGCTTAGAAGAGGAAAGAAACTGAAGTCAGGATCTTTACAACTGTTCGTGGGAAATGTCCTACCTGCAGCTGTGGAAGAGATCGGCGATTATCATTTGGTTTTACCTAGTGGTTTAATAATTGTCTTGAACGATTGTCATTATGCACCCTCTATTACTAGAGGTGTTATTTCAATTTCTTTATTGAAAAACAACGGTTACATTAATTTCTTTAATGATATTGGAATTTCAGTTTCTCGAAATAATGTTCATTATTTTGATGTTATTGCTTGTGATGGTATTTATGAAATTGATATGCGTGGTTGTGATTCAAAGGATAATTCAATGTATCAAGTTAGCAAACGAGTCAAGTCCACTTTGGACTCGACTTATCTTTGGCATTGTCGGCTTGCTCATGTTGGCAAGAAACGCATTGAAAGACTTCAAAGGGACGGTGTCTTGCAATCAAATGATGAATCATTTGAAAAATGCGTGTCTTGTGTTTCTGGCAAAATGACAAGGAAACCTTTTCCAAATAAACGGGAAAGGGCTAAAGATCTACTTGGACTAATACATTCGGATGTATGTGGCCCATTTAGACATGTGTCAAGGAAAGGTGCTAGCTATTTCGTCACTTTTACGGATGATTTCAGTCGTTATGGTTATGTTTACTTGATTAAGCATAAACATGAAGTCTTTGAAACATTCAAGGAATTTAAAAGTGAAGTGGAGAATCAACTCGGTAAAAGCATCAAGATCCTCCGTTCGGATCGAGGTGGTGAATACTTGAGTCAAGAGTTTAAGGATTATCTCAAAGCTTGTGGAATAGTTCAACAGCTTACTCCTCCATATACTCCTCAACACAATGGTGTTTCAGAGAGGAGGAATCGAACCTTGTTGAAAATGGTTCGATCAATGATGATTCATACGACTCTTCCTTTTTCGTTTTGGGATTATGCCCTTGAGACTGCTGTTCGCATTCTCAATATGGTTCCAACTAAGAAAGTTGACAAGACACCGCATGAATTGTGGCATGGGAGTGTTCCTCAATTGTCTTACTTAAAGGTCTGGGGATGTGAGGCGCTCATGAAACGAGATACGCTTGACAAGCTTGCACCTAGATCTGTTAAGTGCATCTTTGTAGGATACCCAAAGGAAACGATGGGTTACTACTTCTACTTTCCTACGGAAAATACTGTCAAGGTTCATCGATGTGCTGAGTTCTTTGAAAAGAAACTCATATCTCAAGAAGACAGTGGGAGGATTGTTGAACTTGATGAGCATCAAGAAGATGTGTCAACTTCTAAAGATACTAGCAATCTTCAACTTGGGGAGGAAAATGTTCAAAGAGATGAATCTTAAGATGAACTTCAAGTTGAAGATGAAGCGATTCCACTTCGTAAGTCCTCAAGGACTATATGTGCTCGTGAAAGATTAAATCTTATGATTGAGTCTGAACAACACGTGGTAGGAGATTTGAATGAACCTCTTAATTTCAATGTTGCATTATCAGATCCAGAATCTGAAAAATGGCTTGAAGCTGCAAATGTGGAAATGAAATCCATGAAAGATAATCAAGTCTGGAGCTTGGTTGATCTTCCACCAAATGGTAGAACCGTTGGGTGTAAATGGATCTTCAAGAAGAAGACCGACATGGATGGAAATATACACACCTATAAAGCTCGTCTTATGGCGAAAGGTTATACTCAACTCTTTGGAGTTGATTATGAGGAAACCTTTTCTCCGGTTGCGGACATTAGAACTATTAGGATCATCTTAGCCATAGCGGCGTACTATGACTTTGAGATATGGCAAATGGATGTCAAAACCGCTTTCTTGAATGGTTTTCTAGACGAGGAAGTCTATATGGACCAACCTGAAGGTTTTGTCGATCCAAAACATCCCAACAAAGTATGCAAGCTTCAAAGGTCCATTTATGGACTAAAGCAAGCATCAAGGAGTTGGAATAAAAGGTTTGATGAAGAGATCAAAAAGTTTGATTTTGTTCAGAATCCTGATGAGCCATGTGTATATCGCAGAGCTAGTGGGAGTAATGTTACTTTCCTTGTCTTGTATGTCGATGACATATTGATAATAGGAAATCACATTCCAATGTTAAAAGACGTTAAATCTTATCTTGGAAAGTGTTTTGCTATGAAAGACTTGGGTGAAGCAGCATTCATTCTTGGAATCAAAATCTATAGAGATAGAAGTAACCGGTTGATCGGATTAAGTCAAAGTGCGTATATAGATAAAATCTTGAAGAGATTCAAGATGGAAAATTCTAAGCGCGGGAACTTGCCTATGCAAGAAGGACTTAATTTATCCAACAAGAATGGTGCTTCTACACCTGAAGAGGTGGAGCGTATGAAGAGAGTTCCTTATGCTTCGGCGGTGGGTTCTATCATGTATGCGGTTAGATGCACTAGACCTGACATTGCGTTCGCGCAAAATATTGTAAGCCGATATCAGCAAAATCCCGGAGAGGATCATTGGACTGCTGTGAAAAACATTCTTAAGTACATGCGTGCTACTAAAGAATTGTTTTTGGTGTATGGAGGAAATCCGGATCAAGAGCTTAAAGTCACTGGATACTGTGATGCTGGATTTCAGACTGATAAGGATGATACCAAGTCTCAGTCAGGGTATGTCTTCATTTTAAATGGAGGAGCAGTAGATTGGAAGAGCAAGAAGCAATCTACCGTTGCTATGTCTGCTACAGAGTCTAAGTATATAGCTGCTTCGGATGCAGCAATGGAAGCTGTCTGGATCAGAAAGTTTATTTCTGGGCTTGATGTGATGCCATCAAATAATACACCTATGGATCTGTACTGTGATAATTCTGGAGCAATTGTCATTGCCAATGAACCTGGGGTTCAAAAGGGTGCCAGACATTACCAAAGGAGATATCACTATGTTCGAGAGCAAATCGAATCACGTGAAATCAATTTACTCAAAGTTCACACAGATAATAACTTGGCGGATCCTTTCACAAAGGCATTGTCGAAGGGAAAGCTCAACAAGCATGCAGAAGGCTTAGGTCTTAGATATTGCTAAGTTATTTCATGTAAATCTGTGATTAGTATTTGGATAATGGGATGTTAAAAAATTGTTATTTTCAATAAATGAATTTTATACGCGGTATAAGTGGTTTCATTTTTATAATAATTGTGTCCTGTATTTGCATGTTTAAATCCATGAATATTAGTTGGATATTCTAAATGTCTATTGTCGATTAATTATATGGGAATATGATTAAAGTAAGACAATTGTGAGAGATTGGTGAAAATATTTAAGGGAATATTTTGAAGATGGTGGATCGTACCAAACTCAAATGATATTCAAAAGGTGAATATTAGACTTACCCCACAGAACGAATTATCATTTTATGGATCGACGTCATTATTAATAAACCTTGAAGCGGTGTTGTCAAAGACTCAAAGTGATTTGAGATTTATCCCTACCGTTCGAACTTGCAGGTAGCTAAATTTCAATTCTCTTTCTTTATTATATATTATTTATTATTTATTATAAAAAAGTATAATATTTTTTACAGTTAACAATATATATAATATATCATGAGTATCACTTTAACAAAACAATAGTGTGATTTGTTGTTTATAAATCAAATTTTTTATGTATTTTTGAACTTATGAATATTTTATTAATGTTTTTAGGTTTATTTTATTTAACTTTAATATTTGATTGTTAATTTTAGAATTTAGATTAATCGCAAATTAATAGTCGTTCTTGAAAAATAACTTTTGCTATGTTTAGTGATATAACATTTATCGTCGTTTTTAAAGATTAGTTTATATATTATAAACTCGTTGTTCAACATATATATATATATATATATAATTTGTTGCGCTTGACTTATGGGCCTTTTTTGGCGCTCGGCCAATACCTATAAATCTTTAGGGACGGCCCTGGTAATACTAATTATTAAATGGCCATAAGCCGTCACTTTCTTCATACGGGGTGAGTCGATAGCCGTATCTAATTGTGGTACCGGGGCTTAAGTTCCCCATAATAATATCTACTAAAAAAAACTAAGAAATTTTTTTTGAAAAGCTTATATTACCAGCAATATTTTATACCAACAGATTGAAAATAAATCATTAGAATAATTCGTAATATATAGAGGCATTAATTGTAAATCATTAGAAAATCAAGATAGTAAAAAACTTTAGGAAACGTAAGAGTTGGATTGAGAGCTGGATTCATAAAAGACCTATAGTGTCAAACTACCATAAACATATATGCTTGAAATTACTACAGATTCAAGTCTAGAAAATTTTATAAAAGAGAATTAGTATAAGAATACAAGCCTCATTAGGATAGCAGAACACTAATCAGAAACAAAAAAAAATAATACATCAACTACTACAAGGAGAATGCCAAAAAGCACATAATGAGAACAAATGAAACCTATGAATGTATTTGCATTGGGTGGAGATTATGGTCTACTTCACCACTTTAAAAGACCTTCTAGAGATGACACTTCCCCGGTGAAAGAAAGAACCTAGCAGGAGGATTCAAGATCATGAATGTCCTGATTCATTCGTCACTAAAGGCACGACGCTTTCAATATAACTTGTAACTTGATCAAACTTGACGGTTTTGGGTCGTAGAAACTGATAACCCATAAAGTATTTCACTGAGTTAAAAACTTCCAGTCTTCATATCAAATCAAACACAGGCACACCTATCATATTCCTAGATGGCCTTTTCGGGTAAAACAAAATCTCTTCCGATTTACCAGGCCTCGATGGAAAAGGCCCGTCTAATTAAATCAACCCATGACTTGGAAATAGAAAAATATAGGTTTTCTCACCCAAACACGAATTTCATAATCTTCTAGCTAATACCCAAATTAAGATACATTTCGTTACGTACTTTCCACCACACGATCATGACAAAGAACACCTTACAATCCATCAACTTAATTTCATAACTACAGGGATGTTCAATTTCTTCGTATTCTTCCCCTTCCTAGTATACCTAGTCAAAGGCACAAATGCAAAAGCCTCATTTGGAACCTTAATTATCTTGTAGGCGGGTCGATGTGTTTGATTGGAAGTACGAAAATTAAGGATATCTTGTATGATTTCAATTGGGAATGAAATTGATTTTGTTTGGTGGTTTGATTGCTTCTTCTTCTTTTAGGGTTTGGGTTTCCATTTTTTGGGAAGATCGAGCAGAACAAAATATTTTTCTTTTAAAAAAAAACATTGCAGGTTAGACTGGACTAAGACGACTAGATATCGGCCTATCGGGTATGAAGACAAAGACATGACATTTGGTCTATTTTGAATTTGACTTTTAAATACTTAATTTATTAGATTGACTTATTAAGCAATCAAATCGCTTAACTTATTAACCAATTAAATCGTTTAATTTTATCAAATTGACTTTCGCTTATGTCATCATTTAGATTAACTATAAATTAAAAATCCTAATAATCATTATCCAAATATATTATTGTATTAGTATTTATATTATTTTGTAGAAAAAGTCTCATTAATTTATACTTTTTTGGTTTCCATCAATATTTTACACTTTTTAACCTTAAATACTTAATTTATATTTATTTTTAACCATCAACTTGAGAACTTTTTTTAAAATTTATAATCATTTAATTAGTTAAAAATAATTTCAATATATTAAATATTGTCTACAAAAGATTATTTCAAAACCTAATTGTAGAAGCAATTTCTGATAGGCTTTTGTTGTCCGTTGTAATACAATTCAAAGGGTTGATTATGATGAAAAGAAGACATCATCAAGGTCGTGATGACGTCATCATCACTTCGTGATGACGTCAGCACAAGGCAGCAGTTCGTGCGAAGGAGCTCGAAGCCCATGAACATGATAGAAGCTCAGCCCATTCGATAGCCTATATATACACGACTTTGGTTACAATTTAGCATTAATGGTTTTAGACTAGTCAAAAAGCTATTCATAGGATCGGTGTAGAGATCTATACACCGTGTCCGCCCATGTAATTCATTATTATTGTCATCTCTTTGATTGTAATCCGTAATCATTGAGATGTTTTCTATACGGATTTATCATTATATTGTAATCGAGATGACTGAATAATAAAGGAATTCGTTTTTTATCTCTTGTTCTTTGTTCAATTCGTGCATATATGTTCATGTTTATTCAGAATCCTCAAAGACAATTACAATCGGATTCCGCACGTTTGTAGTTGCTTAGATCACGATTTGAACGGTCCTCGTGTTTCAACACTAATGACTTATTAACATATTAGATTTGATTTTTATAAATTATAAATATTAATATTTAGTTTAATATTTAATATAAAGACAATTTGAACTCTAGATACATATCCAAAACATAATAACAGATGACGATATACAACATCGTTCTGCTAAAAACAATAGGAATCACAAAACATGCGATGGTCACAGAACAAAACACGATTTACAACACAGGGTTACTTGAATATTAAATCGAATTCAATATGAACTTTATTGAAGATTCATTACATCTCTCAAATCAAAAAGGTACATAATTTTCTTTTCTTTTTTTGTATATTAGGTTTGCGTATTAATGTTTAAAGCTACAATTGTCACTCAAATCAAGGGACCTAATTGTTATCAAAGAGTATGGAAACAATCTTAATTGTTATCTAATTATCATAGGACAGGTGATTGAAAATAAACCTATACGTGTTATGGATCCGCATCATGATTACATACATATACTTGAATGTCAAATACATGATCAAAAGTATGTTTATATTTTAATTCTTAATTATTTTTCATAATAATATCACATTATGAGTACAACTGGTTTCAAAAAGTTATATAATAGAGATTTTATTATAACATGTGCCTTGTGGAATGAATATGACAAACAATTTCATCAATATGTCTCAGCTAATAATGACAGTGACGAACATATGATTATTGTACTACTACTTGTAAAGTGTAACACTTAAAACCCTATATCTTCAAAATTATAAACTTTTATGACTTAAATGTATGAAAATCTAATATTCATAATATAGTAAACCCCGTGTCCAATGTTAGACACGGGTCTAAAATCTAGTAACTTGATTATTTGAGTATAAATATCAAGTAAAAGATAAATATGTATTATCAAATTGTTTATATAACTGCATGTTGTAAATATACTTAATCCACGACATATGGGTTCACAATTTTTTTGATTATTTAACAAAATTTTAAGAAATTGGCTAAAGCAAGACACCAGATCAAGGTTTTGACTACCTACCTAGCTTTTATTTTTATTTGTGTTTGTGAGATAAATAATAGATCATATAATTAATGCATTTACTTTTCAAAAAAAATTATAATTAATGCATTTTGTTAGTAGGATACTGAGTGTAAAACTAGGCCTAGCTAAATATATTGGGCTGGTAAAAGGTGCTCATTTAGTCATATGACTGAAAGCCCAAAAGTGGGCCAGGGAAACAAACTTCCCTTTTCAACTCATTGTAACAAAAGGCGCTCAATGTGCTCTTAACGATTAATAAAAGGGAGCTAATTAGATGTATAGATTTTCTTTTTTCTGAATGATATATCTGAGCTTAACATTACTCGTCCGTAACTATTCCAAAGAAAAACAAATGGTAATTTCCGAAAAGGCCCATGTCTCCAGCCCGGAAAGTATTTTACTCCACATGATCCTGATTCGAACCTAAGACCTTAAAGTCTCAAATACTTTAAGTAATAATCCCTATTGATTATAGTTACATGTAGTTGAAGTAGTCAATGGGTGACCGGTGTTGCATACAAGGGATCAAAAGCGACAAAGGGGATGTTATTCTAAATCTACTACTCCCTCCGTCTCATTTTAGTTGTCATGTTTACTAACTTTGACCGTAAATAACTTTGTTTGTACTATATAGTAGTTGATGAAACTTATATGAATGAAAAATACATTAAAAACCCAATCCATTCATATATTTTATATCAAGTGTTACATGATACAAACAAAGTTATTTACGGTTAAAGTTAATCAACATACAACTAAAATGAGATAGAGGGAGTAATAAAAATGGTGTATAAATTAAAATACTCATATATTCATCAGTAAAAGGATTGTAAGAAAATGTTTCTGATTTGTTGTTTTCTTGAATGACCCCACAAGCTCTCTCTCCATGCACATGCACATGTACAATGTCAGTCACAATAGTCTGCTATCGATCATTTGTGTTCTTGGAGTTTGGCACGCACGCTTTCCTATTCCTACAAATATGTATATATAATAATGTGTAGATGTAAATAGATAGATACATATATATATACTTAGCATTAATAGTGGGTGGGGGGGAGGTAGTAGGAGTTGGCATTGTCCAATTAAATAGGCAGGTAAGGTTGGCATTTATTTCGACAAATCGGATGAATATATCTTTCTGTAAGTAATAAAACTGTTCTTCTTTATTGTATGTTCATGATCATTGTACGTGTTTATATATAATAATAAAATAATATAATATAGTTATACTTTGGCTTTTTTGAATTTATAACTCAATGTCAATGATACCGTACGTCATCGATCTATTTGATGTAGGCAATGTCTTTATCGATGGGTAAGTAGACTGTTTGTTGAAAGACCATTCGACTAAACAATTATTATATATCTAAATATATATAAATTGCCAAATTGTTACTCAAGGATTATAAAATGAAAAATGAGCTTCAATCTTTTCTCCACCCAAACTATAATTGTGTTTGAAAGTTAGATTATTATATATATATATATATATATATATATATAGCAACAACCAATTCCCTTTGTTTTTCGTTTTAGCCTAGTTTTTATTATTATAATAAAATAACCAAACAAGTATGAAATTAATAGCGCAATATGATATGGTTTTAACTTTTTTTACATGGGAATTTTACCTCAGACGCGTATGATGTGTGATAATTGCACAACGAAAGTGTCTCGCACTAAGCGGATCCTAAATAGTATTTCTCACCATACCACCTCCTTAATTGGAAAATACCGTCGAGGAGAACATACCAAGGCTCGAACTCGAAACCTTGAAGTAAACTCCCCCGGGGCCCCACATAGCAGGTTTAGTGAAACACCTCTGGCCACTGTGGTTTAACCCAGTGGTTATGATATGGTTTTAACTAATTTGCTGAATAAATGGACTTTTATAGAGTATTAAGCCATTAAGTTAATTATGGCAACTTTGAACTATGGTCTTATGGATGACATTTTATTTTGTTCGAATTTTTGTTGGTGAAATAACTGGGCCTTAATTCTTTTTGGGAGCCCGTTTGATGTCTACAAGCTTGACAAAGAAAACCCAACTATAATTATATAAAGACGGTCTGAGCCCAATTGCGCATAGATTCTAATAGGAGGTTAAAAGTTCTTTTTTTTTTGTTGATTTTGAGCTGGGAAATGAAATACAAGGGGTTTTGACTCTTTTGTATTAGGGGATTAAGATTCAATACAGGGATAATACAAAGTTGCGCAACAATGCACATTAAAAAAACATGTACATAACATTGACTAATTATTTAAGCAAAAATTTTATACAAAAATTTAACATTACTACATTCAAAACGTGTTTAAAAATATTTCAGTATTACTAACTTAATCTTTTGTATGCATGTATAAGAGTTTCCTCGTAATGCTGGGTCTCGTAATCATGACTCCTGCTCGGCTAATCTGGATGATTAACGGACTATTGGAGCATAATCGTGCCATCGGTACTACTATACCACCCTCCTCGCCCAACAAGAAAAACCTAAATTTTGGTTTCATGTGATCATAAGACTTAAACTCATGACCTTCTCAATATGTATTTCGGTTAAATGTAGTTTTAAAGTCCTACACAATTCGATCTCAACTCTTTCTCAATGTCATGTATCAACGTCACATCACAACTTTCTGATTTCATATTTCATAAGATGTCACTATCAATCATACTTTTTCTCTGAAGATTTGTGACAAAAATGATCTCGCTCAACTAATTAAGCTACACATAGCTAGTATTCCTAATATTAACTAGCTATCAGTGAGCCTTCCAACAAGACGCGGATCGCCATTCCCAAATTATCGTTTGATTGATATCTCTACATCCATTTGCCTTTACTTTCTTTCTAGTGCATTTAATTTCTATAGTGAAATCCTGGTATGTATAGTAAAAGATTCCGAGTTTAACCGAAAAAAATTATTAGCACATATCCTAGCTTGAATATTTCATAAAAACGTTTTCTGAATTTCATTCCATGGTATATTTATATACCTAAAATAATAAAAAGATAAGATGAGAAAAAGGAATAAATGTCGTAATGTTGGCAAGTATTTTGTTTCTAACGGCATTGTATATGAAAAAACTAAAAAAGTCTAGCAACATGCTAAAGAATTACCGATTAAGTATATTTTTGTCCTTCTAACGCCAATGCATACTAAAAAAGCTAGGAATTAAGATAGTGAAGATACTAGAGAATTAGCTAGCTAGAGAGTTTAAACTTTAAACATAACAAATCTACGGATCGATCCATATATTTGCCAATCGAGACGTACATTAGATATTTACATACACCATCTACAAATCCAATTAAAAGAGTAGAAGAGGACTACAATATAGTCAAAAATATATAACTTCTGGTATGTAGCGTTTATATAAGGTGGAAGTAGTTAAGTTTAGCAAGAAGCTAGAATTGATAGGATGAACTTTCTTTTTTCCTCATCTATAGATGGCATTGAACTTGTTAGTATATTTCGAGCTGATCTTTATAATTCTTTAAACTCAAACCTTATATATCACTACTAATTTAGCTACTTAATTTAACTCAACTAAAAGATAGATTTGAGACTATATATAAGTCTTGAGTTCAAATTCGGCGAGTTTTATTGCTATGGGTTTTTGGGGTGGGTATTTCCCAGAGCGAGCTTTGGCTATCAACCGTTGTTTGTTGTACATTATAAGTGTCTTCCGCCAGGTAAACCCGATTATTGAGACATTAATCTTTGTTATGCTTTAAAAGACTCACAATGAGTCAAACACATTTTCTTACTCGAATAACTACTGCATGAAATTACAATTCATTTACAGCACATTTATATCAAATATATGATGAATTTGACAAAAAAGAAATTAATGGTATCAATAAATTTGACCATCCTATTTCTGTAAAACAAGAAAATAGACTATAGAGGTAATCATTACACCTAGTTTTCATCACAAAAGATGGCAGTTTTGGGGAGACAAAACAAAATAATATACAGCATTTCATACTACACAAGTTTGATTATGTAAAATAGAAACAACTAAAACAAACAAAACACTATTTGTACATGGACCCATCTCCTGGTCTCTATCTATTCATTTTGTGGCAAATAATTTTGCAAATAATAACAATATTATCAAATTTTAGCAAAAACAAAACTTATAGTATAATTAATTATAATCATATAGTTTCAAGTATAAATAAAATTATGATATAGCATCTCAAGTAATATGTAGTATCATTACAATGAAGCAAGAATCAGATTAGAAACACTAGAAATGAGGTTGTTTTTGGCAATATATATATATATCTCCAAAGATAATTATATATGGATGTGATTACCTTTGAAACCCTAAGGATCAATTGTTGTTGGCCCATCATCCGTTCCGGCGCCTCGAGTTTGTTGGAATTGCGGGTGTTGGCCAATACCTCCGGTGGATATATTCATAGCAAGAACACCGGCTGAAGTGTCGTAACTATTGTTGACATCAAAAGCCCTAACGACAGAAGTTTGTTGATCCCTAGTTGTGAAAAAGGGTGGGTGGTGGTGGTATAGATGGTCTCGAGTGACCCCACCACCACAACAGGAAATCAAGTTGTTTCCTAGGGTTTGGTGGTGGGTTGCTGCCGCAGCTGCTGCGGCGGCAGCTATAAGTTCTTGAGCGGCAGTACCGCTCAAGTTATGGTTCTGGTACTTGGAAAGTTCGGATTTTGCATATGTAAGATCCATTTGAAGCTGGCGGAGTTGGTGTTGGAGGAGGGAGATGACACCAACACAACCATATACCGGATCCCGGAGACGCATGTCCGCTTCGTATGCAAGCGAGTTCACGGCGTCTTCACGTTGGTGAGGATGGAGTTCATTCAGAAGCTTTGTCACGTTGCTAGCTCCAAACACTTTGTGAACATTAGCAAATTTTTGAGGCTGGTCTGGTGGGAAATAAGGTGCAAAAACACATTCTGGTTGGCATTTTCGCCTTAAAAACTTGCAGGCTGCACATGGCGAATTTGAAGATGATGCCATTATTTATTTTCACAATTATTCTTGCACCAGTTGTGTTCTTGTAATAATTAATAGATATATTTCCTGCAACAAAATTTGTACAACATTATAATCAAAGTTACTAAATTCACAAAAAATAATTAGAAAACTTAAAAAATAAAACTTGATAAAAACTATTTCAAAATGAAACTCATAAGTTTTTTACTAGCTTGTGATCAAGTAGATTACACAAACCTAGATCTGATACTGATAACCCTTTTGCTCACCGATGACTACGGTGATTATTTTAGATCCGGTTTTCGTATCTGGTAACCTTTTTTAATATCTCTTAACAAACAAGTTAACTCTGACGAACGGAGTTAACTCGTTCAGAGAAAAGAACTAGTAAAATGGAAGAAAAAAGTGTGGAATTATATATATATATTATGATGAAGCTAGAGGGTGATTTGGAAATAGCTGAATATTGATGAAGAGAAGCCAATTAATTAAGAAGATTGGATCTCGTGAAAGTGAGGAGAAGTTGTTGTTTCAAGACGAGGGTTTTGAGGGCTTAGATTTGTAAAATGCTTCTTGGGATAACAATCATTGATGACTTTTTTGCACATTGAATTATTTATAACTATAGTTTTTTTGAAACTACATTACAAAACTTTATGAAATGAGAAAAAGACACTTAGTTACATCAATTGTGACTAAACAAAGGATAGAAATTTTGGTTGTACAAGTTAACAAAACATTTTTAAAATTCTAGTGAACTCAAAAGATCCACTAGATGGAATGTTGATACATCATTGACTACATTATTAAATGGTAATAATCATACTATATACATTGAAAAAAATTATTAAGCATATATAAAGTGAAAGTATAATATAACCTGAATTCTATATACTCTTCTTGGAGTTAGGAGTTGGGAGCAAAGAAGGAAGGAAAGATATGATGATGGCCTCGATCTCTTCGGTCAAACCCCTTTTTTTCTCTCTTTTATTCTCTTTCTCTCACTCTCACTTACAATCACACAAACAAACTCCTTTTTTTATTCTTCTATAAATAAACTTTAAAGAGAAAACAGTGTGTGAAGTAAGAGATGAATTGAAGAAAAATTTGGACCTCAAATCTTTCTAACCAAAAAGACAAAAAAGAAAGTTACAAAAAGGTTTTGATGAGTGGCTGGTCAGCTTAGCTTTTTATTTTTTCTTCTTGAACTTGAGAGACAGAATGGACTTAAAATAATCTTATGAAATGTCTATCTAAGCTATAGCTAGCTATCATAGCTACTACCTGTTCACTGTAGTGTCAGCTAGCCCTTACTACTGTTGTGTTCTTTCAAGTGTAAGTGTTTATTGGTAGCTTTCTTGGTGAATAAAGGATGGATATAATTAATGGGTTTTTTTTAGGGTTGTCAAGAAAAAGGAAAGTTTCAAGTCTTTCTTTGTGGTGAATAAATTATAAAGTGGATATATGTAATTAAAGAGGTTTCAAGAAACAAGAAAGTTTGAAATCTTTCTTGGTGAATAAAGGAAGATATAACTAATTAATGGGGTCTTTTTAGGGTTTTCAAATAATTGAGATACGGAGTATATATGAAAAGGAGAAAAATTAGAAAGGATATTTTACTACTATATTTGTGTTTCTAAGATTAAAAAGTTAAGGTTTTGATAAACGAAACTCTTAAGACTTTCATTAAAGTGCATTAAATAGTTGTATACTTAGCATAAAATTCAAAGGTTGAACTTATAATATGGAAAATACATATTTTTTATGCACGTTAAATGCAGCCTTTAAGGTTGCATTTAACATTTTCCAAAAAGTTATTATTAAGTTATTATTAGTAATTATTCGGGGTTGATACAAGTTAAAAAGAAATGGGAATGTGAATATGCAAAAAAAGTATGGATAATGAGTTTGTATAAGTTGTTCTTTGCATTTATACGTTGTCATTAACAAATGCAGCGTATAAAAACTTATATTAATAAGGCTGTGGCTAGTAAAATCTTACTAAATAATAACTTTAAAAAAATGGATAAGACTTTTGCTTAGTGAATAATGCAAAATTGTAATGATATATTTAATTAACTATATGTTTCTAAATAATTAATAATTGTAATATTCAACTAGTCAATCTAGCTTACATTCATCACTTTTATATTATATGAATTATCCTAAACATATATTTTCATATTTTAAAAAAGTTATGCATTATCATTTAACTAAATATACGATAACTTGTGACACGTAAATGTATAATCTATGGGAAATCATATGAACTGCAGCTGTTTGGAAAATCCGAACTATAGCTTTTACATTGGTGGGTGGGGGGTTGTTGATTATTTATTGGAAAATGATTGATCCTTCCAAAACTTTAGCCTAATAATCCTCCTAATATCACAACATTTTGACATGTGTAATCTACTCATTATCTTTCATACATCACCCCCTTGATTTTTCCATGTGGTTTAATCATATAATTAGGAGGATAATTAGGTTGATCTATTAGGAGGATTTATCATTACTCTTATTTATTTCATCACATAGGGAAAATTCAGAAGATGTAAGGTAACAATATTGTACAGTTCATATCATTTTCCCATAATCTATTGAATGAAAAAAGTTCTATGTTAAACTAATCTATGTTTTAAAAAAATAAAATGCACCAAGTTTATCTCTAGAAAATGGCTGAAATAAATATATAATAATGTTAGAAAGATTATGTGAAGAAAATAGAAAAATGTAAAAAGGCAATCTTTAGGCCTTCATGTAATCGGTTTTTAAGGGTAAAAAAGTGCAGGATTTAAAGAAGCATATAAAGATGGTGTCAACAGAAGGGAGACTGTGAGAGAGAGAGAGATCCCCCATGAGCCGAGCCTAAGGAAACGCGGAGAAAGCGAGCCTATTTGATCCTACCCTATTGTCCTTTCTTTCTAGCTTACTTGTTTCTTCAAATAAATACATACTTTTTTTTAATATTAAATGAACATATACTAGTTAAATAAATACAGTATGTTTTTATAGTTTTAAACCAATGACCATTTGAATGGTTGAGATCTAATATTTAGATTTGAGGATTTTATATCATGAGTTAGAACATATGCAATTCGATCAAAATCATTTTAATATAACTAGACACTATATATACCTATGCGATACGACGGCAATGATGGTATCTTTGACGGTGATAGTAAACGGCGGCGATGGCAATATGGTGTTGAATTAATGTAAATTTAATTGATGTAAAAATAATTAATATAATTATTTAAGCATTGAAGGATCTACGTTATAAATTATATTATTAAGAGTATAGTTATAAGTATATCAGGTAAATTTAAATTAATAAATAAAAAAGTGAAATAATATAGTTATTTCGAAGTCTAAATTGCTTAAACAAAAAACAAATAGTTTGTTTTATATAAGATTAAAGATATTAGTTTAACCTTTTGTGATAAAAGAAGAACATGGTTCATTTGCATTATTTCATTTAACTATCATCATTGAATTCAAAAAATAAAATTATAATAAAAGACAAAGTCAAAAAATAAACTAAATCTTTTTTAAAATAAAAAAAATCTTTTTAACATATCTTTTAAGTTTTTTTAAAGGTGTTAATTACTCACGAATATCGGGAGGTTTAACATATTTTATCTTAACTAGGCTTGTGTTAGATAGCATATTACTAGATCCTTAGCTTAAACTCTTCAATAAAAAACGCTTATATAGATCTGAGCAAGAAGTTCACTCAGACCCAATTGAACCTATATATATATATATATATATATATGGAAAATGATCCGTACTGCAGACTTTACCTAAGCTTAGATACTGTCACATTAAAAAAAGTTACATATTAAACCTTTGAGTTTAATAAACATACATAACCCCCCTCTGAATTTTACATAAATTCCCCCTGAATTTTACATAATCACCCCCTACTTTACCTAAGATAGGTACTGCATGCTTTACCTAACATTTCCCCATATATATGCCTATCCCCAAGTATGGATTATTGGACTTTATCAAGTGTAGTATTGATCTTGTTGTTTAAAAAAATTACTCGTATTACAAGAGTATTTTTAAGGGTAAGTTCTCTAGTTCAATTTTTAAAGAAAAGGAGAAGAAAATAAGAGAGATGAATGGAAGAGAAGGGGTAGATTTTTCATCCTTCCCAATCATCCCAAAAATGGGATGAAAGTTTCTTGGCTAAAATCTATTGTATTCTCCTTCTAAATCTTTTCCTTTCTTTTCTCTTCTTCTCTTAAATAAAACTTAAGAACATAACTATTTTTAAAATCCTTCACAATCTTTTTAATTTCTTCCAACAAAAAACTCGAGAACTTACCTAAGAGATTATATACATTATCCACTTTAATTAAAATAAAAAAACTCAACTACTAATTTAATAACATTAAAAATCTTAGATGTTATGAAGTGTTATATATGGATGGGTTTTAACCGACCCATCAAACCCAAGAAGAAGTCTTTTCACAAAATATTTGGGGTCTTGCGGTACGGTGTACTTGCATAATATTCTGAGGGGTAGTGAATGAATGTGTGTTGTCTAATTGTGACAAGACCTTTCCTATTCCTTTCTTCTCTAATATACTACTACTAGAAATCTATAATAGACAAAAGACCATTTTGTTATGTTTTGCCCCCACCCCTCATTATTTCTTATCTCCCTTTCACGCACATTAATGAAATAATACATGTATTTAAACACACATATATGTGATTTTGTAGATCGTATTGTAAGTTTGAAGGTTTTAGGAACAATAATCATATACAGTCAACTATAACAATAATGATATCTAATTCGGTCAAAGACAGAGTATAAATAGATAACTACCTAAGTAGACTGTTTTAAAACTTCCAATAAAAGTATGTGACAAGCTGACAATATATATGTCTCTATGGTTCTATACAAGTATTATATAAAAACTCTATGAAATAATTAGTGTAAAAATTTATAGTTTGTCATGCAAAGTTCTCTTTGAAATGCAAAACTATAAATTTGTAATTGCTTCACTCCAAAATCATAAAATTAATTTTCACTCCATGATTGTTTTTATATTATATATAAGAGAAATGGCTATTTTCCTAGGGTGTGGTGCCCTTCTACATTTAAGTCATTTGTCGCCAATGTTGCTACCCCTTGATGGTCAATATACTCAATACATAGTCAATTAATGTCATGGTTTACCATTGCTTTTCTTTTTATTAATGAATATGATGATCCATCTAATCACATTCACTAACCTATGATATCACCTGTGATCTATTCTCTCAAGCCAAATCATCTAGCCATGTCTCGAGTGCACGCTTATTTTATAAACCCACGGACTAGTTATAAGTTACTGTATACGCTTCTTAGTTTATTCAGCCGTACAACAACTTCTCTGTTCTTATTTTACTCAACTCACGCTTAGTTAAGTTGATTAAGGTGCATAAATATAGCAACGGAAATCTTGGGTAAACGTTTTTTGCACGATGTTGTGTTCTGTATTTCGGGTCAACCGGATGTCGATAAATGAAACTAATTCTAAAATTTCGAAATACTTTTCTAGCAATAAATTATTACACTAATCAACTTCACACTTTTATTCATTACCGTACTTGTTAATTGTTACTTGTCACCAATCTCATTTACAAATTAAGGAAAGACCACCTTAATATAGTGAATGTCCAAGTCAAAAATTCCAAAGCATATAGAAGCCGTAGAGAGGCCCAACGTATAACATTAGCCCAAATCGTAGTGTAAAATCAAATCATCCAAAACCAAATGCGAGTCCGTTCACTATTTGGTACTTAGTATATTAGCTAGTTTTTTGTTTAAATAAAAAAAACTATAAAAAAAAATCTTTTTTTTACTTTTATATTTCAGTGCAATTTTGATTCGTTCAATAATGAATATTTTTTAAAATGGGATATTCATCACAACTCTAATCTTGTATTCTTATGTCTTAATGAAATCAGTAATCTCACTTTTGTAGAATTATAAGGCGCTAATATGAAATTTTAGTGTAGTTCGAACTCCTCTCACAATATTTTTTCCAAATGGTAATATTTATCAATCACATATTTATACTACTATATAAAAATTATACTCCAATATTGAAAAGTTAAGATTTTTGAAACATGCAAATTACCATTTTCCCCTTAATGAATTAACTTACATAATTATTCAATTATCTTCTAAAATATATTCACGTTTTTAAATCAAATATCTTTATGTCAAATACATACACCACTTGACGCAACTGCCGCCACCAACGGTCGTCGCTGCTGTCCCATCCGTCGATGCCACCACATCACTGTCACTGTCATCACTACCGCATTGCGCGGATAATTTGTTCGTAATTCTTATATAATCATACTTCGAACTACATATGTTCACTGATAACTAAAGACAAGAAGTTTTACATCAATACATATTGACATTTAATAGTAGTAAATTATTTTTGAATATTTTTATTAATAATAATATAGATGGTATAGATATACTCCGTAATTATTAAATTTATAAAGTGCAATCATCAAAATACTATCTACCCTGATTTTTGGCAGATAGTCGGGCTTAATCAATTTGATTATTTGAACATTATAATCTACAAAGATATTGGTTTTTTTCTTTTTATTTTTAAAGATTTTGGAGTGAACTAGCTAGAAGTTTCATGCGATTCAACAGTGTTTGAAAAGAATTTTTTTTTTTGATTTGAAACTGTAAAAATTCCGAACTGGTTTTGGGTTTTCATTATTTGATTATACATTAAAAAAAATCATTAGGGAAACTTTTTCTTTGACAAACAAATGAATATCTATACCATCTATATTATAAATTTATATTATAATTTATTTTTAAAGATTTAGGTGTGAACTAGCTTGAAGTTTCATACGATTCAACAGTGTTTGAAATTTTTTTTTTTTTTTTATTTGAAACTGCAAAATTTCAGAACTGTTTTGGGTTTTCATTATTTGATTATACATTAAAAAAAAATCATTAGGAAAACGTTTTCTTTGACAAACAAATGAATATCTATACTATCTCTATCTCTATTACATTATAAAATATTTGTTCCTTCTAAATTTTTTCAACTTTCAACTTTTCAATTACTCATTATTCTTCATCTCCTCAAATCTTAACCACTCATTTTTTTTTCTTCTCTATAAATCATTTTACTACTCTAAATCATTATCTTTTATTTCAAAAACCTTACATCGAAAAATTAGGACAGGTACGAGGGCTTCAAGAGAAAAGAGTATGAACCGATTGGTTACTTATCAAAGCTCTTTCCCTCTCTCATTCCACTTTCGGTGGCAACAACTCTTCGAAGAAAGACAATAAAAATTATATGTGTGTTCTTAAAACTTCATGTTCTTTCATTAGAGAGGTTATTCAATATACTTTCGACAAATTTTTAAGTCCGAAGGCGGAGCCCGTACGGCTAAGGCATTTAAATATCACACTCTATGACTACCCCACCATCTCACCGCCACAAAGCGCGGGTACTTTCTCTCGTACTATAAAGCATATTTTCTCTAAATTTTCAACATTGAACTTAAATTTTTAATATTGATTTTAAGTACTTCCCCAAAATGTTCTTCATATCTATTCTATATTTACCTAAAAAACTATAATATCATTTCTCTCTCCTCAAATCTCAACCAATCATTTTTTTTTCTCTCATCCATAAATAATTTATTCTTCCAATTCATTCAAAATCTTTTATCTCAAAAACCGTACATTGATAAATTATAAAAATTATATGGGTGTTCTTAAAACTTCATGCTCTTTCATTAGAGATGTCATTCGATATACTTTCAACGAATTTTTTAATCTGAGAACGGAGCCCGTACGGCTAAGGCATTTGACTATCATACTCTATAAAATATCAACTCCTATTACCTATCACACTTTATGACATATCATACCCTATAAGGCTATAACCTAGGTATCACCTCCACCATCTCGTTATATAAGATTTTAAAAAAGTACATAATGGAAAAACAAAAAAGAATAAAAGAAAAATAGGATTAAAAGATAAGAGCGACATGCAAAATTTAAAGGTTGTTGGTCAAAACCATCTATCTACCTATCTATTAAAGGAACCCATATTTTTTTTTCCAATCACCTAAATGCAATTCAGCCTATAAACTTAACTTATAAATTTAACTTTTATTTACAAATAGCTCCTTCTTATTTATTTTCAGATCCCTCTAAATCTTAAACATATTCAAAATCCATTTGCTGACATAAAATTATAACTCCATATTCTACATTCAAAATCATGTTAATTGTCTCACATGCATATGAATCATGTTATTCAACCTCCTCATATTTGAGAACAATTATAAACATTTGTAGCGGATGATTACTTTTGAATCAAAAATCTAAAATTGGTGGAGGTGCATTCAAGACCTATTGTTAGTGTTTTGCATAATAAAATTGAATCTTTGAATTTTTAATATCTGCTATTAGTAATTTAGTATTACTTTTTTTTATTTAACTTTATTTTAATGCAATGAAATTGATGTAGTTGAAATTCAATATGTCTGCTTCCATCTTCCCTTTGATTCATATAGACAATTTTTTAAGCAAAAACTTTATGGAACCGTATGTTAACACGGGACCAAAATCTAGTAAGCTACAAAATCTGAAGCCTCAAAACTCTCAAAGTCTCAAACCACCATAAACGGCATAAACAAGATATTATTGGTTAATTAAGCTGCCAATAAAATTTACTTTTTAAAATTCAATCATTTAATAGTAACAGATTTAGTTATTTGGGCTGTTATGTTAAAAAAGTGGGCCGTCCCAAGTATTTTTTTTTTTTACACATATACGTTACTAGTGCTCAGCCCGTCCAATAGACAAGTACTCTCAAAATATATTAATCAAAGCTAAAAAGTTATAATTGAAGTATATTAAATAGATACTGAATAAATTTTAAATACCTAAAAATAAAACATAAAATCTTTGACTCTATATGAAGAGACACACTATTACTTAACCTCACAACATCCTTAGCTATAAAACCATGATAAAAGAACTCAACATTTGTCAAGGAATGAATAATGATAAGTTTTGACATAAAAGCATACTACAATTTAGTTATCACACATTTCTAACACTCAATAAATATCCATAGAAAACAGTTGTGTGACTAAAAAAAAAAAAGAGAGATGCACAACTTAGACGATTTAAAAATCACACGGTAATAGTATGATTCGAGTAACCATCAATATGACCAATATCACAATTTAATCAATACAAAAACTAAAGAAGAAACATATAAAAATTAACTCCATATAAATATTGATTACAGTTTACCTCTTTTTTTCCAACTTTAATTAAATAAATAATTTATAGTTTGTTATATCTAAACTTATTACAAACACAAACAAAAAGAGAAACAAAAAATATACAGTATATAATTTGACAAATACATACCAATTCATTAACAAAGACCATCTCAAACGTTTTGATTTGATTAACATGTGTTGGCTTAAGATTTTCAAGATGAACTAATGTGATCTTATTTTTTGTTGTTGAAGAAGAAGTCATAATGAATTTATAATGGACAACAAACTAAATTAAAAGAGATAATAATAACAATAACATAAGAATTCAATGTTAAATAATAATAATAATAATAATAATAATTAAATATGAACAAAGTATTATTTTAAAATTGGGTTAAAGTGTAAATTAGTGATGGAAAACCAAAAGGTGTAAATTAATTATTTTAGATTGGGGTTAAAGTGTAAATTGGTGATGGAAACCAAAAAATGTAAATTAATTTAGATTAATATTAAAAAAAATTAGATGATTAATAAGGAGGAAGGATTGGCTCTAGAAGGGAGATTAGGGGTGCCAAGTGTACCCCCAACCCCCTCTTTTAGTTATATTATTAGTCCTAATACCCGTACAATGTACGGTAGCTATATAGATTGTATCATAAAGAAAACTCAAATATGTATCATACATGATTCGTGAGTGTAAAATAAATTGTGGTTAAGGTAATTGATGATCGAAGCTAAAGTAATATACAGTAATGATAGATATAATTAGTTAGAACTTTGGATTAACCTTTAATTTTTAAAAGCACATCAAAATCGGAACTTATAAGCATAGTGGATGTATGATGACAAATAGCCTTGTGATTTCGGATCGTAAACTTGAATTTTTGAAGTCTTCATAATAATAAGAGTTGAATAATTGAGAAAAGAAAAAAAGACAATTTATTAATGAGAAAACGATTAATCAAATAAGGTTATAATGTCTTTTGTATTAATAAAGCCAAGAGTTAAAGTTTAATTTTAAATCTAATAGGGAAATTGAATTTATATACAATTAAAAACTAATTTGAATTTATATACCACTAAAAAAAGCTAATTTAACAAAATCAATAAATTAAAAGGACACGTGTCAATCAAGGATTACGACACGTGTCGTTTTAATAATATGTCAATACTATTTTAGTTTATTGATAGATAGATATTTTTTGTGAGCAGCTTATTGTGATTGTGACCCCATTTTGATAGACACGTAAGACATAACGCATTCCAACGGTTAAAAAAAAAAGTTACTCGTTACTTAAACAGTTAAAATCAAGTCAGTCGTTATGAACAGTTAAGAGTAAAAAGTTTTTCTGAATTTGTAATATCATAAGTCATAATAGGTGAAAATAAATATTTTCTGAATTTGTATATTATGAATAAAAGTCATAGGTGATAAGGGATAACTGATAACAGATTAGTGATATATAGTTTGGGCCGATCCATGCATCCTCAATAAATAAATAAAAAATAAAAAAATTTGATAATATATACTAGATTTTAGACCCAAGTCAAATATATGGATTTTACAACATTATTAATATATAAATTAGTATATGGAATAAAAAAAAATACTTATACGTTAACATGTAAAAATATACTAATTTTTTTTTGAGATATTCAAATATAAATATTGAATGCTAAATCATATCAAGGTTGGAAGTTGCAGCAGATTTTCTTTTATACAAACTCTTCCAAAAAAATAATATCTTAACCTTGATTACACAATTTACCGAGTTTTCATTGATATCTTGCAAAAAAAGAAAAGTAATTTTGTTTTCGTTAGCTATGGTTCTTAAGAACAATAAAAGCATTAGTTGGTTCGTGAGCTTTCAATGATTTCGTGTGTTATGATTTTATTTGTAGCTAGGGTTCCATTTACATAAGAAGAACTTGTATATCCTAAATATAATTTAATACCAATTACTAATAACAACCCAACAATAATTATCTTAATTATAGTCACCTTCAACATAAAATAAAATACAAAACCTGAAAGAATACAGGTGTAGTGATCTGATAATGTACATTTTATCTACATTGAAAAGTTTGAACAGTATAATGTTACTATTAATTAGGTTATGATTTTGCTAACCAATAATCCTGATAAATGCCACTAAAGATTTGTTAAATTTTAACTAGTGATGTATACAGGCGAGTGGGAGGTTACCCAAATGTAAAAAGTTGGCATTGTAATCCCAATCAGATAAAGCAACATCAATAATGCAAAATTTTGCCAAAACATGTTAAATTTTTGGAGGTGGTTGCGGAAAACATATAAAATTTCTTTCTAATGTTCAATCTAATTTAAGCTTAGAAAATTGGGGGTCCGAGACAAAAAAAAAGATTTGAGATCCATCATGCCGCAAGCACACAAGTTGCATGCAATGCCATCCGTGAGCATTTGCAATTTTGCATTAAGTCCATCTCCATAGCCAATAAACTATGGGAGGTGATATTTGTAGTTTCGTATCATTGTTTTTTATTGATATATCAAAATGTATAAGTTTTATAGCTGATTATAGAAGCCATTATTGTATAAATATGATAAATCAATTAAAACAAGTGGTATTAATATCATCTTCTCAGAGCCGACCTTGCTAGTGGGCTGGATAGACAGAAAAAGTCAAGGAGGCAGCAAGATACAAGTCTATACATACATGTATAGGCTCAATTTTATTTTCAATAGATTTTAGAGTTTAAGCCCACTATAAGAAAGAAATAGTTATACTTTCCGTTCTTTTGTCTCATTTTCATTCTTTTACAAGTACTAATTTACCTACGGTCGTTTTCGAAATTTTGAATAAATCAAAAGGAAAAACAGAAAGATCAATATCTTATCATATATACTATACTATCAAAATCTACACACCCATATCCAACCATACAACTTTTTTCCATTTCAAGGTGACATCTTTCTTTTATATTTTTCTATTTATTTTTTTATATATGTAGTTTATTAATTTAATATATGTATTAAGAGTTTAACAGAAAAATAGAATGTATACATAGTTTTCTTCTTTTTGTCATATTATTTTTTATACTTTTAATTGGTTAGTCACTTATTTGTTCATATAAATCGTAAACAACCATTTGATGCCCAAATAAAAAAAAAATAAAAAAGCAACAAGAAGAAGTTATATACTCAATATTTAGTAAATACCACGAGTCAAAGAACGATTAAACGAAGTTATCAATATTAAGTATTAAAAGGAGGTTCTTAGCTAATGTAAAATATGACAAAATCATTGAAGCTTTTGTATCAAAAACTGCACTTAGACTCATTTTAGATGACTCATTTAATTTGTTGTAATTTCAATTCAAAGTTTTGTTAACTGGTATTTATTTATGAATTTTTATTTATTTTTAAAAAAATCGGTGTGAAATGAGCCGTCTAGCTTGCCTGGGTTCTAATCCTTTATACAAGTTGTGTTGTATTATTAAAAAAAAAATTATGTGGGCATAAATTTTACCATTTAGACATGAGCATCCAAATCTCATCCAAATCTTTAGGACAGGCTCTGCATTTCTCATAGATTATATTAAACATTTTACGTCAATAATAATGGTTATATACTTTTTGAGACTTAATGGAGAACAAAACAAATTGTGTTGCCTTTACAATACAAATGAAAAGTCAATGTTCAATAACTTTAATTAAAAAAAAATGGGGGCATGAAAAAGTATGAAACCTCATATACTAAATAAAATATTTAATCATTTGAAAACTAAAATTTATATGAAAACCAGAAAACTGACTAAAATACACTGTGATCTTATTTAACACAATGTGTTTTTAATATGTTTTTTAAAAACACATTATGTTAAGTTTATATCACAGTGTGTTTGAACAATTTCTGATTTACAGCGCTATCAAAAACACACTGTGATTTAAAACTTAACACAACGTATTTTAGATTACACAATAAAAACACATTGTGTTTTATAAAAACATAATTAAAACACATTGGGTTAAACTCAGATCACAATGTGTTTTAACAGTTTTCTAATTTTCAACAAAAATTTAGTTTTCAAATGGACAATTCACATTAAATAAATAAAGGTTTGCATATTCGGAACTTTTGGGCGAAACGTACAAGATATGCCTCTACAGCTCTACTCTATCATATTTTGATAGATGAATAACACACTATTGAACTTGGCCGTTGACAAACAATCTGAAGGACGCACTAGTAAGTAAAATAAACTATTTATAAGGTTACGGATATATGGGGTGTTTGGTATGATGGAATGGAAAGGGGAAAAAGGGAATAAGAAAAACTTCCCTTGTTTGTTTGAGACGAAGAAAGGGAATGAGAAAGGAGAAATGAGAATCAATTTCATTCTCTCCATTCTCTACAAATTGTAGAGAATGGGTGAGAATGGAAAAAAAAAAAATTTTTTTTTGAAGATGTTATATGTAATAAATGTATTATTATTTAAAATTTTATTTTTATATATATTCATTCTCTGTGGGTACCAAACAACGGAATCCATTCTCTTTCCAAATACTTATTCTTTTTTTCACTATTTCCATTCTCTATTACATTTTCATTCTCTATGATTTCCTCCTATCAAACACCCCTAGATTTCAAAAAAATATTGTAACTAACTTCATCATTACAAGAACTTTCAGTGAAACTTCATTATTATCTACAGTAATGTTGACATTATGGCCATTTGAATCTATTGTTTATAGAACTAGTTTATCAACTCGGGTGATACTCGGGCATTATTATGATATTTTTAAAATTTTAAAACATATAATCGTTATTAACGTTAATTAGCATATAATCGTTATTAATGTTAATTAATTTTAAAAATTGATTGTGGTAGAGCTATATAAATTTTTTTATATATATAAAAAATAGATGATATCATTGAAAGTATTTTTTTTATTTAGAAAAGTGATAAGGATCAACATCGTTAAATTTAAAATAGAGTGTTCTATTTTAACGTATGATACTATTTATGAAAATTTGAAACATTTTTTTTTTAAATAGTTAGAAAATATTAAACATTAAAAGAAAATAAATATGTGATGTCATAATGTTGTTATTTTATGGAAAGTATAAATTGTAGAAAGTTATGGTAGTGCTACATATGAAATTTTTTTAAAAATGATTACCTCATAACAATTTTCTTTTATTTATATATAAGATAAGATTTTAATTTTTATTATCTTTATAAAAATATCATTATTGTCTTTAATGAAAGATATATTTAAAGATCATTCTAAATAATTTTGTTGTTTGTTTCTTTTACTATATATACACTAGTACACAAGGTTGATTAACTTTTAGACTAACCTTATCGACTTCTTCAAATTTTACTAAAGCTATAAGCAATTAAATTAAGCTAAACCTAAAACCTCTAAACATGAATGAATAAGGCCTTAATTATCTCTTAACTCAAATCAGAAACACATAACACAATTTAAGTTATGTGAAGTTATGTGTTCTTTATCAATATTTATATTTATGTATGTTCGGCTAAGACAATGTAATATATTCTGAGTGACACTCACCTTTGTTAGTATGTTAGTGATTTTTAGTTTCATGCTGTTATATTTGTTTGTGGTGTTTATTTTTTTATTGAACGTTCGATGGTCAGAGGCTGTTAATCATGTTACGGTTTCTACGCTTGGTAGACATAATCACTCGGATTCCAGGAAAAAAACTCTCGGGACAGCTCGTCAAACGACACGAACCCGGGTCTAACTTTTCAGACTTCAACCAGGGTGTCTTCCGGCCAAACCTTCATTATTAAAGGACTTACGATGCCACAGGGCTGTGAATCCATTGGCTTGTGCTTAATTTAGTACGAGTAATTAGTTTATGGTTAATTAAATAGATAAACTACTTACTAACTAGAAGAAATATGACGAGAATCTTGGTTAGTAGGAGGTGATTTATTGTGACAAGTATTTTAAGGGTCCACGGCCGGCACGAATCTCGTGCTTAATGTCATGGCAACTGGTCTATAAAATTATACCATTTGAATAGATATGGATAAACATAGATTAAATTTTCATATAAAATTATTGATAGATTAGATTTTGATACTTAGTTAGGTATTGTTTGAGCATCAACTTTACATATTAGAGGTATCAAATTCGAGATATGCGAAAGACATTTTCATGGAATATCTCAAAGAAAATTGTCCAGTGAAGCAGGTTTGAGTTCTGCAAAAAGACATGATTTAATCCCAATTAAATGTCGTGTATTCGTAAGGTTTAGTTGGGAGTTTCTCATCCTATCAGGTATTGATGAGGGTGAGGGGACTCTCTAGCGGACCCGGTTAAGACAACGTAAGCTAGATACCCCTGTTGCGAGCAAATGATCCACACCTTTCAAAAAAAGGTATTGTTTATAATAAATTAATTAACTTAATATAAAGGGTAATGGGGGAACCCTAGCCCCGGTACCACAATTGGATACCCATCGACCCACCCCGTATGAGCCATATGATGCTGGTAAAATACCTCCATTCTAATCCCCACATGATCTGGGCACCCCGAAGGATCGAACCCGCATATTTAAACTTCACATATGCGTCTAGGCTTCATTGGTAACAGGTACCTTAAAGAAATTATTTTTTGTTCCAAGTGGGGATCGAACCTGAGACCTTAAGGTCACCAAGTGCTTGCCTTACCACTAGGCTAATTCCTTAAAATATGAAAAATAATGATGACAGTCCTAACGGTTGTCATTAACAGTTTATTACACGCATAAAAACTAATACTTTATACATTATTAATCACCCCTCTAAATTTTCGAATATCAAAGTACAAATTTTAATGCACCTAAATAGTCAATATTGACACCTTATTGGCAATTTTTATGGTTGTCATTTACAAAATTCTAAACATATTTAATCTATTAAGTTAAATAAAAATGTTCTTTAAGAAAAAATAAATAAGGAAGATATCTTGACCCCGGAATCACATTGGATACAAATCATGCCACAAAGTCACAGGGTTATGATGCCGATACAATACTTTTCCTTAACATTCACATAATTTGAACAACCCAAAAATTAAACTTTTATCTCTCAATTTGCTATGTGAGTCCAAACTGCATTGGTACGAGTAACACTTCATTTATTGATAAATAGGCTGGTAAAAATGTTCATTTTTAACAATCTTTACTTAATGGATGTTTTATTTATTATTAATATATTATTTATCTGTTTAAATACTTAACTGATTCAGTATATAATGACTAAAAAAATTAAACCGGCCATGAAGTCAAATATACATCTACGTGATGCAAAAGAGGCGCTTTGTATGAATCGTGAGAATTAATGATATCCAAATTAGCATTCATACAACAACGATTTATAAAAATTTGACTGCCAAGAAATACACCAATTGATAGTATCGTTTACTTGTATTTAGATTACAAAATTTGAAATTGTTGAGAAGTCCCTCCGAATCCTCCATGTGTCTGTCTTGGTGGGTTGGTCGAATTCTCTTGATTTTTATGGTGTTTCACCTAAATGGCTAAACCCATGGTTGAGTCTTTGACCATCTCTTATCATTTCTTCGGAAAGATTTTATTATTATTTTTTTTCTTTTGGAAGGGCAGATTGGAAAGATTTAATATAACATCTGTCCAACACTTCAAATAAATGATTAAAAAAATTTATTCGCTTGATGCCTTTATAATAAGAAAATGTAGCATAAAAATGGATTGTAGCAGAGACAATTCATATCGTTTCTTAGGATAAAATTCTGTATTGTTTTTATCAATTTGATCACCTTTATAGAATATTACAAAAAAAGAAAGTAAAATTATCTTTCTTTTTTTTTTTGAAAGGTAGAAGTAATATACGAGTATATCTAGAATATAAAAGCAGTTTATGTTATAAAGTGTTGTACTTGTTTTGGTGTAAAAATATGAGAATATCAATGAGGTTTGGATACTATCGTAATCTTTTTATTTTATTATATAAAAATATAAAATCATTTCGTGGTGTTCAAATTCCACTGGATACAAACAGGAATTCATATACACACATGGAAACTGGAAAGGGACACTCGACGTTTTACATAAGCCTCACAAATTAGAATTAGGTTAGGCTTCGTGCAAACATAGTTTCACAAAATATACATCTTATCTTGCATTGCAGTAGGAGTAGTATAATCGTTAAGGAACTTTAAAGAAGCATCATATTGATCAAAAAGAACATTTTTTACTCTTTTAGATGTTCTATTTAATGACATTACAATTTATAGCATTCAAGCATAGCTAAAAAATCTCACAAATTAATTACATTTAAATTATACATTTTTTTTAGCTTCAATTCCAAGAATTTTTTTTTCTTTTTTTAATACGAGTATTACATATTTATTTTATATTATAAAGCAAATCTACTTTTGATTTTTAACTTTTAACTTAAAATTCAATATTGATTTCAAGTTTTAACAATGTACACATTCTATACATCATAACTACATTATATCAATAACTTTCATTATTCACCGGCTCAAATAGCTAGAACATCTACGATTAAAGGTACCCAATAATTTCTTTCTGGTCCACCAAGAATTTTTTTTTCAACTAAGTTAAAAAGCTTAATAAAAAGGTTTATACAAAGAATACTATTAGTCTATTAGCAAGAAATTTTGCTCAATTTGGAATCTCCATGATCCATCTCATTTCTGCCGCCACCGGTGCTGCCACCATCACCTGTCACCGCAACCATCACATCATCACTACCGCCGCCACCTTCATCACCCATCGTAATGCGCGGGTACCTTACTATCGTTTTGATGAATTGGTCACTGCCTTAGGTGGGCTAAAGAGATGTTTTAATTAAAACTTGAGGTCTTGAGTTTAAGTTTTGCCAAAGAGTTTTTCTTGAGGGATTTAACTTCAGAGATTTGCTCAAAATGGCCTTTTATTGTAAACTATGTTAAAATAATGTATGTTAGATCTCTTGCACAAATGGTTTACACATTTAAAAAATATAAAGTTATTTGATTGAATAATTTGAACTCTAAAAAGGAAACTTTAATTATATTTAATTAGTTTTTTTTTCTTTTCTAAATTCTTTTTTAAATTTTTATGATTCTTTGGAGGTTTTACAAATTATAAGTTAGACATTTAAAAGAAAAAAAAATCAACATTATCATAAGTATATTTAATATCCAATATACTTTTTACATTAATAATCTACGCTACTTTTTACATTAATAATCTACACTACACTGGGCCACCATCACCAACGTATTGCGCAGGTTTTCGTTTAGTATATATAACCCATGGTGTATATCGACACATAGTATAAATTCCATTATTTTGTTCCATTGTGCTTAAAATGCGACCATCTAAACCAATGATTCTACCGTAAATAAAAATATAAGGAGTTTAATATTTTTGACCTTAAGGCTAACGTCATAGCGCCTAAAAGTTATTTTAAGAAGCTATTAATTTCATGTGTAACATTTTATACATGTGATATGTTATTCATATCCGTTACACTTACAAATAACAAAATCAAATACGAGTATATAATAACAAAATCCAATATATAAATAGAACTCGTGCCTTATGTTTGGCCAACCCCCATCAATTTAAATTAGTCAAATATGAATACAATATTCACTACTACAAAGCACTCCTTTCTCTATCTTTGGTTCACGACTTCACTTTCTAAATACTATATAAAGTATAAACTTATCTAATCATTATTTATCACATTTTAAACTCCAAAAGTTGATCAACAAATAAGAAATTTAATGAAATAAAAAAGTTGTAGCAATGCACAAAGAAAGAGGGAAAATTTTGTTTGTATGTGGAGTGAGAAAGAATGAAATCAATCTTATGCCCACTTTCACTAAAAGGTAATTTCTTTTTCATACAATACACTATATAGATACATACACATATGCATATACGTCTTATAGATATAGACACATATATATACTTGTATTAAAAGATGGTAGTCAATAAACAGAGCACTCTTCTTTTTGCTTTGATAAGTGTGCATTGATGAAGAAAAAGAAAACAGCCTTTTATTAACATTCTTTCCTTTTTTTATGCTTATGATTAGAGAAAAATAGGCCCACATAGATTTTGCAGGTTTTTTGTTCCTTGGTTTTGGATTTTTGAGGCATGCTATCTTTATCAACTCTCAATTGTTGTTACTTTTAGATTCCTCTGTTTTTGCCTCTTAAATCAGACACCCATTTTCTTGTTTTCTTTTGCTTGTTTTTAACAAATGTATGTTTATTTTCTTACAAATGGGGTTGCTTGAAAACTAAGATTCTCAAAGTGGGGTTCTTTTGTTTTTCGAGTGAAACATAGTACTTGGTTTGGTTTGATTGAAGTGTGGTTTTTTGGACTATTTTGCCCTTGTGAATGAAGGAATGGATAGTATATATTGTTAGATGGTAATTGAAGTGTGTTTTGGAAGTGTGAAATGAGTATCATTGAAGAGAAGACTTGTGTGCATAATTTAATTGAGGAGATGAAATTGTTGAAGGAAATGCAGGATCATTGTGGTAAGTTTCTCTAATTTTTCAAATTATTTAGCAAAATATCAAGTATGTGTGTTATTATATAAGTAAGGTGGCATAGTAAATTAGTAATCAAATGTCAAATGTGATATAATTGTCAAATATTATATAAGTTGGCTAGTATGTATATGTATTGTACTTAACTTTCAAAAAAAAATAAAAATATATGTATTGTACTTAAGTAACCAATGTTAACAAATAACTTAGGTGTTAATTCAAGAATACTTGCTTTACTCCTCTCTCTTGGTTACATAAGTAGAGTTCATCCCTCCAATTTCCGTTATGCAAAATGCAATCAAATTTAGTTACCACCCACAATTGCATGAAGTTAAACTGTAAACAATTTATTTCACTTGAATATTTGAAGTTAATGCTTTGGTGGTGTTTTCCAAAGTAAATTATCATTTGTTTTATATAGTATTGTCAATATTTTGGACTTTTGGAGTATATTTTAGATATCAGTCACTTTGTAAATATGTGTGGATTCTGTATGGCTCTGTGTAGTTGTCTTACATAAAAATTGAAACCATATAGTAAAAGCCTAAAAGTTTAGGTGTCGTAATGAAAGTTATTACTAGTATCTTTTTATGTTTAATTTTAAAGTTTTACTTCTTGACATTAGTGGCAGAGAGTGAAAATGAGAGTTGTCTTTGGCTTTGTGGTTTTATATCTGGTAGTTTTGTTTTTATCCATTTTGTAGGGGTAAAGAAACCAATACATTCAGAACTATGGCATGCATGTGCTGGACCATTAGTAACCTTGCCACAGGTTGGAAGCCTTGTTTATTACTTCCCACAAGGACACAGTGAACAGGTTTGGTTCCATCCTAAACAAGGGTATATAAGTAATTTGGCATTATTCCCGGAAAATTATTTTTGTTGCAGTGAATAGCGACAATGATACTAGCTGCAACAAATAGCTGCCTCAAAACTAATTATCCGGGAGTAACATCAATTTACTTGTATACCCTTGTGGCCTTGTCGCTGCTAGTATGAAAGTGGTTATTTAACCCCTATAAATCAATTTTTTTAGTTCAACTTTTCTTTTTCAGAAACCTTGATTATAATGCTCTTGTTAATACTAAAATTAAGCTATAGCAAACAACACACGAAACTGATAATTTGATCACTAACTAATGCTTAAATGTGGTTAATTAGGTGGCGGCCACGACAAATACAATTGCAACAACTCAAGTTCCTAACTATCCGAACCTTCCTTCTCAGCTATTGTGCCAAGTTCTGAACACCACACTACATGTATTTCATCTAAATTGCATGAGAAACTGCTTCTTTGTTTCTTTGGTCAACTTGTTATTAGCGCTAAGTTATCTTTTCTCTTAAATAGGCAGACAAAGACACAGATGAAATCTATGCACAAATGAGCCTTCAACCACTGAACACTGTAAGTTTTTTCAATTTTACGAAACTAAGATGTGCGTGTGTAGAGGTGACAATTTCAAACCACTTATTTAAACAAGGTCAAAATGGTTTTCCACTTATTTCTTAGGCTTAAAAGTCGCCTTATCGTATTTCTTGTAACATCTAATGTGTTGAAAACTTATTGAATAAACAGACAAAAAACTGGGTCAACCAAACTCAAACCATTTTGACCTGTTACCAACTCGTCTGTCTTGTCACCTCTACTTTTGAAAAAGACTTGATTTTGCATGACGTATGTGATGCGCGAATACTCTTATCATTCAGGAAAAAGATGTTTTTCCAGTACCTGATATTGGAATGAGTCTGAGCAAACATCCAAGTGAGTTCTTCTGCAAGACTTTGACCCCTAGTGATACAAGCACACATGGTGGGTTCTCTGTGCCTCGCAGAGCAGCAGAAAAGATTTTCCCCTCATTGGTGAGGTTTCATTTTCTTTAGTTCTTTGAGTGTTTGACAAGATAAGTTAAAACTAGAAGTATGAGTTTTTACACATTTGCTTATCTGTGGGTCGATTTTGGAGATGTATTCTCTCTAATGGCTGAAACATGTATAAAGAGATATCTAAAAAGTAAACACGTCAAATAGTTTGAATATATCCCCAGACCCCAAAGGTATTTTCATTGTAACTTCTGTAATTATTTATCCAAAAGTTATTTCACCCAAGTCGACCCATGACAAAATCACTCATTATGACCCAGTGTCTGACCCACCCAATTTGTCACCTTTAGCAAAAATAGTTTAACGTTATCATTTGCCCATGTCATTTTACAGGATTTCTCGTTGCAACCCCCTACTCAAGAGCTTATTGTTCGAGATTTGCATGATAATACTTGGAAATTCCGTCATATATATAGGGGTGTGTACTGTGTATGCCATTTATTTTGGATGTTCAACTTGTATAATCTGAATGCTATAATACTCCAAGCAAAAATGACCCGATAACCTTCAAATCAACTTAAAATTATGGTTTGATGCTGTGCAGGACAGCCAAAACGACACCTTTTAACTACAGGCTGGAGTACATTTGTTAGTGCGAAACGGCTTAAAGCAGGCGATGCAGTCCTATTTATCAGGTGAGTGCCGCTTAATGCTCAAGCAGTCTTTTTCACATCCCTAAGTGGTGAATTTAGATCATTGTTTAAGTACTTTGTACTTATATATTGTGGCAGGGATGAAAAATCAAAATTGTTATTGGGAGTAAGACGTGCAAGTCGTCAACAAACAACTTCACCATCGTCCGTTTTATCTACTGATAGCATGCACATAGGAGTTCTTGCTGCTGCTGCTCATGCTGCTGCTAATCTAAGCCCATTTACAATATTCTATAATCCAAGGTATCCCTGAGTCTTTCAGAATTATAGCTTATATAATACACAAGGATACATATTTTTCTTGTCATTTAGGTAATTATTGTGTTATTATCTAGGGCTTGTCCTTCTGAATTTGTTATCCCAATGGTAAAATATCGAAAGTCGGTGTATCGGATCCAACTTTCTATTGGCATGAGGTTTGGAATGATGCTTGAAACTGAGGAATCAGGAAAGCGCAGGTATATGTATATATGTGTTGTTTTGAACTTTGAAGTATTGTCGTTTTTTGTTTCTTTATTAACCCATTCACTCATGGATGAGTTGATTTGGGCCATGCATTTATCTCTAACGAGTCAAATGGGCAAAATTAAAGTTCGAAAGGAAACGGGTCAAACAGTCGAACAAGTCGCTGAAAGTGTAATTTTAATGCATAAGAGTGATAAGACCGCATAAACATTCTTCTGAAGAAGTTCAGATTATTATTGAAGATGTTTAATGTTCAAAATCATGCTTGACGCAATTGTTTATAAAAAGGTTGAGGACAAAAAGAATTTTGAATCAACCCAACCTATTTGAAAATATCGTTTGAACAGGTCACCCAACCTACTTGACCTAGACATTTGCCACCTGTGTACCTGATCTTTCGCTTATAGGCTGAAAATGTAAGTCGATCATTTTTTTTATTATGTAGGCATATGGGCACAATTATGGGCATAAGCGATGTAGACCCATTAAGGTGGCCCGGGTCGAAATGGCATAATCTTCAGGTTTGTGTATTATCATTTATATAGGTTATATCAAGGGTAAATCCATACATCGTAACTTCAATACTTCAAAAACTAAATTCAGTACGCATTCTCTCATATAATTACACATATCAGGTGGATTGGGATGAACCAGGGTGCAGTGATAAGCCAAACCGAGTGAGTCCGTGGGATATCGAGACCCCTGAAAGTCTTTTCATTTTCCCTTCACTCACTTCCACCCTTAAGCGACCCTTTGGATCTAGTTTCATAGGAGAAGAAACTGAATGGAGCAACATGGTGACCCGACCATTTAGCCTGGCTCCAGAGACCATGAGCGCCAACTTTTCTATCTCGTCGAAGTCTAATCAGTGGTCAGAACAACCAATTAATATGTTAAAAAAGCCTCAATCAGCAGATAATAAGGGCCCTATTCTGCCTGCTATCGAAAATGCCTTTGCTATCTCAGAGACAGTAAAATCGGATAATTCTCCCCTTGAGCCCACAAGCAGTCCACAAAATCTTGTAAACGAGATGTCGATTCATAGCCACTTTTCGCCTCTTGAACAGCTTGATCCATCTCTTTGTGGTTTCTTCCCTCTCCTTGGGCATGAAATATGGGATGCACATGATGATGCTTATAATTGTATCAACTTTGAGGCCAGTACTGGTGGCTGCTCAATTGTTAATCCGTCGGTATCAAGTGCAGTGTTGAATGAGTTTAAAGATGGTGATTTAAGAAATTCTTCTGATCGTTTAGTGAACAACAATTATAGCTCAAGCCAAGATGTTCAGTCGCAGTTCACGTCATCAAGCAATGAAGAGTTCACTGACACTGGACTCCTACAAAATAGCTCGTGGCAAAAAGTAACTCTGCCTCCCCGCGTGAGAACCTATACAAAGGTGAGGAGTATTCTGCTTATAGACTTGTATACACACATGCACCTCCTTATGCTCAAATATTTCTAGTATCCAAATTCAGTATCCATGAATGGGTTTGTTTGCAACCTATGCAAATGGATGTGCTATGTTGGCTGGATCGGGCTGGTTGGGTAATGGGTCAAAACTCAAAACTGGAGCAGGTCATAACAGATATTTTAGGAGGGTTCAGGTTAACTTAAAACACATTTTTCTCAAATCTTTACACTTTTACATAGTGTCTATTAGGTATGAATCATAAAATTGTAGTATTTTAACAGTATATTTATTTATCAATATAAGGTTTTACTTATGAAAGACGCACTTTGGTGATTTTTCTTTTTTGCTGTTCCCCTTTAACCTATATCTTAATTGTTTTAACTGTTTGACCCAGTGTGACCCGTTCATAAGTAAACGGGTTGAAATGACCTCCTCATTACTAAACACGAGTTAAAAACCTTTGCCACGTTTCTTGCGTGTCAGAAAACATCATTTTTTATTTCTTTCAGATTCAAAAGGTAGGATCAGTAGGAAGGTCCATAGATGTTTGCAGTTTCAAGAACTATGAAGAACTATGCTGTGAAATTGAGAGGATGTTCGGGCTTGAGGGGCTACTTAATGATTCGATAGGTTCTGGTTGGAAGTTGGTGTATGAAGATTTCGAGAATGATATCCTTCTTGTCGGTGATGATCCATGGGAGTAAGTTGCTTTTAATCATATTTAAGATAGCAAATTTGTTTACAACTTAAAATATGTGTATTTATTTTTTTTAATTTTTTGAACAGCTTAAATTAAGTATTTGAATATTACCAACAGTCCAACACCAGTACTCTTTATTAGGGAAAAAGCTAGAGGTGACAAATTTGATTACTTCATTTTTGAATGCGTCAATGCTACTTATGTTTTATCTGAAACCGGTCAAATTAGAAAATTTGCTTAAAAGAAGATGGCCTGAATGGTCAAACGGGCCAGAGGCCACCCAAATCCATTTTTAACGCATATAATCCTCTTAATCCTTTCATTGAACACTTGGATTATTTTTAAAACAATATGATCTTTGTTATCACATCTGACATACTAGTAAGTTGTATAACTTGATATTTTTGAAGGTGTTACAGATCAACCTCTTCTAATTATGTCGACCTTGCAAAAAACCCATTTAACTTTGATCTCTTTTTGACCCATTACCCAACCCATTAAGTGGTTGAAATTCACCTGGACACTAGCCTGGCTGGGGGATTAGTCGGTACCAATTGGTACATGGGATCAGGGGGTTTCCATCCAATTACCCTTTTTTTATACATAGATACAATCGTGGGCTTTCAATGATAGTTTATTTTTGTGAAAATGTCACCAAGTTAGCCAAAAAACTGAAACCACCGAGTCGTCTTGGTTTTGGTTGGTTGGTGGTTTCTAATATCCAACAAACAAAACATGGTGGTTTGGTTCCATCAAACTGACTTAACCGAACCGTGAACCACTTCTTATCTTGATGGCTTTGATGTAGGGAATTTGTTGGGTGTGTACGATGCATTAGAATACTATCACCTTGTGAAGTTAGGCAGATGGGGGAAGAGGGAATGCAACTTCTGAATAACAGCACAGCCGCATTACAGGCGTTAATTGCATGAAGACAAAACAAACTGGATGACAATTGTACTATGATCCTTCATTCCTTTGATTGCCCATTCGCATGTGTTTATAGCCATCAACCTTTGTAATATATGAGTGCTAGTTTATCGATGCTAGAACAGTATAATTTAGCTTATGCAATTATCTGGTAATTTGTTACCATAGGTGTACCGTATTCGTTGACCCTGCAATTGTCGATGCTCGGCCTCGCTAATCATGAGTTATGGATAATAGTTGGATGTAGGACAATGACGAGCTGTTTAACTTGTCAAATATAGATCAATTGAAAACAGGAAATTTCTAGCGTGGGTCGAATAATGATTCTAATGACTCAGTGTAGATATAATTAAAAAACGCCTAATTCGTCTAATCTTAACGTATGAAAACGAACATGTTTTGTGAATGTTAATAGACGATTAGGGCATTTTTATGTTTGTTTAAGTGTTTCAGGTCTTTGGTGACAAATTGAAGTTAAATGGATCATTAAGAAGTCAAGCAAAGTCGAAAATCAAGTCAAGAAGTTTCTAAGCAAAAATCTGAAAAAGTGCCATTTCTGGAGGGCAGTCTCAGACGGCCAGGAGGCAGTCTGGGACGGCCATATCTGTATACAAATCCGAATTTGGTGGTTATATTCTAATTTTCAGTTTATATCCCCTCATGGACGACTTTGGGAGGTTACAACTCATAATTTCACACACAAGAATCAGTTTTTAACCTTCCCAACACCCCAATTTCATCATCAATTCATATTTTCATGGAGATTCAAACCCTAATTGAAGAATCAATGATGATATCAATGATGAAGATTTTAGGCTAATTATCTTTTGATCATTCTCATGTGAACAATTATGTAAGACAATTGTATTCAACTTTTCTTATGTTCATGTTGGATTAGATGTTTAATTTCCCATTAGTCTTTTAACATCTAATGTTGTTTGGATTGTTTGAATGATTACTAGTTTATGACTTGAATGGATTCCATCTATCTTTTGATTTCAAATTCTTGTTAATCAATTATTATTGGAAGAATCTCTTATGAACTTGTAATCTTGTTAATGAATAAATAATTTAGTTGTGTCAATTCCCCGGTTTTCATTATCGTGAATCATCACAACCTAATTGATTAATTCTTAGCATTCATTCAATCCAAGCATATAACGAATCATGTCTATATGATTTTCAACGAACATAAGTTAGGTCATACTCTTGAAAACATAATTTGAAGCATGAGAATGATCCCTTTTATTTAATTGAAGTATTTTATTAAGTTTATGATCAATTGTAGTTTTAATCAAAATCAATCAATCAAATCGTTTTAAGTTTATGTCTAGTTCAATTAATTATTGTAACTTGTTTAACACTCTTCCTTGATTCCCTGTGGATACGATACTCTACTTACCCTAGCTAATTAGTGGTATTTAGTTTTAATTTTGACCGGTTCAACGACATTGATCTATAATACTAGATTACTAGGTATAAATATGTTTGAAATGAATTATAGCAAGTGCAGTTTATAAATGTGTTACAATTAGAATTGAACTTTTTTCAGATGATTAAATAAAAGGACTAAATGTCAAAAAGCTTTTTTGACATGTGCAAAATTCATAAGTGAAATTACTATTTCTTGTAAAGGTTTGAATTTGGATCGACATATACATATGCATCTCAACATTATTGCAAACTCAAATTATGGTAAAGGTATATAATCTTAAGCACTATCAAGATGATTTAATGCCACACAAAATGTTTATGTTTAGATATCTTTAGATAAAATCAAGAAAAGTTCGAAAAATATATAAAAAAAAACCCGATACAATGAAGTAAGAATAAGCAAACAACTCAAAAACCCCAAAATGACAAATCACCCGAATCTGTACCGAGCATATTTTATGTTTAGATATCTTTAGATAAGTATCTTGGCAGTAGTCAAGAAAAGTTTGAAAAATATTCGGAAAAAAACCCAATACCATGAAATAAGGATGAACAAACAACTCGAAAACCCCAAAATGAACAAATCACCCGAACCTATACCGAACATATTTGACCTGGTTTCCGGTCTTATTTTTTCCAACATTTTCGGTTTCGATTTTTGCCGTTTCGGTCCGGTCTTTGGATATGAATTTCAAAACAATATAAGGTACCATTTCAAAATAATATTTCGTTTTTCATATTTTGTGTTGACTCAGTTTTGGTCCGGTCCTCGGGTTCTTCTTCCTATTATCGGATTTGACGGGTTTGATTCGAGTTGTGACCCAATCGCATCGCTACTTTAAGTTTAAAAAAAGAAAAGATGTATTATTGTTTCGTAATCAACTCATTTCAAATAGATTGACCACTGGTTTGTTTTAAAGTGAGTCAAGAGAGTTTTTACTCTTTAAGGTCTCCTTAACATGATGATAGTTTTTTCATCGATGTCTTAAATGGGGATGTGCTTGTTGAAAGCGCTTTCTAGCAAATTTACAATTCAATCCCAAATAGTTTCAATAATCCCAAAACAACCCCTACACTCTCCCACCACTTTCCATACACTTTCCGGCCCAATTAACACCAAAAATCTCACATTCACACCCACAATGAATAATATAGCCACCGGAATCCCATTATCATTATCATCATCTTCTTCTTCCACTTTATTCAATCTCAATCGCTATCGCCAATTTCTTATCACCTCATTTTCTTCTTCTTCTTATGAACCCCAAATTAAACCAAGATTTTATAGAAAAGTTACAATGTCTTCATCTTCATATGCATCCCCGGCGGCCAATTCCGGTGTAACACCGTCGGTTCCCGGAGACCCAGTTACGGAAATTAGCAAGAAGCCGCCGCCGCCGCCGGCAAAGCAATATCCTTGGCTGATTGTCGGTCTTGGAAACCCTGGCAAATTGTATAACCGCACTAGACACAATGTTTGTATTCCTTTTTTCTTTTGTTTTATATATATATATATTGAAAAAGTTTACTTTATGAATTTGCCATTCATAGTAAATACCAAGAAAATAGTATGATTAACCCGACTCTTTGTTATATATGTATTCGAAATTTAGTATGGCTTTAATCAAATTATATATCTATGCTGTTGTATAAAACATTGAACTTGTGGGACTTTCCAAAGAAGTTGATACAACCAAGTAACCGACACAAAGACACGTTCTATACGTTTTTAGTTTTGTAGTATTGCATGAAGACACTGGTAGTCTAACCTTAATCATTGGTGTTCTGAATTTGCCATTTATAGGAGTGAGTTTTGGTGTATACAAGGTTTAAATCGGCGTTAGGATGAAATTTAGATTCGTACAGTAATTTAGTCATGCATTGAATAAGTGAATACCAAGAAAGAAAAACAACATGGATGCAACTCTTTTAGTTATATATGTTTAGATGGGTAGCCAAGAAAATCAATACAGATGATGCATAGGATTAGTGAATGTTTAGGAAAAAGTTTCGAGATTTAGGAAGTGGGGCAAGAAAAAGACCAAATGCTAATCGTATAATCACTGGAACTTACTTTATTTATTGGTATAACAGTGGGTGTTGTAGTTGATATGATTATGAAAGTGTAAGGTAGTGAGATTTGAAGAAAATGATGAATCTCTTTTGTTGAGTATGTAACTGAAAAAAGGTTTGAAACGACCGGCATGACCTTTGGATACTTGCAGGTGGGTTTTGAGATGATTGATGCAATAGCAGAAGCTGAGGGTATTCCCGTTAGCGGTGTTTCTTTCAAAGCATTCTTTGGGAAAGGTTTGTTGGTTAAATTAATTATTGTTCTTAATGTGAGTATGCTCTAACTAAACGAATTTGTAATGCATGTTCAGCAAATGAAGTATAACCTAAAACCTGTTTTGCATTGACAAATAGGCTTAAATTTTATTAGTATGTTATAAATTTCTCTGAAATTTCTGAATTTAATAACTTCATGGTGTTGGTTTTTCTTTCTTGTTAGGGTCTATTGGAAATGTACCATTGATGCTTGCTAAGCCTCAGACTTTTATGAATGTTAGCGGTGAGTCTGTAAGTAAGCTCATCGGATTCTACAACTGTTGTGTTTTCTTTTTCTTCTTTTGTTTTATACAATCTTGTTGACTTCTTGATTTTTTTTTTCAAGGTTGGAGCAATTGTTTCTTTCTATAAGATTCCACCTAAACAAGTACTCGTGGTAAAGTGTCCAACTAATATTTGCTTTCAATTTATTTCCTTTTAAATACTTTGAACTCATGATTTGTCACTTGCAGATTTACGATGACTTGGATTTGCCTTTTGGAAAGTTGCGGCTATTGCCAAAAGGTGGACATGGTGGACACAACGGGTAACTAGCACAAGCTCTATAGCTGCAAAATTTAATAAAATCTACTGTTGTATGCCGAATAATACTTCTTACATGTAATGATGTAAACATGTAGGACTCTAAATATTTGAAGGGTTATGACATGAGTAATCTAAAATGCATGTTTAAGAAGTTGAACTACTCACATAGGAATTGCTAATTATATACCCCTGAAGGAGAATATTAGTTTATAAATTACGAGTTTTGATGAGTTAACCCTCGATATACACTTTCTATTTAATGTGCTAGACTAACTGATGATCTGATTTGGTCTTTAGTTTTAGACATGTATTTTATGATTCTTGAACAACAGTGTATTAAGAATCAATGTGTATTCCATATCTTCAATCTTGTTCTAGCAGAAAAAATATACATTGTTCCTCTCAATCTGCTTGAACTGCAAAGTTCCAATGCTTTGACTTGGTTGATCTCGTATTTAGCTGGCAATGCTGTAGTGATAAGTTTATCTATAAATTTGAAATCATGACAAGGCAGTGATATTTGACAAGTTGTCTGCTTTCTAGAATTATGCTTCCCTATGTCCGTATTGATTTAGGTTACAATGGCACTCGCATCACCTGTGTATTCTGTGTGATGTACTGATGTGATTGTTTTTGGATCTGGCCATATACATTTTCCATGTTTCTTTAGTTTCAATCATCAATACATTGTGGTTACTTGCACCATCTTAAACAAGCTTTTGCACGTTTTTATGCATCCTGATGGCACATTTTGAGCTCCTATATTTGCTCTGTTTTTCTATCTTTACCCCCTTTTAGTCGTTGTTTAACACCTAGGTCTTGAACAGTTTCTATTCATTGTTCATTCTTAGCCTGCAGCAGCATCTAAAACAAATTCCTAGTATTCTCATCTGATCCCCATGCTCTGTATTGATACTGATGTTTGTTATATTTTGAAGGATGAAGAGTGTGATCAATCATCTCAAAGGCAGTCGTGACTTTCCGCGTTTAAGAATAGGTTGGTTGACCACCTTTAATCGTTTCCACTTGATGTGACAATTTTGGCGGTTCGGGTGATATGGGTACTGGGTAGGCAGGTAGCTGGTTAACATAGGCAATTTTCCTGTACTATTCGGGCTGGGTTAATCTGAAACAGTTGGTTACTTTTTTTAAACTAGTGTGTTAAGTATGATTACAAAGTTTAAATTATCTTACGAGTTAGGAATAATCTAAAAGTGAATAATGATATGGGAGGTTTTAATCAAAATATCATGTTGTGCAACTTTTAACTCTTTTACATAAAAATTATATTTATTTTCACCCTTTTGACCTGCTAGGATAAACATAACCTAAATTAATGCATTCATAAATTGTGACGAAATTGTCTCCTTTAGTTCCACTAAATATATGTTGCAATTTAGTGATGAGTTGGTCATCCTTTGTAGGCATTGGGAGGCCTCCTGGCAAGATGGAAGCTGCTAGCTATGTTCTTCGGCGATTTACCAAACAAGAAAGCGATGAGGTATGTCACATAACATTTGAATAACATACAAACAACTAGATAGCTTAATGATGGAATTGGATCATGTCACTTTGTGTTTTGCAGCTGGAGTTTACTTTCCAAACTGGCATTGAAGCGGTTCGGATCCTTCTACTGCAAGGTTTTGATAAGAGTGCGACATTTGTTAATAGTTTGAAACCCATGAAGGTATAAATAACTGTAGAACATCCATGGGTCAAGACAGGTATATGGGGAATAAGAAATGATTAACTTATCTGTCAGCCAACCATTTCAAGGTGATTATTATTTTTTTGACATGCATATATAGCTTTTTAAATAGCGATAGACTAGCTATTGTTAGGTTATTCTTTTAAAATTGTGTGAAAAAGGATGTAATTGATTTGAGATTTTAGCACATACAAAATTTACGTATGGTAAAGATTTTGAACTTTTATCATATAGATGTGAATTGATATCTATTCGAAATGTTTCGTAGCTTTTGATATCGTTTGCTGAGAAATGATGTTCACACTTTATAATCTGTTTCTCTAGAATTGAGAACTTTTTGTTACAAATTTGTGATGGTGTATATGATTGTTCTAAATTTTGTTTCAGCTGTTTGACATTGAGCGTTGAAGATCATGAAAAACACAGTTATGTTTGGAATGCTTTCTAAGACGAAATATATATCAGATTGAGTTTTTTTTTTTTTTCCCATTTTCCATTTTTTTTATATTAAAGTTAAAACTATGTTGAAATTTATTATTTTATTCGCCGTTTTTATTATTACAATTCGACGTGAATTGTACTCCAAATTATCATTTAGTAAGTCGTACATATATCAAAACAACCTGTAATAAACGGATGAGGTATTTTTTCTGTTAAATAAAATAAAATTAAATAACTAAAGGTAAAGTAAAAAAAATAATAATTCCATGAAGTATAATATTTGCATTTTCATTTTCCATTCTAAGCAACAAAAACTAAAAAGTTGCATCTCCTGGTTGAAAATTGGTATGACCCCACATGATCCAAACTCCCTCCAATGTTGATGGATGTTTTGTTTCTTGAGATAGACATAGAGAAAAACACACAGAAAACAGCACCAAATTAAAAAAATGTCATCTGCAACTTCACTTGGCTCTCCATTTCTATCTCCACCTTCTTCTTCAACTTCTTCGTTGAAACATTCTTCTTCATCATCATCTTCTCATTCTCATTTGGTCTCCTTCAAATGCTCAAGAAACCAACGTCATCCACACCTTATCAAAGCTGAGCTAGACCAAAACACGGTTTGTTTTTTTAGTTTTTATTTCTTTTTTGTTGTTTTCTAAGTTAAAAAAAAAAACACAATGTTGTAATCTATGTTTTTACTTTTTGTTGAGTAGTTAGTTATGTTTTGGTGGTGACAGGTGATTGCTGTGGCTGTTGGAGTGGTTAGTGTAGCTGCTGGACTTGGGATTCCGATTTTCTACGAGTCACAGATTGATAATGCCGTATGTCGGTTCATTCGTGTTCTTTCATTTTCGTTTGATAGTTTTACACTCGTATGGTGCCAAATCAATCTATTTGATTAAGGATACCAATTAGTTCTCAAAGTGATGATAAATAGGAGTGATATATAAATTGCCCTGGACAAACTTTTAATCTAATGTAATATACATAGGAATCGAGTATACTTTACAACATCAATCAAGTAACTTTTAATGAAAGTGTCGGGTGTGAGTCAATTTTAATGAAAGTGTCGTACACCCATAAACGTTCATGTGTAATTATCTCCTTTGTTTTACCATAAAAACTGTTTCATTTGAACAAACCCCATCATATATTAGTAGTTTTTTAAGGCATGACTGCCTACATCAACATCATACGTTTTTAGTGTGTGTACGACTTACTGATCTTAGGAACCTACTCAATGAGACAATGACTGGAAGTATTAGAATTCTCAATCATCTTCCCGCATACATAGTGATATATTGGGGGAGTTTGAATGGGTAAACTAATTAGTGAAAAAAATATAAAGTAGAGCACTTGTCCCCAGAACCACATTAGATCCCCATCATCCCACACCGTAAGGGTTATGATGCCTGTAAAGTACCTTCTAGGGATGAGAAAAAAACCCGAAACCCGTGACCCGACCTGGAACCGGCCCGAACCGACCCGCCTGAAGGGCTAACGGGCTGTGTCTCTCAACTTCACATCTAGGCCCAAGCTGCATTGGTAATGGGTACCATTATCTATTGATGGATTGGTAGGTAAACTAATTGGGTATTACTTAAGCAATTCATACTCTGAGTTATGTTCTTCAACTTGCAATAATCACTTTGAGTACGGAGGGTGTAGTAGGCATCGAATTGAGCTCTTCACCGATTTGAATTCCGAGAGTTAAATTAGTGGGCAATCTTCTAACTTATTCATGTTTACGATTTTATGAGAATCTCAAAAAATAGCAGTTTTTCCCCTTATGATAGTACAATTAGTTGTGTAGAACCAAAGGAAATATCAACAACATGTCAAAAACAGAAAGAGCATCAATCTAATAAAAAAAATTAGACCTCTTGACAATGTCATTTTTGGATACCCGATTCACCAAGTCAAATAATCATCCTGCACCCTCTGGATAAAAGCGACAAGCTACTTGTCATATTAGAATGAATCATGATACTTGTTGAAAACTGAATATGACACTGATACTATAACATATATGAATTGGATATTCCATTCGAAAACAGATTATCATTGCATATATAGCATTTTAACATTAATGTATGTACTGCAGTCAAAACGAGATAACACACAACCATGCTTTCCATGCAATGGAACCGGGGCACGTAAGTTGAGCTCTTTATTTCTATCCTTATTTATAATTTTGAAGCGTCAGATTTCTTGTGTTAAAAGGATGATGTGAATCAAGATTGCTTCTTTGTCATTTACGTTGTATAAATAATATTTCCAAAGCATACTAAACATAAAGTGAGAGGAAAAAATGTACTAGTTGCATACGCTTGGTAACATTTATACGATAATGATACACTTCCAATGATATGCAGGATCTAAGTCCACGTCATTCTGCGTATTCTAATCTAATTTGGGCAGATGTTAAAATTCTTTTTTTCCAGAATCGTGCAGATTTTGCACAGGAAGTGGTACTGTAACAGTTGAACTTGGCGGTGGTGAAAAAGAAGTGTCTAAATGCATAAACTGTGATGGTGCTGGTGGATTAACGTGCACCACATGTCAAGGCAGCGGGATTCAACCTCGATACCTTGACCGCAGGTACATTCACATGAGATTTGTTTCTGCTTGAGTGGTGCGAGTTAGAAGTGACAATGTTAACCAGTTTGACTAAATTGGGTCAAGTTGGGTTGTACTTTATCTCCAACGGGTCATATGAATAAAGTTTTACAAACTTAGTTAAAACGAAAAATGTCAAAGGGTTCAAGTTGGGTTGTATTGTATCTCCAAAGGGTCATATGAATAAAGTTGTACAAATTTAGTTATAACTTAAAACGAAAATAAAGTCAAACGGGTCAAACAGGCAAGGGAGTTTCCCCAAGTGTTTCAAATACTTTTAAGGGCACCCTACTTATGACCTTCTAAATTACTTATTTGAATGAATGAATTATAATTATAAAATGTAGTTTGTAAAAAAAAAAAAAAGGTAATTGGATGGCAACCCCCCAATGCCATGTACCGTATTGGTACCCACTAATCCCCCAGCTGGGCTAGTGTCCAGGTGATTCTCAACCAATTAATATTACCCAGAATATCTCGAGTTTTAAGACTCGAACCCGGGGTATTCCCCCCAAGAATTGGCGGCTGGAAGGGTGTACATCCTAGCAACCACTGTACTATTAGTTGGAGTACATGTAGTTTGTATAATCCCTCTCTATCGTAACTCATAAAAGTTGTGATTTGTATCGCCAGAGAATTCAAGGACGACGACTAGAGATAGTCTTTTTGGGGGCAGCATCTTTGGTGGATTTCGGATCATGATCAGAGGGTACTTAACTTCATTTACTGTAAAGATGAATGAACATCATTGTTTTTTCCATTTTCTCCTTGCAGAAAAATAATATTCTCTTGCTTATAAGAAACATTACTATATCGGAATATATCTACATTTTTTTTGTAAAGTTCTTGAATTCTTCTATTTTTGTTGAGCTAATAACTAATGGTCCATCAATTTTCCAGTTATGTATAACTGTATAAGAGCAACAACTCATTCACATTTCACATATGCATCTTTATTCAGTTGGTGTTAATTTGAGCCGATAGATCACAAACTTACTTATCCTGTGAAAATAATGGTAAGCTCGGTTTTACTTTTAGCCCCGTGGGTTGCCATGTTTGAAAGCATAAGGTGTTGGGTTCGAATCATCAAAATCCAGAATCTTTGCCTAGTTAATAGGCTCAAATTTTTAGGATTCAAAATTACGCGTGTGACAAGATGAATGGATTAAGAAGGGTTTTAGGTTCAATGACAGGTTGGGTAAAACCGTAAAAGTTATTTTAGGTTTGGTAATGGGTCGGTAGGGTCTTCACAGAAAATCAATTATATACTAAAAACGCCATTGAAGTTCTTACAATGCCGAAGTTTCTTGCATTATGAAGCTTTCAAAACAGTATATGAGAGAATAGTAGAATACCACCAAAATCAGGAATTTTTGCCCAGCTGTTATAGGCTTAAAAAACTCAAATCCGATGGATTCTTATAGAGGTGGCCTTTGTAAAAGGTTTACCTACAGAGCTGTATCAAATCTTGCTTTAAACAGTGTGCGTATATATACGATTTGTTTTGAAAACGATGTCTTGTGACATCCACAACAAATCTTGCTTTAAACAGTTATACATTGTACAATAATATATTTATTGTAAATGGCAAAAATCTGTTTGAGTTTATCACTACCCATTAATTTATATAAAATCCATTTCATCACATAACTGAATTTTATTTTTATTTTTTAAAGATTGTTAGCTGCTAGAAGCATATATTTTATGCCCTTAATTAATTTGAATGGAACTATTTTTATACTACGGGTTTTTATTCCTATACTGCATGAAATTTGTTAGGACTACTTTGCCCAAATATATTAATTACTCCTTTTACTATTGATTTCTTGTACGTCCATTTTTACTCCACCCAGTCTTCCAGTTCCACTCTTATTTCTACCTTTTACTTAGTGTTGGCAACAAACAATTATCACGCATATAACCACACTGAATCTTTGTTGGTTGTCATATAAAACTCTATTTACTCTCATTTCATAACGTACATAAACTGTTCGTATAAGTCCTACGATAGATTGGTGCCCATTTGGAAAACTGAATTGGTCACAAAGAATTCAACTACGTACTACTACGAAAAATTAGCTTTGTACAACTCTCTTAATATGCTTGTTATACTGTTAGTTCATTATAGTTTTAGTATGAATATATTACATTGCACTCTGAATATTTGTTTCATCATCAACGATTTGCCACAAGAAAAACACAATGTAATAAAACATCTTCACGACTAAGGACCTCATACAACCTATAAAATTTATATCATCAATAACTCAAAAAACTGAAAACCACTTTACCAAGAGTTTATGATAATGGTCTTTTTTCTCCATCGAAAAACATGGTGTAATAATGAAAATGTTGTAACATGAAATCCAATTTATAATATGAGATAAAATTTCAATCGGAATAAAAACTTTCTTATACTAATTACTTGTCTAGACTCTAGTATGATGTGTCGTGAGCAATGGTTTAAGAGCAAGAAAGGCAAGATGAATAGGAATATGGTAAATATGTTATCAATTACCAATACATCACATATATAAAAAATTTAAAATTAATCATTAAGGGCAATTAGGCAAAAAGGTAATAAAATTTTTGTTGTTGTGACTTGTGAGAGAAGTAAAACTTGTAGTACAAAAATCATCTCCCAATTTAAATGTGGTATGTTTTTCGAACTCATTGTTGAAAAAAATAAAGTCATTTAATTAGAATGTTACTTGGTTGTATTTTTTTTCCTTTCCAAACCTCAACATACCATTTGAACGAAACGGTTTTCTGACTTACTCGTTATCAGAAAATAAAATGTAATTGTACGAATTGAATGAGAGTTTTCCTTTCCATCAGAAAAATATATCGTAACAAACAGCTTGATAAGCTTTACCCGGTTGCTCGTTTAATTGAGAAATGTACCAAGAGATGAAACTGGATAATAATAAATTGTTAAAATAATCTTCAACGACAATTTATCAAGTGATAGATATTTAGATTTATACCTATACTACATTATAAAGTATTTGTTCCCTCCAATTTTCAACTAATTTAAAGGTTGAAAACCTATTATGTCTCCCTTTTAATTTAGGAAAATGATTAATCAATCTAACTCATATGCCTAAAAATCAACCTAAAACCTTAAGAACTTGACATGTGGATTCCACTAATTCTTTTTCCTAATCTTGCCCCCTGATTTTTTCACATGTCACCATCTTATAATTAGGTCGATTATTAGGCATACCGCATACAAATTAGGTTGATTTATCATTATCCATTAATTTATTTGTTATTTTAAACATCTCCACTTTCAAATACCTATAATATCCACTTGAAATACCTATAATACCCTTAATAAAATCAAGTTTCAACATCTATCCGCAACTCCTAAAAACACTACACTATCCCTTTACATCAATAAACTACACTAATCGTTGCCGGCATCACCACTAATTGTCACCACCAACACAGCCGCTACCGCCATGCGCCACAACCACCTGTTATCGCCGTCGCCACTACACCGTTGCCTCGCACGGACAATCGGACATATTACTAGTATTGTAACAAGCTGTTTGACAGGCTTGACAGACTGTAACTAGTACTGACTCGAATGAAAATTGTTTTAAGAAATGAGATTGGAAGTGTATCAAGAAATATATTTTGAAGAAGAGAAATATTAGGTTGTAGCGTAACTAGCTTGAATGAACAATCTCTCTCAATAATAAATTGGATTATGACGAATTGTTAACTAGTCTTGAATGAAAGGCGTATCTAGGAGATAGATATTGGATATTGGTGAATTGTTTAGTGAAGTATCGTGGGCTTGTGGCTTGTGCATGTGGAATGGATCATGTCACGAGTACGCACCCTGTGGGCCTGTGGTCCGTTAAAGAAAATATCAAAACTGTCGCAATTTTGGAATTTAGGATTATTTTTATATTGTTTTTAATTTTTTGTTGTAACAGTGATTTGATTAATATTCATTTGCATTACATTACAGTATAATAATTAGGTCAAGCGTGATTATATTCTTTGATGTGACCAAAAAGGCAAAAAATTCATAAACTCAAGTGTTTAACATCTACCGGGTTTTTTCAAACGAGCACGCAAGGGGCAAGGGTGTAGTGCCACACTTGTGCCAAATTGGCAAGTTTTGGCAAGAAATAAGCCAATAACTAGCCGCCACATGTCCGAAGTTTTTTTTTTTTTGCGCCAAAAACTAGCTAATATTTGCCAAACTACATGCTAGAGTGGTGTTCTTTTGCCAATTTGCCAATTGGAAATATTTTCAAAACAAACGTTACACTTTTATTAAACTTAAAAAACACAATACAACTAATTAAAACATTACATTTATTTAAAACATAAAACACACAAATACTTAAAAATAAAAACAAGATCACTAAACATCGATATCTAGATCTCCCAAGTGCTCCGTAATATCACGACGTAACATGTAATGTGTCTCTTCGTTACGTAAGTGATGGAGAAAATTAGGGTCGGTAACACGAAGATCGTTAGGAGGATCCCTGCTGTACACCGGTGATATCGCGTTCTTGTCGTCCTTGAGTATCATGTTATGTAAAATAACACACGCATACATCGCGTTAGTGATCTTTTCTTTGTCCCTCATTCATGTCGGTCGATCGATGATAGCCCACTTGTTCTCCAGAAGCCCGAATGCTCGCTCAACGTCTTTTCTCGCGGACTCTTGGAGTTTCTTCATTATCTTCTCCTTTCTCGCGACCGGGTATGCATACGCCTTCACAATACAAGACCAAGGTGGGTAAATACCATCCCCTAGATAGTATCCTCTGTTGTAACGGTGACCGTTTACGGTAAATGTGTACTCACGTGACTTCCCATTCACTTCGGGAATAAACAATGGCGATTGCTTCAAAACATTGATGTCATTGTTTGAGCTCGCAACACCGAAATAGGCATGCCAAAACCATAAATCATAGGAAGCAACAGCCTCAAGTATGATAGTCGGGCGTTCATGATCACCCCGATGGTATTGCCCACGCAAACTATGTGGACAATTTCTCCAAGTCCAGTGGGTACAGTCGATGCTACCGATCATGCCAGGTAAATGATGTCGGCTTCATGCACCTCATATAAACGCGCAACATCGTGGCTAGTCGGGGAACGCAAATACTCTTCACCATAAAGATACTTTACGGCAATGCAAAAGTTGTCTAGACACTCACGTGTCGTTCTAGTAGAGAACGCCAACCCCTCATCATAGTTGTCGGCGAGGTTGTCGTACGCTAGTTGCCGTAGCGCGCACGTGCACTTTTGAATCGCCAAGAACCCTCTAATACCCGCCGCATTTGCCGAAGACCGAAACCACGGAAATGCTGCAGTGATATCTTCCACGATTTTGAAAAACAACCTCCTCGACATACGATATCTCGTATGAAAGACATCGTCCTCAAACATCGGCTCATCCACAAAGTACATGTTCATTAATGTTTCATGAGCCGAGTGACGATCTCTCCAAATATATCTTCTTCTTCTGCGTCTTCTTCTAAGGCTTCAAGAGCAACAGAAGCCAAAAACTCGAAGCCGCCAGAAGATGATGACAATGACGACGATGACGAGATTTCGAGAATTATATACACGGGTAGTTCATCGTCAGACATTTTGTCTTATGAAAAATTTGATAGTTGGTGTTTGATTGTATGTGATAGTTTGTTGTTTGATAAATATGTGTTTGTATATATAGAAGTTGGAAAAGGAAAAAAAAAAAAAGTCACAGCACACTCCAAACGTTCAATTTCATAAAAAAAAAACAAAAAAAAGGTCAACAAGAACGCTCCCAACGTTCACTTTGATCGACCAAAACTAGCCGATGTAGCATGCCAATTCTAGCCGATTAAACTTGTCAATACTTGCCGAGTCACGTGCTATAGTCTTGTCGATCTGCCGATTTACCCGATGGTTTTTGCCGAGATATTTTGCCGACTACACCCTTGCCCCTAAGGAACCAAAACTGAAAAAGGTTAAAAGTGTCTAATGATACACATTATCGAACTTCAAACCACATAAACCTCCAGTTTAGCCAAAAATCATGGACCAACCAAACCTTGAGCACAAAACTAAATTAACCATAATCACTCGAGTCGTAAACTAGTACCCACTAGCCATTATCTTGAAACCAAAGATTTCAACTAAGCATCCAATAAATTAAATGCAAACAACATCACAAAAACATAAAAACCCCAAATCCAAAGGACATTATCGATTATTATTAATCTCAAATAAGCACAATATGGGATACTAAAAATACCCTAATAATTATAAGCACAATAGATTCACTAATTATATTCATAAAACATATATACTCTTTTTAGAAAGAGAAACCACAACTATTTCTATTAGGCTAATCATCGATCATATATATAATCGTGAAGGGCTTAGTAGGTATCTCTCATGGTGACAAGGGCTTAATACATTTAATATATTAAATGTCTTTTTTCCCCCGATTTTCAGCTAGTTTAATTATTTAAAACAAAACCGTATATACTTAGTTAGGGTGATGTTGTAAGATAAATAACAATTTAGTGAAAGATCACAAAAAATTTTTACAAACATAAATATATAGTAATGTTGACGATTACAGTAAAACCTAAAAAGTATTTATTTTAAAATGTTAGCAGTTCATTTCCAACACCGAAATACGCATGCCAAAACCATAAATCATAGGAAGAAACGGCCTCAAGTATGATAGTGGGCGTTCATGATCACCCCGATGGTATTGCCCACGCAAACTATGTGGACAATTTTTTCAAGTCCAGTGGGTACAGTCGATGCTACCGATCATGCCAGGTAAATGATGTCAGGCTTCATGCACCTCATATAAACGCGCAACATCGTGGCTAGTCGGAGAACGCAAATACTCTTCACCATAAAGATACTTTACGACAATGCAAAAGTTGTCTAGACACTCACGTGCCGTTCTAGTAGAGAACGCCAACCCCTCATCATAGTTGTCGGCGAGGTTGCCGTACGCTAGTTGCCGTAGCGCGCACGTGCATTTTGAATCGCCGAGAACCCTCTAATACCCGCCGCATTTGCCGAAGACCGAAACCATGGAAATGCTGCAGTGATATCTTCCACGATTTTGAAAAAAACCTTCTCGACATACGATATCTCGTACGAAAGACATCGTCCTCAAACATCGGCTCATCCATAAAGTACATGTTCATCAATCTTTCATGAGCCGAGTGACGTTCTCTCCAAATATATCTTCTTCTGTGTGCAGAAGAAGATGCAATGTCTTCTTCTAAGGCTTCAAGAGCAACATAAGCCAAAAACTCGAAGCCGCCAGAAGACGATGACAATGACGACGACGACGACGAGAATTTGGAAATTATATACACGGGTAGTTCATCGTCAAACATTTAGCCTTATGAAATGTGATAGTTTGGTGTTTGATTGTATGTGATAGTATAGTTGTATGTGATAGTTTGTTGTTTGATAAATATGTGTTTGTATATATAGAAGTTGGAAAAGGAAAAAAAAAAAACACAAAAGTCACAGCACGCTCCAAACATTCAATTTTATAAAAAAAAAAGGTCAACAAGGACGCTCCCAACGTTCACTTTGATCGGCCAAAACTAGCCGATGTAGCATGCCAATTCTTACCGATTAAACTTGTCGATACTTGCCGAGTCACGTGCTATAGTCTTGCCGATCTGCCGATTTAGCCAATGGTTTTTACCGAGACATTTTGCCGACTACACCAATTCCCCTAAGGAACCAATATTGAAAAAGGTTAAAAGTGTCTAATGATACATTATCGAACTTCAAACCACATAAACCTCTAGTTTAGCCACAAATCATGGACCAACCAAACCTTGAACACAAAACTAAATTAACCACAATCACTCGAGCCGTAAACTAGTACCCACGAGCCATTAATCTTGAAACCAAAGATTTCAACTAAGCATCCAATAAATTAAATGCAAACAACATCACAAAAACATAAAAACCCAAAATCCAAAAGACATTATCGATTATTATTAATCACAAATAAGCACAATAGATTCACTAATTATATTCATAAAACATATATACTCTTTTTAGAAAGAGAAACCACAACTATTTCTATTAGGCTAATCATCGATCATATATATAATCGTGAAGAGCTTAGTAGTTATCTCTCATGGTGACAAAGGCTTAATACATTTAATATATTAAATGTCTTTTTTTCCCCGATTTTCAGTTAGTTTAATTATTTAAAACAAAACCGTATATACTTAGTTAGGGTGATGTTGTAAGATGAATAACAATTTAATGAAAGATCACAAAATTTTTTTACAAACATAAACATATAGTAATGTTGACGATTACAGTAAAACCTAAAAAGTATTTATTTTAAAATGTTAGCAGTTCATTTCCAACATTTTATTGGAATGTGTTTGTTGCTGCCGATATATATTAAGGCGTTTAGAACATCTTATAGACCCTTTCTTTTATTGGTGTTAAACTGTTAATAACTTAGTTTAGGTACTATATATATACTCTCACAATTGGTGGGACATATGGAGGTTGAGAAACTAGATTGTCTTCTAACTCCATAAAAAGAGGGTGAATATTTTGATGGATTCGATTATCAATAACTCTTTTCTATAATACAAACATAAACAGATGAAAAAAAATTATATTAAGCTGGAAAGAGTAGATTAGAAATTCACTATTGACATTTTTATATTGAGTATGATGCTTTCACTTTGTTTCGTTTGTAGGTGGCTAGACCTTTTGTTGTATACCTAAAATTCTTGTACTTCAATCTAGCATCTTGCTAGATGGTTCTATATTAATAACATTGGGGGCCAATGTATTTTATATATTAAAAATTATGATGTGAGAGAATTTTTTTTAAAGTTAAATGCCTAATAGCCTCATATTTCCCTTTTCTATATACTTTTTGAGATTGTTCCAGAGATAAACTTTGCTTCTTCTTATTATTAACTTTTTAATTCTCATATGTATATATTGAATAAATAAAGTTTATCTGGATATTATCTCTTTTAACACAAAAACCAAAAAGCCAAAATTATGTGACAACATATTGCTCATTCCTTTTTGGGTAATGAGACGAAGATGAAATCCTTAATAATGATGTAATATAAGATTATTTGGTGTAATTTAATAATATTATATCTTTAAAAAAATGTGATAACATATATTGTATACGATAAATGGATGTGAATAATAACTCGTATGCGTGGCGAGTTACTATCCGTCCATTTCACACCCCGTACTACTCTTCGGATTTTGTCAAATCACATTTTTTTTCGAGTTTTTACTATAAGTTATTTTTTGGTTTCTTCTCAGGCGAGTTACTATTCGTCCATTTCACACTCCGTATACTTATTTGGATTTTGTCAAGTCGAATTCCGTTTGGATTTTTTACTACGGGTTGCTTTTTGTTTTCATACATATTTTTTTCCTTTTGGGTTTTCAAATAATTAGATTGAAAACTTTTATTTTTTTCTATACCACTATTTGATTCTTTTTATATACTATAATAAGTGAAATGGATGTGAATAGTAACTAGCATGTGTGATGAGTTACTATTCGTCCATTTCACTATTCAGATTTTGTCAAATCGCATCTTGTTCGGGTTTTTTTTATTAAGAGTTACTTTTTGGTTTCTTTCAGACGAGTTACTATTCGTTCATTTCATACCCTGAATGACTATTCTGATTTTGACAAGTCGCATCCCGTGCGGATTTCCTACTACGGGTTACTTTTTCTTTTCTTACATATTTTTTTCCTTTTGGTTTCCAAATAATTAGATTAAAAACTTTTAATTTGTTTTTTTACAACTATTCGAATTTTACCAGTATTTGAATCCCGTACGGGTCTAAACTTTCGTGTTACTTTTTGGATTTTTACATTTAAATAAACCTATCCTAAAACGTTAATTAGACAACACGACAATTAAACCCCGCAACACGGGCCTTATAACTTAGTAACTTACTAGTAACTCATTATTATTATTATTGTTATTGGGTTTAGTAAAATGTTGGCGAAAGCAATGTAACAACCTTTTATTTTGATTATGTCAAAGATAATCTGGAATAACATCCGCCACCAACTCCCTGTAAAAAAGTAAAGAAAATACACAAAGCAAAGCTACAACAAAAACCAAACCAACCAGCGCGCCATTTGTCGGTGGAACAAATTTCACTTTCCTATTTCAGCATCCTTTAAATTTGTTTTCTTCATAAACACAACAACAAACTGACACACACACACACACACACACACAGTACACACCAAAACCCAAAAGTCTTCAGATCTATACCACATTATCATTCATTCATTCAGGTTTGTAAATTCTTAATTCATATTGTAATAAAATAAATCATCATTAAATTTTCTCATCAAAAACCCCCAAAACCCCTGTTATGATCTTACATTGTTAATATTTGTTTTAAATTTTTTATTAGATCCGAATATATGAATAAATATCGACATTGTAACACTATTATAGGACCAAACCCGCCTAACGAATTCAAATTCAAATATATAATAAATGACAACTAGCTAGCGATATCAGTTTTAAAAAATTTTTATGTCCAAGATATGGACACAGACGGGTCGGGTTTGACCAGGGTTTTAGAGGTTTGAATATTTAAATTACCCTTAATTGGGATTTGTTCATTAAACTTGAAATAATATATAGTATGGTATTCACATTGTAAAATTACTTTATTGTTTAGATCTGAGGAAAGTGGTTTTAATTAGAAGTTGGAGGAAATGGGGAAAGGAGAGAAATCTGGGGGATGTATGGGATGGTTTATTGCGTTTATTGTAGTCGCGGCGATCGCCTTAGCGATTGGACTTACATTGAGAAACAAGTTTCATCACAATGACGACGACGATGGTGGGGTTCCGGGTCCTCCCGGAGCTGTTACTAAGAAGTATGGTGATGCTCTCAAGATTGCCCTCCAGTTTTTCGATATCCAAAAATGTGAGCTCACTTAGTAGTAGTCATATTTATAAGTATAACTACTTTTTTGTATGCTATATCTATAGATATAATGTAGGAAGGATGATGCATGCACCTATTTTTCCTTTTTAAATTCTAGTCATTGAGTGCATTTAAGTTAGTAGACTGAATTGACTTAAATGATTACTAGTATTAGATTTGGAATATATACACATGTTTGACGTGATATTCAGGGGCGGATCTATATATATATATATATATATAGCCATTTGAGTGTATGGATGTGCATACCCTTTAATATTAATGTTGTTAGATGATGATTAGTAATTTGATTTTCAAGGCTTTGGTTTGACTACTAAAAGTAAAAGCACATTCTAATTTTAGAATGGAGTGACTATGAATATGAAGTAAAAAGAATAATCTATGTTGGCTTGCTTCATGAGATAACGATGTCACTTCATGTATAACCTTGTTTAACAAACTAGTACATTTTACCTACTTTTCTTTTAGGAAAAGCTGCACTAGTCATGTTTTATTTGTCTTTTTGTTTCATGAGATGGGTCATATTAGATTCATCGTTATTCATTAGATTTTCTATGTTGTAGCTGGTAAGTTGGTAGATAATGAGATATCATGGAGGGGGGACTCGGGTTTACAAGATGGGAAAGAGGCTAGTTTGGATCTTTCTAAGGGAATGTATGATGCTGGAGATCATATGAAGTTTGGATTTCCAATGGCTTACACAGCCACCGTTCTTTCTTGGGCTATCCTCGAGTATGGTGATCAGATGAATGCAGCTGGTCAATTGCAATCTGCCAAAGACTCGCTTAGATGGATCACTGACTTCTTTGTGAATGCTCATCCTGAACCTAATGTGCTATACATTCAGGTAAACATAATTCTCAGATTCGTGTAGCTTCACATTTAATTTTGCTAAAGTTGGCAAGTTTGATTTAAGTATGCTTTGAATTGGTGAAAGCATGAAATAAAAGCTTTTTCTTTAAAAGGAAATGGGATGAATGGGTAGAACTGATCAAACGGGATGAAAGTCGCCCAAAGTTATTTCTAATGAATCAAACCTCTTAAATCATTCAATTCAAAAACTTAGATCAAAGAATATGATTTTGTAATCATTTATGGCATACTAGTTATATACAAAACATAACAGAAGTTTAGGACATGTAGTGTATTATGGTGGTTTACATTGGCCCATTTCAAGTCACACCAAAAATTACTCACTTTAACCTGTTACGAAAACCGCTCGACCTGCCCAGTTTGCTAGATTTACAGTTTACTCTTGTAGTCAACAGTCATGTCACAACATCTCTTGTGATTTCTTATCTTATTCTTATGTGGGTCAATTCGGTTATGTTTGATCTTTAATAGGTAAAAAGGGTAAAATATAGGGGGTTTGGGGCTATATAGGAGCATATTAGGTGGGTTGAACCTCGAAAGTGTTTTGATGTGTATTTTTAATGCAAGCAACCGCTTATATTTCCTTTCTCCAAAAAAGAAAGTATATTATTGTTGTAACAATATAGTTTTTGAAGTCATATCTGACATGCAAGTTATTTATTACTTTATTTACTTAGCTGATTTCCCTTTTCAGGTGGGTGATCCAGATCTTGACCACAAATGTTGGGATAGACCTGAAGATATGACCGAGAAAAGGCCGTTAATACAAATAAACGCTTCTACTCCAGGAACAGAAGTTGCAGCCGAAGCTGCCGCAGCCATGGCATCTGCATCATTAGTGTTTAAGTCTAGTGATTCCACATACTCAAAATTGCTTCTCAAGCATGCTAAAGAGTTGTTTAAGTTTGCTGATGAACACAGAGGAGTTTACAGTGAAAACATCCCTGAAGTTCAGACATATTACAATTCAACTGGTTATGGTGATGAACTTTTATGGGCAGCTAGTTGGCTCTATCATGCAACAAGGGATAGCACTTATCTTGACTATGTAACTGGAAGTAATGGAGAAAGCTATGCTAATTGGGGAAGTCCTACTTGGTTCAGCTGGGATGACAAGCTCCCCGGGCTCCAGGTAAAGCTGACCAGTACTTTTACTAGGGGTGGCAAAATAGATGGGTCAGATAATGGGTAGTTTTGGTTTGGGCGGAGGCTTAACCCCTGTAATTTATCGAAAGATTTAAATTTTTTATAGATGATTTGTTTGTTAGTTATGATTACAGAACAGGAGTTATATGATATTACGAAAGCTATAAATTATATATATAAAAAAAGGATACCCATTGACTCACCCAGTATGAGCCATATGATGCCGGTACAATACTTCCAACCTAATCCCCACATGATTTGGGCACCCCGAAGGATCAAACCCGCGTACTTAAACTTCACATGTGGGCCTAGGCTTCATTGGTAACGGTTACCTTAAAGGAATTATTTTTTGTGCCAAGCAGGGATCGATCGAACCTGATACCTTAGCTATAAATTTTAAATAAACTGACGGGGTTTTTTTTACATATATTTTATCTGTTAGAGATAATACACATTCCGAACTCTCTAATTTAAACCTTATATGTGAGTGAATTTGATAATGCATCTTCTTGCTGTATTGGTGCCCATGGTTTTCTAGTTGGCTATTGCGGACCATTAGTTTATAGAATTGACGGGTTGCGGGGTTGAGTATTAGGTAAAAACTGATTTGGGCTGAAACATTATTTTAGAATGGGTTAGATTGGCCTACAAACACTCTCTTCGTATCTTTTAATAGATGAGTAAGAGATTCTATGCAACAAAAGTAGACTTTCAGCGACTTTCATACCATTTGTCATTTGACCTGTTTGTTTAGCTAACTTTTTTCTATTTGACCCGTTTGAGATGAATTGCAACCCATATGGACCCATTAAGGGTGTAAAAAATGCCACCTCTTCTGAATACTAGTCTAAAGCATAATGACGGAGTGCAGGTTCTTTTATCAAGAGTAAGCTTCTTTGATTCAAAAATTGCTACAAATGTGGATTTCAAGAAGTACAGAAAGACTGCTGAGGCTGTTATGTGTGGCCTTCTGCCAAAATCTCCAACAGCAACCACAAGCAGAACAAGAAGTATTTTTTTGATTTTGTGTGAGCATATGTGTTCATTTTATTTTTAGTGCTTGGTGTATCTTACTCTATCATGTCAACATGACAGGTGGTCTAATCTGGATCAGTGACTGGAACGCATTACAGCATCCTGTAGCTTCTGCATTTTTAGCAGTCATTTATAGTGATTACATGCGTACATCTCAGACCAAAAAAATCCAATGTGATGCAGACGCCTTTTCAGCTTTAGATCTTCGAAAATTTGCCGCATCACAGGTATGCTTCATATAATTACCATCGGAGACCTAGTTCTCAGACGGGTAACTTTTAATCTTTTATTATGGACAACATCAGTTGGGTTAAATCGCTTGTTCTGCCAACATTTTTTGTGCCCTTTTCAGTTCTATAAATAGCTTATACATTAAGTATTTATATGCTCATTAGAAACTATATTGTTAAAATAATAATCCATGGGGCTGTTTGGATAATATAAAACCGATCCAGTCACACACAAGAGACTCAGTAATCAGGATCTGATGCTTGGTTATTGTAGTTATATAAGAAAAAAATTACTAATTACTTGCCTTCTTCTTAACCTTGTTTTTAAAAACTTCAAATCCACTAATCCTGTTAATGTTATCGAAAAAGGTAGTGAAAGATACTTATATTTTATTGTAAATATAAATTGTGAAATTTTTAATTTGTTCGTTTTAACATGAAAGAAATGTGTTTTTACTGGGCTATTGGTATGGAAAAGCAATTAATTTTCCTCATTGTCCACCTAAGTAAAATTCCATTTAAATTGTTCAAACGTTTTTTATCCTCTAATATATGTTTCACTCATATCTCTTATCTTCTTCTATTTCTCTTCTCCTTACACCTCTCTTTTCTCGTTTACTTCTGTTTATCACCAACACCACCATCAATTACATCACATGCACCACCAAATAATCACATGCATTGAGCTTCCCTACCTGCTGCTGGAAAACACACTTACCTTCTTAGTTTTACAATATGAAACATGAATTGCAACCACTTACCTTCTTAATAATCATACTTGAGTTTTTTTAATATTCTAAGTAAAACAATTTGAGATTGTAAGCATTTAAATAGGACCATTTTTTTTTTTTTTTTTTTATAGAAATTCAAGTATTCAACCTGCTTGACGCGTTCTCTTCTATGTTATAATTTTATCTTACCCAGCTGACCCATCCGAGTTAAATTACCAAATGGAGCTAGTTTTACAAGTAGGTCCAAATTGCCTTCTTTATCTGATACTTGCATGATTCAATCTGTATCAGGCTAATTATGTATTGGGAGACAATCCGATGAAGATGAGTTATCTTGTCGGATATGGTGACAAATATTCACAATATGTACACCATAGAGGAGCCTCAATACCTACTGATGCAACCACCCGCTGTTCTGATGGTTGGAAATGGCTCGAATCAGATCAACCTAACCCAAATGTAGCAACTGGGGCACTTGTTGGTGGACCATTCCTAAATGAGTCATTTGTAGATTCACGCAACAACTCAATGCAAACTGAACCAAGTACTTACAACAGTGCAGCCATAGTCGGCCTTCTTTCTGGTTTGCTTACAACCTCATCCGTGGTGACATCTTTCACATGATTTCATGCATCTTATTTGTGTTACACGCAGTATCGTGTTACAGTATGTGTTTGTGTAGGCTTAGTGAATTCCATCTCAGAAATATACAACTTGTGTGATGAGTGTATATAGGTTATGATTAATTGATTGAGTTGAAATTATTAGCTTTATAATGAACCTAGATTATTTTCCCGCAAAATATGCGAGTTAAACATATTATGTTTTAGTTATAACTTATACAAAATTCATATTATGTATAAAACACGTTGAGATATAATGATACTATAATATTTAAGTGTTTTAATTGTATCAGAAATTATTTTTTTTTGAACGGCAGGATATCTTTTATAAAATAATTTAAAATAAGTGTATAAAGTTAAATGTAGATTTTAGCTGTTGAAAGTTTTATTTATTTTTACATAATATCGTAACTTAACAAACATAGATAAAAGAGGTTGAAAAATTGTGATACCAGACATTTTTAAAGTTGTTTATTTATTTTTATTATTCTAAGTACCATATACTGATATTCATATTAATATCTTTTATTTAAATATCATAAGATATTACGACGTAAAACTAAATAATTATAACAAATTTTCACACATTTATCCTTATATTTATTACGTTAGATGATAAAAATTATATTTAAAGTTATAACTTGATAACAACGTACGACATAAAACACAAAGAAATGTTATAAAGAAATAAAAATCAAAAATTTGATAACAACTTACATTTATCCGCCGCTACTGCCGCTCACCACCACCACCCATCACCGCCACCACGCCGCTATTACATCACCACCACCGCTGCCACCTCCATCGCCGCTGTAACGCGCGATTCCATTTTTCTCGTTCTATTTGAAACCTTTCTATTCCGGAGTTGACAATGCTTGTTTGATACAACGATACAAGTATATACTACTGAATTCAATCTTAACAAAAAGATAATTAAAGAAAACTATGACATTCATATCATATCTTTAACTGAAAAATAAGATAAATGAAATTTTTGGTGTAAAGATAAACAAGAGTAACATCAGGAATTTTTCATAGACAAAATTGAAATTCACAATTAAATTAGACAAGTTTCGGGGATGGATTTGGGTAATTTTTCATTGTCACAACATACAATCATTTACCAACATGCTTGCCGTCGAAAACACCACGTAATCTTTCTACTCGAGCTGTCGGGTTTCGGCACGGTCAAGATTTATTTTATAGACAAATTTAAAACTCACACTTATATAAGACAACTTTCTGGGATGGATTTGGGTAATTTTTCATGGTCACAATATATAATCCTTTACCGATAGGTTTGCCATTGAAATCACCTATGTAATCTTTCTTTCCAGCTCTCGGGTCCTGGGAGAGTCAAAGTAGCTTTCAACGGTCCCGGGTATTCTTAAGCGACGTCCATTGATGGTAAAACACATAAAGGTACTAACAATTTTGATGTCTTAATTACTACTATAATTTAAAACGTGACGCAGACGGAAATTTATGATAACTAATTAATTCTGTTGATTCTAAGAATACCCAGAAACAATTCTTTTAGTATTTCGTTGATTCAAATAGAATACCGAAAATTAGGCAATTTCACACAACACACACAAGTGTAGGGAAAAATGAACTTTTGATTTATGATAAACGGATCATTTTCCCATGTCTACAATGATATAAATAAGCATGCAAAATTCGACCGGGCCCCAAAATTACAAGTGGGTCGAAAAGTTATAACGAAAACAAAATCCACCGAAAAACTACTAAAAAGGCCTGCATCATAGAAAATGGCGTTTTTGGGCCCGAAGACTGACCCAAACCGCCTTTGGTTGTTTGCAGCTTGATGCTCCTCTTTTCGACGGTCATTTTGACTGGTCATACGTCAAAATCGGAGCTCTATAGCAAAAGTTATGCTCATTTTAGTGAAAGTCTCTTTTTCTTAATGTCTTGACCTTCCAAACACAAAAGGGCTTGGGCTTCTATACTTAGGCCTCCATCAAAACGAACTTTAAAAAACCCAACTATTGACTAACTAGAACAAAAGTTCTAAACTTGTGTTGGCTTATGATCATATTATTATAAGTCGCATGTCCGGGAATAGTTTAAGTCTACGGGGTCACACAAAATGACACGGTAACTCGATAATAACAATTGATATATTAAAGTAATATATTAATTAGTTTGATCACGAAATAATTAATTAAACATAATTAAAGGGTTAATTATATTTAGTTGATTAAAAAGGAGGATTAAAATGTGAAAATTGGAAAATGGACTTGGACCTAAGGTCCATCATGGGGGACGATTTGGTTAAGGGCCTTTTAAGCCTTAACTTAACTTGTTTTTCAAGACAATGTTAACCTAATTGTTCCCTATAAATACAAGGGTTAATTCTAGGTTTTCATTCATTCATTCACAAAACAAATTCTCTTCTCTCCCTCTTTCTTTAGTTCAGCCGATCCCCCTCCTCTAAAGGGTTTTCGGTTTCGATTTTTAAGTTTAAGGGTTTTAAACAAATGGTTGTTTAGGTTCGTGATCGGGGTACTAGCATACATTATTCGGGGTGTCTAGTGTGCGATCGTGGAGGAGTTTTGCTTTAAACCCTAAGTATTAATAATAATCTTATTATTATTATCTCAATTGGATCTTTGCATATAAGGTACACATCTCGATTCTCTCTTTGTTAATTAATGTGATTACATATATGTTTCGATTTCTTCCGTTGCGTTTATTCGTAATCTTGTATGTTTTATGTGTTCATATTCTAACAACTTGGAATCAGTTAAAAATATGAATTCGAAAAACACCATTTGATTTTTGTTTTGATTGTAAAAAACATGAATTTGGTCTTTAGACAAAACATTATGAACAATTTTGAAACAACCTAAAATTTAGATATTTATGATTATGAATTGTAATTCTAATAAAAATAAATGAAGCTTAAATTAAAGTTAAAAGAATTTGATATTATACGTCGGGATTAGTCTGAAACTCAAAAACATGTCTATAGATACGTCTCTAGAACCCATTGATGTTGAATAAGACGTCATTCAAGGTTTGTTTTATAAATCTTGATAAACCTCATCTTTTCTAGTGATAAAAAGCTCCTATAACAAAATAAATAAATAAATGCTTATATAAAATTACAAGATTATAAATAACTGCATTTGAAAATCAAAGTAAGAGAAACATACATGAAGATTAGATATTGATAAATGATAAAGCTTGACGTGTTTCACAAAACATATCAACTCCTACTGCTAGGAAATTCAAAATTACCGACGGTAAAATCTGTTCCAAATCCATTCCAAATCGTGTTACGAGATGTATTTTGTCCGAACCTAAAACGTCCTTGATAAAGTTTATCGACGGATTTGAACGGTTCTTATATTTATCGACAGATGTACGACGACACACTTAACGACAAATTTACGACACTATAATAATTTTTGCGGCAACCAGAAATTTATCGACAGATTTACGACGACACATTTAAGGTCGAATTTGTGACAGTCATTTTACTAACGGACATGTTTACGACGTATTATGGATGGCATGATTATCTTTAAATTACCGATGGAAGCTCGTCCCTAATTATACATGTTTTTTTGCAAATTTTTTCCCACTAATTTCATTTTTACTACTTTTTCTTTTCTTATCCATCCACGAATAAAAAAAAAATATTCCTTAAAATTAAAATTGCATAAAACCTCCAAAAATCCATACATATGTAGAAACCCAGATTTTATATCAAAAAATTGCATTTGGTATACCATTAATTGTAACACCTCGATTTTTAAAATTATAATTATATAAATTTTATATGTTTAAATTTAATATAAGTAAGTTATTTAGATAAAAATATTGTATGTTATAATTATTTAATATTGGAAGTATTTTTATAGTTGCAACCCTATTGGTAAAATTCTCATTAACAACTCACCGCCGGCGAGGGTGTACATACAATATTTACAAGTAGCACTATACAATCTTAAAATTACACCAATCTTCCCATTCGATTCCTTTATGTCTCGACCTAGTCTTATACAACAAATAGGCCATCGACTTGATGCTTTGTATAAGCTTATTAACGTTGAAAATAACATTGCTAAACTTGGTTTCATTTCTTGATTTCCATATGTTTATGTTTTACTTTCTTTACCTCTTCCTCCTCCTCCTCCTCCTATATCTATGTTTTACTTTTACAGTTTTACAGCAACAAAAATAAAACCAACTCCCTCCTTCTTCTTCTTCTTATTCTTCTTCTTCTTCTTCTATATATACACATCTATGTTTACAAACAAAAATCCCAAATTAACAACTACACACTGATTTGCATTTGATTGAAGCTATTCTTGGTACAGTGCGTTTAAAACTGATTTGGGACAAGGAGGGGGGATTTTAGAAAATAGCTTGGATGATATTGTTAAATAAAAATCGTTTGTTCGGGAAATTTTATGATGAAAGCATATGCAAATATTGGTGCATACTGTGTGTTTGTTTATAAAAGTAACGGAAATGGGATCTGCATGGTTACACATTTAGATTTTGTTGTGTTTTAATTAAGTGGTTGATAGATGTGTGTTGAAATTTGGGTTTAGCGGTGATAGTAGTGCGGTCATATCTATGATTGTGCTGTGTTTTAAGCGTGAAAATGTAAGTAGTGCCCATAAGTTGTTTGATAGTTGACATGACCAAAACGTGGTTAACTGGTTACTTGGTTTTTGCATGCAATAACGTTTAATTGCTTCATTTTTAATTTGGCTAAAACTGATTTTGGTTCAAAGCTGATAACTAGGCTACAGATTTGCTTACAATGAAAGAAGCATCAACATGATTTATAAGTTATGTAAACATGGCATCTAGACAAAAATATCTACCGATTGGTTTCAGTGGAATTCTGCAGCTTAGTAAATGACACTAATTATCCTATACATAGTTGGTCATCCCTTATGAGAACTCCAATGCTTGGCTTACTTGATTATTATGTTGTTAATCTTGTATATATAATTAATATTTGAAAAATGAAAATGTTAGATGATTGAAGGCTTGAAGCTTTTTGAATTACTGTTGCATTTGTGAACAACAGAGGAAGTTTGATGGTGTACCCAACCTGTACGTGACACAAAGAGCCTGCCTCTCGAAAGATTAACAGAATACCCTGCGGAGCGAAGGGACGCCGGATATCACATAACGCAATAAAGGAAGGAACTAATTATCCATAAATAAGGGGATTCGATTCCCTCCTTAAGAGCAGATAATTAAGGAAAAAGTTGAAGCCGATCGAAGACCTAGGAAACCCTAGAGAAAGTCTACTTTTGGCGCCAAACATTTCCCGCTCGAATTATCTCCTATAAATAGGAGCTCATAAGACCTTCAAGAGATAATACAACACGTTCACATACATACTTACAAACAATCTTGTTCAATTGGCGTAAAGAGGCTAGAACCCTACCTTCGGGGAATCACCAATAAACAATACAAGCACACCCATCACCCTATCTTCATCCTAACCCCGGTTCGGTGTACAAACATTTGACGCCATCCGTGGGACCCGACATTCAGATCCCTCAAACTCTCAATCCTGTTTTTTACGACGAACCGATATTTAGGAGAAATGGCCGACATTCCCAACTCCGAACACAACACACAAGCCATTGGAAATGCCCCTGCCGGAAACACCCCGCCTGGACCAGATTCAACAACTGAAGCACCGCGTCATGATGATCAACAGGCCGATTGTCAGGGAGACCAGAACCCCGACCGGTCGACACAACCAGGGGGAGACTAGGGGATGTTCTCAGTAGGATCCCCTCAAAGAAGCCCGCCGCTATTTAACCCGGATTATGTCCTCCGAAATTATGATCACATTCAAAGAACAATGAGGCATTTAAGGAGGATCGGGGCCCTGGGCAGCACCAGCAGAGTCCTAGATTTCGACGAAGCAATAGATTCATTACACAAAAAAGTAAGTAAACACCTAACGCCGTCTTCGACGGGTTTTGGGTCCGAATACCTCAACGAGTCGACGACATTTGGGGGAGGTGGCAAATGTCCACAGCTTACCTCTACCTAGGTAGAGAGGCTATTCAAGTTCTATCTAAATGATAGAAAACAACCTCCAGTCTTTGTATGGGGTGAGGATCAAACCGTTGACCCCTGTTTTAAAGGGAAAGGTGTAAACAACTTGATCCAAAAAGTGCTACTTTACATATATGCATTACATGTATGCCAATAATTTAAACAAGGTTCTTATATATGGGGTTATCAAATCTTGTCGAGTAAAAGGAACTTACATTCATATCGAGACTTCAATTGTATTTACTAGCTTATCCGGATAACATATATGCAAGCTTTACTGCATTGCCAAAATCTGATTAGATTTTTGTACGTTGAAAACTCGGATCGAGACCTTCCTCTGCACTCGCAATAAACCGATTTTGAACACCTCGTTCTCCCACCTCTAAAAGAGAGCATTGCTTTAATGTCAACCAATTTATCTTTGCTTCTGTCCTGATATTACAAAAAGAAAATAGTTAGGAAAACTAAAGTATAAGAACCTAAAGTACAAAAAAGGAAAATTAGGATTAAGTGCAAATTTTGTCTATAGTATTTAAAAAAAAAACCGCTTTTTATCCCTGCCGTTAAATTTTGTTTCTTTTTCATCTATGTAGTATTTCTTTAGTTAAATACAATCGACCCTGTTGTTTCACATGAGGAGAATTTTTGTTATTTCATCCTATCTATGCCTTCCGAGATTATATATGTATATACTATGTATTTCACCCGCTCGCGTTATACACGAGTTTTTGTTAATTATTGTTGAGCGTAAAATAAATTCATTCGAAATTCTCGATCATTACCTAAATGGCGAAACTTCTCTTCAATAAAAACACAAATGACCCCTTGCTTTGATGCATTCCAACCTTGATCACTTAATTGTCAAAATCCGGATGCATGATGCGAGTAAGTTATACGAACCCCGATCAACATCCCTACTGAAAAGGATCCGAAAGTTCTCCGTGACTCAAGACATTGAGGCACGTGCTTCTAATCATATTTTTCATAGTTTTACTATTGCTAAAGAAGTGGGAGCTCAGATAGTATCGCGGCTCCTCTCTAATTTCTTGTAATTTCTATGAAACTTTTAATGAAATAATAATAATAATAATAATAATAATAATAATAATAATAATAATAATAATACGATAATTTATATGTGATGTTGCACAAAGAAAATTTCTTATATCCACAAAGTAAAAGCATTGATAACAAAATGTTAAAACATGTAGATATTAATTTTTCAGTTAAAAAAAAGAGTATCCGGATTTGTTATTAATAAAGGAGGAGTATCATCATCACCTATCACCATAACATGATCACAATGAAAAACATTTAGAAAAAATAAATGAAATTAAATATTTGAACATATAAATGAAACTACAAAAATTATTCATCAATAATACACGAAAGATATACAAAAGTGGTTCAATTTAGATTATCCAATTTTCATGTTTCTTGTTTCGCAGAAACATAACTCAAGAAAAAAACTTTTAAAACAAATCATTAAAATTGGACAATAAATGATAACATTAGGAGAAGGATGACAAATATAAATAAATTTTAATACATAGTATACAAATTACGTACCTTATAACATAGGTTTGAAATCTTGTAATGTAAGACTTTAATATAGTTTCCAAATCTATGTCATAAACTATTTTATTTTATCACATTAAATTACCTTAAAAGATTTGTTATTATGACATTCTAAGATTTTAATTTCTTTCTTATACAGCAATTAGTGTTTTAATAATATTTTCATTATTATTTTATCATTATTAAATATAAGTATTCCCTCCGTCCCATTAAAAGTGTCCAATTTTATTTTGTCAAGTCTATTTTATTACATTATATAATATTTGATGAAAGTTATACTCAATGAAAACATATCGAAACCTCTATCAACTCATATAACTTTCATTAAATATTATACATAATAGGTAAAAATATTTAAGATCCAAGTTGCGAGACAAAGACTTTGAAAATTCATAAGTGGACACTTTTGATGGGACGGAGGAGTATTTTACATAAAATAAAACAAATATTGTGTAAACAAATATGGAGATGTCACGTAGGATAAATCCTAGGCTTTAGAAAGTTAGGATAATTACTCTTTTATATTGTGTAATACTCTTTTATAATGTGTATATAGATATAGATATATCGATCTACTGTTCAGGTCCGTCCAATGGACGGGTAGTCTTAAAATATACTAATCAAAGATAAAAAAAAATTGAAATTCAAATATATTAACTTGATACCGAAATTAACTTGAAAATTTGCTTGCTCAATAGCCACTCCATTGGTCAAAATACTCATAAAATTTTCCGCTCATTCACATTGACCGAGCCATGTATGGTAGTGCCCTGCAAATATAAAAAAAACATGGAAAGAACTGGTAATTTCTTTTATTGTGTTTCTATGTATTTAATCCAGTTTTAAAATATAAACCCCAAAAAAATTAACAATAAGAATCGAATAAACATCTTTACATACAGAATCCTACATGAAAATTAATCTGGATAAAAAAAGGAACCCAACCAAGGACACTCCAAACGTCAATTAAATGATTTTATAGGCTAATGCAAGAAAGATAAGGAAACAAATTCTTGATCAAAAAAGAAGTTGAGCCAAAAACTTTGCAAAGCCATCTCCTGTTGTGTTAAATAAACATATCGTTGATCAAAGGGTTTTATCTAAAGGTATTATTTAAAATTGATAGCATTCTTTTCATAAGATCCGAAGTTCATACACAAACTAAAATGATGCATTGTTCCACCATGCTATATAATCATACTAAAACATTCAACACCATCTCAATATATAGCATTTTCCCCTGATAGAATAACAATGGCTAAAAAACTACACCATTAATGAGCTAGTTTCAAAACAGATTCAAAATAATCATAGTCGATATATTAAAATAATCAGAATCTTACACATAGCAAAATTCGACTTTTTATCTAAAAGCTTATAGATAGATACTAGATTTTAGACCCGTGTCCAATACTGGACACGAAGTTTACGATATTATCAATATTAGATCTTCAAACATTTAAGTCATAAAAGCTTATAATTTTGAAGATATACGGTTTTAAGTGTTATATTTTGCAAGTTGTAGTACAATAATCATAGGTTTGTCACTGTCATTATTAGCCGAAACATATTGATATAAATGTTTGCCATAGTTATTCTACAAGACACATGCTATAATAATTTCTCTATTATAGAATATTTTGAAACCAGTTGTACTCATAATGTGATATTATTATGAAAGATAATTAAGAGTTAATATAAACATACTTATACCCATTTCCCACGGTTTAGTTAGTTGTTTAAGTAAGCTTTACGAGTCGTTTTCGTGTATATTTGGTACATTTATGGTATTTGTTAGTGTTTCAGGAATTAACAGGTACTTAAGCGATAATCTGAAGAAAACCGTAGTCCGCACACTGCGTCGCCGTTTTATATTTTTTTGAATTTTTGAACTTTCTGAAACACACGCGGACTGTGTCACATCTTCCTAACTGCGGCGCAGTCGTATTATTTGTCGAGGATTTTTATGCTTCGCAGTATAGTGAAACTGCGTTGCATTTTGACCATGTACAGAAACCGCGTCGTAGTTTATAGACTGCGAGGCATTTTCACCCCCCCCCCCCCCACACCTTAAAAACATGAAAATTGACAAAATTAAGCGAAAACATAAAAACACTAAAACACGGGTTGCCTCCCGCGAAGCGCTTAATTTATTCACGAGTCTTTAGCTAGAATCGAAGTCCTTTCTCATTGCTTCATTTCGAAAAATGGAATCTCGTCAACGACGGCTCCCACATTTTCCTCCTCTTCATGATAAAGCTTCAATCTGTGACCATTAACAATAAAAGAAGTTCCATCCGTTTTAAACAATTCAACATAACCAGACGGATAAACATGTTTGATCACAAAGGGGATGGTCCACCTAGATGTCAACTTGGGTTGCTTAAACTTCTACTTGGAAAGGAACAACAAGACTCTATCACTGGCTTTAAAATCCTTCTTCCTAAGCCTACGATCATGTCACACTTTAGTTCGTTCCTTATAAAGCAAAGAATATTCACAGGCACACAACCTAAGTTCATCTAATTCATTCAGTTGCATAGATCTTAAATCACCGGCTTCAACCATATCCATATTACAATTCTTGAGTGCCCAATAGGCCTTATGCTCAATTTCTATAGGAAGATGACAAGTCTTGCCATAAAGCAACCGAAATCGGGTAGTCCCAATCGGTGTCTTGTAGGCGGTCCTAAATGCCCATAGAGCATCATTAAGCTTGGTGGACCAAGACTTCGGGTTATCTCCTATGGTTTTCTCAAGAATTCTTTTCAATGCCCGATTGGTATTTTTAACTTGGCCACTCGTTTGCGGGTGGTATGAGGTCGAAAAGCGGTGATTGACACCGTACCTCTTTAGCACCTTAGCGAGTTGGTGATTCGCGAAATGACTTCCGCGGTCACTGATTAAGGCCTTGGGCATTCCAAACCTACAGAAAATCTGTTTTAAGAAGTGAATGACAACACGTGCATCATTCGTTGGCAAGGCTTTAGCCTCGGCCCACTTTGAAACATAATCAACAGCAACAAGGATATACAAGTTCCTATGTGACGGGGGAAAAGGTCCCATAAAGTCTATGCCCCAAACATCAAAAACTTCACATACCTGAATAAAGTTCTGAGGCATCTCATCACGTTTGGAAATGTTAACTTGTCTTTGACACACATCACAAACTTCTACCAAAGTTTGAGCTTCCTTGAAAACAGTTGGCCAATACAAACCAGCATCATACACTTTCTTACCGGTGACAGACAGTCCATAATGTCCACCGGATGGCCCGTGGTGACAAGCATCAAGAATTTGTCGGGATTCGTCTTCCGACACACACCTCCTTATCATTCCATTTGCACAAATTTTAAACAAAAATGGATTTTCCCAAAAATAATGCTTAGCCTCGGTAAAAAGCTTCTTCTTTTCTTGCTTTGACATATCTTCGGGAATCACACCTCCACCAAGATAGTTAGCAATATCTGCATACCAAGGTCCTGTTTCAAGCTTCATCAAAAACTCATCAGGAAAATCATCATTAATCTCATGCTCTTGTAACTCCTCACGGTGAGGGTTTTCGAGCCTACTTAGATGGTCAGCTGCCACATTTTTGGCCCCCTTTCTGTCTTTTATCAATATCGAATTCTTGCAAAAGCAAGACCCAACGGATAAGACGTGGCTTGGCATCTTGTTTGGAGAACAAGTACCTTAGGGCAGAGTGATCAGTATAAACAATGGTATTGTTAAGGACCAAGTAGGGTCGAAATTTATCAAAAGCATACACAACAGCCAATAGCGCTTTCAGTCACAGTATAGTTCTGTTGGGCTGGATTCAAGGTCTTGCTAGCATAGGAAATAGGGCGAAAATGTTTATCCTCCCTTTGGCCTAAAACGGCCCTTAAAGCAAAGTCGCTAGCATCACACATCAACTCGAATGGTAATGACCAATTAGGTAGAGTCATAATAGGTGCATTGATCAAATTTTCTTTCAACAAGTTGAACGCATCAAGACACTCTATATCAAACACAAATGGGACATCCTTTTCTAACAACTTGGTCATAGGCTGGGTAATTTTTTCCTTTATGAACCTACGGTAAAAACCCACATGACCCAAAAAGCTTCTAATTGATTTCACATGTGTGGGTGGAGGCAATTTACTTATTACATCAATTTTAGCATTCTCAAACTCTAACCCTTCCTTAGAAACTTTGTGTCCCAAAACAATACCTTCTTTAACCATAAAGTGACACTTTTCCCAGTTTAAAACCAAGTGTGCCCTTTCACACCTTTCCAACATCTTATCAAGACTCACTAGACAATTTTCAAAAGAACTTCCAAACACAGAAAAATCATCCATAAAAACTTCCATGGATGTTTCAATCATATCCTGAAAAATAGCAATCATACAACGTTGGAAAGTCCCCGGGGCATTACAAAGACCGAATGGAATCCTCCTATAGGCATAAGTGCCAAAGGGGCAAGTAAAGGTGGTCTTCTCTTGGTCTTTCGGGTCAATGGGTATTTGAAAGTACCCAGAAAACCCATCCAAAAACAAAAATACTCATTTTCGGCGAGCCGTTCAAGCATTTGATCGATAAAGGGCAATGGAAAATGGTCCTTGCGGATTGCATCATTTAGCTTCCGATAATCAATACATACCCTCCAACCCGTGACAGTTCTAGTAGGAATTAATTCATTTTTATCATTTAGAACAAGAGTCATCCCACCCTTTTTCGGTACACAATGTACCGGACTCACCCATGAACTATCCGAGATGGGGAATATGATCCCCGCATCCAACAACTTAATAACTTCCTTTTTCACAACATCTTTCATGTTCGGGTTTAATCTTCGTTGTCTTTGCACAATAGGTTTAACATTATAAACAAAATTTATTGTGTGCTTACAAAATTCTAGACTTATACCCGGAATATCGGAAATTTTCCATGAAAGGCCCTCAAAACAGTCTTAAGCCTAGATTTTTCATCCTCCATCAAAGAAGATGAAATGAAAACAGGGAGGAAAGATGTACCTTCTAAGTATGCATACTCCAAATGATCCGGAAGCGGTTTGAGCTCCAAATGGGTGGGAGGGCTCTCAACCGAAGTAAGCACCCGTTTGCTTCTATCAACCTTGATCTCTTCAAAAGTTTCATCATCCGGTGGAGTTTCATCAACGCTTAATGCCATGATCTCTTGCATCATTTCATCAACCATTTCCTATTCTTCTTCACTACACGCTAACAACGCTTACCCATCTTCCATATCCAAGTATTTCATAAGCTCCTTTTCCAAGGCATCCTCCTCTTCAATAACATTAAATACAACTCGGTCATCACCGACACCTAAAGAAATTTCCTTGGCCTTAACCCGGATGATAGCATCCGCAGTCATAAGGAATGGTCGACCTAGGATTAGAGGCACATTGACGTCCGCCTCCATTTCTAGTATAACAAAATCAACCAAGAAAATCATATGACCCACCTTAATCTGCAAATTTTCCGCTATCCCCATGGGATATTGGAATGATCTATCCGCTAGCCTAATGCTCATGCGGGTCGGGGTCAATTCACCTAAAGACAATTTCTTATAGACCGAATAAGGCATTAAATTAATGCGGGCACCAAGATCGGCCAATGCCTTATACAATTTAATTCCAAAAGAACAAGAAATAAGAAAACTCCTTGGATCTTCCAACTTAGGGGGAATCTCATTCTTGATTATGGCGGAATACTCGGCACTCATGACTGCCGTCTTCCCTTCTTTCTATCCGCTATGAGATCTTTGAGAAACTTCGAATAATTAGGCATACCTGCAAGAAGATCAACTAGAGGAACAATAATATTAACAGTTTGAATCAAATCAACAAATTTCTTAAAGTTTTCCTTGATTTTTGCCTTCTTCAACCGTTGAGGAAATGGCACCTTTGGTTGGTAAGGTTTCAAAGAAGGGGTCTCAACTGTGGGTTTCTCAACAGTGGTAGATGGAACGGTCAGTGTCTTCACGGCTGGGTTCGGCTCCATCTCTATCTCATCATCAACAGCTTCTTCAGCTTCAACCTGCACAAGAGGAGTAACAACATTAGGTAAGGGATTTGCAGAATCATAAGTATTACTTGCTCTTGTTGTGATTGCATTGACTTGCTCATTCCGAGCATTAGGCGGAGTATACTTTGATCCGGACCCCTGGTTACTCTGCTGAGGCTTTGGATTAGGCTTCGGTGTTGCTCGGTAAAGTACCGGGCTGCCTATTAGGATTTCCTAGCCTTTCAAGCTTAGCTTGAATATCCTGGAAGGTTGCCTGTGTGCTCTTTGTACTTTGCTCTAATTTATTAGCAATCTCATCCAATCGAGTAGTCATAGCATCCCATTGAGAAGCCATCTTCTTGTTTTGTTCTTCTATTCTCTCATTGGTTGCTTTCTGAGCACCGACTAAGTCCTTCATGATTTCTCGCAACTCAGCATTAGCATTCTGCTGACTGTTGAACCTATTTCCACTAAAACCAGAATTGTTAGCATTATTAAATGAAGATGAAGGATAAGAAGTACCTGATTGCCGGTTTTTATAACCGGTGTTCTGGTTGAAATTCCCTTGCTGATTCTGAACATAGCTAACTTCTTGGGCCGACTTATCTAGGCAATCTTCCGTGTAGTGCAATTCTCCACAATGATCGCATCCGTCAGCTAAAACCTTTACATCTCTTTTAATGCTTTTGAACCTATTATCTTGACTGTCAAGATAACTAAACCTTTACATCTCTTTCAATGCTTTTGAACCTATTAATGAGTTAATAGTTTATTAATTCTCTGTACTTGAAATTCAGGTATATGTGTTTGATCATGATGCAGGCCCATAACACGTATATGTTTATTTTCAATCACATGTCCTATGATAATTAGAAAAAATTAGGATTTTTTTAATATTATTTGATAACAATTAAAACTCTTGATTTGAGTGACAACCGAAACTTTAAACATTTATACGCAAACTAATAAATAAAAAAGGATAAAGTTATGTACTTTTTTGATTGAGAGATAGAATGAACCTTAAATGAAATTCATATTGATTTGGATTTAGTATTCAAGTAATTAACCCTCTGTTGTAAATCGTGTTTTGTTCTGTGATCGTCTCATGTTCTGTTAATGATGTTGTATACGAAATTCTCGTCCGAAAATGACATTTACTTCCAAATGGTTTGCGTGAATTTGGTCCCTCAAATATGTCTCTCACTGTTCGATCAAGAGCCTCTTTAATAAAGCTTGTGCATGAGTGCATCGATATCATTGGTACCTCAACCTAAATAATCAATTTAGCTTCTTTTATCAAGTGAGCTCAATCAAGTTTTTTTGTTTGGTAAACGAAATATCTTGAATAGTATAATGAAGTGTAACGGTGCTCACTAATGACAAGTTCGATCATATATTTTTTCAATATGAGCACTATCTCAGTATCTTGTGACAAAATTTGACTGCCACTACAAATATGTAATCCCAATGCCCATGAATACCAATTACATTTAATGTGACTACTCTTTTTGTTCATAGAAAGACATAAAACACCGAAGCTAGCCTTGCTATATTGATGAAATTTTATTAGTGGGCAGTATTTAGTAGAAATTTTTTTTGAAACAGTTATTTGGGGAGGGTGTTTTGTTAAACAAATTTTCGCAAAAAAAAGTTATACAACCGGGTAAACCGGCTTTTGAAATACCGGTTTCAAATTTTCTTGCTTGAAACCGGTATTTCAAAAACCGGCTTCAAAAAAGGACGATCGAAACCGGTATTTCAATTACTGGTTTCAGGTTTGGAACAGCTTTTCGCAGATGAACAGTCGATGTGCAGGAGGACGAGACCTTGATTTGACAACACACTCGAACCCGGTATTTGAAAAACCGGGTTCGGAGTCCGGACAAAAAAATTTTTCGCAGATGAACATGCTTTGTTTTATATATATACATGCATATATTCTGAGATGTTCACGCACACTAGCAAAACATTTATATGTTTCTTATTTTTCAATCAATAACAAAAGCAATGGCAGGTCAATCATCTTCTGGTAGTGGTGCATACCCAAATATCACTAGGGGTGGAGCGTGGAACTCCATTGAGTCACACATGGCTGCTGATTTCAAGGTTCAAAAGGACATGGAAGGCATAATTGATGGTTTGAAACAAAGAAAGTCAACCTTCGAGGTCGAACTTGCAGAACGTAACACAGTGATCAATCCGAAAAAAATAGACAGAAGGTACGTAACATATTTGAAAGAGAAAGTCGAACGGTTGCAACTTACCATTGACCATCTTACTGTTATCGGGTCCACAATAAGAGCATGAGGCAGCACGCATTTGTCGCTTTAAGTGATATTCGCAATGTTGGTTTTAAAGGAACTCCTGAATAAGAATGGGATTCTAGTGATGCGCGTTTTGTTCATATTGATGATTATGGCTTATATCCCTTAAAAAATAGTTTTATGTAATCATTTCATGTAATCATTTCAGTTTTGAATAAAGTAACTTGTTCTATTAGTTTATAATGTTGTTTTATATGTTTTTGATATCAAAAGTTGTCACATTATAGGTATTTGATGTATCAGCAGTCGAAGGTTAAATGGATGAACCTAACCATTAACAATCTTACTCATGGGTCTATGTCAATAACGAGCCAACTTGGTGAAGTGCAGCGCTTTCAACCAGAATTTGGCCAGGTGGGTAGGCGACCTGACGGTTACGTGACTGATCCGGGAGAGGAATACGCAACTCAAGACCCCGAACGCGGAGCGTCACCTGACTATGAGCCCGGTGAATACATTCACCGTAATGACGGTGATAGTGACGTATCCTCTTCATATTCCCGATTTGCTTCGCCATATTATTCGGTTCACCGTAATGATTGCAACATGTAATTGTTGGAGTTTATGTAGTTGTTTTCTTTTTCAATAAAATTGAGTTGTTTTATTTAAAAAATAAGTGACAAAAGGATATCTAATATGAAAAAATTCGGATTAAAACAGCATCATCTTACATTAAAACGCCTAGGAATTCAGGAAATAAACAGATTAAAACAACACACAAAAACAACACAAACTAACGGAAACAGATAAGCGACAACATCATTGTCATATTCAAAGTTCAGGGCATGTCTTCCTGTTATGGCCCAATCCAGCGCAAACACCACATCTAGCTTGTTGTCTTGAGGTTGAAGATTTGCTGGTAGAACTCTCATCCATCTCGTTCCGGTACCATCTGGTGCGTCTCCTACCCCTTTGCGTGACCAGTCTTTCTGGGTCTCCCTGGATCTGCCAATCTACCGGCGCCCAGTAATTCACGTCTCGGAGGGGAGCAACTGCAGCATTATACTGATTTACCCACGTCCTAGTTGTGTACCTCTTACTTGGAAGATTAGCAACTCTCTCTTGTCTATATCCGCAAACAGCAATGGCATGAGAACATGGAAGCCTTTGATGCTACCAAGCTCCACAAGAGCATTTTTTCCTATTCTCGCCCATGCCAACATTGTAAGTGTACTCGCCTTGTGCATTTCTTTGGTTTTTCTGACCGTGTAATTTCCTGTCCGTTCATCAAACACTTCCACCCTATGGCTTGTTGAGGCTCTTTCACACATCTGATAAATCTCCCACATTTTGCGAGCTAGTGGTGGGTTCCAACTACTGGCTTTCCGATATTGGCTGACAAAATGGTCTTTTGTCCAAGTAAAAGTGCTCTCAATTAAAGCTCTAATAGGTAGCATTCGAGCCTTACCAAGGATATTGTTTTAACTCTCCACCCACTTTGTCATCTGAAACAATCCTAATCTGTTTCTGTTAGATCCAACTACAACCCACCTACACGGGACCCGGTCCATAACACCACGATAATTCTTCCCCCTGGTCATGTACTGTGCTTTCCAAAACGTTGGCCTCGTATCTATAACAATAAGTTCTCTGTTTTCTCTTATGTTCCAAAGCCTAACAACGTGGACAAGCTCCGCCTTGCTTTAAAAAAACATTCCTTTTTCTATCACATTTCTTTCTTGCGACCAACATACCACATCTTCTTGAACTTCACTGAATGGCGTTAGACGATCTTCATTATCATCGACAAGATTAAGAAGTTGTTCATGCTCCAAAGGACCTTGTGCATGAGCCCCTTCTTCTTGTTCATCTCCAGATACATCCCCATCAACGCTATATGCGTCGATGGTATCATCGCTTGTATAAGGTGCCTCGTCACTTGATCCACCACCTATTGGGTCAATTTCATGATCTTGAACATGTTCATCGTCTTCATCGTCATTGTCTTCATCACCGTCATTGTCTTCATCACCTTCGTTATCTTCATCATCTTCTGGCTGGTTACTCCCTAGAAAAAAACATTGACTTTGAGTCAAGCTTAACAACTGGTTTGTAAAAGTAGGCTCGAACTTCACTTCAAATTGCGCTTCACCCAGATGATAAATCATTGCCAAAGTATTATCATCCGTAATTAATTTCCTAAAAGGAACACCCTTAAATTCATACCATAAATATAATTGCAGTTTGAAGACTTGTTTTGAAACACCAAAACAACTGTAAGTCATATCACAAATTTGTGAATAAGTCATTAAGTGAAAAAGAGGAAAACTTCTTCTTTTCGATGGATCTCCATTTTGAAGGATCCCATTTACGAATGATACACGGTCATCCCAAATTAACTGAACTACAATTGGGTTAAATGATGATGAAGATGCCATTTTTTTTAAATACAACTGTCAAAGTATTTGAAAACTTATCTGAAAATATTTTGTTGAAATACTGATAATGCTTCAAGATACATCACATATACTATATATAGATAAATATTGAATTAGGTTTTTAGGTGGAGTTAGGGTTTCAGCCAGCTCGCGACACGTGTTAGGGTTCGTCCGAAACCGGTATTTCAATTACCGGTTTCAGGTTTTAGTCACATCGTCCCTGTTCCAGTCAAGATGCTCTGCAAGTTGTCAGCTTTCTCTGAAACCGGTAATTGAAATACCGGTTTCGATCGTTGATATGTCGTATTTTATACCCATTTCCCACAATTTATATAGTTAAGTTAGCATGTTTAATGAGTCGTTTTCGTATACAATTGGTGCATTTATGGTATTTGTTAGTGTTTCAGGTTAATAGCAGATACTTGAGCGTATTTCTGAAGAAAACGACATTCTTGAAGTGAAATAAGTGCTTACGGATGATTACCGGGTCGTTTGGATGAAGTTTGGTGGAAGTCAACAAAAGTCAAACCTGGAATCAAGTACAGCTGAGCAACAGCTTATAAGCTACGCCGCAGCTGTGAAACAGAAGGTCTAAGCTGCGCAGCAGCTCGTCCAGTTGTGTCCCATTCGAAGTCAATAAAAGTCAAAAGTCAACAGCGGTCAAAGAGGAGCTGGGCCGCAGCTTATAAGCTGCCACGCAGCTTAAGGACGATTCTGCATAAAATTTTTGGAAACATATAAATAGCTTGTCTTTCATTCCAAAACCCTATTCCATCTTTTCCAGTCATTTTTGAGGATCAAAGAGGAGACTTTTCATCAGTTCTTCTACCTTTGAAGATCAAGATTACGATTGGATTTATTTCGTTTATTGTTTTCATTTATCATCATTCGGTAACAATGAATTCCTTCATTTTGATTTGTTATTTCATATTTAATATGAGTGGCTAATCGCATTTTCATCCATCTTGATAGAGTGAGACATTATGTAGGGATTGCACAATATTTATTAATTCAAGTGATTTGATTGAACGTTTTGTCGTGAACTTAATCTATTAATTCTTTGTTATTCAATTATTGATTGCGGATAATTTGTATTCATTGATTAGTGACGACTAGGATTTGGGTATAAGTTATTTTGATTGCTTGGTTAGAAGCAATTGGTTCTATGACGGGTACGGTAGAGGGTAATCAATATTTGATAAGAATTAATGGGTTGACGGTTAGGTACAATCGATAGGCAAAATTGTTATCTGAAATGATCAAAACCATTGTTAAACTAGGGAAGTTATAAAAAGGCGTCTCGGGGTACCGGTCTTAATAATGAAACCAGTTTATACAAGAGAGTCGAATAAGTTGTTAACTTGACGGGTACGGGGTTGGCGATTAATTTGAGTCTCGGTCAATTAATCACTAAATTGAATTTGAACTTAATCAAAAGTGCAATCCTAATATTTTGTCAAGCGAAATCAAGATGGGTGACCTTTAAATTATTGTTTTCAACAACAAACTTCTCTTTCGATTAATCCTTTGGGATTACTGACTTTTCAAACTAACTACTTGCAACGTGGAAATTCGGCCACAAAACCCCCCATATTTTACTTGAATCATTTAATGTTTACAATTGCTTATTTAAGTCTTTGCGAACGATCTCGGCTTACCAGTGTTAACTATATTGCATGCGATCAGGTACACTGCCTGTGAGTGTGTAGTAATCAGTATTTTCGGTAAATCGTGTTTATAAATTTAAAGCTAGATTTCGCACATTTTTTTACAGTTTTTGGTATTCATGGATGATTTTTCAGTTTTTGGTAGTTCATTTGAAAATTGTCTAAAAAGTCTTGACAAGATGTTGGAAAGGTGTGAACGGGCACACTTGGTCTTGAATTGGGAAAAATGTCACTTTATGGTCAAGGAAGGTATAGTGTTGGGACATAAAGTTTCTAAGGAAGGGTTAGAGGTTGACAAAGCTAAAATTGATGTGATAAGTAAGCTACCTCCACCCACGAATGTTAAATCTGTTAGAAGCTTTCTTGGTCATGCGGGGTTTTACCGTAGGTTTATAAAAGATTTTTCTAAAATCACCCAGCCTATGACCAAGTTGTTAGAGAAAGATGTTCCATTTGTTTTTGATAAAGAATGTCTTGAAGCTTTCGATTTGCTTAAGGAGAGATTAACCAATGCTCCCATTATGACTCCACCCAATTGGTCTTTACCATTCGAGTTGATGTGTGATGCTAGCGATTATGCCTTAGGGGCCGTTTTAGGCCAAAGGGAGGATAAACATTTCCGCCCTATCTCATATGCTAGCAAGACTTTAAACCCTGCCCAACAGAACTACACGGTTACTGAAAAAGAGTTGTTGGCAGTTGTATATGTTTTTGATAAATTTCGTCCCTACTTGGTCCTTAACAAGACCATTGTCTATACTGATCATTCTGCATTGAGGTACTTGTTCTCGAAACAAGACGCCAAGCCCCGTCTAATTCGTTGGGTCTTGCTTTTGCAAGAATTCGACATTGAAATTAAAGACAAAAAGGGGGCTGAGAATGTGGCAGCTGACCATCTTAGTAGGCTCGAAAATCCTCACCGTGAGGAATTACAAGAGCATGATATTAATGATGATTTTCCTGATGAGTTTTTGATGAAGATTGAAACAGGACCTTGGTTCGCCGATATTGCTAACCATCTTAGTTCAGGTGCAATTCCGGAAGATATGTCAAAGCAAGAATGGAGGAAACTTTTTACCGAGGCTAAACATTACTTTTGGGAAAATCCATTTTTGTTTAAAATTTGTGCAGATGGGATAAGGAGGTGTGTGGCAGATGATGAGACACGCCAGATTCTTGATGCTTGTCACCATGGGCCAACTGGTGGACATTATGGAGCGTCAGTCACCGGTAAGAAAGTATATGATGCTGGATTCTATTGGTCAACCGTGTTCAAGGAAGCACAAACTTTGGTAGAGGTTTGTGATGTGTGTCAGCGACAAGGTAATATTTCCAAACGTGATGAAATGCCTCCAAACTTTATTCAGGTATGTGAAGTTTTTGATGTTTGGGGCATAGACTTTATGGGACCTTTTCTCCCATCAAATAGGAATTTATATATCCTTGTTGCTGTTGATTATGTTTCAAAGTGGGCCGAGGCGAAAGCCTTGCCAACGAATGACGCACGTGTTGTCATTCATTTCTTGAAAAAGCTTTTCTGTAGGTTCGGAGTGCCCAAGGCCTTAATCAGTGACCGCGGAAGCCATTTCGCGAATCACCAACTAGCTAAGGTGCTAAAGAAGTACGGTGTCAACCACCGTTTTTCAACCTCATATCACCCGCAAACGAGTGGCCAAGTTGAAAACACGAATCGGGCACTAAAGAGAATTCTTGAGAAGACCATAGGAGATAACCCGAAGTCTTGGTCCACCAAGCTTGATGATGCTCTATGGGCATTTAGGACCGCCTACAAGACACCGATTGGGACTACCCCATTCCGGTTGCTTTATGGCAAGACTTGTCATCTTCCTATCAAAATTGAGCATAAAGCCTTTTGGGCACTCAAAAATTGTAACATGGACCTAGTTGATGCCGGTGACTTGAGATCTATGCAATTGAATGAACTAGATGAACTTAGGTTGTATGCTTATGATAACTCTTTGTTGTATAAGGAACGAACTAAAGTGTGGCATGACCGTAGGCTTAGAAAGAAGGATTTTAAAGCCGAAGATAAAGTCTTGTTGTTCCTTTCCAAGTACAAGTTTAAGCAACCCAAGTTGACATCTAGGTGGACCAGCCCCTTTGTGATCAAACATGTTTATCCGTTTGGTTATGTGGAATTGTTTAAATCGAATGGTACTTCTTTTATTGTTAATGGTCACAGGTTAAAGCTTTACCATGTGGAGGAAGAAAGTGTGGGAGTCGTCATTAACGAGCTTCCCTTTTTCGACATGAAGCAATGATGAAGAGCTTCGAGTCTAGCTAGAGACTCGTAAATAAATTAAGCGCTTCGCGGGAGGCAACCCGTGTTTCTCGTTTTCTTATTTGTGATTATTTTGTTTATTTGTCGTTGGTATTGTGTTTTAATAAGAAATTACAGGTAGAAACCGCTCACATGCATTCCGGTAAGTCGTTTCAGGAGTAAACGAAGGTAAGTGTGGGGGGGTTTTGCTGTCCCGCAGCTATTCTTTCCTATTTTTGAGTTGCTCCGCAGGTATGTTGTTGTCATTCAACTTGTGTCGTTTTGAGAAAACCAGAAAATCCATAAAAAAAAAACGACAAAAGGGGGGATGCGCCGCAGCTATTATGTTATGTTTTATGGTTGCGCCGCATTCAGTGAGGTGCGCCGCAGCTAGAGTCAAACCGAGTCAAACAACTTTGAATAATAAAATAAAGGGGGTCGGTTTTATTCTTGTCACATAAACTTAGTAAGGGTTTTTGAAGCTTTTCTTTTCTTTCCCTAGTGTCTGTCGATCCATCCCTCCCCCTTCTCAATAATTTCTTAAATTTTTAATCTAAATCTTCTTAACCTTTCTCTTTAATAATCATCATGACAAGAACAGGAAAGGTATGTTTTGTTTCTCTCCTACTTTTAACTTCTTAATCATTAAATCTATAATGTTCATGGCTAATTTCGAATTTATGTGTTTATTAGCTTTATTTGATTCTTAAAATTCGAATTTATTGTTAAGAAGGTCAAGAACAAGGTGTAGTTGGTTGTAATTTGATAATGAGTTTTAATTAAAAAAAAGTTAATCTAGTTAGGGTTTAATTAAAAAGTTGTTATTCTTAATTAAAGATAAACCCTAGAAGTTAAATTAGGATTTAAATTAGGATTTGAAGTTAAAAAGTTGTTTGTTCACCTGCTGCTACTCGTCCCTGACTTCCAAACAGTCAAGCTGCGCCGCATCTTGCAAGCTGCACAGCAGCTCAGGAACAGACGGGTTAAGCTGCGCCGCAGCTTAGGTAGTTGCGTCGCAGCTGCCCTGTTTCGTCCCCTAGCTTCGTTTTACTTCATATATATATTTATGTTAGATTGGGGTTTGATTGTTTTGATGTTTTTCTTGTATGTGTAGGACACTGCTACTTCTAGCCGTGCAGGACGAGGTGGTTCTCGGGCCTCGTCCGCCACTGCACCTCCTGCCGCACCTACTGTTGATCCTACTCCCGAAGCCATTGCTATGGGCGTTCCAACCCATCCGTGGCTTCGTTTTCCACATTTAACTCCAGAGAACAAGAATAAATGTACAAATCGTTTGGCTACTTTATATAATAAGGACATCACTGAGCCAAAGTTCATGGAGAGCAGTATGCTGAGAAGTTTAGGTGTGAAGACTGATATTAGTGATTTCTTTAGACTTAAGCATGGGGGAACCGATCCTGATGGGAATCGAATTGATCGAAACTTTAGTATGTAGTTTGATATTTTTAGTAATAGGGAGAAAGTATATAAGGAATGGTGTTTGGAATTTTACTCTACCATATTTGTTGATGATATTGATTCAGTTAAGAGTATGTTTGAGGGAGAGGTGATTCATTTTAGATGTGGAGGTTTGAACAGGCATTTGACCATTGCAGAATTTGGGGTGTGCACAGGAATGTATACTAGGGAAATGCTAGATGATCCATTTTTCTGTAACCTTTTGAAGCATGATGCTAGGACTACTACAGGGTTTCCTCAGGGTTCAAGGGATGCGCGAGATTATTATACTCGCATCTTTGGTGGTAAGACTTGGAAGGCGGTTTGTGGGGCGAACACAATTAGGTCGCCCCTTTTGAGATTGCTCCATAAGATGCTCGTTCATTTCTTTGTCCAGTGGACTAATCACCCGGACAAATTGTATGTTGAAGATTTATGGCTGATGAGGATTTTGCATGAGGGAAATCATGTTTTGATAGCTTGTCCTCCGTATGTGCTTGCTAAGCACATGGGAACAAAGGGGGTAAAAGACTCGGGGTTGGTTTGTGGCCACTTTGTCACAAAAATTGTTCAACATTTTCAGCTGGAAGATGATAGGGCAAATATAGGTTTTAATTTGAATTGGAAAATTATGAAAGCATTTACTTTTACAGAATTGACTCGTTTTGGTTTGCTTCGCCAGAGAAAGAGCAGGAATGATAGTTACCAATTGATTGCTTATGATGAAGGTGACCAAGAAGCAGATGATGGGGATGATCAGGAAGCAAGTGATGATGATGAGGAGATGGCTGATGCACCTGAGCAGCAGCCCGAGCCTGCACGACGCCCTAAGCGTCGTGCCACCACTTCTACCGCATGAGCATCTTCTTCCTTCACAGCTCCTGCAGGCTCGTTCGATCTTTCTCCTTTACAGGGTTTAGTTAATCAGATGTTGACATCCCAGTAGCAGTTCCAGAATGATATGGCTGGATTTCAGACGAGGATGGATGATTTTCGACATCAGGTGGGTGATGATTTGACTCATATTGGTTCTAGTTTGGGGAGAGTGGTTTATGACTCTCGACGTTATCAGCCTATGTTAGAGGCTCAGTTTACCGGCCAGGAGTATCACCTACCTACAGTCATTCCAGCGTATGATCCACCGAGTATTTTTATTCCTCAGCAAAGGGTTGGTGGTGGATTCTATTTTCCACCAGAGTGCCAGTTCGAGGTGCCACCTCGCCACGATCTTGGTGCACTAGGGCCGGATATGCCGGTCCGTTTTGGTAATTATGCGGGTACCTATGCAGGGACGGATGCTGGAGAGACAGGTGCTGCGGAACCTACTTTTGCTGAGCAAGTTTTAAGATCCTTGTTTGATGTGGGTAACATTATTATTTATATTAAATATTAAATTAACTATTATATTTATATGTAAAGAACCGTATTTATCTTATGGTTTTTTAATTTTTATAACTTTATATTTATCATTAGATTAAATAAATATTATTTGGTCAACATTTATTAATTTTTATATTTATAATGTAAAGAAACATATTTATCATATGGTTTTCTAATTTTTATAACCTCATATTTATCATTAGATTAGATGTTTTTATGTGGTCGACATTTATTATATGTGGGTATTTTTTTATTTATATAATTAAAAGTCAACAAAAGTTAAAATTAAAAATTTGAAAAAATCGAGAGATATGATTGGTTAATAAGTTATTAGAGCAGCTGTGCTTCAGTATAATAAAAGATAATCATAAATCTTAAGTATACACCATTAATGAGCTATTTTTAAAACAGAATCAAAATAATCAAAGTCAATATGTTAAAGTAATCAGAAACCTACTCATAGCAAATTTAGACTTTATATCTAAAAAGTTATATAAAGATATAATCGTAAATCCTAAGAGTTAATATAGGTTACAAATACAAAATTTAATATATAATATTTAGATTAGTTAAGTCATATATCACAACTTAATCAATATGAAAGTTAAAGAAGAAACATACGAAAATTAACTCTATATAAATATTGATTTCAGTTTACCATTTTTTTTCCAAATTTAGTTAAATAAAAAATCTACAGTTTCTTATATTCTAAAAGTGTAAACTATATAATTTGAAAAATACATATCAATTCATCAACAAATATCGTCTCGAACGTTTTAATTTTCTTCGGGTTGTTCCATTGCGAAACAATCCATATATGCACAACACAGAGTCGTAAATCATGGTTAACATGTGCTGGCTTAAGATCTTCAAGATAAACTAATGTGGTCATATTTTTTGTTGTTGAAGAAAAAACCATAACGAACATATAATGGACAACAAACTTTTAAAAAATAATAATAACAATAACATAATAATTCAATGTTAAAAATATAATAATAATAATTAATTATGTAGAAAGTATATAAAAAAAACCTTTTTTGTAGTTGATCGTAGCTTCTTTTGTTGTTGTTGTACGCGAGTTATATTATAAATTACGTATAAAACCAAAAAGTGTAAATTAATTACTTTTAAATTTGGTGAAATTGTAAATTGGTGATGGAAAGCCAAAAAGTGTAAATTAATTATTTTTAAATGTAAATTGGTGATGGAAAACCAAAAAGTATAATTAATTATTTGTAAATTGGGTTAAAGTGTAACTTGGTGATGAAAAATCAAAAAGTGTAAGGTAATTATTTTTAAATTGGGTTAAAGTGTAAATTGGTGATGGAAATCAAAAAGTGTAAATTAATTATTTTAGATTGGGTTAAAGTGTAAATTGGTGATGGAAAACCAAAAAGTGTAAATTAATCTAGATTAATATTAAAAAATTTGAGGATTAATAAGGAGAAAGGATTAGGCTCTAGGAGGGGGATTTAGGGGTGCCAAGTGTACTCTCAACCCCCTCTTTTAGTTATATTATAGATAGATAGATATAGATATAGAAAAGTGATAAAAAAAGAAGTACGTTAAATAGATAAAGTAGAAAAGATTTCTTTTCTATTTTTCTCCTTTAATTTGTTATTGTTTCTTTTTTTCAATTTATTTATTTTTTTAACTAAATCATTCCAAAAAAATATATATATTTTTTAAATAGGCATAGCCCGTAACCTATAAGCAAAACCTATAAGTCTATAGTCCAGCCATGTTCGTTAAGGACGGGCCCGTTGGGTAGATCACTCGATCACCAATCAACCCATATTACCTATCACTCGTACCAGCTACCTATTATTAATATCGGTAAAGACAAAGCCCGCACCGTGTCATTCATCAGAAATTCATATATATATATATATTACTAGTTTATATTTAATAAAAATATTATTAAAGAATATAAAAAAAAAATTAAAAAATGTCATACAAAGATGGGGAGAGGACGATGTGAAATGAGTAACCGAGACTTGTCTTATTGTCCTTTTTGGTAGGTGTAACACCCCAACAAGACGGAATTATGAGGGTTACATACCAAGCACAACACGACATGGAAATTAAGTAGAGACAAGTCTAGATGCATTAATAGGATTGGAAATCCATACAGATCATTCGATTACAAATACCGGATCATACAAAAATGCATAAGGAGAACGTCCATCAAACGTTTACAAATAATAGTTCAAAAGATGGTACGTAAATGATCCTAAGCATAACCCATAATCGGGAACTATGAATCACGGATCCATGAAGTCCAAGTTCAAGTCCAATCCTAGCTCAACAAAGCAAGTAATCATCCAATATGCCTTTGATTAACCTGTTCACCTGAAAAGTGTACTAAAACGTGTCAACACGAAGTTGGTGAGTTCATAGGTTTAAGTAACGAAAATCAAGTGTGTCGGGATATCATCGTTAACGATACACGAGGATTAGAATACCTAATCACGTTCACACAAATCAACACAAGTCAACGTTTACGTTTAATAATAGTTACAACGGCACGACTTACATATTAAATAATGCGCGATAATCCGGCACGACTTACATGATGAACAATGCGCGATATACGTTTCTGGCACGACTTACATAATAAATAATGCGCGATAAACCGGCACGACTTACATGATGAACAATGCGCGATATACGTTTCTGGCACGACTTACATAATAAATAATGCGCGATAAACACATACAATCGTGTAACCAAGCAAAACAAATAAGCATCTAACGTCACGTTTCATATCATAACAAGTGAATCAAGCAAAACAAATAAGCATCTAACGTCACGTTTCATATCATAACAAGTGAATCAACCGACAACCGTTTAATAACGAGTACACTTTCCACCCTAAATAATATAAACGTAGGGGCTACGAAACTCACCTTTGCCGAGCAAACCAATTATTAGCAAGTTTAAATCGAGCTATAGGTGTCCGGTAATCGTCTTGTGTTCACCACCTAACATAATATTTAAAGGTTTATTAATATATTTATATGTAATGATACCCTTTTATTTACATATATTTGCAAGTATACATATACATGCTTTGCTTAAATACTCGACACTTGGACCTACTAAACTAGGTATCAAGTGAGCTGAGAAAAATGGCCCGAAGGGAGCCCAGACCAAGGCAAGAAGGATGGCCCACGTTTGAGAAGAACAAATAAAAAAAAATCAAGGACGTATATATTTATATATATACACTATATATAATGGTTTTCTTCCAAAACAACAACAACAACAGCTTATGGTCACCAACATCTTCCCCCAACAGATCGAGACTTTAACAGAGACAAAGAGGGTTACACAAAAGCTGGACAAGATTCAAGAAGAGGGAGGAAGCAAGATAAAAAAAAGGGATTATGGCACGTGAATGTAACCACCTATGCCCGAATGGTTATGTAATGTAACCACCTAAAAAAATGGATATGTAATGGAAGAACCTTCATTATTCTGGTTATGCCATGTAACGCGTTACCTGTAGTGAAGGTAACCGGTTACCTTTACCGTTGACCCTCGTTGACTTATACACGTGGCGAAAGACTGATGAGTTTTGATATAAAAAACCTAAAAGCGTTATTATCTATCATTTTCTCAATTAAAAACAAAAAACCCGTAACCACCACCTAATAACCCTTCTTCTTCCTTCTTCATCTTCCCGCCATAACCACCACTAAAAACCCAAATTACTCCGATCATCATTGGATTCAAAGATTATCTCAGCCGTATGAAGGTATTTCGTTTTCCTAATCATTACATCTCAATTTCCCCCAAAATTCTAGGTTTTTTTTTAAAAAATTTTTTTCCTCCATTTTTTTGTTTATTTAATTCAACCTAATCTTTATGTAATTCTTTTGACCTAAAGTGTTATTTTTTAGTTTTTGATCTAAAGTGCTATTTTTTTATTTTTTTATTTTTTTTGCAGAAATGACAAAATTAAAGTTATATAAATTTCAAGTCCATTATGATGGGTCTTTCATGGAGGATCCATTACGTTATGTCGATGAGAAAATGATGACCCTCATGATCCCGGCCATAGATTTGGAAGAGTTGGTACATCACGTACACCAAGAAACAGGTACTGAATCTTCTGTTATGTATTATAGTGCTGGGTCAATTGATGAACATTTGGAGAATTTGAAATGTGAAAAGGATTGTCGTGTGTTTTTTGACCTTCTGCAATCTGAGTATGAATTATCAATGTTTCTTGACTACTATTCTATAGATTTAAGTAGATATGTTGTAAAGGAAAAACATAGTGATGATGAGATTCATGAGAGGGAGGGTGATGATAATATTAAGTCTAAAACAGAGCATGGTGAGAGTAGTGGAGGTCCAGTTAACAATGAGAGTGATGATGATGATTATGTTGAATCTAGTGAGTCTGATGCTGAATCTGTTGCATCTTTAGACCATTTAACTGAGGGTGAAGATGAAATTAGGGAGGTTAGGAAAGGGAACCCCATTGCCAAGACACCAAACCCAAGGCAACTTCCACATCTTGGTGGCAATAAGCCTATTAAAACAGATGAGGCAGATGTGAAGAAAGGAGTTCATGAAGAACATGAAAGCTTTTTGAAAGAGTTAATTGAAGCATTGAAAGCCAAGGATGATTCTGATGACATATTGAAACCACCACAACCAGAACATCTAAATTCTCCATTCATGATTCTTCTACACATTGGAAAATGAGGAGACCAAAGGTGGGAGAATTGTATGTAAACCATAACCAACTGAGGGAATGCCTGTCATACTATGCTCTTGCCAATAGGTATTCTATTTGGTTTGAGAGATCTTGTAAGACAAGCATAATTTCTAGGTGTGGGACTAGGCCACCTAATATCTTAGACCCAGAGAAAGGTAAGCAAAAAAAGAACAAGAGATTCCCTGGAATTCCAAGAAAGTGTACCTTTAGATGCTATGCTAGGTGGATGGATAATGAAAAGTCTTTTCAAATACTGACTTTGGTTGATGAGCACACATGTGCTAGAAACTTTAAGTATGGGTCATTGGTGGACTACAAATGGATTGGAAAACACTTTGCAGACAGGATTAGAGCTCAACTAGAAATCAAGTTGTGTGCCATTCAAGACTTAGTTATGAAAAAGTATAAATGTACCATTTCACATCATCAAGCCAGGAGAGCTAGAACTTATGCTTTGACAGAGTATGAAAAAACTTTGGAAGAGCATTATGGGTTGTTAAGGTCTTATGGTGAAGCAATATTGAGAACAAATCCAGGATCTACAGTGCAGTTGGGTACTACAACCAATCCAGATGATAAGTGTTATTTTAACAGATTCTACATTTGTCTATCTGGTGTGAAAGAAGGATGGAGGTTTGGGTGTAGAAAGATTGTAGCTTTGGATGGGTGTTTTTTGAAGAAGCCATGTACTGGTGAGCTGTTAAGTGCAGTTGGAAGGGATGGAAACAACCAAGTGTACCCAATTGCTTGGGCAATTGTGAATGTAGAAAATAAAGAGAATTGGATGCCCAGAAGGTCAAGAACTCACCTTGATGTCTGATCAACACAAGGTAAATCATGTTAATATATTATTTACTTGTTAAATCCTGTTAATATACTAACTATATTAAATATACTAAATATACTTATTAAATATATTAAATATATTATTTACTTGTTATTACAAAATATACTAAATATGTAGGGCTTAATTGAGGCTGTCAAGGATGTCATGCCAAGAGCAGAACATAGACAATGTGCTAGGCACATCTATGAAAACTTCAGGAAGGTGTATAGTGGTGTTGAGTTCAGGAACCTATTTTGGAAAGCGGCCAAGTCATCATACAAAGCACAATATGAGTCTGTCATGAAAGAAATCCAGGTAGTAAATGCTAATGCATATAAATATTTGATAGACAGAAATCCTAGTTCTTGGTGTAGGGCTTTTTTTGAAATTCATAGAGGATGTGAGGCAGTTGAAAATGGTTTTAGTGAGTGTTGGAACTCTGTCTTGTTGAAAGTTAGGAACAAACCAATAATCACTCTGCTAGAAGCATTGAGAGTAATTGTTATGCTTAGATTAGAGTCTTTGAGGGAGTTAAGTCAGGGTTGGGAGCATGATGTGTGTCCATCTATTAGGAAAAAACTAGAAGGCATAAAGAAAGAGAGGACTTGTTAGTTGACTATACATGCTGGTGGTAGTTTATTTGAGGTTAGAAATTACAATAATGCACTGTGGACATGGATGAACAATCTTGTACTTGTAGGATGTGGGAATTAAGTGGCATTCCATGTGTGCATGCTATTGAAGCAATCTATAAGTGTAACAGAGAACCAGAGGAATACATCTCTTGTTGGTTTAGGAAATCTGTTTATAAAGATGCTTATAACAAGGTTGTGGTTCCAGTTGGTGGTATGGATACCTGTCCAGTAGTTGACTCACCCAAACCATTGCCCCCAAAACCTAGAACTATGCCTGGCAGGCCTAGAAAGAAAAGGATAAGAGCTGCACATGAACCAAGGGTTGGGTCTAATAGAGTCACAAAACATGGTATGAAGATGACATGTAGGAACTGCTGGGTAATGGGTCACAACACAAGAACATGTATTTCAGAACCCAAGGAAAGACCCTCACATACCAAAGCCAAGACAAAAAAACTACCCAAGAACAAAACCACAGCCTGCAACTCAATCAACTCAAGAACCATACCCTGCAAGTCAAGAACCACACCCTGCAAGTCAAGAACCACACTCTGCAACTCATGAAACCCACTCTGCAAGTCATCAAACACACCCTGCAAGTCAACCAACTCCATCTTCCCACCATGCTACCCAACCAAATGTTGAAATTCAGTCTGCAAGTCAACCAGTAGAGAGGCCACTCAGTCCAGGAAGGAAATACAGGTTTACCAAAGGAGGACTTAAGTTTGTGACTTCAGGAACACAAGTTGGTGCAAGTACAGGTATGGATTCTCATATATCGGTATTTTTGTTGCAAATGTGTTTATAGTTTTAGCTATTTTAATTCATGTATTTTTGTAGGAACTTCAAGTGTTGGGACATCAAATACTGTCAAGGGCAAGGCCAAGGTTGCTACAAGGATTGGTCAAGGTACATTCAGCACTCAACCAAGGGTTGCCAACAAGGAACCAGTGAAACAAGTCAAAAAACAACTAGGTTTGAGGCAAAGGGCACCAAGCTACAGGGCTTTAAGAGCCAAACTTGCCAAAACAAAACCTGGTCCTGGTCTAACAGAAGATGATGCATTGGTTGTTGAGTAGGATAATGGGAAATCAGGATCTTTTGTATTAGTTTTTGAAACAAACTTGTTAGCTATGTACTGCTATATTGTTAGCTATGCACTGCTATATGCAGACATGATCATGTTTAGGAAAGACTTACTGCTATATTCACATGATCCTCTTTTGATATGTAATATGTGAAAAAGCTACTCACATAATTTGCATTGCTATATGCAGACTTTTGGTATGTAATTTGCACTGCTATATTGTCTTTTGGTATGTAATTTGCACTGCTATATGCAGACTTTTTTCACTTTCTTAATATGCATTTTCTGGTCTTATTAACACCAACACTTCATTTCATTTGATTTCATTTCTTAACTATATATTGAAAACCACAATACTTCATTTCATTTTTTCATTACCTAATAAAGATTACAAACACATTATACGACCAACACAACAATTACAAATGATAATAATGCAACAATAAAAATCAAAACAAAAACCAGAAGGTCAAACATGGGCAATTTTGACTTTGTAAAAGTCAATTCAGCCATTTTTTTTCTTCATCTGCTTATCATCTGCTTCATTTTCCTTATCATCTTCTTCTTTAGCTTCTTGAATCTTTCTTTGTGAATGAAGATCGTAAAGCAAATCTTTGTAATAATCACTTGGCAATGGTTCATCAAGAAATCTGAAACTGGTACAATGTGAACTAATAACCTGTTTTGAACCCAAATTTTGTTACTTTCCAGTCAATTAAACAAAAACCCTAACCCAAATTCACATTATATCAAAGAAATTTAGAGAATCACAAATTAGGGCAAACTTACTTTAGGGCACTTGATGAATTGACGGCCTGGATTCTTGTTTGTCCAACAAGTGAGAATACGCATCTTGGCCCCGCAAGCACAAAAGATATATCTACATCCCTGATTTGTTAATGTTGTGGAGGATGATGATGAAGCCATCAGGGGGAAAAAATCGAGGGAAAAAAAAGAGGGAAAAAGAAGAGGGAAGAAAGAGAGAGGATGAAGAGTGTGAAATTCTGTTTTTTTTATCCGTTTTATATATTTTTAATACACACGTGACATGCACGTGGTCTAACCGGTAACAAAAACGGGTGTTATCCGGTGCGTTACATGGCATAGAATAATGAAGGTTCTTCCATTACGTATCCATTTTTTTAGGTGGTTACATTACATAACCATTCGGGCATAGGTGGTTACATTCACGTGCCATAATCCCTAAAAAAAAATCAGGTAAACTTCACAAACTGAGCCACCGTAAGGTACGGTGGCTGTAGGCGTCAGTTACGGAAGGCAGGAAAATAGGAGGCGTAAACTACGATGCTAGGAGGCGTAGGCTACGGTGGGCTACAGAACTGGCGTAAGGTACGTTGAAAATGGGCGTAGGTTACAGTTCAGTGCAAAACTTCATTTTGGCGCCCAAAACTCAATTATGTGGCGTAAACAGAAGTGATGGGGCGTAAGGTGAAAAATGAAGATGCAGAGAGGCGTAAGCTACGCCTCCATGGGCGTACATTACGGCGAGCAGGGGACAGATCGGGAGTTCTGGGCAAGAAGAAGAACATGAACGGTTGACTTTTTAAGTCAACTGTTGACCACTTGAAAATCAACCTTAATTGACCTCAAATTCCAGTTTGTAGGCACATCAAACTGATTTTAATACTTGTTAACCATGCATAGAAGTAATTAAACATATCCCATAACATAATTTTGATTAAAGATGTAAATTTCGAATTTTATTTGTATTTGACCTAATTTATTTAGTTAAAACCCTAATTCAGGTGTTCAAGAGATTTAACTCGAATTTTGACTAGGGATTGATTTAGTTAGACTAGAAACATGTTTTTGAACATAACCCATACCAAGAATTTGGCTCAATCCAACCAATAAACGAAAAACCCGTTTTTGACCCACTTTATTACCCAAAACCCTAATTTCGACCCATTTATTGATTTGACTCAAATTTTAACCCAAGGACACTTGTATAAGATTAGAATTAAGTTCACAAATATGAAATGACACTATTGAGACAAATTTTATCTTACCAAAATCTCCAACAAAGCCTCAAATCCGAATTCGACCCATTCGAGTAGTTTATTTGCACTTTGACCTTTGAATTTTCGATATGATGTTCTAATGATGATGATGATGATTAATCCATTATTAAATTAGCTTGAAACACCATTAATGAAGCAAGAATTTAGTGGGGGTGAGGGGATGTTTTCTTGCAATGAATGAGAGGGAGAGAGAGTTAGATGAAGAATTGAATGATTGGATAAGGGTGGAGGAAAATGATTGGGTGAGGGTGGAAGACTTGGGTTGGGTCAAATGTGGTGGATCATGGGTCATGAGTCGACCCAATTACATTACTAGTTATCAAATAAATCGTTTCACGTCCTAACCCGATCAATACGTTCACATAATCTCGTTTGGCATAAAAGTTCGTCATTAAAATCATTTTTAAATGAATTTATTTAATCTACTAGAGCAAACAGTCATTCAACACGTTTAGGTCAACAGTTCAAGAATCAATTAAATCACGTTAAATCACGTTTAATAAAAGTCAAACGGGTCAAATTTTTACAAATGTTACAGTAGGGGTGTTCTCAAATTAACTCACCCCTATATATGTAATTGTACTTACCGACGACCATGTATATATACTTATCAATGATGTTGATAAGTTATGATAGGAACTCTATTGATAATTATTACATAGTGATTTTTTTTTAATTATTAAGGAATAATTTTGGATTTTACAATTATGTGAAGACATTGATCTTCATCTGTTATACAATAATGTGTAGACATATGTATACGTACGTGCATGAATAGTGATGAGCATACGTATGCAAGTCGAACATATGTATACAAGTATTTGTAAATAAATGTTCTATGAGAGACTTGGTTATCAACATGTACATAAATAATCATAGTCATATGAACATGTGTAAACAATAATATTGTAAATAATTTTAATTTAATGAAGGTTCTTAAGAATTTTGCAATTATATAATAAATAATTTTGATAACACAAGCAATTGATTCAATAAAAAAGAAAGAAAAAGATCATTCTTCTTATTATAAAATATTAATGTGAGAATATAAAAGAAAGCCAAAAGGGAAAAAAAAGAGAGAGAAAGCTCGTGCACTGCACCTTGATACATAACCTATATATTAATTTTGTAATTCCTCATCTATCTCAATACAAGGGATATGTGACATTCTCGCCCAGTAGTTGTTGACAAACCCTTTTTTACATGTCTTTCTTTTCAGTTTTGGGCATCTCTTTATTTTTAAACTCAAGAGTAAAGGCAATAACTTGTCTGGTAGATCTTTTAGTTTTGGACAACCACCAATCTCTAAGCATCTAAGGGAGTTAACGTGTTGGAGTCCTATGAAAACTGTTTCCAATTTCTCAAAATTCCATATTCTTAGAGAATGGAGATTTGAAGGAAAAAGATGAGGAGACAATCGGCCCAAATTTCTCACCTGATAGTCGTTTTTTCCTCCCACTAATATTAATTCTACAAGAGACGTTGGAAAATTTTGTGGCCCCCACTCTGATATGGGCTTCTTCAACCCCCCAATGAAAAGAGAAACCAATTTGGGAGGCCAGTATCCACGTGGAAAACAGCCATCAATACTTGGACAATGCGCAATTACGAGATTTGTTAATGAGGTGAGATTTGGGAGCTCGAGATCGGGAAATGATTCGATATTTTCACAATGGACTATGCATAAGGAGGTGAGGTGACTGTAGTTCAATAACCCATTCATTGATGTAAGATTTGGCCATCCAAGAATTTTCACATTTTCGAGAATTGATTTGTTGTTGGTATTTTCTCCCGCACCCAACAAGTCCTTTCCCGTTACAACTAGTTCCTCACAAGATTGAATAATCAATGAATTGAGCTTCTTCATTCCTCCTATTGGGAAGGAGACGTTTGTAATTGAACTACAATTTCTAATTTTCAATGTCTCAATACTACCTGGACAACTAAAGTTCTTCAAATTATAACAATACTTTAGTTTCAAAATCCTAAGTGATGTTAGTATATCGCTCCTACAACCCTCATCTTTCTCTCCCAATCTCACTAACTCTGAACACCCCTTCACTATTAAAGTCCTCAAATTCATAAGATTCTTACTTGCCTCTTCATTGGAATCCCATATGTACCTTAATTCATTACAATAATAGACCCATACTTTTTGAATTGCACAAAGATTCTTCATAACACCTCTCCATACCTCGTCACTAAGCCCTGCAATATTATTTATTACTAGGTGAATGAGTGACGAAGCTACACGTACCATGCTTCTCAACACACCATAACCACATCCTCTTAAATCTAGATATCTCAATGAAGGTATCGTTTTAAGTGAGATGTCAACCAACCTTGGACAATCCTCTATATAAAGCTCACGAAGATGTGGAAGTATTATATCAACATCCCCTATATTGGTCGACCATACAGACCACCCAAACATAGATTTGAAACTTAGAATTTCAAGAGAATGGAAGGCAACACCACTGGTCCCAAGTAACTCTAAACCTATGATTTTAACAGCATCCATACCTTCAATATACAACTCCTTTAGTGATTGTAATCTCCCAAGTGTTGGCAAAGACGTACACTTTCTACAGCCAACAATCGACACACAAACCAGCTTGTCAAAGGAGGGATCCCCGAGCCAGTTTGGAAACTCTGTTCCCGAGTATGAAGTGATTTTGAATTTCTTCAAAGCATTACTAGAAGGCTTGAGTTCACTAAGGACCTCATTTTGCAACGCTTCATTTTGAGAATCATTAGATACATAATCCCATACTAGCTTTACCTTGGAAAGTCTTTTCGTCGATAAGCTTGCATCCCGTGCATGTGTTGCATCTTGCACTTTATCCAACCCCTCAATGCAAAACTTCCCCTCAAGATTCTTTAACTCTTTGAGCTCGGTTATCCTAAAACCATCCTCTTTTCCAATGACAATTTTGCTCAGCGTTTGTAAGCTATGCAAAACACCAATTCCCGGGGGCATGTGCTTCAATAATGGAGTATTCCTAATGTCAAGATGTCGCAAATTTTTAAGCTTTGAAAAACTTATGGACAACTTATATAGTTTATCACATCCAAAAACAATTAGTGATTGTAAATTATAAAGATTGCCCATGTTTTCTGGTAGTTCTTTGATCTTGGTTTTTGAAAAGTTAAGATACCTCAAGTGTTTCAAATGACCAACACATTCTGGTACCTCACTTATCTCGAAGCCGCTTAAGCAAAGAACCCTCAAAAGTGGGAACTTAGGAAGTAGGTCAACCAAAACCTTCTTCGATAAATAAAAGCAACTAGAACTTTCATTCACCCCAACCGACACGGCCAAAAGAGTTCTCAAACTCTTGGCACTTTTAAATGCCTCGAACTTCTGGTAACCAACATACCTCTCACGAATAAATGACATGTGGCGGTACTTTGCCAAAATTTGCGTCTTAATCTCAATATGATCATTCAACTTGAGAAAAAAATCTTCGGCAACGAATGTGGCCAAGTCATTTAAAAGGTCGTGCATCACAAACAATGATTCACCATTAGGTGCATGTTGAAAAAATGACCTCGATAACAACTCTTCAAAATACTCATGACCTAAGGATTCTTCCGTTATCGTGCTTCTAGTTGATTGTTTAATGAAACCTTCTGCCACCCACAACAGAACTAACTCCCTTTTATTAAACAAAAAATCCTTAGGGAAAAAGGAGCAATATGCAAACAATTGTTTCGAACATGCTGAAAGCTCTAGGTAGCTTAGCCTAAGGGCTGGAACAACATTATCATCAGGTTGCCATATCTTATCGTTTAATACTTGTTCCCAATATAATAGTTCATTTGCTTTTTTTCTTAATAGCCTTCCAATCACTTTCAAAGCTAAAGGCAAACACCCACAGTTTTTCACAATTCCTTCACCATAAGGTTTGAGATGTGTATGTGAATCAAAGTTATCAACATCTAATGCATGTCGAGCAAGTAAAGACATAGCATCATCATGTGACAAACTCTCTAGCTTATTTAGATGATGAAAACCTATTTGTTTGAGCAGTCCCTCCTTTCTGGTTGTTATGATTATTCTACTTCCAGTGGCTCCGGAATGAAACGGCTTAACTAGGTTCTCCCATTCGACATAGTTTTCACTCCAAACATCATCTAGCACTATTAGAAATCGTTTCGCCTTGAGTTGATCGGAAAGAGCTATTTGAAGCTCATTGAAATTCTTAAACTCCTTGTTTTCACTAGCCATCGCACGAAAGATGGTTTCAGTTATCTTAAAAACATCAAAATCATCAGAAACACATACCCATGCATGGACTGTAAAGTGATTTTTCACCATTGTTTCATTGTACAAATTTCTAGCTAAAGTGGTCTTACCAACCCCACCCATACCAACAACAGGTACAACGCTAAACTTGTCTTTACATGGCTCATTTTCCAACAACTTACGTAGCAATTCTGTTTTTTCTCCTCGTCGTCCTATAATTTCGGATGAATTTGGAAAAGATGTTTCATTTCTTTTATTGCTCATACTTCTTGGCTTTTCATCTTTCACAATTCTCAATCCTAGAAAACTTGCATCCTTTTCTAGTTGTTGTAACTTAGTGGCAATGTTATCTAACTGATGACGCAATTTGTTTCTAAGTTTGAAAGTCGGGATGAGTTTTCTTACCTTGCTAGTGAACTCCGGATTCATAGCTTTGGTTGCCAAACTATCAAGTACATCATCCATATCATAAGCCAAATGTTGAAGTCTGTTGAGCCACTTTTTAACGCTTTTATCGGCAGTTTCTTTGTCAGAAGCATCATTAAGGAGATCTTGAATCATGGACAATTTATTGCCCAGATTATTGAGCTCAGACTCAATCCCTTTGGCCCGAACAACATGCTTCAAGCCTTCATCTCCCAGCTTCTGAAAAACGACTTGGATAAGTGCAGAAACAATGATTTCAGCCATTGAGTGTTAAGTAGTTTACACTGAAAATGTGATATGAGAGTGAACAATTTGTTATGAATGTATCTTTTTTTTTGAAATAAGTGTGTAGATATATATATAGGATGTAAAGATAAAAAGATCAACGGACATATATAGATAACGATTCACTCGAATGTGTTATTCTACCATATTAAATTATTTAGTTGGCCGTCAGTACCGATAAATTGGTTTAATCTGTTAATTTATTACATTAAAAAGAACACCTGTTATTATATACAAGTACATTGTAATCTGTGTATAGTATAATTTCATATTTATTAGATTGGATGTATTCACACAATAAATTGGTAATCGAGCAAAACTCCAAAATACCATCAATTTAAATGAAGCTACGTTACCGATAGATCATCGATTAATCCGAAGTTGTTTGGCAACTTTGGTACTCTATTGAATATTCTAGCCGCAAGTGCCAAAAAAATTGGCCGGATGTATTATGTTAGAGTTTTCACTATTTTATTTTATTTGTATTGGTATTTTCCTGAAAAATTTCTGATTTGGTTTGCTTGTAATTCTGTTTATCGATCATGACTAATAAACTTTTGGATTGAAATATCACGTAATCTGAATTGGGCTTTTTCTTCATCTTCTCTGATATGTTACTTTGACATTGGAAGTGTTATTGAAGCATTATCAAATTAGTTAACAAATTTTTTTTATGCTTTGGGTATTTAATATCGATATGAAGGTTTTCAAGGAGATCGGTCTGCTATTCAGGCCACAATTAACCATGGTCGGGCTGTTTTTTCAAGGTTGTTTGAGGAACACTAATTATTTGATGCACACCAAATGTTCGATGAAATGCTTAAAAACAATGTTGTTTCTCCCATGCTGCTCATGTTTTTCCTTCAATATGATCAAGGACTCAGGATTTCACGGAACGACTTTCGAATAGTTCAAGTGTAAGAAGTTTGTATGCTTTTATGTTTGTTATGCCAAGGTGTTGCGTAGGGCAACCATATTTAGTGATTTTTGGGGTTCGATTTTGAGACTAAGATTTACATAATAGTGTAAATAAGTACATGTTTTTAGTAGAAACCATTAGACAATTTATATGTTGAACTCCAATCATCTTATGACCTTTGTGAAGTACATGATTTCACATCGATGTCGCCTTTTACTAGATTGTGTTGATTAGAACTAGATGTCTTTTTCCACTAGAAATCATGTAGATCATATGATTCCAAATCTGAGCATCGTTTTTGGACGATCATATGAAAACTCAACACACTATATATATTCTGTAACTTCAATTCCTGCAATAATACTCTGAGCGATTTAAATATGTATTTATGGGAAAATCTTCAATGCTGTTAATCGTATCAAAGTTTAGTACAGCAACAGGTAAAAATGGAGTTGTTGTGTTTATTCATATTTTATTAACTAATTAATAATTTAAAGAAGTGAAAATGTAAGTTAATGTGACATATTCCTGTTAGTGTTTGTATTAATAGTGTGATACATCTGAAGATGGATATAATTGATGAAATCTTAGCGTTTGACTTGAAAACGGAGACGTTCTCTGTAATTAACCTTCCAAGTAAATTGGATTGGGAGGGTAATGTGACACAGCCATTCCTCATGAACATCAATGGCTTATTAGGAGTTCTTTGTTTCCCTAATAAAGGCAAAGAATTACATATTTGGATATTACAAGATCCTGAAGATTGTATCTGGGTCAGAAAAATTGTTCCTTTATCCAAGCCATGGCATCGTTTGGGTCATTGCCCTTACACGGTAGGTTCTACGAATAATTTGGAAGAGATTGTGTTTCCTAATATGTACTGGCATTAGATGTCTATGATGTGAAGACTGAATGTATTAACAAGGTAGAACTAGAATTCAATCTAGCTTGGTGATGAATTTTTACGTGCCCATAGTAAAGTAGCTAGTATTCACTAAAGTTATAAGTTATGTTGAAAGCATGTTCCCTTTAGGGAGAGAAATGAAATAAGGTATTTCCATCATCAAATGATCAACCGATCGACCAAGGATTCTCAAGGACTTCAATTTCGGGTCAACTTTGCATCTTGTTGATTTGTGCTCCACAAAATACAACATCTACATCGTCATATGGTTTAGATTATATTTTGGTTGATTATATTCTCTTGATAAGATGATACTGAGTTTTAATTCTTTAAGCATCCCAAAGTTTTGGCTTTAATTATGTGGGTTTAGTTCATCAATTTACTCAACAACCGGTAATGTATGTACACACTTGTTCACAATGAGATGGGTCAGCTAATGGGTAGTATTGGTCTGGACTCGCTCAGCTTGACCCAAAGTAATTACCATATAAAGATTTAAGTTTTTTTAGACAATTTGTGTATTATTGTACGAGTATAGTACCCGCGCGTTGCAGCGGCTAGAAGATGAGGACAATATAAAATGAAGGCGGTGATGGTGATCGAAGAATGCGAAGGAGAAGGATGTTGTGTGTTTTGTGGGTTTTAATTTTTTATAAGGGTACTTTCAGTAGATACTTGAGGAGGTGTAAAAAACAATAGAAGTAAGAAGGGTATTATGGGAATAAAAAAGTTGCTTAATTTCTTAAAACCAATACCCTTTATAAGGGTTTATAGATTTATAGATATGATTACATAATTTTATTGATATTACAATATTACGAAAGCTATAATTTCAGATAAACATAAACTAACTTAGGGGCTTTTATGGACTAAAAGTTCAAGTGGAGCCATTTGATCTTTTGACTTACAAGATCAGCTTTTTTATATAATAATAATTTCATCTTTTAGAGATAATTTATATATACAAGCGAATTGACCCAAAATTGATGCCTCTAATTTATATCTGGTTTGGTTCTCCGCTTGATTGTGCTTGAGTAGTTATGATTTATTGTTTGACGTTGTTTTGACTACATGTAGTATTTACGATTTAGACATTAATTTACTTTCTCTAAAATATTTGGGCCGGGATGTATATCACCATCAAGTTGAATCAGCATGGGCAAACGGTAGATATTGGAGTGTGTTTTTGGTAAATGTTTTGTATTTTATTCATTTAGAATTTGAGAATTATATTGAAAAAATACTACGAGTATAATATTATGGCGGTGTAATGGTTGTACATGAAAATAATTGTATAGCTAATATATTTGTAAGGTTGATGGTGTTTCTCGTATGCTTATCATATAATTTAACTAGTGCTCAGATCCGTCAATAGATGGGTATTCTTAAAATATATTAATTAAAGCTAAAAAATTAGAATTTAAATATATTAAATAGATATACCGAAATCAAATTGAAAATTTGCTAGCTAAATAGTCACTCCATCGGTCAAAATACTCCTAAAATTTTCCGTCCATTCACTATTGACCGAAAAACATGGAACAAACTGCTAAGTTCTGTTAGTGTGTTACTAAGTATTTAATCCAATTTTAAAAAATAAACCTCAAACAAATTAACCATAAGAATCGAATAAACATCTTTGCATACAGATCCAGGAAAATTATTCAAGATAAAAAAAAAAAGAACCCAACCAAGGAAATTCCAAACGTCGATCAAGTTATTTTATCGGTTAATGCAAGAAAGATAGGGAAACAAATTGTTGATAAAAAAAATCGAGCCAAAAACCTTGCAAAGCTATTTCCTGTTGTGTTAAATCCTAAACATAACATGGATCAAAGGGTTTTATTTAAAGATATTATTTAAAATTGATATCATGCTTTTCATAAGATCCGAAGTATATCTGTCATACACAAACTAAAATGATGAATTGTTCTACCATGCCAAATAATCATACTAAAACATTCAACACCATCTCAATATGTAACATTTTTCCCTGATAGAATAACGACTAAAAAATTACACCATCAATGAGCTAGTTTCAAAACAGATTCAGAATAATCATAGTCGATATATTAAAATAATCATAATCTTACTCATAGCAAAATTCGACTTTTTATTTAAAAGCTTATAGAAAGATATAATCGTAAATCTTGAGTATACACCATTAATGTGCTACTTTCAAAACGATATCAAAATAATCAAAGTCAATATATTAAAGTAATCAGATGCCTACTCATAGCAAATTTAGACTTTATATCTAAAAGGTTATACAAAGATATAATCGTAAATCCTAAAAGTTAATATAGGTTATAAATACAAAATTTAATATATAATATTTATATTTGTTAAGTCATATATCACAACTTAATCAATATGGAAACTAAAGAAGAAACATAGGAAAATTAACTCCATATAAATATTGATTCCAGTTTATCTTTTTTTTTTTTATAACTTTAGTTAAATAAAAAAATTACAGTTTCTTATATTCTAAAAGTGTAACTATATAATTTGAAAAATACATACCAATTCATCAACAAAGATCTCGACCATCTCGAACGTTTCGATTTTCTTCGGGTTGTTCCACTCCGAAACAGTCCATACATGCACAACACGGAGTTGTAAATCATAGTTAACATGTGTTGGCTTAAGATATTCAAGATGAACTAATGTGGTCAATTTATTGTTGTTGAAGAAAAAGCCATAACGAACCTCAAACTATATTAAAAGAAATAATAATAACAATAACATAAGAATTCAATGTTAAAAAAAATAATAATGAATAATTATGTGCAAAGTATATAAAAAGAAAAAACCTTTTGTAGTTGATCGTAACTTCTTTTTTTTTTTTGTCGTACGTAAGTTATATTATAGATTATCAATAAAACTGAAAAGTGTAAATTAATTATTTTTAAATTGGATGAAATTGTAAATTGGTGATGGAAAATCAAAAAGTGTAAATTAATTGTTTTTAAGTTTATATTGGTGATGGAAAACCAAAAACTATAAATAATTATTTTTAAATTTGGTTAAAGTGTAAATTGGTGATGAAAAATCAAAAAATGTAAGTTATTTATTTTTAAGTTGGGTTAAAGTGTAAATTGGTGATGGAAAACCAAAAGTTTAAATTAATTTAAATTAATATTAAAAAATTAGATGATTAATAAGGATGGAGGATTAGGATAAAAGAGGAAAATTAAGGGTGTCAAGTGTACCCTAACCCACTCTTTTAGTTATATTATAGATAGAAATAACAACTTTAGGCGGTGTTACTTATACGGGTCTTTGAACCCGTCTTTCCTTATGTGGCTTCTCTTTTTGTTCACTTGGCTTTATGATAGTGGTGAACTTAAGGGGTATGTACACGGTCTTTGACTTATTTCCTTAGAAACAGTGGTATGAATGTCGATTTTAACTTATTTCTTAAAGCAGGCAATACGAACACTGATCTTCATTTTTTGTTTTGTTTTTTGGGATATCGATTTTCCAATACATGTAAGTTTATTAGGTGTTGTATTTTCTTAAGTTTGTATTAATTTTTGGATTTAATTCTATTACATTGTGTAGTTGAGATTAAATTATTACTTAAAAGCATAAAAATAGTAGTGGTGTAACCATCAACCTCATTAATAGGTTAGCTATGGTTATACGGTGTATCACAACTAAAGTTTTTGGTATCCCAACTAAAATAGTGTGGGCTTTCATGTCTGTAATGACAAATCTGATAGAGTAAAAACGGACCTCCTGTCATTAATAGTCTGGTCAGGTTACCAAAAATATGGTCGGGATACCAGGCGCCATTAATATTTGTAGTTTGTTGTTGCATTAATGTGTGTGATTGTATTAATGTTATTGCTCTCTGCAGACGCCAACTAATGTCCAATGGTGTGAGTAGCAACTTATGGTAATTTTGAAAAAGGAAAGAAGTTAAGAGTCCAAATGGGAACGATGGAAAGAAGACAGTCAATTTTGAAAAGAGCAATTGTTAAGGTCTAAAATGAAAATATATCGAATATCATTGTTGAATGAAAAGTAGAAATGTGTTGAATGATATTGTGAGTTGTGATTGTAAGATGGTTATGTATGAAATTATAAGGGAGCAACGATGTAGTGCTAAAAGATTGGCAAATTGACAAGTTTTAGCAAGTTTCAGCCAATGATAAATCGACATGTGGTGTTGCCAAAAATAGTGGTGTACTAAAAAAAAATTAGCCAAAACTTGTCAATTTGATAACATAGCAAAGATAACCGGAATATAATCAAACTTGGGCTCAGAATTTGGGGGTTGGGAATTTCGGAAGTCGGAGACCCCATGGCTGCTAACCCAAAAGTTTACCCGCCAAGATACGTCTCGGATCATCCGAGTCCCATTTTTACGAACATTTATATCATCATCTCCCATTTAACCGGCAACCTAAAATTGTTTAACGATATCATCATCGGCTAAAAACTACTTTTTCCGGCTACCTATTGCTAAAATGGAACAAAATCCGGCAACGCTACCAAGGAAAAATCCGGCTACGCTACAGCTAAGTTAACACTACCAAACTAATCACAAACATGCAATTAACGGCAATGTAAAAAGATAAATATACATATAAGCAGCAGCAATCTAACCGGAAACCCAAGAAAGGGTCCGCCGGAAAACAAACCGCCCTAAGCAACAACAACAGTTAACCATAAACCCCAAAAAGGGCTCACCGGAAAACCACATCCGTCGTAGCAGCAGCAGTCTCACCGGAAAACCCAAGAAAGGGCTTGCCGGAAAACCGATACAACATGCAGCAGCACCAGCAGTTCACCGGAAACCCGAGAAAGGGCTCGCCGAAAAACCGAACCAACAAAACAACAGTTAACCATATCGATTAAACCGGAAACCCCAAAAAAGGGGGTCGCTTTATTTGATTTGAATGTCTGACTTAGCGATTCGGTATTGTTGTTATTTACTCCGTAATATTTATTTATTTGCATTTGTAAAATTAATCTATACTAATAAAAGAACCAAACGTACCCTCGGTCCTTATAATTTCATATGATACAAGGTTAAACTCAATTTTTTTTATTTTATTTTTTTTGGTATCATTCAAACAATACATAACATCCATACAGCAAATTAATGACATCCAATATTTAGTTAAATTGTTTTGTAAACATTAGCATACTATCTACACTTCTATACTAATATGTAAATAATACATCATTTCTCTTCAAAGTTTAGTTTTTAAGAACAGTTAAATCACCTAAATACTCTTAATATTATTTAATAAATTTTCTTGCCTAAAAATTATCATAACTATTATATAATTACATGTGAAAAAAACCAAATAACAAGATTAGAAAAGGAAATTTTTTATAGTTTTGAGAGAATTTTTAGTCTAATCTTTAAGAAAATTTATCATTTTCCTTATAATAATAGGAATCTTTTAGGGTATTGAGTTTTATTTTAAACGAGCAATAGTACTCGCATAATGTGGCGGTGAGATTATGGGGTGATAGGTCATAGGAGGTGATAAGTCATAGAGTGTGATAGACAAATACCTTAGCCGTACGGGCTCCGTACTCAAATTTAAAAATTCGTCGAAAGTATATCGAATGACAATTTTAATGAAAGAGCATGAAATTTTAAGAACACCCATACAATTTTTATAATTTATCGATATATGGTTTTTGAGATAAAAGATTTTGAATTAATTAGAAAAATAAAATGATTTATGGAGCAGAGAAAAAAAAAAGAATGGTTGAGATGTGAAGAGAAAAAAAAAATGAGTGGTTGAGATTTAAAGGGTATAGGTATATTAGGTAGAGATGTTTAAATTAGTAAATAAAGAAGGAAGGTAATTTAGGTAGTTCAAATCATATTTTAAGATTTTTAAAAAGGACAAAATGCTTTATAACATAGTAAAATATAGATATTCGTGTAATGTGAGATACAAAATGGAATAAACTTTATTTCATGGTGATTAAACAACCTGGGTGGAGACTTTAAAGTTTAAAGTGCCAAAATGTAGTATATGTCGAAAAATACGTTACGTGATTTCTTGAAGTTCTTCATGACCCTAGGCACAACACCATACCGACTTTGACAACACAAAAAATGCTTTATTAGTCAAACTCATGAAACCGACCACATCCCCACGAATACCAACAATAACCAATTAACCATTGGCTACTTAGATTCTTGGTCTCACAACATGTTACAACACACCAGGACGTATCATTGTACCTGCCCTTATTTCCGAATTCTAAAATGTGAATTAATGTTATTTTTTTAATTAATTTCTCTTAATCGAGTAATCAATCACTGTTAATTTAAAAGTATAACGATGTCAGTATCTCCAAGATTGGGAAAGATTCTCTAAAGTTATCTTACTTGACTAGTCAAGTTGAGAAGATCTTGACCCTTAAGATTTAAAGAATCTTGACCTTTAATTTTTATCTAATGATTAAGATGTCCCCAATTTGACTAGTCAAATTAGTCAAGTTGGGATACCTTTAGGGGGTGTTTGGTAAAGTGGAATGGAAAGGAGAGAAAGGGAATGGGAATCACTTATCTAGTTTGGTTGCATTAGAGAATGGAAAGGGAAAGAGAGAAGTGTGAATGGTTTCCATTCTTTATAAATTAGAGCGAATGGTGAGAATGAAAATAGTTTTATTTTTATTTTTTATTTTTTTTTTATTGTTGATGGAGTTTATGTCTTATTTATATATATTTCTTAAAGTATAAAATTATTAAGTTTTTTAAATTTTTTTGATATATTTTTAATTAATTTTGTTTATTTTTTTGTATTTCTCTTATGTTCATTCTCTGTTACTACCAAACAACTGAATATATTCTCTTTCCATATACTCATTCTCTTTTCCATTATTTTTATTCTTTATTACATTTATATTCTATATGATTTCATCGTATCAAACGCCCAGGAATCCTCACCCCTCCAAGACTTATATGTAAATAAATATTAATATGTTGTAATATTGATAACTTACACGTGTTGGTTTCTCGTCAGGAGTAACATGATCGAAAATACCAAGATCGAGTGCCTTTTTTTGGGTTTGATGTCCATTGACCGACCACTCAAGTTTTCTCAAATAGATTCTATTTGAAGTGGACAAATGAGCACAAGCAGTACGATGTGCACGTTATTCATATCCTCCATGGCCTCAATTTGTGTGTAAACCGTGGCACCGTGTATTTTTATCATTTTTATTTTTTCTGTTTTCCATTTTAACTTCATGATGCCTTCTCTTTGTAAAATTTTTACGTTTTTATAATCATAAATCTAACCTCTTCACTACTTAAAAAAAAATACTTATATCTCAACTCTCTTATATCCCGTAAAAATGAATGCCGTCATTTAAAATTGTTGTGTTTAAACTTTATAATAAGGTCTCATGATCTTAAAAGTTAAAAATGTTAGGATGTTTATTATGGTGATATGATCTGTTATATTGTTTCAGATATACAATGAGATAAAAGAAATGTTGGATTTGCTTTCTATTAATAAATCATATATTTTTGGGTAATTATTTATCATATACAACTATCACTACTGTAGATAATTGTATGTTAGACCATTGTCATTTTTTGAAAACTTTCGTTCGGTCGGTAATTAAAACTAACTTTTACACTCTCATTAATAACCAAATTTAAATAATTATTTTATTAAATAAAAAAGTTTTAAAATATAATAAATTAAAAGGTTAGTGTAAGGATCTTGTAGTATTATTCCCACAAGTTGACAAAGAATATGTTAAAAAAGTATCCGACTTGACTGCTCGATCAAACCGTTCGGTGGGGTGTTTAAAATTTTAATATTTCTATATCCTTTTTAAGTGACCAACTTAACCCAATGTTCACCAATGGGAATGGTCTAAACATATCTCTAGCCAACCGACTTGTTGGACACACACCGAACAAATATTTGGTGATTATTATATATATTAATGTGGACCATGCCGGCAATACTACAAGATCAGAAGATTAAATTTATTTTTTAAAATAAATAAACGCGCCCCGTATCCCGACCAGCATTTTTAGTATTTTGACCAGGCAGATTTTGCAGCGAGGGTCGCTGCAAAAACCCATGCCACGTCAGCCACTAAGGCCGCTTTAAATGGTTTGACCGACTTTACTCCACTTATTGCAGCGAGGATCGCTGCAACAAGTTAAACCGGATTGAATTCGAAATAAAACCGATCCACCCATCCATTCCATCATTTTCCTTCATCCACCCATCCATTCCATCATTTTCTTACTCTTTTTCTTCCGATTTTCTTTAACAAAATTTAACAAATCCATCCACCAAAACACCTCCGACTACTAACAATCCAGTCCCCTTGGTATAACAATCCGGGTATCACGAAGTTTCGGGATCATCACCCCCGCCAGCCACCACCGGCCAGTACCGCCAGCCGCCACCGCCGTCCACCGCCACCCATCACCGTCTGTCTTACAGGAAAGTAGTATTAGCAGCGACATCTGGACTTTTAAGAGCCCCGTTATTTCCCGTCCGCCGTTTGATTATCCGGCTATCCTCCCCCAAATTCCGGCCGGTCGTCCTCCCCCAAATTTTCCGGCCATTTCAAATTCTGGTATGTATTTTATGCTTTTTGATTTTTATTATATGTGTTTTTGATAGTTAATTTGTTATATTGGTATGTTAGTATAGTTTTTGATTTTTATTAGTTTTGTTAATTTGTTAGTTTTGTTATGATTATTAGTTGTTTATAGGATTTTAATAGGTTTGTTAGTATATTGGTATGTTATTATTAGTTTTGTTAGTTTTGTTAATTAGTTAGTTTTGTTAGAATATTGGTATGTTAGTATAGTTTTTGTATATATATTAGTTTTGTTAATTTGTTAGTTTTCTTAGGATTATTACTTGTTTATAGGATTTTAATAGGTTTGTTAGTATAGTTAGTTTTGATTTGTTGATAATTTAGTGATTTGTTAGGAGCCACTAATTTGTTTTGTTAGTGATTTGTTAGAATATTTTAGTCATTAGTGTTAGGTGTTTTAGTGTTTGGTTATAATATATATCGTTAAATGCAAAATTATGTAGATTAAAATTTGTTAAAAAATTGATTAAAATAAATAGGCAAGATTATGATCAAAATATATGTATTGAACTAAATACCCAAGATTATGTAAAATAATTGATTAAAAAAAAACGACTTAAAACTTATAAAAAATTAGTTTAACAAAAATATAGATAAAACTATATATAAAGATTAAGTTAAAAAGTATGACGTGTACAAAATTTAGTTAAAAAGTTAAAAATATATTATAGAACTAAGTTACCAAGATTATGTAAAAATTTTGATTAAATAAACTACTTAAGACGTAATAAAAATTAGTTCAACAAAAATATAGATAAAACTAATTATAAAAATTAAGTTCAAAAGTATGACGTATAAAAAAATTAAGTTAAAAAGTTAATATATTGATTTGTTAGAATATTTTAGTCATTAGTGTTAGGTGTTTTAGCGTTTGGTTAGAATATTGACAAATTAAAAATGACGTAGATTAAAATTTATTAAAAAATTGATTAAAATAAATAGCCAAGATTATGTTAAAAATATATGTATTGAACTAAATACCCAAAATTATGTAAAAATTTGAATTAAAAATTTTGATTAAATAAACTAGTTAAGACGTATTAAAAATTATTATAAAGTTAAAAATAAAAGTATAAAAGTAAATTTATATTGTATAAACGGAGTTCTAAAAATTATTATAAAGTTAAAAAGATATATATAAAAGTAATAAAATTTGTGATAATTTTGTTATATGATTTGTATTTTGCAAAAAACGTATAATATGATTTGTATTTTGCAGTATAGATGGCGACTTACCATCGCGGTGATGGTGGCAATGAAGACCCACGTAGACCATGGTGGAAGATTACATGGGGCTGCAAAGGCAGCGGCGGTAAGGAATTTGGTTCTTTATAATTCATATTTTAATTTAATATTTTTTTACTAACTTGTCTTTTTAGAATTTGGTTCTTTATAATTCATATTTTAATTTAATATTTTGTTACTAACTTGTCTTTTTAATTTTTGCTAGCCCCACGAAAGGGTAAGGGGAGGGGGCCCTGTCAGAATTTAAATCTGGAGGCCGAGTTCGCGAAAACAGGTCGTCTGTCGATCGACTTTGACACCAGCAACTTAAAAACGTGGCAGGCGATCGACCCAAACTATTCTATGTATAAGAGCCTCATTGGCACATTGGTCCGCCACATCCCTCAGACATACGACTCCTGGGACCATGTGCCTGCTGAAAGAAAGGAGTTTATCATCCCGACTCTGAACGTAAAATATTATTAATTTTTAATTTCTTCTTTGATGTTTGTATCTTTAATATTCGCTAACTTTTACTTTTATAAATTGCAAACTAGGTTCAAATTGGACCACTTTATTCAGATTCCTAACCCCGAGGATCCTATCAGGCGGGGGGTTCAGGCTGTGTGTTGATAGGGACTGCTCAGATCAGTATCGGCTCCGAAAGAGCCAGTTCAAGAGAGCCCACTTTTCCAAAAAGGGGGGCCTGGATGCAGTTCCCCAGTTGGAACAAGCTGTTCCCCCAGAGGGTATGTCACAGGAGGACTGGAGAGCTTTGTTGGGGTATTACCAAAGGGAGGACCGGGTCAAGAAGTCGACGACAAACAGCACGAACAGGAGCAAGCAAGTTCTTGCGGGGACCCATGGTCGTAAGTCTTACTCTCAGTACGTCCACCAGGAGAAGGTTAGTTATGAATTATATATGTATTAAATATATATACTTGTGTTTAAAAGTATAAGTTAAATAATGTATATTTCTTATGATATATATGTATTAAATATAAATACTTGTGTTTAAACGTATAAATTAAAGAATGTATATTTCTTATGATATATATGTATTAAATATAAATACTTGTGTCTAAAAGTATAAATTAAAGAATGTATATGTCTTATGATAAATTGATGTGTTTACAGGTTGAAAAAAACCAGGACGTGGACTTGATGGATTTGTTCGAGATTAAGCACAAGAAGAAGAAGGATAAAAAACGGGAACACCCGATGGCTGAAGAAATACATGTAAGTGTCTCTATTTAGGATTTTATATTTTTTAGTATTAAATGTTAATTAATCAACCTTATATATAATGTAACGTTTTTTACAGTCTCAGCTCAAGAAGAAGAAGGAGGAGGCTGAACAGGACCCCGTTCCAACACCAGATCCTGACATTGTCATGGAGGTACGGGGACCCCGGGCGGGGCATCGTCGAGGGATAGGGAGGTTCATCAGGCAGATGGGTACCCAGGCGTATGACTATACGCATCTTACAGAGGGACAACCACGTGCATCATTCGACTTGAACAATGACCCACCTTAGCCTAGCCAGACTTCCTCCTTATTTGAGGAATTATTTAACTATTCTAGTTATGCACAGGCTCCTTTTCCTCCTCAGCCGTTCCAGCAGTTGCCCACAGCCCCTCAATACTCAGCCGGATCGTATCATGTCAATTTGGATGATGATGATGATGATGATGATGAGAGCGATGATGCTCATCATTAGTATTATTTGGTTATAAACAATATGTTTTGTATCGTATGAATTATGTTTGTGGTGTATATGTGTTTATCTTTTCGGATGTGTTGATGATGATGCTCATAATAAACCCAAAAAACGTTAAAAAAATATGCCTAATCTATATAAATAAATACGTCAACTATTATTAGTAATAGAATACGTCAACGATATCTAGTACTTATAATAACAAAAACATCAAAGATATCTATAGAATACGTCAACTATTATTAGTAATCATCATAACAAATATAAGTAAAAAAATACATCAACGATATCTAGTACTTATAATAACTATTATTACATACGTTAAAGAATTACAAACAAATAATTATACGATATAAATAAACTATTCAAGGATCTCATATCCCGTAGGTGCCTTATTAGCTTGAATGTGTCTGTGGTACTCAGCCAAACGGTCTCTGTACTTCGGATGTCTTACCCAGGCCTGCGATGCAGGTTTATCATGTCCCCAAGCTGAGGTGTCAGGCATTAGGCAGTCCTTATCTAAAAAAACCGTAACAAAATGTGTCGACCCCGATACCAGGGCAATGCATATCGGGTCATCTATGTATAGCTCGCTTGGCCCCTTCCAAAAAGGAAAACATGTGATGTTCTCCTCTAGACTTAAACAGATAATTATTACCCCCAACGCATTAAACAGAAGCATAGCGCAATATGGATTCATCATCCAATAATCGTGTAGGCGACCATTTGGATAAGACATTGATAGCAAAGTGTGTATGTGTTTAGCGTCACCAGCGAATGCACCCTCATAGTATCCGCGCCTGGACTCATACTCCTCTAGCATTAGTTTGCAAATCCACTCGAATTTTTGCTCGTTTTCACCCAAAGCAACAGCCAGTGCCCGAAACCAAGCTGGAATTTGTTCGTCGTTTGATTAACACATAACCAAGCTGCAATCCTGTACTTTTGGCCCAATTGAACAATTCTTCGTGTGAATCGAACACCTAAATTAGTTTTTTTTTTATAAAAATTATCATTAATTTGTATACTAATAAATATCTAACATTTTAAATATGCAATAAATTTAACAACAAAATACAAATTAAATACTACTAAAATATAAACTAATAATGATATTTGCCTAAATTAGTTTTTTTTAAAGTTAACAATGATACCTGATCGGTGTGGAAAACCCTAGCATCGTAGTCAAAATGAGGGGCCGCCTTTGGTATCTCAAATTCTTCATCAGGTTCTTCTAAGTGAAGCTCAAAACCTTCCGCACCCATTTCGCCCCATATACTTTCAAAATCCATGTGAAATAATGATAAACTATAATAATAATACTAAAGATCTACAATTTATATAGAAGAAACATATATATAGAACTATAGAAGAAACATATATATAGAAAGATAGATAATACTGAAAGATAGTAATAATACGAAAGATAGAACGAAAGATAGATAGAAGAACGATAGTAATAATACTGAAAGATACAACGAAAATGACGCTCATATAGTTTATATTTATAGAACGTAACCGTACACTGTGGACCATCAAGTCCACAGTGTACGGTTACGTACGATGGACTTTTTGCAGCGACCCTCGCTGCAAAAAGTGTGGTCATTTTACTAAAAAACTGGTCGGGTCACTAGGCGCCTAAATAAAATATGTATTTTCCATTCGCCATTAATTTACTACTATATTAGCATTCAATGTAGATTTATCACCACTCATTTTTGTTCGCACAATAAAAACCTCATTTTTTCTTCAAATTTTTTATGTAAAAAGAAACACGATAAAGTAAGTCATACAACGATATCAACTTAGACTAGAAAAATGAGTACCTATTATTGGAGCTAGCTTGTTCTATACACGCCACCCACACGGACACCGTTCTTTCTAAATGAGATGAAATGAAGAAGAAATGTGAAAGATAGTGAATAAAATAATAGTCACATGCATATATCAACGTATAAATAAAAAATCTACACTTATAAGTTATAACATATATCATAGAATAAAGCAGCATACATATAATAATCATTATGTATATTATATCGTACTGAGTACTATTTAATAAGATCGACAACTTCATAGGAAACACAAATATTAAGGAATGAATCTTATATAAGAAAGCTGTACGTTGCCATACATTGTATCTATGTGTTCTTCAAATATATTTTCTTATAGGTCGTGTGTCATGTTCTTAGTGGTTACCATGCATCAGGTTAAGTTTTGACAAGATGGTAAGCAGCTAACCATAGCCTTCACCTTATATCGTTATACCATCTTGCCAAAACGATATAATGGTAACATGACAATGACTTGCAACATGTGAAATACATATCTGAGTATTGACTTTAATTTGAAAATGTGATGTTTATAAATAAAGAAGTGGCATTCGTATCATTTATTTTGATGAATATATCACAACTGTGTATCACTGGCTTGTACAGTCAGCTATATAATTTGTAATTGTGGTACATCTATCAAAAATGATGGTACGAATATCATTTCCCTTATAAATAATTTACAAGCATAATTTAATTTGCAAACGGATGTAACCTGTAACGTGTAAGGTCTAAGGTGGATCAACCATAAAAGTTTTCTTTTCGCCTTTCTGTTCTTGATTGATGGACATAAATTTGTATCTAAATTATTCGTAACTTTATCACTTTTTGCTTATTAACTTTCGTCCTTTTTAGATTTATTTAGACAAGAGAAAGTATCCGCGCGTTGCCCACGGTAGGTGGAAGTGATTGGTCATAGGAGGTGATAGGTCATAGAGTGTGATAACCAAGTGCCTTAGTCGTACGGGCTCTGTCCCTCGGATTTAAAATATAGTCGAAAGTACATCGAATGACATCTCTAATGAAAGAGCATGAAATTTTAATAACACTCATATAATTTTTATAATTTATCAATGTATGGTTTTGAGATAAAAGATTTTGAATGAATTAAAGGAATAAAATGATATATGGAGAAGAAAAGAAAAAATAAGTAGTTAAAATTTAAAAAGAGAGATGAAAATAAAAGTTGAAAGTTGAGGGACATTGATATATTATAAATCATGCATTATCATGTGTACATTTTTGTAAAGATAATTTCGGAAGTCAATGATGATAAGATGTGTGAATGTAATGTAAATGGTGATGGTATTTTGGGAAGGAAAATTGTGCTTAAAGTCTTAACTAAATACTATTTATACGAACGACTTATTTTATATATCAAACTACTAGCTAATTAAGTTTTGACATTTTATAAGGTAGGATCGAATACACTATCCAAATCAAGATCAGACATGTTGGTCGATTTTTATTTGGACACTAAAATCACTTGGACTAATATAAGTTAACGGATGTTAAAGGATGACACTTGTCATATAGCTTATAGTTTATTAGAGACAAATTAAATCATTAAAAAAAATGTTCAAATCTTTAACGAGATTAGAGCATCCATACGCCTATATAAACCCTCATTAACATCCCTTTCAAACACATTATCATTCAAACATTCTCAAAAACATCAGATTTCAAAAACATTAGAAGAAAACCTTAGTTATTGTGTATTTCTTGCTTTTGATCCATTAATCATGGCTGACAAAATAGTTCACAATCATACCCCTAAGAGTGAGACCGAAGACCATGGGTTGTTTGATTGTTTTGGAAAGAAAGACGAAAACGATAAGAAAGAAGAGAAAAACGAAAGCCTATTGGAAAAACTCCACATTTCTAGTAGCGGTTCAAGTGTAAGTTTTCATTCTTTCCTTTTCTCTTTTATACATGAAGTTGCAATTTTCAAACGAGAATTAAACAAAGCCTCGATTTTTCAAAGGAAATGTGAGATCGAGATTTGGACTTATAGGTTTAAGTTGAACATTATTTCTATTTTCTACGAGTATCATGCATTATGAGGCTTTTAAAGGAAAATGTATTAGTTATATTTCATACATGCCATGGCATAGGTGGTAAATTTGGTAGCATATCTTAAAATTTGTTTTTGTAAAATTTTAAGTTAAACATTTTTTGCTTGATGGCTTAACTATGGTTCATTTGTAGATATCCATGAATGGAGTAATAATGTGAGTTAATTTGGAGTTAATTTCTAATGTGCTTGATGATTGTATGTTGTAGTCGAGCGACGATGAGTGTAAAGATGGAACAAAGAAGACTAACAAGAAGAAAGATAAGACATTGAAGGAAAAAGTAGAGAAGAAAGTTGAAGAAGACAAGGTGAAGATCAACGTTAAGATCGAAGAAGGAAGAGAGAAAGTCTTAGAGCTCAAAGAGAAAACCGTGGAGAAGATAGAAGAAGGCAAAGAGAAGGTTGGAGAAATTAAAGAGAAAATAGGGGAGAAAATCCAAGAACACAACAAGAATAAAGAAGCAAAGAAAGCCGAAGAAGAGAATGCAAAGATCAAAGCTATGATCGAAGAGGGCAAAGAGAAAGCCTTGGAGCTCAAAGGGAAAACCGTTGAGAAAATAGAAGAAGGCAAAGAGAAAATCGGAGAGATCAAAGAGAAGATAGGGGAGAAAATTGAAGAATATGATGAGAAGAAAGAAACAAAGAAAATTGAAGATCAAAAGGTGAAGTATGAAGAAGTGGTAGTGCAACCACCACCATCACATTGTGAAGTTTTCGTTCACCCACCGGAGCCAAGTAGTGAAGTTGAAGAGAAAAAAGGGTTCATTGACATGATCAAGGACAAACTCCCTGGTGGTAACAAGAAGGCGGAAGATGACCACCACGCCGCTCGTCCACCACCACAACTAGTAACGGCTGCTAATGCGAACCACTATGTGGAAGCCGAAACCGAGCACAAGGAGAAAAGGGGTATTCTTGAAATGATCAAAGAAAAGCTTCCGGGATATACTTCAAAGAGTGAAGAAGAAATCAAGAAGGAAAAGGAATGTGATAATGTATAAGAAGTCCAAAATGGTTTGTTGGTTTGGTTTTCTTTGGCTTTGTGAATGTTTATTGCTTTCAAATAATTGTTGGTTTTCTTTAGTATAAGTAGTAAGTACTAGTTTTTCACATGTTCTAAGGTTTTTAGGTCGATCTATTTTAGAAATTTCAAGGCCTTTGGTAAGGTTGCTTTTGCCTTTTGGAATTTCAAGTAGTTTAAAGGTGAAAAATTGTGTCAAGTCTGTAAGTCTATTTATAATAATGGCTTGTACATAAATTACTATCGTTGTATACACGATACACCATCAATTTCCATACAAATGTTTCTCATATGACTTACTTTATTTCATGTATTGATAAACATAGAGGAGTAAAATGGACATCTAATACTAAAGAGACTTGTTAATTCATATAAGAAAATGAATTATCTAAAAAGTTATTGTTCTAAAAATCTATCTAGTACTAAAGAGACTTGCTGATTCATTTTTCGTATTCTTACTTTCATCTATTGATTTCTCTAAATATCATGATTAAGAAATTTTTTAGAAGTCTAAAAAAATATATCACCGGTGGTTTATTATTTAGGTATTGAAAATGAATAGTATTGATTAGATTGGGGTTTATTATTTAGGTATTGAAAATGAATAGTATTGATTAGATGGGGCTTATAAAGGGTTCGTTTTTAGACACATTTAGGCTGTCAAATGAATGATTGGGCTATTCAGTTTGGGCTTTGGGGGTTTTAACTAGTATGAACTATGAACCAAAATGACTATATTGGTTTTTGGGTTAGTTTCGGTTTGCTATTTCGAGATCTCTTCAAAAGCCACCAAAACATTTTAATTCTTTTTGATATCGAAACTAACTTGTATAATAGTATTGCATATATGTATTTCCTTATGTACATGTTCTAAAGTTTCCAATAAATAACTGTATTGGTTTAAATCTTCATATAATAGTATTGGCTCATAAAAAAAATAGTGATTATATTGCGGATCAACTTTCCAATATTCATCTTGTATTGGTTTTATACTATATAACTTTGAGAGAATTTGGTATTTTTATTAGTACTAATCCCCTGATTGTTTTTTTACTCATGAAGTGCTCCATGGATAAGTTTTCTGTCTAGAAAAATACTCGTACTACTAGTGTATGAAAATTAATGTTAGCTATATGTTGAATGAACAAGGCGTAAAAGAAAACTACTAAAAATCAACTCTATAAAATGCAAGCTTTTTAGTTAGGTGATTTTGTATAAATTAAGTCCAAAACAAACACAACGCATATAACTTTATGTATTACGACATCTAGTCAATTTACTTTAGTTCCAAACAAACATCACTTCAAATTGTTACTGTTAAATATTAAATAAATCACAAAATATTGAAAAGTCAGGTCAAGTTGCCCGTATATGTTTTTTAAGTTAAGTTATACTCCGTAATTAGGTTGAGGTTGAGTTATATGTCGTGAATAAGTGGTAAAAAAAAATTAAGAAACTTATATGACATACCTTACCTAACTATCTAAATATTAAGTAAATTAAGTTCAAATCGAACACGCTTGACATTGTATACTTTGATGGGATTTACTAACTAGTACTCTGGGGCACTATTTACGATGTATTTAATAAAGTCAAATTTTCTTTAAATATTTAATTAGGTATTTATGATTCATATAAAAATGGTAATTAACAAGTTGATTTAATGAGTATTAAATGTAAATTTTAATAATTTAAGAAAAATTTGACTTCATTAAATGCATTATAACTAGTGCCCCTAAGACACTATTTAGCAAATTCCTACTTTGAAAGTATTGAGTTCATTAATTAGATAAGTAAATTACACCGCAACCGCAAAAATTGTAGATAACATATCATCGACATGTACCAAAAATAGCTAAATTACCAGTTTACAAACCCCACAAGAAACATAAAGTATGATGTGACTATGGCACGTTGCGGCAGTAGACACGGACAGACTAGTTTACAAGTGTTATTTTAATTTGAATAATACATAATTATTAAATATATATATATATATATATATATATATATATATATATATATATATATATATATATATATATATATATAATACATATAAAGTAAGTCTAATGTGAATAAAATAAAAAAGGCCTATTGTCAGGAAATAGACAATTATTGGACGTTTTCCAATTAATGGATAAATTTCTTTTATCTAAAAAGGGGTAATTGATTTAGTTTTTGAAAAATTTAAAGGAAGTATTTTCCTTTTTTATTCAAACTATGCGCATAGCGTTCCTGTATTTACACGTAAGCTGAATACGAACAAATTAATTTCTTGGGATTATTATTTTTTTACTAAATTCAGTCAATATGGTCGTATTCCTTTCTCACTTTTTTTTTAACACGTGGTTAATGAAACTAGTGGGTCTATAAGCTGCGAGTCGGCTTCAACGATCATATTTACATGCACAATTACGTTCGAATGTTTGCGATATACCATAAAAAAGCCAAGCATGCATGTTAACTGACAACTAAAAATATATAAAAGAAAATAATATATATGTCTACGTTTTGCTATATCAAATATAATAAACCCGTTTAAAAGTTTGCATAAACACATATGTTTTATTTAGATAGAAAATGTCAAAGCTGACAAGCAATTACACAAAAAAATTAACAAAAAATCTTTAAAGGCAACTGTATTTAGGCTCAAATGTGCAAATCTTTTAAATATGTTCATGAGGTCACTCCTATCCCCCATGATGTTATCAAAAGACAAGTCCATGATGGGTTGTCGACTAAGTTTTGGCTGGACTCCTGGCTAGATGGCGAGACCCTTGCTACACAGTTCCCTCGTCTTTTATCTTTGGAAGTAGATCAAAACTGTTTGGTTTATGACCGAATTGCTAGCGTGAACAGAAATTGGAATTGGCGAAGAGGCATTCGTTCATGTAGAGAGCAAGAGCATCTAGATTTAATGTTAAAGTTTATTGGTGAGTTTAAGTTGTCGACTGGAAATGATGTGTGGTCTTGGAATTACCGTGGCGGGGAGAATTTTCAAGTATCCAACTTACGTCATGCACTAGATACTTTCTTGTTACCTGCTGACAACTTCAGTACACCTTGGAATCCATGGCTTCCAAAAAAGATCAACATTTTCACTTGGAGATTGTTTCGTGATCGCTTGCCATCTAGGATTAACTTGGCATTGCGTAGAGTTCCTAATATCTCATTAACCTGCCCTATTTGCTTCTCGGACCTTGATTTGATCGAGCACACCTTTAATACTTGTAGGGTTGCTAGTGATTGGAGAACCCTTCTTTCAAGATGGCTACAACTTTCTATACCAGACTACAATCCTATTGATATACGGAATTGGATGGACAGTGTGCATGGTTCTGCTTCGTATAAGCAAATCCTTCTTGGTATATTTTCTAGTTGGTGGTGGATATTATGGAAGAATAAGAATCAGGCAGCCTTTCAACTTGATTACGATACCAACAACACTTTATTTCTATCTACTGTTACCCCTTTCTTTTTATGGTTATCTTCGCGTTGTAATAAGTTTCTTTATCGTGGCCTTCATGGCAAGTTACTCCTTCTCTGTTGATGTAATCCTTTTTATGATCTTCGGTTCCTTGCCGAATGGTTTAATGAAAATTTCTGTTGTTCTAAAAAAAAATACATGATGAGACGTAAAAAATGAAATGTAAAAAAACCCATTAAAGGCACCAAAATAACCCTGCTGTTTTTAAAAAATAAATAAATAAGCAAGTTAGCAGACAGCTGCGCAGCTACCTGCTAACTTGATTAAAAAATAAATAAGCAAGCTAGCAGGCGTTGCGCAACTACCTGCTAGCCTAGTTCACTGTTCATGATTTCATTCCTCGAGGTACATAATTATATGTGTATAGAGACGTAAGTTTTAGATGAAAAAATTAAAAATACTCTACAAATGATTTTTATTTTTAAACATCAAAAAAAGAAAGAGAACTAGTTCCCTCAACTCCCCTAAGTAATGGAAACTATTTTATCTTTTGAGAAAATCATAAATGGTTTCTAGTTTATTCTTGCCTATTCATGTCGACATAAATGGTATGTGTTTTGTTTTGACCAATGGGTATGGGGTACGTAGCCAACATCAAATTCTGTCGATTTCTCAGATGTAGGTTAGTCGTAAATGGTCCCTGGACTCTTTCCTCACATGCAGTTTCGACACTTGGTCTTTGGTTTTTAATTTTAGAAATTTATTTTTCTAGCTTTTTTATATCTTTCTTTGTTAGATAGAATATAAAATTTTGATCTATATGGAAGCTCGAGTTTATGACACGGTTAGTTTACTTAATTTGCATTAACGTACTCCATTCATTTTTATCTTTTCAAAACAACACATGAACATTTCCAAAATTCAAAATTTTATATATAGTTGGTGTTTTTTTTTCAATAGCAGTGGTGATTGGACTCAGAGGCATTGGCTCTTCATCGTCCAGTAGAGATCGACCACGTTACCAACACAGTCAATCTGAAGGCATGACTGACAGAGGAAGTCTCATTACCGTTCTAAAAGAAAGCATTTGTTAAAGTTATTTGTTAGCTTTCCAAAACTGTATATCTTTTGATATGTCAAATATTTGAACACTCGATGTCTTAACAAGTCACAACAACAAAATTTAGCATTGGATATTTAAATTTATAAATATGCAGTCTGTTTAATTCTATATATAAAAACTACGATTCAATCAAAAAACTTACCAAACAATCCACTAACCCATTTGAATTTTATGACCGAACAGCAACCCGTTTAACTAAAAATAAACCATCAACTCACAAACTCATTAACTCATTTGATCTGAAATTAACCCATCACCCTTTCAACTCATTTGAATGATTTGACCTAAAACCAACCAACAATTGTGACCGTGGATGAGTTGGTTGGGAGAATATTTTTTATTTCTAATTTTGAATTTTTACAAAGTGAATTTCGATTCTGACGTGTTAAAAACAATTTTAACCAAATATTTTATGCACCTATACCCCCTTGCTCATGAAAAATATCTTTGAGATGAGAACCCCAAGGCTTGAACCCGAGATCTTAGGTAAACTCATCCTTGAGGTCCACACATTAGATTTAGAAGATACTCCTGCCCACTTAGGTTTAAACCAGTGGTTGGGGAGATCGATATAACTTCAATGTGAGAGCTTAATAACTTTAAACTAAATTTTAACCAAAGTTAAACCAGGGGATATAATATATTGAAAACGGAAAAACAAGGGTAACAATATTACAATTTTAAAAGTTAAATGACATCCCCACTCGGCCACTAGCTACTATATATTATATAAAGCAACTTTCCTTTTCTAGTATTTAATCTAGATATATCGCACTATCTTTCATACCATTTCAAAGCTTTGCCATTTCGAAAGCAAAAGAGCTTGTCTATTTTTACAAAGCTATATTGTGTGTATTTCTTGCTTTTCTCCAATCATGGCTGACAGTATAGTTCACAATCATACTCCCAAGAGTGACACTGAAAAACCAGGCTTGCTGGCAAGACTTCACATAACCGATAGTAGTCCCAGCGTAAGCTCTTGTTTCCTTTATATATTACTCGTATTATTTTCCTTATTGTTATTATTATTATTATTATTCAGTTTTTACAAAAGAAACACATATTCATATATACTTGATCTTAGTGGTATCAAAAAGCAAGATTTGAACTTATAGGCACTTAACTAACTCTAGTTTTCCTATCCGGTGAGGAGTCCTCAAGTTGATTCTCCAACTCGAGTTGGAGAAATCTTAGCTTTAGTCTTTTAGATGAAAATCAAGGGCCCAGAATTAAACATTATTTTTAATCTGGACCCTTTGTTAAATCTTAGTCTTTGATTTTCATCTACAGCAAAAAACTTATAAGTTGACCCTTCTAAGTTAGAAGTAACTTGAGGATGTATCTCCACCCTTCTCTATCTTCGTATTAAAATTACCGAAATCTTTTGGTCTCAACTCTCAGTAATTAACAATCATACCAAATGACTGATCACACTAAAATCAACGACACGGGACACATGGAAACATTAAACAAAGGGTCTGAAAATGGTTTTAATAAGATGAAAAGATATTATAATTTATATGTTTTTATTTATTGAATATTTTTTTTGAGATAGATGGAGCAAGTACTTTCACTTTTCTTTTATAATTTATGATTATTGCTCTAGCTACTATTATATAAATTCATGCACGAATTGATTAGATATATTCTTGTGACGGGATTTATTTATAGTTGAGTGATGAAGAAGAGAAAAAGAAAGATGATCAAACCATGAAGGAAAAGGTGGAAGAAAAATTTGAAGAAGACAAGGTGAAGATGAATGTTAAAATTATACAAGGCAGCGAGACAGCCCTAAATCTCAAACAAAAAATTGGAGAACAAATCGAAATGACCAAAGAAAAGATTCCAGGATATCCTTCAAAGAGCGAAGAAGATATCAAAGCAGGAAAAGGTGTGTGATTTAGAATAAGAAAACATCTATGATTTTTGTTGGTTTCCTTTTTTTAATGTTGTATCTGTTTTAAAACATATCTTGTAATTAATTTATATTTTCAACTGTATTTAGTTGCACATATATTTCTATTTAATTTTTTTTTACCAAGTCAGTACACGATATTAGAGAAAATTCACCGTATAATGGTGAAGCTTACGTACCTTAGACAACGAGATGTTAACTATATGCCGCTACAAGTATTCAGAAGAAAATCCAAGAGTTACCATCCCTAAAGATCGAACTCAAGACGACCGTGTTAGACTTAAATTAGGCAACTTATGTTGGAATAAACATGATTCGATTCGAGTGATAAAACATCTCAATCGTCCTGTGGAACCTGTAAGAACATTAAAGCATAATTGCTATTGATTTCGGGTTCCCATAACAAGATGATTGAGTAATAATGGGATGATAAATTCGGCTGAAACATGATGCACGAATTTAGAGAGGAGAGACACACGAATTTGTGTGGGATTATGTGTGTGTCATTAACCTTAACTTAGGGTTAATTACCCTCTATTTATAATGAGAGTAATTACACATTCAACCCTTTAGTATTTACACATTCAACCCTTCTGGTGTTTAATGTGTGTATTATTAGTCCTCTTAGTTACAATCACCTAATGGGAAACCCTATACTACGTCTCTAAGAATAAATACGCCCATCATATATTTACCTAGACATAGGGATTTCAGTTATTGTCAATTATCATATCAGGAATGATACATGATCAGTGACGGTCATACTAACGTGGTTCCAACATTCTCCCACTTGACCAAGCGATCATTTATCTATGAGTATTCAAATAATTTCCGGAATAATACTCATTTTGTTTTAAACCGAAATCATAGCCAATAAGTACAGTCGTAGAGAAGAACATCAACTCAGGACCCCCACTAGTCAAACTATGACTCAAATTTAAAACTAATAAGCAATGATCAATTGACTAAGACAAATTTTGTTATATAATGTCTTTACACTGTTATGAGATCGAAGTGTAACTAATAGACAAACAAAATCTGAACAAGGAGGAAAATTTTAATTAACATAATAATAATGACCAATAAGTACAACATGCTATCATAATATGTCTTTAAGTAAGCCTCATCTTCGATACGTATCCTACGAAGATTTTAGGAGGAAGACCTTCGGTCATTGGATCCATTAGCATATTTATGTGTACTTATGTACTTAATACAAAGAACATTTTCCTCAATCCGTTTACAAATAGATACTTTGTATCAAGATACATCTCAGCGCCAGTTGAAGTATTATTGTTCAAAAAATTACGGTAGTTGAGTTATCACAGTAAAACTTCAATGGTCTAATAATAAAGTTGACGACTTTCGAGTCCATTGACCAGGTTCTTTAACAACATCTCATGACATGAAATTATGAACGTTCAGACATCATGGTATATGTTGTAGTCAGTTTCTACTTATGACTCCGTTAAAAGATAGGTTTGCCAGCTAATCATAAATATACATTCAGAAGTAGATTTCTTATTGGAATTAGAACATCCCACTACTTCTAAGTTGTCACCTCTTCTATAAGTCAATATGTAGTCTTTGGTCATTTGTAGATATAGTAGAACTTTTTTAGCCATTTTCCAATATGCTAATCCGGGATGATATACTTAAATCCCAAGCATACCGTCAATGTAAGCGATATCTGGACGAGTACAGACCTGAGCGTACATAATGCTCTCAACTACTTACAAGTAAGGTATCATCCTTATTTGCTACTTATTAATCTCAATGTTCAGACTTTGGAAACAATCACATACATATCCTTTTACTAATAGATCTATAGTGGGTGTGTAGTGTTGCATGTTATGGCGTTCTAAGATATGTTCAATATAAGCCTTTTGAGAAAGAATTAGAACATCATTACGCCTATCCCGATATATTTCGATACCTGTGACATTAAAGGCATCACCGAGATCTTTTATGTCGACATTTTGCGAAAAGTAAACGCTTCGACTTATGCAACATATCCAAGTTGTTACTTGCAAGTATATCATCCACGTGCAAAACAAGGATTGTAAATTTACTCCCACCGATCTTGAGATAGGTGCATTAATCCACTTGATTTTCTTAGGAAGTCTTGTCCTCTTATGACTTCATTAAGCTTAAGGTACCATTTTAGTGATGCTTGCTTCAACCCATATATGGACTTATTCAACTTGCAGATTATGTGCTCTTTACTTTATGGAACTTCAGGTTCACATGTATCCATCTTAATGCAAGTTTGCATTTAGGAAAGTGGTCTTGACATCCATCTAATGTAACTCTAAATCATAATGAGATACGAATGCCATGATGATCCTTAAGGAATCTTTATGAGACAGGAGATAAGGTCTCTTGATAATCGATTCCTTCCTTTTGAGTAAAGCCCTTCGCAAATGGTTATGGCCTTATAGCTTTTGACGTTTCCATTCGGGTCTAATTTGGTTTTGAAGATCCACTTACAACTTAAAGATTTGGATTACCAAGTCCCAAACGTCATTATGCTATATGGAATTAAGCTCTCAAATTATGGCTTCATTCCACTAAGCGGCCTGATCGCTATTAATGGCTTCTTAATAAGAGTTAGGATCAGTAAGTTTTCCAATGTTCTCAACTTCAGTTAAATAATGAAATCATCAAAGTTATGGTCTTGCATGACCTAGATGATCTCCTGAGTTGATTTTCAGGTTCAATAAGGAAGATGCTTTAGCATTATTAATAAGATGCTTTAACATTAGTAGTATTCTAATTAGGAGGTTTAGAATTCTGATAGAGAAGGTGGATCAGTGATATTAGGAGCAGTGTTGGGTACAAGAGGAGTTATCGGATGAGTAATAATAACCGACGAGTGGTTCCCCCCGCTTCTTGTACTTCATGCAAATCTTAAGTTATGATTTGTCGTGCTCCCACTAATCTCTTAGTTCTCATGAAATGTGACATACTGCGTGTCAATAATGCTAGTAGAGTAGGAAGGACAGTAAGATTAATAACCGATAAAGAAATAGGTAAGGGATTTAGGATCCAGTTTCTTTAAGTTAGGGTTATAGAGTTATGTTTTGGCAGTACAACCTCATACGTTCATATAACTCAGACTCAGTTTCCTTTTTGTCCAGGAGTCTTAAGGACAAATTCTAACGGAACTCTTATTGAGTATATGAACAGCTGTGCGTAAGGCCTCAGTCCAAAGGAAAGTAGGTAAGTTAATGTTGACAAACATATTTTTCACCATGTCTATTAAGGTTCTATTTCTCATTTTAGCAACATTAAATTTTGTTGAGGAGAACCAAAAATGGTATATTTTTTACTTATGTCTTGTTCCTCTCAAAAGTTATGGAAAGGATTAAGAGCTTAACCAATATCAATATGTCAACCATAATACTCACCTCCTTTATCTGATCTCACAACTTTTATTTTATAATCAAGTTGGTTTAAAACCAAAGTTATAAGATCAATAAAGTCTCTAAGGGTTCAGATCAAATATAGGTGCATATAATGTGAATAATCGTTAATGATTCTAATAAATGATGCATGAATGCAGGATAGGGGCCACCAACATTAGAGTAAATTATTTCCAACAAGTTGGAACTTCTAGTGGCTTCTTTCTTAATCCTTTAAGCCATTGAATACATGTTTCAAAATCACTAAAGTCAAGAGAATGTAATATTCCATCCCTTATGAGTCGTATCATGCAAACTCGTAAGATGTGGCTAAGGTATTTATGCCACTATATGGAGTAATTCTCTTAATTAGTTAGGTGATTTTGTCTTTGTTTTAGTTATGTCATCAATATTAGGAGACAACAAAGACTGTGAGAAATTATGATCTAGTTCTAACTTATACAACAATCCATCAAAGAAATTATGACCAAGAAATTCATTATTATGAGTAATGGCAATCTTGTCGTAACCATGAATTATTACATAACTTTCAAGGTGTTAAACTAGAAAAAATAGACACAATGTTCCGAGAAATTCTCGGTACACATAAGGTATCCACTAGTCTAATACACTTTCAAGTGTTTATATGTAAATCATAAGTCTCCATGGTTTCGCCATATAAGAGATCAACCCTTCCAACTCTAAGCTTTCTTTGGTCATTTGATAGCTTCTGAATTGTATGGAACTCCATTATAGAGTTGATAACATGAATCATAGAACTAGAATCACTCACACATGTATTAATAAGTACATCAAACATAAATAAATCAAATACTACATGAAATAAGTTACCTGTATTAGCTAGCTACTCCTTGATTTTAGGATAATCTGGGCACAATTAGAATTTGTAGTTAGGATTGCTCGTCAAGGACTCAAAACTAGAGGTATAAGCACCATGATTAGCCTTTTGAACTTTAATTTGCAGTCTTATTACTGTTATATCTTTCCACTTAATGGAATTAGCAGTGGTAGTAAGGTGAACAAATATAGGTTGGCTCAACTTAAGGCGACCATTTTCTTGCACACACATTGCTATTCGTTCACTCATCAACCATTTATCCTTCATAGCTATGGTAAAAATGTCTCAGAAAAAATTATTTTTTAAAAAATTAGAGACAAATTCAGCCACAAAATTATAGGGTAAAATAGTAAGCACGAACACATTCATCTGCTAAAATCGTCTTTAGTATACACAAACTTAAGTATTAACTTGTGATCAAGTAAGCACAAAGTTAGGTAATAGTTCGTGATAACATAAGCACGAAGTCATCTAATAGTTCGTGATAATGTAAGCACGAAGACATCAGTAATTAAGTCGTGATGATATAGGCACGAAAACATCATCTAAGTCGTGAACACGTAAGCACGGAGATATCATAGATTCGTGATGATGTCAGCACGAAGAAGTCATAAACTCGTGATGACGTAAGCACGGGTTTTTCAGTAAGTCGTGTATGAAATCAAGCTGAAGTTCGTGGTGACATAAGCACAAGTTCGCGATGACGTAAGCTCGAATTCGTGATGACGTAAGCGCGAGGAGCTGTAGAAGCCATGATGACGTCAGCACGAAGATCATGTCAGCGTGAAGATGACGTCAGCGTGAAGTGGTCTTTAGTCCTTGATGACGTCAGCACGAGATGACGTCAGCGCGAGGATGACGTCCGCACGAAGTGGGCTTTAGTTCATGATGACGTCAGCATGAACTCCTGATGACGTTAGCACGAAGTTCATAATCTGCAGATTTTTAGTTTGCGAAATTCATCAAATTCAAACCGAATCATGACTTATAGCTCGTAACGAGGCTCTGATACCACATGTTGGAATAAACATGATTCGATTCGAGTGATAAAATATCTCAATCGTCCTGTGGAACCTGTAAGAACATTAAAGCATAATTGCTATTGATTTCGGGTTCCCATAACAAGATGATTGAGTAATAATGGGATGATAAATTCGGCTGAAACATGATGCACGAATTTAGAGAGGAGAGACACACGAATTTGTGTGGGATTATGTGTGTGTCATTAACCTTAACTTAGGGTTAATTACCCTCTATTTATAATGAGAGTAATTACACATTCAACCCTTTAGTATTTACACATTCAACCCTTCTGGTGTTTAATGTGTGTATCATTAGTCCTCTTAGTTACAATCACCTAATGGGAAACCCTATACTACGTCTCTAAGAGTAAATACGCCCATCATATATTTACCTAGACATAGGGATTTCAGTATTGTCAATTATCATATCAGGAATGATACATGATCAGTGACGGTCATACTAACGTGGTTCCAACAACTTAGTCATAGATGAGGGATTAATTACGAGAAAATGAATTGATTTGATGGCTAGTTAGCGCGTATCCTAAGGCGTGATTTGAATCGTTGGATCCCAAGCTCAATGTCTGCACGGTCGATTCCCATCATATAGGAGAGTCTATATGTCTTAGATCATTCCCATCAACACAAATTTTGTTCTTTCAGTCGTGGATAATGGGAATCTTTTGTTGGGCCCAATTCAAAATTCAGCCCAACTGGTTTGTTTGAGCCAACATTGGTTGATCCTTTTTTTAATACTCCATAAATTTTTGTTGCAATTATACATACTATGAGTGGTATGTTTTTAATATTTATATTTGATGTGGTTAGTTGCAGATATAAAACATTATTATTTGTTTAAAAAATATAGTTTGTTTGGGTTGTTAACGGGAGTAAGAAATTAAGTTTAGTTAGGTTGGGCATATATTAGAAAGGAAAATTATTTTTTTTAAGGAATAGTATTATTTGGTTATGTTGTGAATGAAGATAGTCTGATAGCCAAATGGTCCAGATGATGGTAAGAATAACACCATATATATATATATATATATATATATATATGGGGTGAGAATATAAGGCTGTCGGGTATTTAAGCTTAGGTGTGGAACACTCACATATTATTTTTTTAATCCATAAAAATCATGAGGGCCCATGCATTTATTCATTAAAAAATAAATAATAAAATATTAGTTTGTGACACCTAAGCTTAGATGCCAGACAGCCTTATATATTCTATTTTCCATATATATATATACTTGCACCATCTTGTTGAACCCTATCAAAAACAATGAGCTTCTAGCAAGTCTGGCACCCGAAAAGGAAAGAAAGATGGGAGACGACGCTACTGAGTAACGTCATAAATTTTTTTAGGTTATCTTCAATGCTAAGTATGTTTTTAGGTATTCTTTAGGCGTGACATCATATTTAATACAAATTCTTAAAATTCTTACAAATCCATTAATTTAACCTTAAATCATAAAAACATCCTTATATATCATTATTTATATACAAACAAAAAATAAATGCTGATGATATCCTAATGATATCTTAAAATATGACCTTAACTATGAACGTATACTTTATAAACATGCAAGGACGAACAACGATGCTTTAATACTATGAACATAGAAGAACAGGTAAAGATATGGAAAAAAGTGTAAAAATATCTCCATGCGAGATAGCCTTAATAAGATCGCATTCCACAAAACGATGGTCAGATACTCTAATGTTTTATCATAACTCTAATGAAATATCATACAAATAGATTGTCATGTGGTTAATGAAGATTTACCTATATGTATAGACATGTATGCTTACTCTGAATGAGAAATGAAAAAAAAAAAATTAAAACAAAAAGTTGAATTTTGAATTAATCACCCTTTTCATGAACATGGAAGAATACTTTCTTTTTTACCTTTTAAGTAACAATAAATAAAACTAGCACGGTATTTACGCAATGCGACGTTGTGATGGTGGCGACAAATAGTGATGGTTGTGGCGGCGTTATATGGTGTTATTAATTGATATAAAAGTGTTTGGTTTAAAAGAATAGTATAAATATTTTATAATATATTATTTTGGTGATATAAATTTTTATTATCCTATAAAACATTTTAAGTTTTTATTTATGGTTTGTCTTAAGAAATTAAACATATATATATTTTTTTTCCAAAAAGCTCCTTTTAACATATTTTGGTTTTTAAAATGTCTTTCTACACACAATAACACTAAATTATCATATTTATCCTTATAATATTAAAGGTTGATAGTAATTTAATTAATTGAGAAATAGTTTAATATCAACTTATATGTCTCTTTTTTTAAACTTTATAATAAACTATAATAATACTCGTAGTAGTGTAGATGTTAATCAATTATTCGTAAAGCTCTACGAATAGTTTTTACATTATTCATTCATGTCGACGTAATGGTACGCGTTTTGTTTTGGACCAATAAGTATTGAGTACGTAGCCAAACTTCAATCAATTCTGTCAATTTCTGAAGGGTAGACATATATGGTCCCTATTCCCTAGACTCTTTCCTCACATGCAGCTTCGACACTTGGACCTTTATTTTAAAATTTGTATTTTTGGTTTTTAATACTTGATCTTCCAATTTAAGTTCGAGTTTATCACATGGTTAGTTTGTTGCATAATTTTGATCACCATTCATTTATCTTTTCAAGACAACACATGAACGTTCCCAAAGTTTGAAACTTTTACACCACTAGAGATTTCACATTTTCACTGCTAGTCGCTATTGTAATTGTGTAAATTGATCGATACTTTAATTTTCTAGATTTAAGGGCAAGAGTGTATTTAGAAAAATCAATCGACAAATAGCAATGACATTTTTAGCTGATTGTGCTAATTACACCCCATCTATCGGTATTTTTGGGCATGGGCATATCTATACTACTATATAAAGCAAACTGCCCTTCCCTTTAAGTAATTAAGAACCTGAAATGATCATATTACTCTTTTTATTTATTCACTAATTTAAACATCTTTACCTATATACCTATAATACCCTTAATAAAATAAACTACAACATGGATTCTCCAATTTTTAAATAACCATATTAACCTTTACCGCCGCACATCATCGCCACAATTGCCGCAGCCACACCTTTGTCGTTACCACCATCACCGTTGCATCACGCGAGCATCCTGTCTCGTTTACCAAACATCAGCTCCCTTGGTCGATTGAAATTAATGTTGGTTAGCATTAAAAACAAAAAAACAAAAGCATGTGATCCTTTTTTTTTTCCTTTTTTTTAGTAATTTTTGAGAAATTTTGCCACTTTGGTTTCTTACTCTTCACAAATTTGTATTTTTTTGGCAAGGTTTGATAAGAGGATTATAGTATCACATGTCAACACTTTATTGGCTTAAAATGTGATAAGTACCAAAATTTTTAAATATGACACTACACTCATACTCATGCCCCATATGAATTATCAAACTTGTTTCATAATATTTACGGTCAAAGTTAGAAAAAAAAAACTTGACCAGTCAAAATAGGACAATTAAAATGGGACGAAAGGAGTTGTATAACACTTTAATACAATTTTAGTTGGTTTAAGGTTTAAGTGTTATGGGCTAAAGTTGATTTTTATTAAACCCGACTTTAATGTCAAGTCCCCGTTAAGTCTCAGGATTCATTTTATCTACTGGAATAAAATAAAATTGAATGGATTTCATAATATAATTAATAGAATAACTACTATTAATACTAATAGTATTCAAAAAAAAAAAGTATTTTATTAACATTTATAATTTTTATGAAACAATAATTTTTCATAAAATAATATTAAGTTTTATAAACTAACATTATTTTTTTAATAACATTATTTTATAAGTTAAATAGATATTTTATAAAATAAAATATCTTTTTTATAACAAATAATTATATTTATAAAATAATGATACCTTTTTATAAAGTTATAATTAATCATAAAAAGTAGTAGTAGTAGTAGTAATAATAATAATAATAATAATAATAATAAAAGTATCAATAGTTTATAAATATTAATAGTTTTATAGAATAATAAACTTTTTATAAAATAAATAGTTATTTTATAAAATAATTTTTAATATAAACTAACATTAATTTTTATAAAAATAAATAACTTTTTTAGTTATTTTTTTTTAATATAATAGTAATAAAACTATAATTTATTGTCAAAAAATAATCATTAACAATAAATTCTTTTTAGAAGAGTTCTTTAGATAAAACTATAATTTATTGTCAAAAAATAATCATTAACGATAAATTGTTTTAAGAATATTAGATAAATCTTTCAAAAATAAATTAGTTATATAAAAAACTATATAGTTTTAAAATAGTTGTTTTAACAAATTTTGAAATCCATTGGAATTCAAAACTTTCCATCCAATTTGCCAAGAAATCTTGAATTCATTCATATGATGAAATTTGAAGAATTCCAATATCTTTTCCTTACGAAGCAAACAACTCAATTTCCTTACGAAGCAAACAACTCGATGGAATCTAAATTTCATTTTGTCAACCAAACATGATATGAAATGCAATTTAGATTCCAATTTCATCAAATCCAATAAATTTTGTGAACCAAACAAATTTTTTTTATTTTTAATTTTTGTCTAAATGAGTTGATTAAGAGTACAATCCCAATATAACCTTAATGTAAGACATACTCACAAATTCAAAAAATGTAAATATAGTGTCACTTTGTAACAACTTAACTAAATTTCAACCTAAGTTAGCTAGGGGGATAATTGAATTAGGAAAGACAATATAAGGATTAAGGATTTCACGAAATAATAAAATTTAAGAATGAAGCAAAGCTTAAAGTCAGAATGACATCCCACTCCTATATTAACCGACTTGGCGACTTCCCTTCTAGTTTCTATATATCACACTATCTTTCAAACATTTTTAAAGCTTTCCATTTCAAAAGCAAAAGCAAAAGAAAGAAGTTGTGTACATATTTCACATATTAGAGTGTATATTTCTTGCTTTTCTCCAATCATGGCTGACAGTATAGTTCACAATCATACTCCCAAGAGTGAAACCGAAGAACAGGGCTTATTTGATCGTGTCCGAAATAAAAATGCTGAGAATAATGAGGCTCAAACCGATGGCTTGCTTGCAAAACCCCACATAACTGATATTAGTTCCGTCGTAAGCTCTTGTTTCTTTTACATACTATTATTTTTCACTTTTTGAGAAAGAAACATCTATGCAATCAAATTAAAACTTGATTTTAGTAGTATCAAAAAAGCTAGCAAGATTTGAACTTCTAGCTTTTAAATTGAGGCATTTAACTAGCTAGCTCTTGTTAATTTCTCGTTCGTATTATAACCTACGAAATTCCTAGCTTATTGGTCTCATGTAAAACACAAAATTAAACACATGGAAAGTTGGAAATATTAATTAAAGAAGTTGAAAATGGTAGTAAACTACCATTTAAGTTTCAAGTAATTAAGATATTACAATTATTAATTAATATATGTATTTTAATTAAGTTTCAAGATTTACAATTAGCCACTTAATTAGAACGATCCATATATAGTTCAATATAAATATGACGAGTCACATAGGTTTCATCAACGAATCAAAACGTCCATTTCTTTTATAATGTTTCTTTCTCTAGACAGCTAGCATTAATATGCATGAACTACTAATAAAATCTTGTTACGAGTTTTACAGTTGACTGTAGATGAAGAAGAGAAAAAGAAAAATAGAACCACGAAGGAACAGGTAGAAGAGAAAATTGAAGAAAATGTGAAGATGAATATCAAAATTATACAAGCTAGAGATGCAGCCTCAAACCACAAACAAAAAACTATGGAACAAATAATAGGGGGCAAAGACTAATTTGTAGATATCAAACTGAAAATAGGGAGTATATCCGAGGAAACAGTAAGAAGAAAGAAGCAAAGGAGTGTGATAAAGAATAAGAAAACATTCACACAATTATGATTTGTTTTTTTTACGGTTGTTGATATATACACCATCATTTTTGTCCAAGCACCACCATTTCATGTTGTAAGAAGTGGTAATGCATAATTATATAGCTGGTATATGGACAAAAATATTGATGGCGTATATATCTCTACCTTTTTTAGATGTTCATTGCTTTTAAGTTAATGTTTTTGTTTTTAAGGCATGAGTTTTTTGATATCTAGAATTTAAGTATCTTAAAGATCACAATGTAGTGTGAAGCCTGTAATTAAGTTTGTATCTAAATTGACTTCTACATATGTAACTTATCTCGTTGTATACAGCATGGAATTCTCAATTCTATTACATTCTTAGTTGTTTGACTTATGTTTATGCCTTTTTAATATGAAAGTTTGGGTCAATCTCAATATGTTTGACCCATTTGACAATTTACGTATTACCCGAAAATTGAGATATACAGTATAAATCAAGTTATATTTTTATCATGATGAATAAATTGGGCCAAAATCTTAGCAAATAACTTTAAAAATATACTCATGTAGTCGTATAACACAAAAAGATGAAGAAGTTACTAAGTTAGCTTTCAAAATAAGAGAAAGAAAAAAAAAAGAAGTGAATGGGTTAGAGCGTTAGGCTATAACTTTTTGAGTTAGTTATAGGCTAGCCTGTAACTTCTACGCTTTTATATTCGATTATAATTGGGCCAAAGTGAATTATGTACTATGATTCTATGAATATCATTATATGAACAATTGTTTTATCCCAATTTCATTATTTCCAAAATAATAATACATGACACATGTTATTTTTAACTTTTAAAAAAGGTCATCTTTATTGACAGATCCCAGCAAGAATGAACAACAAAATCTCTGCGAAGTTAGAAATGAGTTTCGCTTGATGAAACAAATCGACTATGTTGTAATAATCAAAATATCCATAATTACTTTGGCCCAACTAAAATGGATATAAAAGCGTAGAACTTACATGCTAGCCTATAACTAGCTCAAATTTTTATAGCCCAACATATTAATTTTTTTTTTCTTTTTCGTAAAGCTAACTTCTTTAAATTTTATTTAAATAATTTATGACACATCGAAGAGATATTTTGAACGGACACGTCATCAAAGATTATGAACATGATTCATGATTGTATTCAACAGCGCTCTAATTCTGCCAAGTTCCAACTTTTTTTGGGATATAAGAATTTGTTTTTAACAAAAGAAGTCTTTTATTATAAACCGAAGACAATTCAAATTATTTCATTAATCATAAACAAAAATTGGGTTAAGAATCAATATCTTTACAAAAGACTTCAAATCTATCTATTATATAAATAAAAAAACTTATGATGACATAATATTTTTTTAAAAATTGTGTACTCCAATACATCCTTTTAATTAATTATGACATCATTATACTTTATTGATTTAAAATTTAAAATATCCTTCCTTTTTCAAATAAATCTTATTAATATAGATTTTTACTAAATGCTCATACTATTATGTAAAATTTTAATCACCTTAATTTTTCGTTATAATATGCCGAACACTATGGTGTTTTTTGAGATAGGTTTTATTTTTTTGTTTTTACCACCCGTATGTGTTTCAACATGTGTCCACATCTACACAAATTTTGTTTCCGTTTAGTTTCGTTATTTACATAATAAGTTATCACAACTTTTCAATTTATTTAACGTTGTTATTATACATTTTAACATGATAATATATTTTAAAGCTACCCGGGTAGAATTTGTTTATTTGTAAAGCGTTTATAAATTAACCCGGGTTAAACTTGGGTTGATTAGCTAGTAAAAATATATTTTAAAATTAAAAACTATAGATTTTATTTTTTTTTTACGAAAAAGAAAGAAAAAAAAAAGGAGTTGATGGGTTGGGCTATAAAAATTTGACCTAGTTATACGCTAGCGCCTGGACGCTTTTATTTCTATTTTAGTTGGGCCAAAGTGTATGAACTATGAATATGAAAATTTGGTTTCTCCCACCTTTCCATTATTTCAAAAAAACAATACATGTTTTATGTAATTTTTACTTTCAGATGAGGGCATAAACAACAAAAGGATTATGATTAAAGACTAGCATGGAATGATGATTAAACAGTATTTTTCATTTTAAATAAAGAGATGAACTTTTCTTTGTTCATATTACTGGTAAGGACGAGTCTTTTGCCTCGGATATAGACTATTTGAATACATGATCGTTTTCGAATTGTTCTCTGACCATCTGTATACTGCGTGCTATATATAACCGTGTTTCAACACATTTTTACTTCTAAAACTATCACCGTAGTCATGCCTTCGTGAGAATGCGATCTAATAGAATATTGTACATTTTATGACACGTTATTAAAACAAAATAGTATCTCATACGAGACTATATTTATGCTAAAATACTACTATATGTTAGTTGGAAAAGTTTCCTTTATGAAATATGAATCTGTGGTCTTTATATCAAAAAAGAAAAAGCTGCTTAGATCCATGAACATTTGCAACAGGTGTCCAAATAATTGAAAACGGTTGAGACCAGACATGTGCATTTTCATTGTTCCTTCCTATCACTAAAAAAATATAGGTACATCTTATCTTTTTTCTTTATAGAGTTATAAATAATTGGAAAACCCCAATTAAAAAGATGATTAAAGTATTTTGTGATGAGTGATATTTGTATCCAAAATCAAATAAAAATATAAAATTAATATGTAAACCAACAATTCCTTCAATAGAAGTTTCCTAACATGATGAGTCATGTCTCATGTTAAGGAACTCTTTTCCTTTAGATAAAAATTAAATTTTAAATCTTGACCGTTAATTTTAATTTAATCAAATATATAAGTCTATCTACAATATAGTGCCCGCTAATATACTTTCTTTATAAGACTTCTAATAATGTGTATATATCCTTTATCATGGATGGCGGACAAATGGACAATGATCATCTTGGCATAAATTTGAACTGGTACCTTGCCTCCTTCATTTCCTTGCTTAATTAGCCCGTCGATCACTCTCTTCTAAAGTTCTAATATATAGATGTTTCTTAACCAATTAAGTTTGGACAAAGATAAACTATTTATACAATACCAGTAGATTTTAGCTTTAACTCACATAGGTTGTATTCAGGTCTTGTAGTACAGTAGTAGACAAATTGGTAAATATCTTTATTAAAATACCATATTCGCACAACAATTCAGTGTCAAATTATTATTATTTTTTTAACATTAATCAATCGGGTTAATCCAACAAAAAGTCGGTGGCATGTTCATAGGGAAGCTCACAATCCAAATCTGGTTAAAAACATTTGTTTCATCCGTGACGACGGCATTTTAATGTAACAGAATATGTTCCAAGGACGACAGCCCTATACGTGCTTTAGTTAAATTAAGATTTTTTTAGACCGTATAAAAAAAGAAAAAAAAAACCTAATTATCTATCTATCATATCGATTTTGTTTTCATATTCTAAGAAGTTGTTTGGTTCGCAGAATTTTTAGAAATCTGATGAAATTAAAATCTGAATTCCATTCCATATCTTGTTTGATTAACAGAATAAAATTCAGATTCCATTTCATGAGGTGTTTGGTTTGTAAAAACTTGAAATTGGAATCCATAAAATTCCATTAAAGAAATTCAACATTCCTTAGCAAAATGGATAAAATGTTTGAAATTCCAATGTAATTCAAAATTTGATAAAGTAACTCTTTAATTATCATTGATTATATTTAATATAGTTATTAAACTATACATATGAAAACTATACTTATTACGAGTATTATTATTATTATTATTATTATTATTATTATTATTATTATTATTATTATTTTATTATTATTAAACAAATATTTTTTATGTTGTTAATGACTATTAGCTACGATTTTTTAAAAATTTATTAATATTTATACAATTTATTGTTATAAAAAATATTTAATCCAATAAAGAGAATTTCTAGTTTATAAAATTTAATATTCTTTTCAAAAATTTATTATTTTATATAAAACTAATAATATTTTTATATAATATTTATTTTAATATTGTTATTTATATTAAAATATATTTACTAACTATTATTTTATAAAAAAAACTAATGATTTTTTTTTATAAATTAATAGAAAGAATTATTAGTTTACAAAATTTAATATTTTTTTATAAAAGTTATCATTTTATATTAAACTTGATATATATTGAATTTTTTGTTTGTAGAATTTCATTGTTCCATTTAAAACTTTTTTGGGAAACTTTGTTAATGACTTAATTTATACACTGGCGAAAACTATCAAAGGACCGAGGGAGGTCAAGTTTTCGTTTATATATAGAACATAAATGTTCATATAGATATAAAGAGTTTTTTTTTTTTTTTTGGTAAAGGGTTGTTTACCCCAATGAGTATTATAGATATAAAGAGTTACGTATTACATATTGATTGAATTTGGTATCTTCAAACAAATTGATCATGTTCTATCATCCTACCTTTTAAAAAGAAGTAAGGTTTTATAGTGAGCATATAATTTGGATTCCATGTAAGCAGAGGCGTACTAGGAAAAAAATTCTAAAAGGGACAAAATTAAAAATTCCGTGAAAAGTAAATGTAAAGTGGGGCAAAATGTTAAAAACCTATAGAAAAATTTTAAAAATTCATTAAAATTTTAAAAATACATGACAAAATTCAAATTTTAAGGAGGGACATTTGCCCTCCTCTAATATCGCCCCTGCATGTAAGCATGTATTTGGTAAAATTTAGATTATACAAACAAATTGAAAGATAAAAATAAAGTGCAAATCGATGAAAGAAAGAAAAATGGAATAATAAGAGTGCACATGCCGGATGTCTCAAATTGCCAAAGGGTACTTGAACAACACGATACACAATGACAGTCAAATATATACTAATAACACACCCACCATGTGGGATTTGTATTAGCCCTCACACACCGACACCGCAGTCGTTTACTTTAATTTTGTATTTAACAACAAATTTATACTTACTATAAACCACCACAAATCATCAAATAAGAGAAGTGATATATCTATAACTTTTTTTTAGCCATTCACAATAACATATGTATTATAAAGTTATACATTGTGCTGTAAAATATATACAGTTGTTGTGGATCGCTAATAAGTGATGTAGATATATCAGTCCCCATCAAATAAGGCATGTCAAAAAATTAAAATCATGGCCTTCGTCCCTAAATGACAAGGTTTTGTTTTTTATTTATATCACTTTTTTACTCTTTCTTTTCAACTACGATCTCTAAAATTCTGATAGTTTGTTTCTGTTATAAACTGTGAAACGTAAGATATAATGTGAACTTATGGACGAAAACGATAAATCCCCTTAAAAAACTTATCATTATAATCATCCGAAAACCACAATTTGTTGACACATGTAATTAACTAGATTATTTTTCATCATCTTATCCATTAATTTTATCAAGTTTAATGATTTTGTTATTAGAAGATAATTAGAAGGTTATTTAAGAAGATATGGTAATCTAGTATTAGACTAACATCTTACAAAACTTCATCTTTTTATATGACATTCGAACCACTACAAAATTTGCAAAAGTCACTTAACTTATTAAAGACCCAAGACTTCCATATTAAATACATGTCCCGCTCATGTTAGCCAATAGCCACCATACATCAATGTTACAACTAATTTTACAATTTGAACATTATAAGTTGGGAACCAATATTGGATAAGAACATTTCTTTTTTTATTTGTCTTTTCAACAATCTGGGAGACAATTATATGAGTGATAAGTACATATGTTTTGGTTAATGGATCCATGACCCATCACGTTTTTGTTCCAAAGTTCTATTGGTCCTTTCTTTTTCTTTGGCATTATTGAAAGGTTATTGGCCCAACCGAAACTCTCCCAAAAGAAACTTAATTAATTAGCGCATTCAAATGTCAAAACCCTTGTGGCCTTGTTGTTTGAGTGTATATTTAGTATGTTTCTTCTTTTCACCAAAGATCATCGTGAATTAATTAATCACTATTTTTTATATTAAATAAGTATTAAAGTAAAATAAATAAAATAATAGGTTTCTTTTCACGGAAAATCACCATGAATTATGAAAATCATCGTACATCAGTTGGTTTGTGAATCTTCGTACATCAAATTAACCATGATTTAAGTTTTAAGATCTTGTCTAATTTTGTAAGTCCACCTAACAAGATGTACACGAGATCAAGATATAACAAGATATAAGGTTAGACAATAGTAATCACAAGTTATATCAAGTAACCCGACTGGCAAGTAAATCGAAACTAGATATGACTAGTTAGAATTACGATCCAGATAATGGATAAGAGTAATAAGGTATAATTGCTTGAAACTATATAAATTACTAAATATAATCAAGTATTATGGCAATGAGTCGAGATGTACTTTTCAATGTATTTTATTTATTGCTTATAAACAAAATACAAGAGTTGTTGCGGAACAAAGATAATCACACTTGTGAAAGTATCTAAACAACCCAGAAATACAAATGATCTATGCGACAAGGAATTACTCGTAAGAATACTTAGAGTAATATCACACGTTGCAATTGCCAAAGTTCCAAACAATATTTGCAAGTGTGAGAAGTCTTATATTTATAGACAAACATGTCCTGATGACATGGCAATATGCCGTACTAAATATGGTTGGATGGATTCGTGTGACAAATCCATAACATGCTTGTTTAAGGTAAAGTATGTAAGTTTCTTGATGTGACTTGACATACTTTATTCCCAACCTTTTGCTAAAACTTTCCCAATCCCAAGTTGATAGAAATTAACCGGGTAAAGGTAGTTAAAGCTGCAAAAAGACTTTCCTCGTAATCAGTGAAAAAGTGTTGTAAGTACTTTTTCACTGAGCCTCTTCAGATTCAACTTCAGGTAAGATCTTCTCTGAGCTCTGCTTCTGAGATGATCTTCTTCCTCAGTCTTCAGTCTTTGACTTCCGTCTGAACGTCTTCAGTGTTGGTTGATTTTGAATCTGAAGTGAAGCTTCAGTGAGCTATATTTTGAATGACTTCAGAATCCTGAGCAAGCTTTCTTCACTGAGCTTCAACTATTTTGAACAAATTATACTTAGTCGATTTTTGACCTAACAAATTCCCCCTATTTGTTCTAAAATAGTTCATGTATTTTAGACTTCTATCTATACAAGTTTGTAAGTCTAAAAATACAGGTTTTTGTTTAAGTTTTAAAAATATTTCTAAGGACATCTCATAGATCACGATGCCTTAAGAAAAATTTTCTAGTTTGTTTTCTAACTTAAACTATTTTCTAATAATATGATGTAACTTGCAACTATATAGAAGATACTGAGATGCTTGTTCAGTTACAAGTACAGAAATGAAATGAAATGAAAAATATTTACAAGTACAAATATTTACAAAGGGATACACTACTTCTTCGCAGGCCTTGAGCCAGAAGGTCCTTCAGTAGCTTTTCTCTTAGGAGAGCTGATCTTTCCAAATAGTCTTTCCTCCATCTCAACCTTGGCCTTCATTTTCTGTTGGATCTTCAGCATCCAGGCGCCATTCAGATGAGACTTCGGTTTTCCCTTCAACGCATTGATCATCTCCTTATGCTCAGAATACCCAAACTTATGCACCGATACTTGCTCATACTCTTCTTCAGCTCTACCTTCTCTTTTTACAGTCAGATTAAACAGCTTCAGACCATCTTCCTTCAGAATTTGCATGTCCAGGATCTTTGCAGGATGACACCTGTGTTTCATGTAGTAATCATACTGATCCTTCTCATGTTTATCCTTTACCTGAGCAACTTCTTTGGAAATGGGTATGAATGTAGAGAGGTCAGCATCTCGAGCATTTTTCCTTGAAGTCCTTGGGCCAGTAAGTTTGGGCTTCTGGGGTGGCCTGCAGATTTCTTTTTCAGCTTTCAGAACACTGGACATTATTTCTTTCTTTCAAATCTCCATCTCTTTCTTTCTATTCTTTATCAAATCTTCAATAGATATCTTGAAAGTGAGATGGTCCAGTTTCTGTTCTAAGGGAGAATACTTCATCCCATACTCATATTCTGCCATATCCACCAATGCCTTCTGCAATCTTGCGTCATGCTTGATTTTCTGATATCTTTCTTTTGTAAGACCAAGAGCTGCAGCATCCACCAAATCAATGGTACCCATTGCCAAGTGTTGGGCCCTATCTCTTTCTTGAGTCTCTCTCCACATTATGAACTGATTGGAGACTTGTCTCTGAAGGGCTTCCAACTTCTTCTGATCAGCTTCTAAGTCTGGCAATGGATAACCATGCTCATCCACATTCTCACCAACCACAAAGCCAGAGTCCTTGGCCCCCTTTTTCTTTGGCTCCTCAACCATCTTAGCTTTGCCTTTATCTTTTCTTGCTTGTTCAGATGGTTGGGGTTCAGATTGTTTCCTTGGTCGTTCCCCCTCAGATCCAGATGGCCTCTTGGTTGCTTCGATTAATTCTTGAGAGCTGGCCAGCAGACCAATTGGCACATCACTTCCCCCTTTGGGAATCTCCGCAGGCATCCTTGCATATAATTCAATTGCCTTCTGCATGCCCTGCAGAGGTTCCCAATTCTGCTGGGAAATACTATCAGAAATTCCCTTCGACATAGTTGCAAACTAAGCTCTTAATCTGAATGTAGAGTTCAGATTCAGCTTTTCATGCTCCAGGACTTCGTTCAGTAACCCCTTTTCTTCATCAGATAACGCACCAGAGGGAGGAGGAGTAACAACTTCAGGAGTTTTCTTGAGCAGGGCCAGGATTTCATCCAGTTGCTTTGACTGGTTCTGAACTTGTTTATCAAGAGTTGGCACAGAGTTTTTCATTTCAGTTACAGCTTTGTCAACCTTGTCATTTGTTGCTTTAGAGACTTCAGAAACCAGCACCCTGACCCTCTCTTCAACTTTGTCAGCCACCGACACTGAAATCTGAGAAATGAGATCTTCAGAAAAAATAGATTTCAGTGTCGCAGAAACTTTTTCACCAATTGAGGCACCAAGAGACTCTGCATCAACATCCGGCTTCTTAACCAACTCACCTACTTCCTTTTCAAGTGCCAAGAAAGAGTTTTGTATCATTAATAACCAGGATTGCAGATTTGCAACTACTGAACTCTGCACATCCCTCTTGGTCAACTTGAAGGCTTCACCAATAGCCTTACTTAAACCATTGCAAGATGACACCAATTCATGCAACTTCCCAACCACCAAGCTCTCATTCACTGCTATTCTTGTAAATTCAGTACCTATAACACCCTGGGCATCCTTCAGATCGGCTAGAGACTTGGTGTTGGCAGCCAGAGATTTTGATAAGCCCTCAACCTGAATGAGAAGGTTTTGGACTGCAGTTTGCGATTTCTCTAGCTGAGCTTCCATGCTTAGTGGTGCAGCAGTCAAAGTGGAAGCTGAAGCAACAAAAGGAGTAGTCCTGATGCTCGCCAGAGATTTCTCCAGGATTCTTTCTGAAGGACCATCAGACTCGGTCTCAGAATCCAGCTCTTTCTCTTGCTCTCCTAGCAGATCATACGTCCTCCTTGGTGGAACCTCATGGATTTGTGGGTGAAGGAATTGAAGAGGTGGTTGAAAGACAGCAGAAGTGACATAGGCCGGAGTTGTGCCTTGTGGAAATAAAGGGTGTTGATGAGAAATTGGTGGTGGTTGATAAGGTGGATCGAGATCAATGAGATTGTGTTGTTGTTGTTGTTGTTGTTGTTGTTGTGAAAGAGGTGGTGAATCTGGTTCTTCAAAATGAGTGAGGGTTGGCTCAGAATCTGAAAGATTCTCCCTCAATAACTCTTCATCAAAAACAAAGTCTTCGAGGTTTCCCTCAGGTAGCTCATCTTCATCCCAGACATTTACATTCTGGTCAGATATGCTCTGGTCTAGATTCCCAGAATCTAAACCAGCACCCAGTTCAGCAGCTGCTTCAGCAGGTGCATCGTTACTGGTTAGAGATGGGACTACTTCAGACGATACCAGTTGTGCCTCAGTAACTCTTGTGCTGGATCCAAGAGTCTCATCATCGGCCGTAGACTTAGAAACCTCCATTCCTCTGGGTATCACCTGAGAAACATCAAAAGTTTGTGCAAGCAAAGAGTGTAAGATTTGTGAAGTTACAGGGAGTGCATGTGCAGACACAACTTCTAATGTGTGTTGGGCTGACACACCAATATCTTCATCATCTCCTCCTAAAGAAGTTTTGGAGACCGCTGCTTGTAGGTTTCCTATTTGACCTTCTTCTGAAACCTGTTTTGAGGTTTCAGAAGGCTAAGCTTGGGTACTAATATCCTTGGGTTGTAAGGATGGCCTAAAAGAACGCAGTGTTAATAAACCCTTTGGAAATCCTGAGGAGTCTTTTGAGAGATCCTCAGGTTGGTTAGTGGAAGATGAAGGTGGCAGGGTAGAACTTGTTTTGGGTTTAAACAAGTGTAGCGTATTGCCACTAGATCGACTGGTGGGTCTCACATTCTTTTGTGACCCGCCCAGTGATCTTTCTGAGCCAGCCGGTCGTGCTGTATCAGTTTTAAAGTTGTTACTAAGTACCTGAAGCATAGCAGGAGACAGTTCAGGTTCGTCCTCAGACTCGGTCATCTTGGAGAGGTCCTTGCAAAATTCGGTCTGAGAGCTCTCCTAAAGAACGTCAGTGTATCCTTCTCCCAGAATCGCCAAAAAACAAATACTTAAAAATCTGGGGAAGGCAATATGGATGCTCCTCTTCCCCTTCAACTTAGTCAACAGCTGAGCAAACAACATCTCAGCAAAGTCTACCTTCATCCCGTGCCACAAATAGTAGCCCATCTCGACCTGAATCAAAGAGATTTGATCCAGTCCTCCACTATTCCCTCCGAGACACTCTACAATCTGTGTCCAAAAGTATCTCCAGCACCCCTTGAAACCAGCAATGAAGATGTGGCCCGACGTCTTCAAATTGCCATCATCATCAACGATCTGGTTGTGGCCAGTAACTAGCAAAACTTCCCTGAAGTTCACCCCTTTTTGTATTTTCGTGTACGGGGTGTTGGGAGGCAAATAGTTCAGCCTGAGCGCCTCCCTGAAACCGTCAAGCGTCAATACGCACTTCACCGTACCCTCCTTCAGCGTGAAGGCTATTGACTTCTCATCTTTGGCAACTTCGGCCGTATACCAAAATTCCAGCAAGTATCGATGGTATAAACGCTCTGGGTCAGCAGTAAGAGCGTATGAAATGGGACAACGTTGAAGAAACGCGTTTAATCTGCCCATAAGCCCTTCAGATTTGGCATTCAGGGCTGCTTTAAAATTGTTCATATTGAAACGAATGGTTTTAGACTCAAAGTCTTTTGGCCATTGAGAGCTGGGCTTAACAGCAGATTTGGGTGGAGAATATTCAAAAGCGATGAGTGTTTTGGGTTCTTTAACGGATGATGAGGAAGCCATTTTAAAAGGAGATAGAATGAAATGAAAGAAAGGAAATGAAAATGTGTTAAGAAACTTTAGGGTTTGAAGTTATGAAAGAAGATGAAATGAATGTTGAATATTTGAGAGAATGAGAAAGAGATATGATTGGGAGTAAATGAAAAATGAAGTAAATGAAGGAATGATCTTGGAAAAAGATATATATTTTTTCAAAGAAATTCAAAGGATTTTCCGTTGAAAATAAATAAAAAGATTTTGGAATTCAAACCCAATAAAATATAATGATATTTTATTGATGGTAATTTTGATCGGGTTTGAAGTCTGAAATAATTTCCGGTGACACGTCCGCATTAAATGCAACAACGGCCATGACTCCACTTTTTCAAGAAAAATTCAACCATTTTAAATGCAAAAGCAATTATCATTTTCCTTAACGGCGCAAATAGTATGACACGTCAGCAAAAAGGTATCCTGGAATAGTAAAAATCACGTGTCCACTTGCCAGCTAGGTATCCATTGTGTAATAAAAGGTTTTGATGGACTTCAGATTGAATAATTTAAAGTTCTGAGAGAGGTTAAGGAAGTGCAATCTGAACCTTCTCATATTCTAGAAATTCTGAAGTCCTTCAGTTCCTGAGACATTTCAGACAGAGTGTTTTCTGAGGCAAAAATTCCCCCTCAAAAAAAAATTTCTTTTTCTTGTAAAAACATTTTTTGTCTATTCCCCCTGAAATGCTACACAGGATTTAGCATTCCTAACTCACTGATGAGATGTTTAAAAGTTTTGACATCTAAAGGTTTTGTAAACACATCAGCCAGTTGTTTATCAGTGGGAATGAAATGAATTTCAATGTCACCTTTTAAAATATGATCACGAATGAAATGGTACCTGAGATCAATATGCTTGGTTTTAGAGTGCATGACAGGATTGTGAGATATTGCAATGGCACTTGTGTTATTACAAAATATTGGCGTTCTTGTGTACTTAACACCATAATCAGTTAGTTGATTTTTCATCCATAAAATCTGAGCACAACAACTTGCAGCAGAAATGTACTCAGCCTCAGCAGTTGATAATGATACTGCAGTCTGCTTCTTACTTGTCCAACTAACTAATTTGCCACCAAGAAAATGACATCCACCTGTGGTACTTTTCCAATCTATCTTACAACCTGCATGATCAGAATCTGAATAGCCCATGAGATCTAGACTTGAGCCTTTGGGATACCAAAGACCTAGTCTGGGGACACCTTTCAGGTATCGAAAAATTCTTTTTACTGCATTCTGGTATGCTTCTCTGGGATCAGATTGAAATCGTGCACAAAGACATGTTGCAAACATTATGTCTGGTCTACTTGCAGTTAAGTACATTAGTGATCCCACCATACCACGATACTTTGTGGGGTCGATAGGTTTTCCATTAGGATCTGAGTCCAAAGTTAATGGTGCAGAAATTGGAGTATCTTTAGATGAGACTGAATCAAATTGATATTTCTTTAATAAATCTTTGACATATTTTTCTTGATTAATAAAAATACCATCACTGGTTTGTTTTACTTGAAGACCTAGAAAATATGTCAATTCACCCATCATACTCATTTCATACTCAAAAGAGATAATTTTTGAAAACTTGTCACACAATTTTTCATTTGTAGACCCAAACACAATATCATCAACATATACTTGTACAAGTAAGATATCACTTTTCTCATGCAAGATGAATAAAGTGTTATCTATAGCACCTCTACGAAAACCATTATCTAAAAGATGTCGAGTTAGAGTATCATACCAGGCTCTAGGTGCTTGTCTCAGACCATACAATGCTTTGTTTAATCGATACACCCAGTGAGGTTTTTCTTTGCTTTCAAACCCTGGAGGTTGATACACATACACAACTTCTTCTAGCTCTCCATTCAGGAATGCACTTTTGACATCCATTTGGTAGACCTTGAACTCATGATGAGCTGCAAATGCTAAGAATATTCTGATAGCTTCTAGTCTTGCCACTGGTGCAAAAGTCTCATCAAAATCAATTCCTTCTTCTTGTACATAACCCTTTGCAACAAGTCTGGCCTTGTTTCTGATTACATGGCCATCTTCATCTACCTTGTTTCGAAAGACCCATCTTGTCCCAATAGGTTCTTTCTTCAGATTGGGGGGACATGGAACAAGCTCCCAAACATTGTTCCTTTCAAATTGGTTGAGCTCTTCTTGCATGGCTTCAACCCAACTTGGATCTTTCAAAGCCTCGTCAATCTTCTTTGGTTCTATCAGTGACAAGAAGCTGACGTATAAGCATTGATCGCTTGTGGCTCTTCTGGTCTGAACCCCTCTACTTGGATCGCCAATCACTTGATCAATTGGATGTGAGCGAGTCCATTTAGAGTAATGACCAGGATGAACAATGATATCAGTGCAAGAACTCCTCTGTCCTACTTCAGAAGATGGATCAGAATAAACTATTTCAGTTTCATCATCTTCATCATCTTGTAGATCACGATTTGCATCATGAAATTCTTCGTTCTGAGGTATTTCAGGGGAAACTGATATCTGAGGAGTAACACGCACGTCTGATCCAATAGTCAATTCAGTAGGTAGTTTGAATGTGACTGAAGGATAGAAAGGAATGCTACTTTGCTGATTTGAAATTGGTTCTGAGCTAGATTGAACAGAAACATGTTCAGGTGATTGATCTGATTTGTCATTTTGATCAGAATCACCGAAACTGAGAGGACTTTCTGAAGGTGGTTCAGATACTGGTTTATCAAAGATTGCAGAATTTGATTCATCAAAGGTAACATGAACTGACTCATCAACCTTTTCAAGTCTTTTGTTATAGACTCTAAAGGCCTTGCGAATTGTTGAATAACCTAGGAAGTACCCTTCATCAGCTTTGGCATCAAATTTGCCCAATTTGCTGGAATCATTCAGAATGTATACTGGACATCCAAAAACATGAAAATATCCAATATTAGGCTTTCTATTTCTGAGTACTTCATAGGCAGTCTTCTTATGTCTTTTGACATAAATGGAACGATTCTGAGTGTAGCAAGCAGTTGCAACAGCTTCAGCCCAAAAACATTTTGGAAGACCTGACTCATTCAACATACTTCTGGCAGCTTCAATCAGTGTTCGATTCTTTCTTTCTACAACACCATTTTGCTCTGGAGTATGTGCTGAGGAGAAGTTCTGAGATATGCCAGTGTCAGTGCAGAAGGTTTCCAGAGTGGAATTTCTGAATTCAGTGCCATTGTCACTTCTGAGCTGACGTACTTTTCGCTTGTGCTTAAGTTCAATTTGTTTGATGAGGGAAATAATTTCAGCAGCAGCTTCACTTTTATTTCTGAGGAAGATTACCCAACAATATCTTGAATATTCATCAACTACAACCAGAGTGTACTTCTTCCCGGCTCTTATCTGAACATTCACAGGACCAAAGAGATCCATGTGTAACATATGAAGTGGTTCAGTGATGCTGAAATTTTGCTTGGTTTTGAAAGATGCTCTTTTCTTCTTTCCCATTTCACACCCTGGACATGACTTGTCTTTATTGAAAGACATGGCTGGTATCCCATCAGCAAGTTGTTTTCTTGACAATTTATTTATATTTTTGAAATTGAGATGGGATAACCTTTTGTGCCACAACCAATTGGTGTCCTCATCAGCCTTTGTATAGAAACATTGTTGAGAAGTAGCACTGTTCATGTCTACTACATAAATGTTTCCTTTTCTGGGAGCAATCATCACTACCTTCCAATCTCTGTTGAATATGGTACCTTGTGAAATATCAAATAAAACCTTAAAGCCATCATCACAAAGTTGGCTGACACTGATCAGGTTATATTTTAAACCATTCACATATGCAACTTTTGTGAATTTGACCTGACCGTTATTCACAATACTATATCCTTCAGTTTGTCCATGATCATCATTACCAAAAGTTATTGAGGGCCCCTCTTGCACCCTATATTCCTCCAGCAGGGATTTGTGACCAGTCATGGTTCTGCCAGCAGCACTGTCAAGAAACCAAGTATTCTTTTTGTGGTCACCCTGCACATACACAAAAAATTAGTTCTTTTTGGGAACCCATCTTTTCATGGGTTCACTGGACTTTCCCTGAACAGTCTCAGATTTCTTTGGTATGTGGGGAACAGATGGATCAAAGGGAATCTCAGTCATAATTTCTGATGACACAAAAACAGTTGGTTTAATGACCTAGAAACCTTTTTCTTCTCAGATTTTTGCTTTTCTTGTTTAATTTTCTTTGAAAAAGTTTTTGGGTTTTGTTTGGGATTTTGGGGAGTGCTTTCAACATTTTTTAATCGTGCATTACAGCTTTGCACTTGCCTAGCCAAATTTTGAAACTGACTTTCAATCCTTAACAAAATAGATTCTTGATCAGACACCTGAGCTCTACCAGAATCTGAGGTAGAAGGCTCAGCAGGGATGACATTCTTCTTCTTTTTCTGGTTTTTGGAAACCTGATTTGAAGATTGAGGGGAAGGCTTTTTGGATTTAGCCTTCTTTTCTGAAGCAGTGGTCTGACTTGCTTCAGATTTGCCCTCAGGTTGTTCCTGGGCTTGATCAGTTATTAGTTTTGATTTTCCAAGATCTTTAAAAACAATTTCTGGTCTCATTTCTTTTGGAAGAGCATCAAGATCAGTTATTACAGAAGCAAGATGAAGATCACCAGTGCCATAGGTGATTCTTTGGTTTTCAAAAGTTTTTTTTACGGCAGCTTCTGGAAAAGGTGATTTCATCCAAGATTTTATTATTTTTTGTTCTTTTTCCAAAATGATTTTTAGTTCTTCCTTTTCCAATTCTAATTTTGAAACCATTGATTGATAGCTTTTCAAGGTCAACTGAACATCTTTCAGTTCTTTCAATCTGGCTTGACTGGCGTTCAGTTCAGAAGAATTTATTTCAAAATTTTTAATACTTTCTGAACGCACAGTCTCAACATATGATATGTCGGCCTCAATTCGAACTAAAAGATCCAGTTTTAGTCCTTCATCATTCTCAAAACCAAATTCACTAACCTTTTTCATGATAATATCCACCCAACGACCAGATTTCACATCAGACTTAACAACATGACTTTGATCTTCACGAGCCATGAAACACATATCCCTTACTTCTTCTTCATCATCAGATGACTCGTCAGAATCCTCCCATTTTTCAGTGTCAGCTACCATGCAGCTATTCTTGTTGGATTCTTCTTGTGCCATCATTGCCATGTGGGCTTTCAGCTTCTTGTACTTAGCTTTGTACCCATCATCTGGCTTCTGAAAGATAGAGTGGTTAGGGCAGTGTGTGATGAGGAAGGTTGTGATGATCTGTATTCCTTCATAAAATGTCCTTTCTTTCCACATTTAAAACATTCAAGATTGGACTTATCAATAGTGTTGTTTGAAGAAAATTGCTTGCCATTTCTTTTGGTTTTAAATTTAAAGCGATTAAAGGTTTTGGCAATCATAGCAATCAGATCATCATCATCATCCTCATCACATTCATGTGATGCATAATCAGAAATACCAACTTTCATTAGTTCAGCTACTATCTTCTTCACAGAGTCAGACTGATCACTCTCAGAAGATAGTAGGACAGTATCTTGAGGTTCAGAATAATGAACCAGAGCTGACTTGGTAGATGAATGATTCTTTGCATCTTGCTTAGCCACAGCTCTCTTTGCTTTGTTTTCCTCAGTAAATCTAAAAGCACCATACAGAGAGGCCAAAGTGTGGCTGTGAAGGGTGTTGCCTTGTCTTAACACCATGATCAAGTTTTCCCATTTTGAAGGCAAAATATCACAAAATTTTTCAAGCAAAATTTCTTTGTCTTTTGTGACACCAAGAGCTTTTAATTGATTGACCAAATTCGTAAACCTAAGATATGTTTCAGTTAAAGACTCATTTGGTAATGCAAAAAATGCTTCATATTTTTTATTCAAAGAAACTTTTCTTGTGGTGACAGTTTCCTTTGTTCCTTCAAATTGTGTTAGCAATTCTTCCCACATCAACTTAGAATTATCAAGTAAAACAAGAGTGGGTTTCAAACTTTCTGGGACAGCAAAGAGAATCATGTTTTGTAATTTAGAGTCTAGGTCAGCCAAACGATGATCTTCTTCTGACCAATGATCTTTCTCTTTGGGTGTTAACCTAGGGGTCCCATCTTGATTAAAGACAACAGTTGATGCATTCATGGGAACATAAGGACCTTCAACAAGAATGGTGGTTAAGTGTCTTTCAACACCAGCGATGTACTTGAGCATACATGCCTTCCATGTAATGAATGTGTCACTATTTCCATTAAATTTAGGTACCGGATTGTTTGGAAAGTGAACATGAACACCGGGTTGAGCTGGTGGTGGAGGTGGTGGATTTTGGTTCATATTGGCATTTGGGTTAGGGTTTGGTTGTTCGGTTCCAGACATCTTGTAGGATCAAAACAGGTATAACAACTTAATGATTTAACCTGGGAAGCTCTGATACCAAATGTAAGTCCACCTAACAAGATGTACACGAGATCAAGATATAACAAGATATAAGGTTAGACAATAGTAATCACAAGTTATATCAAGTAACCCGACTGGCAAGTAAATCGAAACTAGATATGACTAGTTAGAATTAAGATCCAGATAATGGATAAGAGTAATAAGGTATAATTGCTTGAAACTATATAAATTACTAAATATAATCAAGTATTATGGCAATGAGTCGAGATGTACTTTTCAATGTATTTTATTTATTGCTTATAAACAAAATACAAGAGTTGTTGCGGAACAAAGATAATCACACTTGTGAAAGTATCTAAACAACCTAGAAATACAAATGATCTATGCGACGAGGAATTACTCGTAAGAATACTTAGAGTAATATCACACGTTGCAATTGCCAAAGTTCCAAGCAATATTTGCAAGTGTGAGAAGTCTTATATTTATAGAAAAACATGTCCTGATGACATGGAAATATGTTGTACTAAATATGGTTGGATGGATTCGTGGGACAAATCCATAACATGCTTGTTTAAGGTAAAGTATGTAAGTTTCTTGATGTGACTTGACATACTTTATTCCCAACCTTTTGCTAAAACTTTCCCAATCCCAAGTTGATAGAAATTAACCGGGTAAAGGTAGTTAAAGCTGCAAAAAGACTTTCCTCGTAATCAGTGAAAAAGTGTTGTAAGTACTTTTTCACTGAGCCTCTTCAGATTCAACTTCAGGTAAGATCTTCTCTGAGCTCTGCTTCTGAGATGATCTTCTTCCTCAGTCTTCAGTCTTTGACTTCCGTCTGAACGTCTTCAGTGTTGGTTGATTTTGAATCTGAAGTGAAGCTTCAGTGAGCTATATTCTGAATGACTTTAGAATCCTGAGCAAGCTTTCTTCACTGAGCTTCAACTATTTTGAACAAATTATACTTAGTCGATTTTTGACCTAACAAATTTATTTTATTTTAATACTTGTTTTACAATACCCAACCCCATATTAACTAATTAAACTATAAATTTATCATCATCCATTTAAAGATGCACACTGTTTTGCATTTTCTTGAATTTAAATTGTAAAGGATGATGTTCGTTCTTCCATAAACCTAGTTATGAATTATAAACTTTTCAAAATTGCACACTTAAACCATTTAAGAAAAGGAAAATGTTAAATATACTCCTAAGGGATGAAGTTAACGCGGACAAAAATATTTATATTTTATATATCAAAAGTTTATCCTTCAATTTGGAGTTATATATACGATTATTTTATGCCTCTAATTAAAGGTTGTATTTAACGAGACCTTTAAAAAATTATTGCATTATACGATACAATAGAAGATCATCTATGTAAATCAAAATAAAATATAAACTGATTATTGTGTTTTGTACTTGAGAGGTAACATTGCGATGGTGCCATTCTAAAAAAAAAAAGGTAACTGCAATGGTAATCATAAGTCATTTTATAAACAATGTAAAACCAATATATACCAGTCAATTATCTTAATCAATAGACACGATCTTTGCATTTTGACTTTTTAAATACAAAAAATCAACTATTCCCATGTTAATCACCGCAATAATTCGATAATATTCGCACAAACACACATTCCACCGAAAATATTTATTAACAATAATAGTAATAAATCAATAAACATCCACCACATGCATTTAGCACAAAGAAAACATTATTTTAACTTTATATAAATTTCCCTCTCAAATCCCTCACATTCATATACAGTCGACAAAGCAATACAAAATAGCCCTCACTCTCTATAATTAAACTCTCTCTGTACCGCACTTCAAAATCCACCCCAATTCATTCCTATCTTTACCTTTTTTTTTCAACCTTCTTTCCCTTTCCAACTCATTCCAATAACAATGCCGCGAAACTTCGCGGTATGTTTAGCAATCGGTGCGGTCCTTGTCGCCATTGCTGGCGCTGAGGATCCGTACCGATTCTTTACATGGAATGTGACTTATGGTGATATCTATCCCCTTGGTGTCCGTCAACAGGTTCTTTTTTCTTTCTATATATGTATATATATGCATTTTTTTGTGTGTTCTAGATCTTAATACAGGGTCGTCTCTGAAGGTGTACAGCAAATGCTGCTACAATGACTTTAGACATTTTATTTTATAAAGAAACAATACATTTTATGAGTTTGAAACCAAATGCATCATTTTTAGTAGTTAGATACATAATATATGTACATTATTACTTACATTATCTTGAAATTTTAGAGACGTGAAATTTATAAGTATATGTTAAAAAAATGAGATCTTTGAGTTAGATTTCAGTTTTTTAAAGTTGTTCTTTTGTTAGATCTAATGTTTTGAAAAATTTGTGTGTGTGCAGGGCATTTTGATTAATGGACAGTTTCCTGGGCCAGACATTCATTCTGTTACAAATGATAATCTTATTATCAATGTTTTCAACAGCTTAACCGAGCCATTTCTTGTATCCTGGTAATAACTTGTTATATTTCTTTCAATTAATATAATTTTTAGTAATAATGGAATATATAATAGATCCAAAACCAGCATAAAATGTTCACATGTTCTGTTTTTCTTTTTTGAAGTTAAATCAATATGAGTCTTTTTAAGACTTGTTTAAATGTATTTTACTATTACACACGGTCATTAGTTAATGAAATCTGTTTAATATTTTAATCCATAGTAATATATATTTTGAACATAGTGTGGTGTTTGTGGATATTTTAAGAATGTACATTGATCATAGAATATGAGACTCGCTATACGCGATCTTGGCACATTTAGTCGGTTTATTTTGGAGTGATGATATATGTGACTAGTTTGATAGGTGTGTAAACATTTCTAAAAATCATTCTTTTAATTTTCTTAATCTTAACCTTTCATTTGTTATCTATCAAGTTATTATCATTTTTATTTATTTTCGGTAATGATTCAATAAATAAAGAAGCAATTTATCATGGTTGGTGAAGCTTTACATTGTTTGTTTTACAAATATAGTTGTATCATTATTCTTGTTTAATTTTGGCCAACCATTTTCAATATCTTTAAACTTCCTGTCTATTTATGCCATAGTTATGTGACACTAACTACCAATGTAATATAGTGCAATGACACTTCAATCACAAGGCACATACTTCCAACTTTTTAAAATTTGTTGGTTATGGTTTTAAATGGTTTATTATTTATAAGTTCACATCACTGGTCCACGTACTGTTACTGTTAATTTAGTTATTACAAAATGAATATACTCGTAGTTACTTAGTTAGAGTTCACTAATTTTAGCATTGTTAAAATATGATGTTTAGTGTTATATGTTTTCATAAACATTTATAGAATAACTTTAAAATTGTGAAATAAAAGTGTGAAGGTCAAGAGAGACTTGTACGCATCTATAAACATAATGAATTTTGGTGGACCAAAAAGTTTCTGTAGCTTAGTTCCATCACTTAAAAGCTCAAATCTACCTACCATATATATGATTTGAACTAATCTTCTTAATCATTGGCCTTTTAAAGACAAACCTTAGATTATTTATTGGTATTTTTATTGCTAAACGATTTATTTTTATACTAAAAAATTTGTTATATCCTTTCTAAGTCGTTTTCGTAATTGATGTGATGTTTAATTAAATATAATCTTCTTTTCACATAGTCTTCAAGATGATGATATATATGGAATTATGGATAATTGAGTGATACAGTAAATGTTAGTTGACCTGACCTATAATGGTGTTACATATTAAATACAGTCATATATAGAGTTACATGTTCCCCTTTTTTAAACTTTTGCTAGGATATAGTTGAAATTGGTTAGAACTACAAACAGAAATCTCTAAAACGGTGTTGCTCCATCTTTTACCAACCATATTCATAATCATCTAGTTGTGAACATGAGTGGCGGATCTTGACTCATAGTAGAAAGGCCAAAAGTCACATTACCAAGATATAACATTAAGAAAAGCAATCAAAGGGAACCGAAAGTCACGAAAACACAAAAATAACACTAGGAAATATATTTTTTCGAATGATTAAGGATGAAAGTATGCCAATGATTGAAAAATTTGAAGGTACCCGGGTCCCCTCGGGCCCCTAAAGAAATCCGCCCTGGGTTGTTAATATCTTAAAATCTTTATAAAACATATAAAAAAAAGGTAATGAGAGAAAATCTAGCCTCGTAATTACAATGGATACCTGTTGACTTATCCTGTGATTAGATTCTACAATTGGTTGGTTGATAACTTAGAAAGAAAGAATTCTTTACATAGTATTTCTATATAAGTAGATTTCTTTTTATATAAATAGATGTTTTTTCCCTATAATTAGATGATCAACATATAAGAAAACATTATACACAAGTTTTTGTTGATCAAGTACCAACATTTCTTTTTCAAAAATGCCTCATCAACATTTGAGGTTTAGGTCACAAAAACAATAGTCTAACTAGATCTCATTGGCTCCACAAAATGGGAACATGATAAATCGGCGCTCATTTTAAGACGGTCACTTGTACAATTTTGCAGTTTGTTTTTTTTACTTTATTATTATTTGGATTCGGTGAAAAAAAATTTTAATTAATTAATTAATATTTGATAGATACACACTGTAGTAGTAGTACTTTAAGCAGGTAAGATGCGGTGCACCTGTGTGTTTTTGTCATTTAACGTGTCGGTTTGGAATTACACGTGAAACTCACAAGTTTGTGTTTGTGTTTGTGTTCATGTTTTATCTTTTACCGTCTCTGTTGAGTATAAAAGTAAAAATAAAAATAAAAAATAAAAACGATTTTATTTTAACATATGCTTTCACATTTTTAGATTGCATCAAAATTTAACAAATTTTTATGTATTAATTTAGTCAAAAATTAATTGGTCTCTAACAAAACATACGTTTAGATTGTAAACTGTTCATATCCTAAATTTTAAAATCCTTTATATGTAATCATTTTGTAACGTGTATAAGGTTGCTTATGCTAGCAATGTGGTTCGGGTTCCTTGTCTAATTACCAAATGACCAAATGCACATTGTTTTTGCGGATTGAGAATAGCTTTTCATTTTTAACCAAGTAGGTTCTTGATGATTGTATAGGAATGGAATTCAACAAAGGCGAAATTCATTTGAAGACGGGGTTTATGGCACAACATGTCCAATTCCACCGGGTAAAAACTTCACATACATTCTTCAAGTCAAGGATCAAATTGGAAGCTTTTACTATTTCCCTTCTCTAGCTTTTCAAAAAGCCGCGGGCGGGTTTGGAGGTATCAGGATTCTAAGTCGTCCTAGAATCCCTGTCCCATTTGATGAACCCGCCGGTGACTACACTGTTCTTATCGGAGATTGGTACAAAGCTAACCACACGGTAAGTACTACTCCTTGCCTATATTGTGTTGTGCATTTGCTCAAACGTAGTATCATTTTTTTTTTCACGGTCTCTCATAAATAGAAGTAACATGCTTTTATTTTCAATAGCATTTTGTGTTTTCTACGGCGATTATCAATAATGATATATAATTGTATAAAACTATTAAGTTTTTTTTTTTTTTTTTTTCTATTTTATAAAAAGTCAAAGGACCCCCTTTGCCTTATTATACTTGCTTCATTAAATTTGCACCGAAGTGTTTGAAGTGGTCCTGTTTTTCTTTATATCGAATTACGTGAAGGTTTGGTTTCTTCGTCAAATATTGTAGGCTTGTCACATATATTATTTTGGGATGAGCGACTTTGAGCTCTCTTGATTTATTGGTCCCATCTACATTATAATAAGTATTTGGTAAAAATAATATGGAGTATATAATCATATTTAATGTTTGACGACCTTTCTATCAAAAACTTAAAAATCCTTTATTCAAGTTAAAGAATAGATTATTATTATTATGAACAAGGTTTGAAAGATTTAATGGATCTATAAGAATAAACCAAAAGGCAAAAGTTATTAAAAGCTACATTCTAAATCCTTTAGCTTTTTTACATAAGCACAAACGTTCTAAGAGCAATGATATATGTAATATGTGTCTAATATTATTGTTTTTCCATTAAAGAGTAATAATTTGTGTGTCTAATATACTTGCTTAGTATCATGTTTAAGGGTGTTAAAAATTAGAGCTGTTGAAGTTAGGATTCTAAACCCTTCTCGGCTTTGTAAATTGTAATTGTGTGTATATCTTATACATAGAGATCTGTTTTCATATGAGTTGTATGCGAATAAGTTAAAAGTAAATCGTGTTAGTCTACTCGGATATTAGTATGCAAAACTTCTAACGCAAACTTCGATTTCATAGGTTCGTTTTATGCTCCAAATATAAGTGAGACGCCCCTTGCGTACTTCTTTTTCTTTAGGTATAGATCATATTCAAGTTATTTCAATTTGAAAGGTAAAGTAAGACTTAGAAGCGAAGGCAGGATTTAATATTGAGGGAGACTCAACTTTATTGTTTCCGCGATGGTTGTATACAACGTAAAGTAAAAAACATAACCATTTAATAAAATGTTAGTGAACTTTAATTTTATGACAATAGTAACTTTTATGGGTCGAATGTAAAAGTTTTACTTGCACTGTCATGTTTAGAAATCAAATACTTATAGGTTGAGGGTGTCTCGGTTCGAAAAGACCTTTATACTGGTCGGCTATGAGTTAGCTTTGGTCGGCAGGGCTAAGCACCTACCAAGCCACCAGTCCTCCTACTGGTTCCGCTCCTGGTTAGAGTAATCATTAAATCTTAACTATTAATCCGATGGTTAAGATCGCCCGACTTTATCTCTCAAGTTGAGGTAACTTGAAAAAATCCTGACCCGTTTCCTTACATTCACCTTCGATTATTTTACAAGTATGAATCTAATGATTAAGCATAGTTTAATATACATTTTAATAAAATAACCATACAACCATTTTTCCTGCACATTCTTTGTAAAAGCCTTTAATTCTGTACCCAATTTTAAAGCTATAATAATATCACCTTAAGGCTATTAAAATTCAAGCTACGAATTAAAATTTCTCTTAAGATTATTTTAAATATAAAATATATGTTTTAAATATAAGATGCTTGATAATTTGCTATCACGTTAAAAACACCATTGACTCACTAGTGTGTTAACTTGTCGGTCACTTTTTTGGTTGTTAATGAAATACTGGCCTGGGCCTACGACAGCTGGGCTACCGTCACTTTATTGCCATCTTGTTTGGGCCTTAAATGACAAACTTGGGTCCCACCACCAAAACTAGAACACTACCACCTATGAAGTTTCTTTTTGGATAATTAGCTCACTACAATACACTACACTATCTGAAAATTATATCACTAACTACACCTTCCAATTTTAAATATGTATACTTAAGTGTCTTTATTCTATTATATTTGAAATCATTTAATGTTTGTTTCGTAATATATGAATGATATATATTCATTTCATATTGGTTAGTTGTATACCGGGTTCCTATATTATGTGTTATCGTTGTAGTCAAGTTGGTTAAACATTGACCCTTGATTTATAATCAAGCGTTAAGATTAAAGTATCTTCTTTTGATCTTAACACTTGATTATAAATCAACGGTTAAGATTGCTCTAACTTGATTAGTCAAGTTATTTATACTTGAGAGAATAAAATGTGTTTTAATAAAATGTGTTTTGTTTGTCGTTAAAAAAAAAAAACTTTATTGAAATGTTATTTACAGCTAGTACCGCGAGTTTAATTATCCCAGTCGCTTTTTGTATTAGTTTCACATGGATTAATTATTGACAATGAATATAGATAAATAGAATAAATACGGAGTATATAAGTTGGACCCATATAATTGAGAGTGAGAGGAACCCCTATATGATCCATGTGCAAGCTTTAGCTAAATGCTTACTCCAGCCCAGACCCACTTTTTGTCATTTTCCCTTTATTGACATCTGCGGGGTGGTTAACATTATACATATTTCCCTATTTAGAATATTTATTTTAAGGGTAAATATTAGTAATTAGTGTTTAGTTATTTCAAGATAGTTATTAAACATCAATATTTAGATGTCAAATGTAAAGTTTCAAAAAGTCAAAGCTTCTCAAACTTATATATTGCTAAGGTTAAGGTTAAGGTTAAGGAATTGTGATGTATTTTACCCAAAAAAGCAGTATGTAATATGGTTTATTGTTGTTACATATATGATCATTAGAGTTACAATTTGTCTTCCCATATGACATATACTTTATTCGATCCGAACTCTTTTTTTAAGATGATAATGAGAAAGATTTCTATGTATATTCCCTAAGTATTCGATATGTAAAAAATATGGTGGCATACCATCTTAAATGACATGTTATCGCGACTTTAACCAACCTACCATTTTGAAATACAAATGAACTTGTAGGAAAACTGAATACTTATTTAAATGAGTTACATTTATGTACTGTCAGTGCCAATATTTGATAGAATGACTATGTGTTTGGCACAGTTTATATGAATTTCTTATGGTCATGATTTATGATCTCAAAGTAATTTCAATTTTGCATGACTTTTTGTAACAAGGTTATTTCAATTGTTGCAGACCTTGAGAAGAGTTCTAGATGCAGGTCACAGGATCCCTTTCCCAGCCGGAATTCTCATCAATGGACGCGGACCAAATGGCGCCTCTTTCAATGTTGAACAAGGTGAGCTTGATCAAAAATCAACACAAAACAATATATATATGCATAATGTACATAAAAAAGTATATACCGAATAATGTTTTCTTTTTGCAAACAGGAAAAACTTACAGGCTAAGGATATCAAATGTGGGATTGCAAAACTCCCTCAACTTCCGCATTCAAAACCACAAGATGAAATTAGTAGAGGTGGAAGGAACACATACAGTCCAACAAACATATTCGTCTTTAGATGTTCATTGTGGACAGTCGTATTCTGTGCTGTTTACAGCTGACCAACCAGGTCAAGATTACTACATTGTTGTGTCCTCCCGGTTCACCACACCTATCCTCACAACAACCGGTGTACTTCACTACTCCAACTCTGCGGGCAAAGTCTCAGGGCCAATCCCTGGTGGACCTACCATTCAAGTCGACTGGTCTCTTAACCAGGCTCGTTCCATCAGGTCCATTTTTGTTATCTTCTTACTCATTTAAATTTTTAAGTCTTCATATATTTGGCAAGAACTTCCTGACACACACACTATAGACAGATCCTACTCGTGTTTGTTTTTATATAACTGATGATGAATAGGCCGATTTATAGTAGATATTATGTCCATAATTGTTACTAAGAATGAGATGGTTCAAACAAGTCAAGGTAAAGGATGACACAAAAAATGAAATGGTTCATACAGGTCAAATAAAAAGCTAGTGTTAGCAGGTCAGCCCAACCTGAACTGAGCTGTCGTGTTTTAACTCGTCCTAAAACTATAGCTAGTTTAATCATAGACTTATATTTAACCTGTTACCCTTGTGACTTCTAAAACTAACCATATGCATAAATTCTGATGGTCCATGTGAGATGAATAGTTGTTAGGGCACTTATTGTCCTTTGCCTCGCCCCACATACGGGCCATTTTGTTCAAGTTTACTCCCTTGACAAAAGTTGTCATATTTCTACTTATGACCCTGTATTGGGGTCCTTTTTCCATTCCTTTTGAGGTTGGGCCATATGTCGACGGACACATTTATCATGAGCCACTAGTTTGTCTAATGAAAGAGATGCGTCCATTTTGGAGTCTTCCAAATCTTAATGGAATAATGGCTAATGCACCAAATATGACATGACTTTTCATGTTCAACTGTATCTGGTAACAAATTGGAAGGGTTGGGTAACGGGTCACAGTGGGTTGGGTTGGGTTGACCTGAACCACTTTTTGTCCAATACTTACAACTTTCTAAAAGTAATTAGTGACTGACATACCAATATCCAATAACAACAATTTTTATTACATAACTTTGCCAAAATAATCATGACTTATTACCTCTTTTATTTGACTTTTAACTTGTTAAGAGGTCAAGAGAACTAAATTATATCCTTAAAATGGTATTAATAGATCTTAACAATTACAGGACCAATCTTACAGCAAGCGGACCTAGACCAAATCCACAAGGTTCATACCACTACGGCATGATTCCCGTTAGCAAAACCATCATTATCCAAAGTTCTTCTGGTCAAGTTAATGGCAAGCAACGATATGGACTCAACAGTGTCTCATTCACCCCAGCTGACACCCCCCTCAAGCTTGCTGATTATTTTAACATTGGTGGAGTTTTTCGCGTTGGAAGCATATCCGATAGACCAACTGGAGGTGGCCTTTATCAAGATACATCGGTTATGGGGGCTGATTACAGATCTTTTGTTGAGATTGTCTTTGAAAATCCTTCCGACATTGTTCTTAGCTATCACCTTGATGGCTACCAGTTCTTTGTTGTCGGGTAAGCAGACATTGTCATTTATGTTCTTAATCTCAAGTGTCACGGACTGAAGGTGCCAAATTGCCAAGTGGGAGATGGGTCGGGAAACAATCATAAATGAGTTTTGTTTGAAACGGGTCATCTTGTTGTGCTTTAACGTGGTTTTATTTGTGAAATACAGAATGGATGGGGGACAATGGACTCAAGCTAGTAGGAATGGTTATAACCTTCGAGATGGGGTTGCACGTAGCACAATTCAGGTACCGAGAAACAACTACTTTTCTTTTCACTTTTATTGAATCTAGAGGTTACAATTTCGACCCATTACTTACAAGTGGGTCGATTCAAGCTATACGCTTTACTCTAGTGTTTCAACCAATTGAAAACAATCGGAGTGTATTTTGAATACACAAAACCTAAAAAGCTTTTTATTTCAAGAACCGGCAAAATTTACCTCTTTTTACCTCACCCACCCATTTTGCCACTTCAAGTGTTGGGCCTAAGACGACTGTCTTCCAAGATTATTAACTTTTTTAACATTTGAAATCAAAATATAGCAACCATTTTACCATGAACATCGTTTAAAATTGCTTTTGCATGCTGCAGGTTTACCCAAAGTCATGGTCCGCTCTTTACGTTGCACTTGATAATGTGGGGATGTGGAATGTGAGGACTGAATACTGGGCACGACAATACCTCGGGGAACAATTTTACCTACGTGTATACACAAACTCGGGCTCCATTAGGGACGAATATCCAATCCCAAAGAATGCACGACTATGCGGGAAGGCAGCTGGCCGCCACACACGGCCTCTATAATCCAAATAGAATGAAATATCCAGATTGGCCATTTTGAGCCGAGTTTAGACATGAGTTTCCACTTAGCATAATTAAATTCATTTCGGTTTGTGTAACTTATGCTTGTGGTGCTATGTAAGCACTACCTGAAAAGTTAGTATATCGCTAGAACTGTTTTATGACCTCATCTCAAGGTCACAATTCTTTTTCTTCATCTACATTTATATATATGAGTGTACTTTTTCCTATATATAATAATAAACAAAATTGTAACTTTATGACTTGTATTTACCAGTAAATTTAGCCATGGATGTTACATTGCAGATTTGCAGCTTGCACATTTATATGTCGATGTGAATGCTAAATCTACAAACTATCATTTGTGTACTATAAGTTGTGGAATGGGGTTACTGGTACATTGATAAGGTATTTGACCTCATTTGCGTACTATAAGTTGTGGAATGGGGTTACTAATACATTGATAAGGTATTTGACCTATAAGGTGATTTTTTGAGAGCACAGAGTTTTATAGGCATGCGTATAAATTAGGAGTAGATGTAGATTAGAATGCCATTACGAAAATAAGAGTGTTTGTACAATGTAATTGGATACGCATCAGATGAAATTCTAACTTTTAGAATATTTAAGAACACAAATGAATGCAAGTCAATATGGACAACTAGGACTGCAAGTCTGCAACTAAGCGTGATGAGCTAAATTGAGGTTGATCTTAACACAACAAACATAGGTTAATTTTCAATACTCAATAGGTCAAAAGTATCCACTAAAAACCATGTTTTTTATAGGCAACCGATAAAGTTCAACATACACAAGCTCAACTCAACCTAATTTTTGGTAATAAAATTCAATAAAGTTAGATTAGCATGAAGTCTGATCAGGTTCAACCTAATTTTTTGTAATAAAATTCAATAAAGTTAGATTAGCATGAAGTCTGATCAGGTTCAAGTCCTGAAACCTTAACCTGGTTATTTTGGAAACTTTACAGGTTAGAACCGAACTTAATTTTATTTAGGGGGTGCCTGGTTAAGGGTATTGGGGGGTAAGGAATGGTAAAAGGAATGAAAAAAGATGATTGGTTATGTCAAGCAAAGGTAATCAATGTTTAGTACTGGGTAATGGAGCATTACCCAACAAATTAGGGACTAAGGTAATCATTCCTCCAAAATATTACTCCTCTCTTCTTTTTCTCATTTCTCTGTCAAGGACCATCGAAATCCACCACTGCCATTCTAACATCACCTCCAACAGGAACCACCACCACTCCACCAACCCAACACCACAATTACCAAAGGCGATCATCTCCGACAATCACATCAACCGCCACCATAACTACCGCAGGCGACCATCTCCAATAATCACATCAACCACCACCATACTTCATCAAAAATAGAGCAGATGGGTTACGACTGAGGGTCTTTTTTTTCTATTTTTTAAAAGGAAGCAACCAACGAAATGGTTTGATGATGGCTTGACAGGAGGTTGTCATGGCGGCTAGAGGTATTTCTAGTGGGTGTTGGGGTTGGTATTTTCGATGGGTGGTGGGGCTGGAGATATTTCCGGTGGGTGGTGTGGATAGAGATTTACGATGAGTAGGTGGTGGTTATATATGATTGTGGGTTCAAGAGAGAGAGAGATAGATAACATTGCTAATATATATCATATGATGATGGTAGTGATAATGTGGTATACATAGTTGTTAGTATCGTACGATACACGATACGTCTCGTACAACTCGTATCACAACTCAAAGAAAAAATAACGTCTCAGTTAGTGTCCCAGACTAGGTTTTGACTCGGTTCGATACGATACGGTTTGTTAAGAAAAAAATTTTAATTTTCCTATAAATACTCTTTAATAGAGTGAATTTATTACTAATAAATGTTCATTATGTATTTAATCGATACGTATAATAATAAAATCATTTTAAAACGTTAATATATGTAATAAATATGATAATATCATCAATATATGTATGTTTTTACACATACATTATACATACTATATATTTTTTATTTTTATGTCCCTTACGATACGTAACACGATACGATTCACGATTTTAAAAATCACAAAACGAATCGACACACGATTCGACAACTACGGTGGTATATAGGACTGGCTACAGAAGCACAAATAATGATATGATGGTATGTTTATTTTATATGGAAGAGAGAGATTGTGGGTTGAATATATATGATTTCATTATAAGTATGTAACCAAGCAGCAACAATATCATGATAATATTGCTTAATATATCATAGTATTCCTTTACTCATTCCTTTATACTAACCAAGCACCCCTTAGAAACTTTTAACCGAATACTTGATGAAAGAACTTTGCTATAATACATAAAAAATAAATAAAAAGATTAAGGGTCATGAACAGATATAAACGGCTATCTCCCATGTCTTGCTAGTTTTGTATAAATGTTGCTAGTTTTTGATATTCGATAGATAAGATCATGTAAAAGAAATAAAATATAAATTAACAGTTGCTTTAGCTGATGAAATGGATATAGAAATAGGATCAAAAAGTCCACTGAGACAACCAGCACATGTCGGTTGCACTAAATTGGAATTTACAACTGACTGTATAGTGCTGCTGATAATACCTTTTTTACTGCACCGAAGTTATTTAATCGATCCAGGTTGCACCAACCACTTTAGCCATGAAGCTGTACGAATCCGCCCATTCGTCAATCTGCAAAAAGTATAGGTGAAGGTCAAACAAACACAACTTTCACTATACATCAAATATCTGATAAGACTTAACTTATCAAACCAGTAGATAATCCCCAACTATAATTAACTTTCCCATAATTCTCTTCTTTATAGACTCAGACAGTAAAAAAAAACAAACGTTAAACCATACCACTTTCTTTGTGGGACGTCCAGCTCCATGGCCAGCCTTTACATCAATTCTGCCAAGAATCGGGTTGGTCTGTGGGCTATTCTCCAAGCTCGTGCACAGTATATATTGCATGGTCTAACAGAATATATAAAGAGACAACTATCAAAATTCAAACATATGTCAACATAATAAGGAATCCAAGATCTCTATGACAACCAGAGTTGTCAATACCAATTGTTCCCCAACATGTTATGCATAAGCAAATTCAAGTAGCGTATTCCTTCCGATACAATTAAAAAACAGAAAAAAGCCTCCATTTACATCTTTGAATAAGTTAAAAGGATGAAATGATATTTTGACCACCAACCGAAGTCGCATAAAATATCCATGATATCAGAAAAAACTCAACAAACATTTCAGGTCCATGTAATCATTTTGACCCGGTAACCTGGTTGGATTAACATGAAGCAATTATTTTGAAAAATAACTACCTTAACTCAAGAACATTTGAAAGGCTAGTGGTTTTTTTCTAGGCTAAAATAAAACTTCTTATATAAAACAGAGATTAGACAAAAGCTGGTTATCCTATTTATGTAATTAGCAAAATCAAAAAATTACATGAAGTTAAGAAATCGGAAAGAAATAAATGACAAGACAGGATTGTATAGGAAACAACCATGATTGTGAGCACTATCCTGATCTATTTCAGATGATTGTAAATGTGAAATCAAGTTGAGTTAGTTAATGTAATACATACCGCCAATAGTTTTAAAGTATGCAAGGGCACAACCCTGTCATCATGATCGGCAGTCAATAACAAGGTAGGAGGATATTGGCAAGAGTTATCAGTGGACTGCTCCCATGGTCTCCTGACATTATGCAGTGGCGAATACCTGATATAACCAAATTTTAACTTCCAATTTAAAGTAGGCATATGCAAGATTGTACAATAATGTAAGAAAATCTGCATTTGAATAGTCCAATAAGGTAAATATTGCTCACTTAATTAACCACTGGAAGTCTTCTTCCTTATCTGAACATCCATAGTCAGATGTCCACGCATGACCTGGCAAGAGGAACAATCCCCATTAAAGAAGGAAATAACGCAAGTGTGCTATAACTAACCAGGTTTTTGGATGTGCTTTTTAAAAGTGCTAATTGGATGTGCATTTTAAAAGTGCTTTTGTTGTTTGTAGTTGTGATAATTGGATGAGAGTAAAATTCTCTCTGATTAGGGTATCAAAAAAGATTGAGAGGACAAATTTTATCATTCGATAATCATTTTGCAATCAGTATGAAACTGACTTGCTAAAACTGATTACCTGGTTGTCGCTTATTTACCAGATTATCAATAGCAAAATTAGCTCACCAAACTATATTGTTAATACAAATTACCTTAAGTGGAATCAAGAAACACAGCCTTACCGATTGTAAACTTGTGAAACCTAAGCATGTCCATAACACCAACATGAGCAAGTGCGCAACCAAAGAGATCAGGCCTCTGTAATTAACCAATTCAAATTTCCATTGTATATTCATATAAAGAACTAGTTCTCTAGATATGTTAGCACTCGCATGAAAGTGAAACCAGTACCTGATTAATGCAAGCCCCGATAAGGAGCCCACCATTGCTTCCACCTTCGATTGCTAACTTTTTAGGTTGGGTATAACCCGAAGATACAAGAAATTCAGCACTAGAAATGAAGTCATCAAAACAGTTCTGCTTCTTTGCAAGAGAACCATCTTTATGCCATTCTTCTCCATATTCCCCACCACCACGAATGTTAGCAATGCAAAAGACTACACCTAAATGCCTCATCAGTACAACACGACTCACACTAAAGTATGGTGTCAGACTAATATTAAATCCACCATATCCGTATAATAAACATGGATGTGATCTATCCAAAACTATATCCTTTCTAGCCACAACGAACATTGGTATCTGGGTACTACCATCTTTACTGGGCACAAAAACCTGAACAAGAAAAATGAATTAATAAACTAAGGATGTGTTTGATTTGTGCTGAAGGGAATGGTTCAGCACCAAATGCTGAATCGGTCAGCATTCCCCTTGTTTGATGAATCCTTCTGAACACTGAAAGAGGGGAAAAAAATCCCTGAACGGTTCCCCTTCTAATATCTCTCTTAAGTCTTAACCATTCATTATCTAATTTTTACCCTAATACCCTTTCTTCAACTACCACTATATCAGAGTCTTTTGCTATTCCTTCATCTACTTTGTTCCATAATCTCGATCTATTCTTCTCATCTTCTACACTCATAATCTATGTTGCACAGGAACTGGTACGGGAGCGAGAAACGGGTACGGGTACGGGAAACGGCAAAACTCAAAAAATCAAGAAACGGGTACGGCACGGGTACGGAAATAAATACATAAAAATATATATATATATTATAGATAATGTACCACAAACCCCAAAATATATTCATACGTTGATGTAAACAATAATCATACTTTATAAATAGTAATAATACAAATATCAATTTAACATATTAGTTAACAATGTGAACATGAATAGCTCTTTTGTCTAAAAACTTATATTAATACTCGTATAATAAGGAACTTGTATATGATATAACTAATAAGTATCTGATTGATTGAGTATGACCAATATCGGTCATGGCCCATTAACAAAAAACACAACCCAAAATTTCATAAAAGTCCACGGGACCACTACTAGTCAACTAGGGCATCTTTATATTATTTCTTTCTCAGCCTCCCCCTCCCTCACGCCTCACTTTTATACAAAAACACACACTCAAAATAGCTTTCCTATCGAGATTGATCAAGATGGGGGGTGCTCTATTGCAAGTTCATTTGCATCAATGGACTCACAACTGATGTATTTCTCACTCAAAAACGTCCCCAAAACTAGAAACGGTACAAGAAACGCCCGTTGACTTATCGAAGCGGTCAAGGAACAACCAAGAAACGTTTCCAGGCGTCCCCGTACACATTTCCGTCCCCGGCGAGTTTCTGGTACGGGGGACGGTGCCTCCACCAATTCATCTATCTAATCTCTTTTTCTTTTTATTATTTTTTTTTTTGCTACTTTCATCCACTATTTTCATCTTATATATGTATTACATGTATTTTTTTTATTGTTATTTTTATAACTTTGATTTCTACATTATTACTATTATTTATAAATTTCGATCAGATTATTTATTTTTATTGATTGTTGATGAATGAGATTTTTTTTTTTTTTTATTTCATGTCTGTTGTGTAAGATCAGTAGCAAAGAACCCATATATTTGTATATGACTACATGTTGGCATAATTCAATACTTGTTTTGAAATATATTTGTTTAGGAGTTTTATTTTTTCATGACTGCTAGTTTATATCTATCTTTTGAGTTTATATATGTTTCATGAAATCATGGCGGCTAGTATCTACTTCTTGGTCATATATAGGAATATATTTATGGATAACGTTCAACAAAATGACCAAGCGAGGGATTCTTTGAGACCAAAAAAAAGTAGGGTTAGCTGGAAACAAGAAGGTTTGGAGAAAACTTTTCTTGAAGCATGTATGCATGAGTCGAGCCAAAATGGACAATGTGGTAGCCCTTAGCAGCACCTTTCTCGCTCTAGAGCCTAACATAAGGTGCGGGTAATAACCGTATGGGTCTTCTCAAAGAGTCCGATCTCTGTTGTTAGCATGGAAAAATGTTGGAGAAACGCTAAAAAAAGAACATGGTTTTATTGCCGATCAACGACAAATGAAGAATCGTTTTGACTATATTAAAGAAAAGTTTAATGTGTGGATGAAGTTGAAAAACAGGACTGTTAGGCTGATTAAAAGAAAGTTGGACTTTTGGGTTGGTTAAAAGGAAGCTCTGTTTTGTTGGTGGTCATGTAATCACATGTCTTTTGTTGCTAGTTGCTGAACTTCCTTCTTGTATTCAGTATGTTTTTAATCTTTTTGTCTAGTATAGCAGCAGCAGAATTAATCTGCATTTTGTTTGTAAACCCTTTACTTCGAGGGACTGCTGCTTTCTTTACTTATTAGGTGTTTAAACTATCAACTTGCAATTTGCTAGTAATTAATGGTATGCTTTTATTGTACTAGTAACTTATAATAGTGGTATGTTACTATGTTAGAGTACATTTTTTGTGTGAATCTTTCGTTGTTTTCTTTTTTTATTTACTAGTAACTATCTAAAGCCATTATTTTATCTTATTTTGAGTTCAAGGTCACATGGATTTGGAGGATGAAATTGTTTATATAATAATCGTTTGTTAGTTTTGGCTGACGAATGCTTCGTTGAGAATTGAAAGAATAAGAGACAACACATCGGCATTGAGTGGACATGTGTATACACAAGAATTATTAAGAGGATCAAACACACAATGTCAAGAATTGATACGTCTTTCTCGTGATGCATATATAATGTGATTTTGATATGATATTAACATTCGTTTGGGCCGGTTGGGATGGTATAGCACATGATTCTAGAGTTTTGACAGAAGTTGCATTTAATCCAACTTCGGGATTTCCGTTTCCTCCACCAGGTATGTTTAACCCTTTTCTAATTAATAATTTAATATTATAAATGTAACAATATTGTAGTACTAACATGTTGATTACAGATAAATATTTTCATATTTTCTTTGTGATGCTGCATACACCAACACTCGTGGATTTTTGACACCATACCGTAATACGAGGTATTGGTTGGCAGATTTTCGTCGTCGTCGTGCCTTAAATAAATAAAAAAAATTCAATCATGCTCATGCACAACTTAGAAATGTTATTGAGCGTGCATATGGGGTTTTGAAGAAAAGATTTCCGATCCTAAAAGAAATGGCTCCTTATCCTTTTCCAATTCAAAAAGATATAGTGATTGTTTGTTTCGCGGTGCATAACTATATAAGGAAATGGAATATTCAAGATCAACTTTTTGAGGAATGTGACTCGAGTACCATCTTTGCTAGGGAAGAACGTGAGGGAACCGATGAACAGGACATGGATGGAGTTGAATGAGGCTCACAAGGCAATGAATATATGGCCAATCTACGTGATGTCGTGATGAAATTGCTAATCAACTATTTTCAAGTAATTTAAATTAAATATTGTTCGTTATTGTGTTTGTCAACTTTGAAAGGGCTTTATACTCTTATGTTTTGCAAAATTCAACTACTATTCATGAAAAAAATATTTATGCATAAGATATTTATAGTTTTATGTTTTTAAATATTTTTTATTTGCGTGTGTAGTATATATGAACAAAAAAATTATAGAACTCATTTACCAAAGTTATTACAGTCAGCGCCTACAAGAAAAGGTTAAAATGGTAATTTTCAATCATTCAGAATAGTCATTCAGAATAGATATCAAACATACTATTTTCATTCAGAATCAAATCCATTCAAAGTTGTTAACCCATTCAGGCTTCAGAATCATTCAGCACTAAACCATTCTGTGTTATTAAACACAACCTAAATACTTCTGTAGTAATACTAAATCTACTAAAAAGCAATCGCCAATTACATAATCCTGAGATTATCAAATAGCCTAATCTACGGAGATCAGTGTCGACCATCTCAATATCTAAAGCATATATCACTAAGAAAGGCACATATAACAAATCAAAAATTCTAGATACCCTGGGCTAGAGGTGGTCAAATGGAAAGCTTGACACAAATATTATGAAAGGTTCGACTTGGGTAAATCTTTCATCTATAACAGGTTAAACAGCTAAACTCAAAAAGGTTACCAAAGAGTTGAATCATTGAATGAGTAAAGTTGCCAAAAGTGTATCTTGACAGCATAAAATTCCTAAATCATTTAACGTAAGAAACTAAATGTTATCTATTTTACATATATACATTATCCAACATATCTGACACCATCCCACCTATTTTGTCACGTCTACCCAAAGTTTATCCTTTTACTCGAATGACTAGAAATGACAATCAAACATAGGCAAATGCTTGTGCGAAACATCAAAAGATTTAAAAACACATACCTGACTGACTTGAAACTCTGCCGGATCAAATCCAGGAACAACAATTTCACGAAAAATCTTCAAATCTGGAACCCCACTTTCTAAGTTGCACTGGTATATCGTGCCAGGAGTAAGGAAACTTGTGAAGGCAATAAAAAATAAGCTATCTTTACGCCGGGCACTAACATCATCCACACTACCGATGCTGATGGGCAATTTATGCAAAAGGGACCCACTTTGTAAATCCCTCATCTGTAGTATGTGCTTGCAATCACTCATATAACTCACAATAAGTTGGTTGCCATTAACAGCAACAGCGGAATCAAGAACATCATTCTCAGCTTGTGAAATGACCTCAGTCCATATGCTTGGCTCCTTAAGATCTACTCGAACCAACCTGTACTTTGGAGCATCTTTATTTGTCAGAAGAGTGAAAACAGTGTCATCATTTGCAATTGCTTGATACATTGCTTCAAAATTGTCGATAAGTTTAATGAAAGGAAGGCATTTCTTTTCTTTGCACCCCTTAATCCCACTAGGCAGAGTAGATAGGTCACAGTAATAAAGTTTGTTGACAGGATCACAGTCCTCATTGATATAAAGAAGAACAAACTGCACAAGAAAAGACGCATTATAATTAGAACAGTAACTTGTGATCCTCAAAAATGTAATTCACAAATTGTTACCTTTCCATCTTCTGTCACAGACGCTCCAAGTGTGTGCTGTGGATTATCAGGATTTTCCCAACACAAGATATCCTCAGATTGATCTGTACCTAAGTAATGATAGTAAAGTTGATGATCAAGGTTCACATTTGTCTCTGTCCCAGCATCCAAATTTTCTCCTTCCCTAAAAATCACACGCATCAGCCAATATGTTACATATGCTGGAGCCATAGATTTCTAGAAAATGTGGGAGGACAGCAAGCATATTAAGTTAGAAACAATATAAGATGTCATTTTAACTTACTTTGGAGCTGGGTAGCGACTGTAAAAGAAACCCTTGCTATCATTTGTCCAACTAATACCCGAAAATTTGACCTGTTACAAAACAGATGCAGTATGAATGAATGATGGTAACTATTTTTATAATTCTATGGGGAGTATGGGCCATTCTGCTTCCAAAAGGGAAGTAACTAAATGAATTACTCACCCATGACAATGTATCAGGCAAAACATTTTTGTCTTCGATCTCCATTACTTTGACGGTGACCCAATCACTTCCACTCGAACTGAGAGCATAAGCCAAGTACTTGGCATCCTCACTAACAGCATATGTACTCAAAGATATCGTTCCATCATCACTTAGTCCATTTGGATCAAGCAAAACCTCTGCCTCTCCATCCAAACTATCCTACAAAACCAAAAAGCATAGACGCCCCAAAGTAAATAATCCCTGGATTTTGAATGTCACCTGTATTCACCACTAAAAAAACTAAAAAATCATTGTTTCATTCCAAAGCAAAAACAGTTTAAGAAAAAAACAGAAAAATGTCTATATGGCTATTAAGTTTAAGGTGTGTTTCTGTCTTCCTGTCAAAAAGGCAGCTCATGGTTCAACAAATAGATATGTCAAAAAGGACAGTACCTCTTGTATAAAAAATAGTATTAACTATTGCTAGACATATATTTTCATGAAGAAAAAACTATCCGTGAGCATAATAAATTTTGTTTACTACCACCAAAATTGTAAGGTTCTTTGACAACCAGGTAACTCAATGTCAATATATGATGAACTTTTTCTCCTCTAGAAATGTTACAAAATTTTACTGCCAATATCTTTAGAAATCGTAATACTACATTAAATGATAAATTAAGTATTAAACCAGTTTTACTTATCACCTATTGCTCAAATGAAAGCAAAAACCATTCACTTTTTCCCCTAACTAGAACTAGATGCAAAAAGATAGCTAATTTTGAGTGTTCCAGTATGATACCTGCATGTAGAGCACTTTCTGCGGTTGAAGTCCAGAATTGTAAAAGTAAAAGTATTTATCAGCTTCTCTAAATGGTGCACCATACTTAGGGTAGTCATAGTACTTAGTAAGCTTTTCATGAAGTTTTCCCCTTGTTTCGCACTTCTTAAGTACAGATTCAGTCAAATCCACTTGTTTTTTCACAAATTCTTTCACCTCTTCCGCATCAGGATCTTCAAGCCTACAAATAAACATTGAGCCCAAAAAGAGATTTCATGCACCAACTTTAATCCTTTAGAAAGTAGATGTTTAATCACCTTCAAGATTGTTTTGAATTTTAAACCTTTCCTTCATATAACCGGAAAAGCTAAAATAGTTTCGATAGTTATAAGCTAAATACATTTTGAGTAGGAAAACAACGTCAAACTTTAAAAGATCACTCTGATTGACTTTCCCATGTATCTCAGGTGGCTAGTGTGTGATAATTGAATACTAACATTGATATCCATCTAGCATTTAAATTACATGGTAATAAAAAGTATAAAAAAAAAAAAAAACGTTTAATAGAAAGTACTGAAAAATAGAAAATGCTCATGTTAAGTTTGCAACAACATCCATATAAAATTTGCTCCAACTAAACTAGAGGAAGGTTCAAATGAGAACTACAAAGTCACACATGAATGGTCCAGATAGACATAAGATATTCACATGGACAAATAAATCATAATATCATATGCAAAAGTAAAAGATAATCTTTGTTTTATTTGAACCTTGATGAATAATCATATGCAAATGTACTTACTCACAATGTAAACTAACACATAGTTTTGTACTTCTCACGATTATCAACCTATTTGTTGGGTTGGAAAGGCGTCTAACTACGCAAAAAAGCTTTACCGGCTATCCTCTTTTAGATACTTCTAACTTCTAAGTTAGGATTTCACCTATGAAAAAGCTCTAATGAGCTGATATGCGCATTAGAGTTTTTACGATACCTTACCATAGACGTTTTTAGTTTTTTACAGGGAGACAACCGTTAACGTTTATTCGGGATAGTTAGAACTTAGATACAATTCCAAGCTAATAGTCCTTTATATTTATATCTGCACCTATATTCAATATTCTAAATCTATATTCCATATTATTATATCTTTACCTATATCCATATCTAAGTAAGATAGTCAGATGATTACTAAGTTACAAATAATTCACAGTACCTAATACAAAATCAACCTATACATAAAAATAAACATATATATATAGATAGATATACCAACGATAAGGATCGGGAACAGGAACGCCGTGGTAAGTATCAACGACGGATTCATCACGGCGGAAAGTAGGGTAACTGAGAGGCTCATCTGAGAGTGATAAAGATCCCATTGCCGATGAAAATAAGCGGAATTTACGGGGAGTATATAAACAGCAGGAGGAAACGTATTTGATTTTATTTTTATTATTATTATTATTATAAAAAATAGAAGAAGAAGTAAGGTGTGGAGTTGATTTTTGAAGTCGTCGTGTTGTTAAAATAAGCGATGTTGACGAGGATAACGAGTGTGAGTTTGTTATTTTTGGGAGAATGGCGCGGGTGTGGAATGATAATGATATTAACATGGTTACGTTTGGTTTGGTTTGGTTTGGATTTGGTGCTAGCTAAGTAGATAGAAATGAGCAACTTTTTTTCAAATTTTGGTCCCTGTCCCAGAATGTGATGTCGAATTTCAAATGAGATCGGGAATCGGGAACGGTTTTTATTTTTCGAGATTGTTATGGAGAAAATAACGGTCTTGTAACGGTTCATATAAGACCAAGATCGTTTTGGTTCTCGAGACAAATATTAGTTCCAAGCTTTGGTCTTCTAATCATATGATGCAAAGGGACTTACCTTTTCGTGGTTGGCAACAAGTAGAAATGATGTCTTGTTTTGATTAGCTTCACGACTTAATAACTAATTGTTGTATAAAATGAACTAGTAGTAATAGTTGGTAGATATAAATTATTTCTAGTATAAATGATGGGTTTAGGAATTTTTTAAATTGGATCTACTTTAACTTTGGATTAAAATGAAGGCTAAGATTCAAATATTAAATTTCAATCTTGATCATTAATTTAGATTAAAGATTAAAGTTGATCTAACTCTACCTATAAAGTTGTATCAACTTTAAAAGATTTTGATATATTTATAGGATTTTAGAAGATTTTGATATATTTATAAGATATGTAATCGAGTATAAGTTATATATCGTGGGCTGTGGTCACAAGATTACATGGGTCATTTTAAAAAATGAGTGGTTATAATAGTTAATACTCTGTACATTAATATTATGTTATTTTTAAGAGATGGGTTAAATAGTTTAATGTATACTAGCATGTACCCGCGTGATGCGGCGGTGGTCGTGACGGTGACGGTGTGGTGGTGGAGGCGAGTGTTGGTGGTGGATGCGACGTCGAGTGCCGTAGATAATTCATATAAAAGTAATTGATTTAAAAGGTTAATGGAGTTATTTTAGAAAAATAAAGGATTGATAGTATAATTTAATTATTAATGTTAAGAGAATAGTGTATGTGAAAATATTTTAAAGGGTTGTAGCCTTGTAGGTGAAAATATTATATAGGAGGGCATTTTAGACATTTTCTCTATATAACTTTCAACATGGGGGTATTTTTTTTAATATAGAGTATAGATAATGTCTAGTTGTCTACCATGTTGACTATCGGAATTGGGAAATGGGTCCAAAGCATAACACACAAGACAAGGGGGCTGGGCTGTCATGTAGTTCCAAAACCAATTCAATAGATGGGATATTTAAGCCCAACAAGCATATATATAAATCCAACTTAATTTTTGTTCAGCCCAAAGCAATCACTTAACTCCTTATGTTCAACGTTTTCAAACCCAGTTGGTGGGTTGATCCGGTGCCCGTTTCAGCTCAACTGATTGACTAGTCTTCAAGATGGGGATGGGGCTGACTCTTTCAGCTCGCTGGGTCCTATTCATTAAAAGACCAACCGGAAGCGAAGCGCTATGCCGGGGGAAGTTGCGGCTAGGGGTATTCACGGTCCAAGAACCGGACCGAACTGGACCAACTCAGGACCGGACCGAAAACCGATTATAAGAAAATATAGGACCGAGAACCGGACCAACTAACTCGGTTCGGTTCATGTTCGGTTCATGGTCGGTTTTCGGGTTTAAAGTGTTAGATTGGGACCGAGAAAATATATGTGCAAACTTCAAAACATTAAATTGTTTACGAACATTTTTTAATACTAAAAGTCTACGCAAGATTTAGCTTTTAACATCCAATGAAAATTGATCACATTCCTTATTTTAAAGCAAAATCAATTCCATTAAAGAGGTATTCATGATCCAAAATAAATTGAGTGATGAATATGTTACATGTCATATATGAGTAAATCAATTGTATTAGAGATGTAATCAAAGTAATGCGAACTCATATTAAAGCGTGTATGTGGCAAAGCATTACAATATGCATGCATGTCTACGAATTTAGGATACTAGGAATCTAAGATAAAATATGATAAAAGATTTCATTTATTCTAGAAGAGTAAATCAAAAGGAACTTAGAATACCATTTGAAGTTAATCTTGTATCATGTTCTCGGTTCTGAACATGCAATTTATCGGTTTATACATGGACCGGGCCGAGAACCGAATTAGATGATTTTATAGGACCGAGGACCGGACCGTAAGCTTCGGTTTCGTTCGGTTTCGGTCCAACATCGGGTCGGTTTTCTCGGTTTGGACCGCAATATGAACACCCCTAGCTGCGGCTTCGAGCCGCGTCAGTCCTGACGCCAGATTCAAAAAATACATCAATTCATCTCTCAATCTCAATCACAGCAAATCACAATCACGATCTTTTATTACTAGATTTTAGACCTATGTCAAATACACTGGTTTTACAACATTGTCAATATATGAATTAGTATGTGAAACAAAATAAGTATTTATATGTTCAAATGTAAAAATATACTTAAAAAATAATTGGGATATTCAAATGTAAATATTGAATTAAATCATATCAAGGCTGGATTGTTTAGCAGAGTTTCTTTAATTTTATACAAACTCTTCTGATAAGCAATAATTTAATTAACGTTAGTTCAGTTGCTTTTTAGTATATATTAAGATTAAGATTAACATTTAGATTAGGATAAAAAAATAAAGATAGCTAAAGATAAAGATATATTTTAATGATGATATCAATATTGAATAGTTAATTAATATTATATACCAAGTCAACACATACGAAAGAGTTTGCTCGACTTTGTTTTTTTAATATAAATTGATTATAGTTTATCTAAAATAGTTATATAACGAGATATGTCACCCGGGCGTTGCTCCGGGAGAAATTATATTCGTTATGTTTCGTATATGTGTCTGGATAGTCCAAAGTCTCGACAGTTAGCTCTTGGTCTTACCGTTGAAAAACAACGTCGATGAAGGCGTGTACGTGCACTATTTTACGGTGGGGATCGTAACTTTTCATAAGTTTTCTATTTGTCACTCAACGCTCGAACTTTGTTGTTTCTTTTTTTCATGGTCGACGAATCAAATGATATTAATGTTCCAATTTTTGCTCTTTGTTTTCCCTCTAAATCAAACCATAACGTTGTTTTTAAAAACATTATATAGTTCGAAAGACTAAGTTGTTATTGATCTTTTAGTTATTAAGTTTGACAGTCTAATTTCAAAGATATTAAAAAGTTATACAAGTTTTAAAAGATAATAAGTATAAAAGTAAAAAATTTAAAATAAAAGCACAAAATAACAATAAAAACATAGGTAAAGCTAATTTCCAAGATTATTGAAAATCAAAAGTGAAACGAAAAATATTCCATAATAAAAAAATCAACCAAAATAAAATTGAAAACTAATAAGCATAACAAATTAGCATTCAGAAATGATTAACTGTATATATTCGAAGCGGCCCACTTACGTGTATATATAAGATGAGATAATCTTAAAAATGTAAGAAATTTAGAAAAATAATAGTATCGAATTAAAATAAGTCATCTTAAATAAGATTGAAAACAATTTAGGAGGTCAAAACATCAAATCCAAAATGAAATAGATATGTCAAACCGAAAAATAAAAACCAAAAAACTGACCCAAGGAAAATGAACTTGGCCTGTTACTCAAGCCCAAATCTAAAATACTAAAAACGGGCCCAAAAAAAATGAAGTTGTTCAATTAAGAAAATAAAAACGGGCCAAAAAAATATAAGGAGCCCGTTACTATTCTTTGCACGGATTTTTGTAGGTTTGTTTTTAATATATATATTAATTTGGTTGACTTATTTAAAATTTTAATTGATCCGTATTAATTTAGTCAAAGTGACCGGCTTATACAAAGAAATTTTAACTTAATCACATGTTTAAAATCTTAATTTAATAAAATCAAGAGTTGTGATATTATATACCAAGTTAATACATATGAAAAAGTTTGCTCGACTTTGTTTTTTAATATAAATTGATTATAGTATATCTAAAATAGTTATATATTTTGGTTGACTTATTTAAAATTATAATTGATCCGTATTAATTTAGTCAAAGTGATCGGCTTATACAAAGAAATTTTAATTTAATCACATGTTTAAAATCGTAATTTAGTAAAATCAAGAGTTGTAATTGGTTAATTGAAGTTAGTTTAGTTATCTTTTAGTATATATAATAATAATAATAATAATAATAATAATAATAATAATAAAGATACTACTCTAATAACTTATCAACCAATCACAGTTTTCAATTTCTTAAATTTGACTTTTTTCAACTTGGACTTAATTTAAACTTTTTTGTTTTTCATCACAAATTTATATTTTTTACCCAATAAAATTAATAGAATAAAAAATAATAATAATTAATATATATCTGATAGAATAATAACTAATATTTATCCGATAGAATAAAAACTAATATATCCATTGAAATAATAACTAATATATATCCAATAATATAATATGTTCTACTATATAAATATAAAATTAATTTAATTAAAAATAAATAAAATTTAATGTTAATATATTAATATTTAGGAGTAATTGTATTTTTTTTTTTAAGTTTGTTAGTAACTGTCATGACGCATATTAAAAAAATAAAGCATGTAAAAAATATAATTATGATTTTTTAATGTTCAAATATTGCTAAATATGTTACAATTTACAACTTAATATATTAATATTTTAGGAGTAATTGAATTATTTTTTTTATTAAAGTTTGTTAGTAATTGTCATGACGCATATAAAAAAAATAAAGCATATAAAAATATAATTATGATTTTTTAATGTTCAAATATCGCTAAATATGTCACAATTTACAACTTTGATGGCCATATTATATTTTGTAATATTCAAATATCGCTAAGCATGTCACAGTAAAGAACTTCGATGGATATATTTTTAGAAATATGTCAATATAAAACTCAAAGTGTTGATATATAGATCAAGTTTTTATTACTCAAAAGTCAAAATAATATATTAAATTTTAAACTATAATAAATTTAACATTCAATATTGATAACGTCGTAAGCCCGTGTATTAGACACGAGTCTAAAATCTAGTATGTACTAAAAAACAACTAATCTAACCTTAATTGATCAATCACAGCCCTCAACTTTGAATTTAAACTAATTAACTTTATAGTCACATGTTTATTAACTTAATTTAAAAAAATTGAGAGATGTGATTGATCAATTAAGGTTAGATTAGTTATTTTTTAGTACATACTAGATTTTAGACTCGTGCCTAATACACGGGCTTACGGCGTTATCAATATTGAATGTTAAATTTGTTATAGTTTAAAATTTAATATATCATTTTGAGTAATAAAAACTTGATCTATATATCAACACTTTGAGTTTTATATTGACATATTTCTAAAAATATAAGTTCTTTACTGTGATATGCTTAGCGATATTTGAATATTACAAAACAATTGTCACAGAATCTGTCCGATGTGTGGGTCTCATGATGAAACCGCGGTCCATCTTTTTCTTTGGTGCAACTTTGCAAGATCTCTCTAGGCCTATACTATCAACTGGTGCAGGATCCAGCACATACAACTTTCCTCTATGAAACACCTATTCGAGCTGCATAACTCTCTACAACTCGGTTTTAGAAAAAAGAAGCTTCTCAATTTGATCATCTTAGCTTTCTGTTGGGTTATCTGGAAACTCAGAAAGGACATCTTATTCCAGCAAAAGACCCCTTCGCTACGTTTTGCTACAAAGGATCTCAAGACCACTAGTTTCTTATAGTTGTCATGTAGGTCGCCAAAGCTCTGCATAGAATGGTCAAAATGGTGTGCTTTTGATATCTAAGTAATTGTCGACTCTATATAAGACCTCATTTGCCTTTGTATGTGCTAGTACCTTACTAGCTTTCATTGATTGATTAATAAAAGTTTTTTTAAATGTTAAAAAATAAAATAAAAATTGTTTAGTTTTTTTTTTATAAAAAAATGACCTTAGGACACCAAGTTTATGTTGGAATTATAATACAACTCTATTATAATGACCTAACACAATACAAATCTTAATATATACTATAAGATAGTTGAACTAATGAGTTATTAACCAATCACATTACTCAATTTCATTAAATTAACTTTTAATGATGTCATCATTTAGATAAACTACAAATTAAAAATCTTGATGATCATTATCCAAATATATTATTATATTGATATTTATATTAATTTATAGAAAAAGTCTCATTAATTTACACTTTTTTGTTTTCTATCATTAATTTACACTTTTTTGTTTTCTATCAATATTTTACACTTTTTAGTCCTGAATACTTAATCTATATATATTTTTAGACATCAACTTGAGATAATTCTTTAAAATTTACAATCATTTAATTAATTAAAAAAAGTTCAACATATGAAATATTGTCTACAAAATTTATTTCAAAACCTAATAACTTATTAACAAATATTAGATTAGATTTTTATAAATTATAAATATTAGTATTTAGTTTAATATTTAATATAAACATAAATTAAACTCTAGATGCATATGCTAAACATAATAACAGATGACGATATATAACATCATCATTTTTAAACACAATAGGAATTTCAAATCAAGAGTACTAATTGTTATTAAAGAATATAGAAACAATTCTAACTGTAATCAAATTATTATAGGACATGTGATTGAAAATAATTTTATGCGTGTTTTGGGTCCGCATCATGATTAAATACATATACTTGAATATCAAGTACAGAATCACAAGTATGTTTATATTTTAATTCTTAAATATTTTTCATAATAATATCACATTATGAGTACAACTGGTTTCAAAATATTTTATAATAGAGAAATTATTATATATAACATGTACCTTGAGGAATGACTACGACAAACATATCAATCAATATGTCTAGGCTAATAATAACAGTGACGAACCTATGATTATTGTATTACAACTTGCAAAATATAACACTTAAAATCGTATTTCTACAAAATTATAATTTATGACTTAAATGTATAAAGATTTAATATTGATAATATCGTAAATCCGTGTCTAGTGTTGGACACGGGTCTAAAATCTAGTAGGATACTAATTGATTAATTCTAAATAATTCCTAATTGTTGACTTACCCATGGGCTCGGGCTTGGGTTACGACCCATATGCTCGAGTCAGTGATTATCCAACAATCACCCCCTAATTTCCAACAAACCAATCAGAGAATTCTTCTACTCCGAGTAATTCACTCATTTCCTTGAACTTGATTCTCGCGGATAAGTACAAAGATTAAGTTATGTTATTTAATGAAAAGAAAAGTCGAGTGACTAAATAAACACAAGAAAAGTTAAATACAAAGATTATGCTACATTGTCTAAAAAGTAAAATAATCCAATCTTGATTTAGATAAATACAAAAATTATGTTACGTTAATTTATGATATATCCAAACAGATATCCTATCGAATTACCTATGCGACAATTTGTTTATGATGCTATCTACCAATAAACCAAAATAGAATTGAGATGGTTTTTTTTTATCGATACTTGGCTCATTCTATGGACTACACGTGTCCCTTTTGAATTCCTATTTTTTTAGTTACATTATAACTATCAAATACTGATATTAATTTTCAATATATCTAGAATATAATTAAAAAGGAGGTTAGGAGTACACTTGGTACCCTTAATCCTCCCCCTTTAGCCTAATACTCCCTATTTTTTAATACTAGCATAGTACCCACGCAATGTGGCGGCGGTCGTGGCGGCGACAGTGTGGTTGTGGGAGTGACTGTTAGTGGTGGAGGCGACGTCAAGTGGTGTAGATAATTGATGTAAAAGTAATTGATGTAAAAGGTTATGAAGATATTTTAAAAGATAAATGACTGGTAGTGTAATTTAATCATTAATGTTATTTTAGATAATTTCCCAATGTAACATTTAAAGAGAGAGTTTTTTTTTTTAATTAGATAGTACAAACTATGGATTAGGTGTATAGGGGATTAGGATTAAAAAATAAAGGTATTTTTGGTAAAAACAATGTTGAATTCCCTAAAATAAAAAATTTAATATTGTTTTATAAGGGGTTATAGATTTATTTAATATAAATTATATATGACCGACCTTTAATAAAAAAATCTTCTAAAAAAATTTAAATTATTATTATTATCTATATATATAAAACTAGAAAAAACTCTCACATTCTCAACAAAAAAAGAATAACCACGACAAAAAAACCCCTCTACAATCGACTACTAAAAAAGGTTTTTCTTTTATATATATACTTTGTTGATATTCAATCATTATATTATTTAACATTGAATTCTTATGTTATTGTTATTATAGATTATCTCTTTTAATTTAGTTTGTATTCTATCATAGGTTCATTATGACTTATTCAACAACAAAAAATAAAACCACATTAGTTCATTTCGAATATCTTAAGCCAACACATGTTAACCATCATCTATGACTCCGTGTTGTGCATGTATAGACTGTTTCGGAGTGGAACAACCCGAAGAAAATCAAAACGTTTGAGATGGTCTTTGTTGATGAACTGGTATGTATTTTTTATATTATATATTGTACACTTTTTGTTTCTCTTTTTATTTAACTAGTTGAAAAAAAAAAGTAAACTGGAATCAATATTTATTATGGAGTTAATTTTCATATGTTTCTTCTTTAGTTTTCGTATCGATTAACTTGTGATATTGGTCGTACTGATGGTTGCTCGAATCATATCGTTACTGTGTAAATTATTAATTCGTCTATAATCAAAAGCTTATGTGTGGAACCCCTCACATACTAATTTTTTAATATTTGTTGAACTTTAAATAAATCACATGACCTCCCTGATTTTTATGGATTAAAAAAACAATATGTGAGTGTTCAACACCTAAGCTTAGCTACCTAACAACCTTATATTCTCATCCCCATATATATAATATATATTGTGAATTGGAATGTACTGGCAAGGACATAGATTTGCCTATTTTCCTAATCCTAGAGCAGCAGGAGTTGTAAAACATATTGGTGTGGATATCCCCGCGGTGAATGAAAGAAAGGTAAATTTTCTTTAATAATTTAATTAATATTCAGTAATATTTTTATTCTATTTGCTTAAAGGGATTTGTTATCTGACCAATTTATATGACATCAGATTTCATAACAACCCAAAAGAAATGAATATACAAATAGGATTGAAATAAACTGTATATTTACCATTGAGGGTAGCATTGGTCACAACTATATTGGACAGAATTGATTATCTACAAATATTAGCAAATAAATTTAATCAGTGTATTGAATAATAACTAATAGGATAGCTAGATAGGATTGTAAATTGTACTTACCATGGAGAAATTTCATGTAAGAAGTCAGAAAACCCAATCTTCTTAAAGGGATTGTAAATTGTACACACATTACTTTAAAGTTGAACCTACTTCACTTTTAGATCTATAAATGATTAACCTGTCGAAATTCATTTACTATCAATATATGTTGATCAAGAATATATTGATAGTAAATGAATTTCGACAGGTTAATCATTTATAGATCTAAAAGTGAAGTAGAAGAATAAGAAGGGTCAAACTATAAAGTAATGTGTGTACAATCTACAATCCCCCTAAGAAAGATTGGGTTTTCAGACTCCTAACATGAAATTTCCCCATAGTAAGTACAATTTACAATCCTATCCAGCTATCCTATTAGTTATTATTCAATACACCGACTAAATTTACTTGCTAATATTTGTAGATAATCAATTCTGTCCAATATAATATAGTTGTGAGCAAAGCTACCCGCAATGATAAATATACAGTTTATTTCAATCGTAATTGTATATTCATTTCTTTTGGGTTTTTACGAAATCCGACAACATATAAGTTGGTCAGATAGCAAATCCCTTTAAACAAATAGAAAAGAAATATTACTGAATATTAATTAAATTATTAAAGAAAATTTACCTCTCTTTCATTCACCGTGGGGATATCCACACCAATATGTTTCACAAATCCTGCTGCTCTAGGATCAGGAAAATAGGCAAACCTGATAGAAAAAATTAGAGAACCACTATGTTGCGCAGACATTTGTTTTATGTCCTTGCCAGTACATTCCAGTATTCCATACCCTCGCCTTCAAAGTGATAGTCAAAATGCTTTCTCACACCGCTAAAAAATACATACATATACATATATATATATATATTATGTTGCCCTTGAGATTACTAAACTACATTTCAATTCTCAATATTCGTATTGATATCTATCCAAAAACAACTCACAACTGACCACTCTGCGTTGATCTCCATAGGATATGACGTTCCAAGTTTGAATCTTGTAAGCCAGAGGGCAGGCGTTCTTGTATAATGCATGTCTATCTGCGTTCTACGTTAACAAAGTTGAATCAAATGAGGTTTCCAGTTTTACAAATTTCCTTAAGTTGGTCAAACAAAAATTACACTCTGTCAAACAACTAATGACATATTTATGCAGTAATAATATGAACAAATTTGCATGATTTGGGATGTTATCCAGGAACACAGAGAAAAAAGACAATATCGATTGATGGAAACTCACGCCCATCCCCAGTAGAGTTCAAGGTATATAGATCGATGTACAATTATTACATCGTTACAGTACGTGTTACATAGTGTACACCTAAGTGAATTATATAGACATCTTGTTTATGACAAGATTGAGTTACGTACATATCTGTATCCTTTCATCCAATTCAAATACACTTGACCATTGGATATTAAACAAATCTAGCTACACAAATGTAATATGTTTTCGATCTCCTTAAATTTTGGGTTGGAATTGAACTTACCTCATCTATTGATTCAATTACCACAACCATATCACCGACTTATACAATCTGTCGTATAAGTTGTATATTGTGATAATATGAATCGGACAATCTATTGTACATGTTGTTGTATATTGTGATATACATGAATCTTGCTAGTTTGTCATTCCCTTTTAAAAACAATAGAGTTATTATCCAATTCTCAATATATATTTAAAATGAAATTATTATTATTATTATTATTATTATTTATTATTATTATTATTATTATTATTATTATTATTATTATTGTGACAGAGGGTACAATTATAGAGCATGATGTTTTTCAAAGAGATCATAAGTGCAAACTGGTGAAACATTTATGTTCATATACATCTGTTTGTCCCTCTTTCTTCTAGTTACATAAAACATCAAATCTGGGGACAATCTTTACAAACAAAAAGTACAATCATGCACTAGATATGTATAATGTATATACTAGCTAGCCAGCTTTCAAGATTTAATATCATAATGCTACCATGGCAGACATGCATTATGAATGAAATATTGTGTAATTATCAACCCCGGCCCATTATTTCTACATGCCACTTAAAATTTAACCTCATATCAATTATGTTGGTAACAAAAGTACCACAACGACACACTATACCCAATACAGTTTACGGGTAATGTAGACAACCGTATCTCTACCCGCTTAGGAAAGAACTCTACTCATGTAAATTATTCATTTCTTGATTTATGAATCTAGAAAGATCATAGCCTTTTAGACAACTAAAATTAATTATTTAGAAAACACACAAGAAATAAATTCTCGGATGATTCAAAGAGTACCCATAAAGGAAATCTACAAGAAGATGAAACTTTCTGGATCAATATTAATTCTTTTTTATATAAAGTAGGGTTTTTTACTTTAATGATGAAAGAGTCAAAGTGTAGGACTTGCAGAAGTAAATGTGCTAGCTTTTGATGATTACTTCTTCTTTCTGCAATGAATCATTACACATTTACACTGGTACTATCAAAACATAAAAGAAAAGGTAAAAGATGGCATATAGGTACGTAATTAAAGCAGAAACATCCTTACTAAGGTCAAATAAGCATGCAAGACATGTCGTTTAAAGATTTCAAGAAGTCAAAGAAATAAAAAAGAGCCATAAATCTCAAACATACATAAAGACAGGAGGCATGTTGAATCAAGATCAAAAACACACAAAAGTCAAGCTAGCATGCTTGATTTACTAAATATTTCAGGTGAATCTAAGAAGTCAAATTATTAAAGTATATACAGGATAACTTACACAACTAATAAAGACAAAGACATGTACTTTCTAGTTAGTTCAAGTGGTTGAGCACCTGCCTTACAAGCAGGAGATCTTGGGTTCAAGACTTGAGAAGTACATAAGAAGTCTTTCTATGAAGGCTTGGCTTGGGTATACCCAGGTTCAAGTCTGAGAGGGCAGGGTTTACCCCTATTGATCTTCGTGCCTTCGGGCGGATTAGTAGGGGGTTTTCCCCCCTTGGGTATTTGAAATAGGCATTTCTACTTTGAGGGAGTTCTCTAACGCGGACCCAATTAAGACAACGTATGTTAGACCTCCCACTGTCGAATCACGACACGAAGTTCTTAAGCGAAATTCACCTTTCAAAAAAAATAAAATAAAGACAAAGACATCATATCTGAACCAAGATAAAAAAAAAACACTCACAAAGGTCAAACAAAGTATGCATGATGTTTTGAAGATTTCATGTGAATAACAGGTCAAGGAAACAAAATCATGGTCTCATACAACAAAAGACAAGCTATATGATCACACAAAAATATACACATGTATATATATAATAAAGGTCACACAAGCATGCAGAAATAATATAAAATGATTATAATTACAAATTACAAGTGAATAGAGCAACACCATAATCTCATACCATATGGAAAAAGGAAAATATTGTATTGATACCTGTATTTTGGTTCTGTTTAACATGAGAATGTGAGGACCAAGGTAACATTATCAAGCGAGTTTTATAAAGAGATACCAACAGAGCTCCATTGGCAGTATGACCACCTCCATCCTATACACACATAAAAAAAAATGACCTTTCCTGCTATATTATCTTTTTTCCTTTTAAACTAACCTACACTAAAATGCTAGACACAAATATATAAAACATTTCAATATGTATTTTTATTCATTCTTTTTCACACTAAACCCTAATAACACACACACACACATACATCTAAAAAAATCCCTTATTTTTATGTTTTTTGTTCACACTACATCCTAATCACACACACACACACACAAAGAATGCCTTTTTTTTCCTGCAACTATATTTTATAACACATAAAGACATACGACCTATCTATTTTTCTTTTTTCTTTTTTTTATTTGTTTTGAGAATAGAGGTGGACAGAATGCCAAAGAACTCTGTTAAAATATCCCTTTATTAAACTCTCATGAAACAGTTGAAGCACTTTAGGAAAAGCTAGCTCAAAACCAACTCAAACATGTGAAGCAGAAGATGGTACTTATTTAGATGTGATGCTGATGATGATGAAGAGAGAGAAGAGATAAAGTGGATGAATAATTGAGAGAGGTGGAAGGTATTCTTGACAGTAAATGATGTTTCACAGAACAACTAGAGAGTGAGATATATAGAGAGAATCAAATCATATTTATTGATCTAAATAAATCTTCTTCTCCCTCGATTATGACGAGAAATAAAAACACAAAGCTAGCCTACATATATAAAGATTCTCATGTAGTTACTTGCACACAGAAAGAGTGAAACAAGAAACAGAAATATGGAACCCATATGTAGGAAAAGCTCACTAGAAGCTAGGTTAAAACATGATTGGTTATATATGGATTTTGGACAAACAAGAAGGGAATTTGGGACTTGATAATAGAATCCGTTTTAAAGATAACATCTGGTTTTGACTTGATAAAAGTAGCTTTGGTTAAGGTATATATGAAGGAAAGAAGAAATGCTTTTTTTTTTTTTTTTTAATTGGGACGCTCCCTTTTCTTATGTCAGTCTTGTTTATCTTTTCCTTTTTCATTTTTTAGGAAAAATGCAATTTGCGTCCTTGTGATTATTTGAATAACACACTTTTCATCCTTGCCGTCCACTACTCTCATGATAAATTGGAGCCAAAAAAGAATGCGGTTTAGAAAGAATGTCAAAGTGATAACATGTTGACTTTTTAGGGACTAAAAGACTAGAGAGGTTTGATTTATTGGTTTAGCTTTTCACAGTGGGATAATGGTTGTCTATACAAGAACTCACTACACTACTACGAGCTGAGCAACGATGCCAAAATAACATGAATAAAACCTAAACAAAAAACAAAGACGTTCGTTTTGGACGCTCGGGAAAAAAAAAAAGGACAACAAATTTAGTTTTTTTTTGGATTTTGTGGTTGATGACTAAAACCAAAGAGAATGGCGAACAGTCTTTTCATTTTTTGGTTGATGGCTAAAACAAAAAAAATGGCAAAAATCTGTTTCTTAGTCTTACATATAAGTTATAAATAATTTTAGTTTTTCTTATTTTTATTATTATGTATTATAAAGTTATTTAGATATTCATTTTTAATGAATTAATAATAATTGTTTTTAGTTGGCTAGAAAATATTTAAATAAAAGATTAATTAGAAGAATATACTGTAAAATTATTATTATCCTTAAGAACAATCTAAATAAATGATGACAAATGTTTGTCAAATTGACAATGTACATATTGGTTTGGATACAAATAAAGGTTTTGTGAGGTTAAGAATTAAATTCGAGAAACTTTAAATAAGCTAGTCGACACTCCGTACAATGCCTAAGCAATTTTTTTAGTCCACCGTTAATATAAAAACCTCATATTTTAGTTTGATGATGGAGAGGATCATATCGATCATATTATTCCAGGCCATATGCAAAAAGTTATCTTGATTGACCAAAAAATTATCTAGCTATATAGAAATTGGAATTGAATGAATAAAAGAAAAGAAAGGTACTCCATATATAATTAGTGAGGGGGTTGCATGCAATGATGACATAGGAGGAACGAGGGGCATGGAGTATTTTGTTTTTTGGGAAAAAGAAAAGGCAAATAATTTGGTGGGGGGTCGTGAGAATTTCAAGATGGGAATGATGAAGAGGGATGACGGTTGTGTTACCATGATGGCGATGCCCCAACCCCGGCCATTCTCCTACCTACCTCTTACAGTCTTATACTCACTCAAATTTAAATAGAATATTTGGGCCACAGCCACACTCGAGGGTGACAACTGACAACAAGTGTTGATTCACATGAACTTCTTTTTTCTAGTGTAACATTTCGTAGCCAAAAATTAAAAGATGGTCCAACTTTACTTCAAAAGTTCAAATGCGCGCAGGATGCATCACGTACGTACACTTTGAGGATAAATTTTGCTAGCTGGTTGAGTCGTCAAGTTTTACATTCGGTCAACAGTAACCTTCAGACGAAGGCTTTGGTTTTCGAGAAATGCCAGGTAAATAATCAACTAGGGCATGTTCTATATTGAAGTGAAAAATAATTATAATACGAGTCTACATTATAATAATTTTTGTTTTTAATTAGTTTCTTTTTTAGAGTTGTATAAAGGTGTGTCTAAACTTCATAATAATCGGGTATCAATATTTTCACCTTTTAATGGCCCAACATTGAAATTACATTTTTTTATGTCTCCAATAGGGTTGAGACGCTCTCGAATTCACCATTTAATAGTTAATTCTATGAGTCTATAATTTTACTTGGTTAAAAATAGATGATGAAATTAACAGAATATTTTGTTTAGATGTGAACATAAACCTAGATAAACTCAAATGTTAAGGTAAAAAAAAATTACCCGCGTTCTGTTGTGGCTTTGTTATATTTTGAAATCTGGTTTAGAGTTTCCGATCAATTTATATGTCAGATCGAGTCGTTAATAATAACTTAACAAACATTTTAAATTAAGTTGATGATAATTTTCTCTTCAATAATATCAATCATGCAAAAAAAAAAATAATAATTTAATTTGTTGTGATAAAAACTTTACTAGCTCGAAGAAGACGTATTTAATTAATTAATTTTTGGACTGTCATAGACGTCTTCCAATCGACTTTTGTATTAGATCAGGCCCAATCTCTTCATCACTCTTATCAAGTCCACTAGGAAGCCCAATTGATTTGGGCGGTCCATCTCATTACTTGACATTTGGCAATTAAAATTATCATAAATCTCGGTGAAAGTTTATTAATTTACAATTTTTTGTTTTCCATATAAAATTAACACTTTTTAGCCTTAAATACTTAATTTATTTTTATTTTCAGCCATCAAAGATCTTTTTAAAATTTTAATCATTTAACTAAATAAAAAAATTTCAACATATGAAATACTGTCTACAAAAATTCATTTAAAAAGATGTAATATAATATATGTGTTCAATGGTTTAGAAGTATATTCTTTTAGATTTGTTTTTGCTTACATTTTAATATGAATTCTATTCAAAATTCATGCTATCTCTTAATAAAAGAGGTACAAAATTCTCTCCATTTTTATATATTAGTTTTATGTATTAATGTATAAAATTACAATTGTCATTCAAATTCTAATTGCTATTTAATATCACATGATAAAAATACAATATATATGTTCAATGTTCTAAAATATATTCTTTTAAATTTGTTTTTACTTTTTTTTTAACATTTTCAAATCAATATGAACTCTATTCAATATTAATTCTATCTCTTAAATTAAAAAGAGAAAATAACCTTAATACCCAATTTTTATTTTATTATTATTATTATTATTATTATTATTATTATTATTTTATCAATTTACCTATTTTTATTTAGATTTTCACAAAATACCTACAATAATCGCAATAATTTTAGAAAATCGCAATGAGATTGTTAAAATCGCAATAAGATTATGATAATCGCATAAAGAACATATAGAATCGCATAAAAAACTTTGAAAATCTCATAAAGAACTTTAAAAATCTCATAAAGAACATTGAAAATCGCCTAAAGATTTTCAGAATCGCATAAAGAACTTGATAATCGCATAGAGAACTTAGAATCTCATAGAGAACTTCAAATATTACATAATCTTTACGAGATTTATAAAATATTTATACGATTTTGTTAAATCTTTATGCGATTTTGAGAATCTCATTGCGATTTTATATAATCTCATTGCGATTTTTGAAATTTATTGCGTTTTTGTTAGGTATTTTGTGAAAATCCAAAAAAACTTGGGTATATTGATATATTTTTTAAAAAAATTGGGTATTGAGGTTATTTTCTCAATTAAAAAAGGTACAAAATTATCTTCCTTTTTATATATTAGTTTTGCATATTAATGTTTAAAATTACAATTGTTACTCAAATCATAAGTGTTATCTAATTATCACAAGACAGGTCATTGAAAACAAACTTATTCATGTTATGGGTCGGCATCATGATCAAAGACATATACTTGAATGTCAGGTACATATTCACAATTGTGGAATGACTACGACAAACAATTCCATCAACATGTCTCAGCTAATAATAATAGTGACGAAACTGTGATTGTTGTACTAAAACTTGCAAAGTATAACACTTGGAACCATATATATTCAAATTTATAAGTTTTTATGACTAAATGTATGAATATCTAATATTGATAATGTCGTAAGTCTCGTATCAAGGGTTGGACACAGATCTAAAATCTAGTTAAAATTATCATAAATCTCAGTGAAAGTTTAATATAATTTCATCTAATCTAAAATTAGTTATTATTAATAAATAAATAATGTTGAATCATGATAATGAAACATGATCTTGTTTTTTTTTTTTTTTTTTGGAACAGCGTGTCGTTTTTAAATTCACATTTAATTAACTTTAATATAATTTCATCATCACTCATTAGCTATGGAGGTTTGGAAGAAAGTTGGTAGATGGTGTAGAATAAACCATTTATACGCCTTCGAGACCCGTAATGTACATATATATCTTATACTCCGTATAAGACATCGCCCGACGACAAAAGTTAGTTGGAGAAAATTATAAATGCAATTATTTAAATTTCTACATGGTGTTTATGCAAGAAAAGCAACAAAGTGGTGTTTATACAAAGGTTGAAGAGTCTTTTAAACCATTTAGGTAGAACATGAAAGTAGTCTCTCTACTTAGGTAGGTAAGGTTTGCCTACAACTTAACCTCCCACAACAACGTCAAGATATTGAGGGTCAAAACCCGTAGAAGGCGGCACTGAGCGGATCTTTTCCTTTTTCTTTTCCTTTGGTGCTTATGCAAGAAAAGCAACGAAGTGGTACAAGAAAGTTCTTCTTTCTACCCCAATTTTAATTTAAAGAGATTAGATCCATCTACTTTTTATGTATTTTTAATAGCGCTAAAATGGTGACGAGAACCAATTTGTTGTAATTTTGAACTTTGGTTATGTAATTTCTTGGCACATCTTTGCTAGCATGTGAAATAATAATTCGTGTTTGTCGTTTAAAAAATCAAAATAAGGAAGGGAGAAATATCAAACTCCTATACATTTTGTCCACTACGAGACTCAAACCCACAATGAGTTTGGTTGATGGTTACATTGAAAATGCCTCAAATTTTATAAGTAAAGGTATAATTTTAACATAACCTTAGAGCACTTTTATCATAATTTTTGTTACAATGTGTGTTACAACACTTTTGTTGATATATAAAATGTTGAGTACTAGTTTTAGACTTTTAGCTATCAGATTAATTGTTAAATGAAACTTCAGAATTCGTCATTGAGTATAAACTGTTCATTAATTAAACTTTAATTTGATTTAAAATTTTTAAACTTATTAAAAATTTATAGCATGATTTTATATGACCGTTATATCTACATTCTGTTATGATTCTAAATGAATGGATTGTATCTCTATTCCCCCCTAAAATGGTGATACTCCCCCTTCTCCAATATGATATATTTCTATATCATTTTTTCCTTCGATTCATTTCAATCCACAAGGAAGAAGAATACGTACAAGAGACCGAAAACAAGATCAAATCAGTGGGGCGCCTGTTCGTCCCATTGATTCTTTTCTTGTTCACGCTCTACGTTTCCTCTTCCTTTTGATCCCCAATCGAAAATAGACCATGATCAGATTCGACTAGTTTCTTCATATTTAAAAGAAGAAACAAATTAACAAATGGCGATTTCTGTTGATTGGTCTGATTTACCACCAGAAATGCATGAAACAATCGCGAAAAAGCTAAAAGTCCAAAAAGATTACGTTAGATTTCGAGCTGTTTGTTTAGCTTTTCGTAATGCAACACCTAAAATCCCTAAACATTTGCCTTGTCAACTCCCATGGTTAATGCTTCCTAAAAGCACAAATCTAGAACAACCTGATTTGATCAATACTCGAAGCTTTTTAAGTATTTCGGATAACAAAATTCATCTTGTTAGTTTGCCTGAAGATTCAGATAGCCACCGTAGATGTGGATCATCGTACGGATGGCTTGTGATCCTTGACGAAACTCCCTTGATTTCTATAATAAACCCTTTAACCAAAGCAAAACAATGCCTTCCTCCATTGTCATCTTTTCCTAATGTAACAAGTTTTGCTCCTAATGATATTGGAAGAGAATACACTCTCAAAACATTAGATGATGATGTCTATACATGTAACGCAAAAGAAATGCGCGATTTTTATATCAAAAAAGTGGTTTTTTCTTCTAGTCCTTCTAATGAGGATGTGGACTATTATGCATTAGCTATACTAAACCAAACGGGTGATCTTGCTTATTGTAAAAAGGGGGATCAATGTTGGAAGCTTATCGACGAAGCAAATTCGTTTTGTGAGGATGTGGTTTATTACAAAGGGTGTTTTTATGCCGTGAGTAAACACGGGACCATTGCAAAATGTGACGTTAATAGGGACTCTCCAAACGTGTCGTTTATCGAAACTCCAAGACAAGTTGGGGGTGATATGCAATATTTAGTGACATGGAAAGACGAATTGTTGTTAGTGACTAGATATACAGAGTTAGAGTTCAACATGGATCAAAACAAGCTTGATATTGTGTATAAAACTACTGAGTTTCGTGTGTGTAAGCTTGTTTTGAATGGACCGAAATGGGAAAGTATGAGCGAGTTAGACGGATGGGCGTTGTTTCTAGGAGAAAACTCGTCGGTTGCGTTTTGTGCTGCTGATTTTCCTGGTTGTAGAGGGAATTGTGTATATTTCACAGATGATTATTCAGAATGGAATTATGATGGTGCTAATGGGAATCATGATTTGGGTGTTTATGATTTGGAAAATTGTAGGGTTGAAGCTTTGCCTTGTGATCCCAATAACTTGTACAATGGACGTCAATGGCCTCCCCCAATTTGGTTTACTCCAAGTCTATATTGATTACAATGTAAGTGTTACACTATTTATTCTTAACTATGTATACACCTAATTGACATACAAGGTTAAGAGTTCAATTTTTATGTTTTGTAACGCTGAAGGTTTTTTCCTATTCAATATAAACCTAGAAACAACCTCTGTACACTGTTGTGATAGAATTAAGACTGTCCCACAAACAAATTATCTACACATATTTGCAACCCGTCCATCCAATGATAAAATTGAGTCAAATGTCAACCTATTGATTGATGAGTCACGGCAAAAAATACCTGAGTCGAGACCTCTGGTTTAAAACATCTCTATCATATTCTTGTTTATATGAGTCTATTTGACTATCTGACTAATGTTTCATCTTTGACTCGTCAAATTAGTCCTATCAGTCCAATGGTTGAAAGTTGTCATAGTGGTCATTATTTCTTAGATAATTTTATTAAATCAATATGGTATTGGCACTAATCAGTAAAATAAGCTAATTAAATTATGTGGTTTTATCCGTTAGTCAACTTGGCGACTTTGTTTTCTCATTTAAATCAAGTTATGATTTGATTTTACTTTTGTGAAGGTTCAGTGATTCGAAATAATGCGAAGAAAGTTGGTGATTATGAGAAGAGGCCATGGGGTTGATTTTCTGGAATAGGTTCGGAATTTTTGTAAATATTCCATGTGTTCAGTTACGCGAATGTTAAAATCAACTAACCACATTCCAGTGTTTTGATGCGCTACTAGCGCGGTTGTATTTGTACAATATATAAAGTGTTACAAACTTACAATAGTCATATACAGTAACTTTTAACAAATAAATAACTTCGTCTACTTAATTAAGGTAACCCAATGGTGAAAGATGACCACATATATCCGCAAAACCCGTAATGACTTGAATTTGAATCGGTGACCTATAACCAAAATCAATCCATTCTATCGTTGCACCATAACAATACATCAAATTGGGTACACGCATTCACGGTGATTTAAGAAATAAAAAAATCGTATAAATAAACCCAAATAATATGCACCAAATACATCAAATTGGGTACACACGTATTGACGGTGATTTAAGAAATAAAAAAAAAATCGTATATTAATAAATAAACCCAAAAAATATGCATAAACATTTAATTCATTTCTAGGTGTTTTCTATATTTTACTACTAAAAAATTGCGTATCAAAACGTAAAAAGACCAAATTTTATAAATAAAAAAATAATAAGTAGATATCATACTCCGTATTAAGGCGGACAATTTTGACATGGAACCTGTTAACACGATACGACCTGTTCTTAACTGGTTTCGTGTTTGACCTTAACAGGTTTCGTGTCTTAACAGGTCAGGACCTGTTAAAATTCGTGTCTTAACAGATCCGAACCTATTGAACCCTGTTAAGACTTGTTAAGATTATACATTTATATAAAATACCAAGAACTGATATTGTGATTTGATATATGATTTTTATAAGGTAAGATGTCTATGAACTTTTGTAATGTAAGGATTATTATCTCTATATAATAGTTCTGATTTGTAAAAGTTTTTGTATTGTTAAGAATTTTTTAAAAATATTAGTCAAAAATTCTATAATATATATGTTAACAGGTGTATCTGTTAATTTTCTTGTCGTGTTCGTGTTTGAAAAAAATGACATGATTAGTTAACAAGTCGTGTTCATGTTTGGCCTTAACAGGTTCGTGTCTTAACAGGTTCATGCCTTAACAGGTTTCGTGTAACTTGTTATGTCAGCCTTACTCCGTATATCATTACCAAAAATATAAGCATATATTAGATCTACCAAATTAATTAGATACGTATATTATTACCAACATACTTGAATATGAGTAATGTTTTAGGGCCCGATATTCATAGGAGATAATGATAATAATCTCATTAAAAACTTGAGCCACCCAATAAAAGGTCAAAATTAAATTTGGGGAAAAAAAATCGAAGATAAACTCATACAATTTCCTGATCACTAAATTCATTTGTGATCCCCATAACATCAGTTGAAACACAAATGGATATATACTAGCTTTTAATTGATCATCTGTCTAATCTTTCAACAACAATATGACCATGACAAAAATAAATAAATTAAATTGAACAAATAGCATTTTTTTTTTCTATATCAAAGATTTGTACACCATTAAATTTTAACCATAAACTACTAAATATGTTTTACAGGGATGTACTGTACAATACAATAAAACACATATATCATTTATCATTTGTAAACAGTTATTAAGAAATTTACATGCCATCGTAAAATGAAATTTACTACCTAGTAATATGTAAGAAATGCTTTGCATAAATTACCTTATGGATTAATAACCTAACAAATATATAAAGTTTTGCTGAATTAGTACATGTTATTTAAGTAATGCAGAATTCGAAGTATATTTAGTACATCGCATTATGAAATTGGTCCGATTTAATCCGATTCACCTGATTTGGTCCGGCTCGTTTTCACTAGAAAATAACTTAAGTCAAATCGGTATTCATAAAAAGTACCGGTCCGATTCCGGCCCAATCAAGGACCAGCGGTTTAATAACACTAGAAAATATGTAAAGTTAACCCAATCCAAGACGTTTATAAACATACAAAAACTGACCATTTTAACCAAACTTGATTGTTTTAACCGCTATGAAAAACAGTACAACACCTTCACACCTAGCTTCAACTCACCCAATTTTTTCAATTTACTACTATTAACTTTTAGACTAAATGTAGAAGAGAAAATGCAATAACTATAACTGCGGCCACAGAGTCAAATAGGTCGGGAAGAAAGAGTCTGATGTTATAAACGATATAGTCACAATAAAAGAAATTTATTTATTTTTGTATTTATTGCAAAAAGAGCCTTAATATACCTCTATGACTCTTATTTTCTAGTCTCTTATTTCTTCAATTTGTTTGTCTACTTTTGTTGGCCTCTTGATTTTCCAGTAACCCCCTAATGTCGTGCTGGCTCAAAAATGTCACTGGCAAGTAAAACTGGTAGTGAGGCTGAATCTTATCCAGTCGCACTTGCCTCCCATGACGACGTAGTTAAAGACTCTTCTCTTTTCTGGAAAACGCTCCATAGCTTTCATCACTCCATGGGTACAAAACTCATGTAATTAATCCTCTTTTTCTTATTTTATATATCATAATTTTACGTTTATATGGTTTAAGGACTTGATTAGTGTGTAGTTTTGATTTTGAAATTATAGGATTCCTGTGATAGGAGGAAAGGAGCTAAACTTGCATATTGTGTACATAGAAGTGACCAAGAGAGGTGGTTTTGACAAGGTTCATTTCAATTCATATTTATGTCAAGTATATACTAATATAGTTCAAATTTTCAATGCATCCTCGGTATAAAATAACAACCTAATTGTAGACTTGCTCTCTAGTAAGCAAAAGAGTCAACCATTGTCCATTTATACTTCAATTGTAAATTTAAGTTTTTTGTTCCTTTGATGCTTGTAGGTCGTGGCATACAAAAAATGGAGGGAGGTGGGTTCAATTTTTGGATTCTCTACAACCACAACTAGTGCTTCTTATGCACTAAGAAAACATTACTTGAAATTCTTATATCAATATGAACAAACTTACTTTTTGTCATCCAAATCTTCTATCTACACAGGTAAATAATTAAATGTTCTAATGATTGTGTATCAATTTTTAGTGCCACATCTATATATGCTGATCAAAATCTTTTATTAGAGTGTTTATCGTTTGAAGCCGCTGGGATAATTCATACCAAATTTGAATACGGTTATCTAGTGACAATACAATTCGGTTCTGAGATCCTTCATGGAGTTCTTTATCAAGCGCAACACAAGGCCATGGTTCCATATGATATGGACCCGACTAGTACAACGATGAGAAAAAAGAGGAAATCCAGAGGTGACCCAACTCGCCCAAAGACTAATCGAAGCGGATACAATTTCTTCTTTGCAAAAAAACATGCCGAACTCAAGTCAAGATATCCCGAAAGAGAAAGAGAGTTCACAAAGATGATCGGCGAGTCATGGAACAACCTTTCTCCCGAAGATAAAATTGTGAGAAAAACGATTATAAGTATATTAATATATTGTACAACTTTCATTTGACTTTTCTTATATTAAGGTCAATTATTTGCAATAATATTAGGTTTATCAGAAGCAAGGATTGATGGATAAGGAGAGGTATCAAAGGGAAATGATCGAGTATAAAGAAAGATTAAAACATGGAGTATGCCAAATTGTATCCTAAGGGGTCAAGTTGAATTGTACTCAATAGAACTATAGAATTTATTGTAAAGACTTCGTTATCAACTCGAATAATATACAATGCACCCTCATAAAAAGTTTATATGATTGGATAACATGGAGCACAAACCTTCTAGAGTGTGCCAAACTAACATGAGATTCCAGTTTGTTTTCTTAAAATACCTAAATATTTATCAAATTTTTATTTTACTATTATACTAGCTTAAATAATACTGTAATAAAATTCAACGTTAACTTTTATCTATATCTATCTATACTATATTAATAAACAAATTACTCTCCCCTATTTTCAACTCTCTACCTTTAAAATATCTAAAATAACCTTAATTTTTAACATATTCCTAACTCACATACCAAATCTACCCAATATATCCCTAAAATATTTTGCAACCATATTTATCCAAACTATCTATCCCCTATTTTCAACTCTCTACCTTTAAAATACCTAAAATAACCTTAATTTTTAACATATTCCTAACTCACATACCAAATCTACCCAATATATCCCTAAAATATTTTGCAACCATATTTATCCAAACTATCTATCTCCTTTATTAATTAATTTTAAATATTTATACCTAATATCTCTATAATATTCTTCATAAAGTTATTTACAAAAGATAAATCCCTTAACCATAAAATAACTACACTATCATTTACGTCAAATACTTTTAGATTAATATCCACAGCGTTACCACCACTGCCAATTAATAGCACCACCCGTTGCTGCCACCACCGCCGTATTACGCGGGTACCCATCTCGTTATATATATAACAATTTAAGTAGCCTTATTTATAGTAACTTTTTTGAGTTAATTGTTTCAACTTTTTAATTTTTACCACTAAAACATTTAATTTTATATTTTGATCACAAACTTCCAAATTATAGTGACTTTTTGCCATAATTTTTTCACGATAACTTTTTTTTTGCTTTCTTATTTTCACCACAACCTTTTCAGGTTTTATATTTTTACCATAAAACTTTTGAATTTGATTCTTTAGCAAAAAACTCTCATATTCTTTATATTTAAGCTTTTAACTACAATAACCACTAACTCTATGTTAAAAGTGTTGTTTCAGGCATAAAAAGGGCAATAGTCTCCCTAATCGTCAACAACACCCATCCACCGATTTGGAAATTTCTACAATATCATATAGCAACTAATAAGTTGCTCACAAAACTTGTTGTTCATTTCAAAAACCATATTTCTTTCAAATAACAGACTCTATTGTATGGAGATCAATTTTTATGATCTCTATATATTATGTGATTATGCGGGATAAAAAAAAATCCCAGCGACAACCGGTGGGGTAAAGTTTCTAGTTATATATATGTAAAGAGACATATTTACCCCGCACTTGCCTATGGTATCTCTAATAGGAAAATAGGAAGCAGAATGTTAACTTTAGAGTAATTAGACGAAAATGGCCAAGAAGTGTCACTTATTATACCAAAATCACCACTTTGCATCAAGGTTGAAGAACTCGTGACTCGGGCTCGACTCGACGTAGGAGAAAATCAGAAGTTTTTGGAGAATCGGACTCAACTCAGGGACAAATTATATGTAACAGAACTTTAAAGATATATTTCAAACTTCAAATTTAAATATAATTGTTTGAAACATAAACATAATAATTCAAAATTGAAAATTAAACGTTGGATTACTTGATAGATTCACGCTTCATCATTATTTTGTTCGTATCAAGGTTCGACCACTCGTAACTCGGACTCGACTCAGCAAGGTGGGGAGTCAGGAGTTTATTTATAGTACTCGATAGGGGTAAGCAAAAACCGAACCGAAAATCGAAAAAACCAAAACAAAAAAACCAAAAAACCATTGGTTTTGGTCTTATAAAAACCGAAAGTTATGGTTCGGTTTTGGTTTCCAATGAAAATCGAACCATAAAAACTGAAACGAACCAAAAATATATATTCTTTACTTTATTTTTTATTTATATCATTTTATTATTAAATTTTAGTAAATTTATTAACATATTTGCAATTTTAGGTGTATATAATAATATCATCTATATGTTTTAAGCAAAAATACACAACAAAATTGATTTGCTTTAATAATTGTATAATTAAATAACGCATAAAACATATAAATAGTTATATATAAAACTTGTTTGAAGTTTCTACAACTTACTTTTATGGATTTGTTGTCCTTGTTGTAATGTTATTGTTACTAATATCGTTTTGAAAACTTGATGAAATTAATTATAATGTAATCATAGGGTATAAACTTATAAACTTTTCAAGCTCATTTTGACTCAAACCACAAGTGGTTAAAAACTGACTAAAACCGAAAAACCGAACTGAAATAGACCAAAACCGAAAAAACCAAAACCGAAACCCAATGGTTTTAATTTTCGAAAACCAAAATATAACGGTTCGGTTTTTGTTTTTAGTAAAAAAAAAACGATCCAAACTAAACCGTACTCACCTCTAGTACTCGGCCGACTCGGAGAGTTATATAACCTTGCTTGCATAAGTTTGGAAATCCATGTTTTTAAATGATGGGTGTTACAGATATATCTACAACTGAAACACATAAAAGAAAAAGAAAAACAGGGAAAATAATTATGTTGAGAAAGATGAAGCGAAAAAGAGGCAGACCCAAAAACATGACGATAGATAATCATGTTGCTCTAATGGTTCAAAGATATCTAAAAAAAACTACACGGATGTTCTTGAACAGTGTAATAAGGATGCGCATCACTTAATCCCGGTAGAGGGAGCCAATCCCATAATTAAAAAAGAGTGGGATGCCGATGAACTTGTTGAAACATATTGTCGAACATATCCAAATTCCCAGTTCCCCAAGCCGAATGTCTCCTAGGTTTTTAATATCTCTTCTAGTTGTTGGACAATAATTGTTAGGGTTATATGTCATTCATTATTATTATACAGTAGTTAAATTATTACTGCATGAGTTAGGATAATAAACTTATTTTGTTTCTAAATAATAGAGCTGACAACTGAGATTTGCGAGTCGCTCGAAAGGAGCTCGGATGTGGATGCTGAAATTGGCGACTCGTCCAAAACTTCAGAGAAAGAGGCTAATCTACAGGATTTGGATGATTTCATGAACGATTTTGCTTGAGATGACGTTAATGATTTTGCTTGGGATGAAGACATGCCAGATTTTAGTGATTTAGGCTTTTTACTTTAAAATAGAGACAAACGATGGTGGTTTTTTGGTTACCTGAACAAGCAATTATTTATTAATGTACTACTAATATTCTTAATAAAAAATTGCTTGTTTTGCAACAAACCACCATCGTTTGTCTCTGTTTTAAAGTAAAAGGCCCAAATCACTAAGATATGGCATGTCGTCGTCCCAAGCAAAATCGTTGACGTCGTCCCAAGCAAAATCATTTATGAAATCATCAAAGTCCTGTAGATTAGCCTCTGCTTCTAAAGTTTGGGATGAGTCGCCAATTTCAGCATCCACATCCGAGCTCCTTTTGGACGACTCACCAATCTCAGTTGTTGGCTCTGTTATTTAGAAGCAAAATAAGTTGATTATCCTAAGTCATACAGTAATAAATTAACTACTGTATAATAATAATGAATAACATATAACCCTAACAATTATTGTCTAACAACTAGAAGAGATAATAAAAACCTGGGAGACGTTCGGCTTTGGGAACTGGGCATTTGGTTATGTTCGACAATATGTTTCAACAAGTTTATTGGCGCCCCACTCTTTTTTAATTATAGGATTGGCTCCCTCTACCGGGAGTAAGTTCTGCGCATCCTTATTAAAATGTTCAAGATCATCCGTGTAGTTTTTTTTTAGATATCTTTGAACCATTAAAGCAACATGATTATCTATCTTCATGTTCTTAGGTCTGTCTATTTTTCACTTCATCTTTCTCAACATAACTATTTTTCCTTTTTTTTTTGTTTTTTTTTCTTTTATGGGTTTCAGTGTGTAGATATATCTATCTATATCTATACATAATTATCAAAGAAGCCGACAAGATGGCGGCTGAATTCGTTTTCTTTTGAAGTTTTCACATTTAGTCCCTGATGTTGGTGAGTTTTCATATTATATGTACTTGGACGTTATGGTTTAGTAAAATGTTAATTTAAAAACTAAAATTTCTGAGAAACTAGAAAACTGGTCACAACATACTGTGATCTGAATTTAATACAATAAATTTTAACACAATGTGTTTTTATTATGTTTTCTATAAAACACATTGTGTTAGGTTTTATATCACAATTTGTTTTTTATAGCGCGTGAAAATCGAAAAATTGTTCAAACACACTGTGATATGAACTTAACCTTAAATTTAGATCACAATGTGTTTTGACTAGTTTTCTAGTTTTCACAAAAATTTTAATTATGGGAGGAAGATTTTTAAAACAAAAACTACTAAAAAAATCCTTCCAGATCATATCACTTCATTTCATTTCCAAAAACTATGGAATAAATCATTTGGATTCTTTTTCTTTTCTTACCAAAAAGGATCTGAAGAACACAATAAAAATAAAAGAAAGAGATACAAGTAAAATACCTAACCAGTCAAATAAATGGTAACTTTTTGCTCGACATCTGGTTTTGCACTTTTTTCAACTTTGGATAACTTGTAATAGTGGTAGCACAAATAACTTCGATCTTTCAACTCCTATTTTTTATTTGATATTACTCTAAAAAAATAGGAGTTTAGAAGATAGAAGTTACCCGCTACCACACGATTTGTTCTTGGAGAAGTTGTTAGTTGTTTATAATAATAAGAAGGAAAAAAAAAGCAATGGCAAGTTAGAAAAAATGGTGTTAGAAAAAATGGTGTTGTTTATAAGAATATGAAAGAGATGTGGTTGTGGTCTTGTGAAGATGAAGCCAAGCTTGAAAGAGAAGAGAATATATAAATAATCATATAGATAGTAAGTCTTATAATATGTAAAATATCAATCATGTGTCATCTAAGTCTCTGTCAGCCAACTTCGGCCCACCACTAGAAGCCAAGTTGGGCTCTTCAACAAGTCCATTAAATGGACTTGCACAAATGGCCCAAAGTGATCCCAAGGAAAATAATGGTCCGTGGATATTTGACTGTGGCACGACCGATACGATGACATATGATTTTTCTGATTTTATTGAAACCTCAAAACCAAAGAAAACTCACATCCAAGCCGCAAATAAAGGAAAAATGGATGTAAAATCAGGAGGAACTATGACAATTTCTCCGAAAATTAAATTGTCTAACTGTCTTTATGTTCATGCGTTACCACACAAACTTTTGTCAATAAGTCATGTGACAAAAGAACTCAATTGTACAGTTATCATGTATCCTACTTTTTGTCTCGAGTAAATTACACTTTTCGTCCATGAAGTTGGCACGTTTTTCACTTTTCACGTTTTTCACTAAACGACGTTTTTCACTTTTCAATCATCGTCCCTCGCCAAACGTCGTTTAGTTTCAGCCGTTAAGTCGGACACGTGCAACACTCGTGAGGGACTGAAACTGCAAAAAATGACAAGTTCAGGAACGAAAACTGAAATTTACTTTTCTATTTTCATCATCTCCATCTTCTCCGGCTGACTTTCGCCGGAAAACTTAAAATGCCGATATCTCACTCGTTTCTTTGAATTAGACCACGAAACTTCTCAAAATTAATTTTCGCACGAATCCTAACCAAAATATTTCAGATTCAACACTTGCCGGAAAACTCAAAATATCTATAACATGGATTTTGAGCAATATTTCTGTACGATTTAGCTTGTTCCAAGAATGCAATATTTCTGTTTTCGCAAATAAGTCCATGTTGGATTAGGTGTACGTGTTCCTCACTAAGACACCAATGGTGTACCTCGTTTATTATTCCATAAGCTCTCCATCAAAAAGAAAAGTACAAAATGGGAAGAGACCTTCATGTGGATTTGGTTTTTGTCAATGAGGCAAAGACATAAGATCAAAAAATTAGAAATATATATAAAAAGGAAGCAAAGAGGGACGAAAGGACCAGGAGGCCTGACAAGCCCCTGCAACTCAAATAATTCAGATCAAAAAATTTGATCATTGTCACCTGATTCTTAGTTTATGTAATAGAAGTTCAAAGCAATTTACAGTTCGTCATTTGGTTGATTATAGCTTCTGTTCTATATTTTGTATAGAAACTTTAAATCCGTTGTTCGTGAAATCCTTACGTCGAAATCTCATTCTGAAAGTTGTTACAAGTTAACTATTGATCCATCTAGTATTGTGTTAAGTTTCATAGCGATTCGTTACCTTTCATTTATGGCGATTTAGTTATATGTTAGTTTCATCGTAAGGTTTTCGATATAGTTTACTGGTTAATCGTTAAGGTTATTAAGTTGTTACAATAGTTAGATTAGTAGATTGAGGTACAAAGAATTCGGGTGTGACAACCGATTCATTGGATCTCTTTTCGGTTATAGGATTCGTGCGGAATTTAATTTTGAGAAGTTTGGTGGTGCTTTCGTGGTCTAATTCGAAGAAACGGGTGAGATATCGACATTTTAAGTTTTCCGACAAAAGTCATCCGGAGAAGATGAAGATGATGACAACAGAAAAGTAAATTTTAGTTTTCGTCCCTGAACTTGTCATTTTTTGCAGTTTCAGTCCCTCACGTGTGTTGCACGTGTACGACTTAACGGCTGAAACTTAACGACGTTTGGCGAGGGACGATGATTGAAAAAATCTGCCAACTTTAAGGTCAAAATTGTAATTTTTTCACTTAAGGGAGGAAAAGTGAAAAACGTACCAACTTCAAGGACGAAAAGTGTAATTTACTCTTTTGTCTTTTACATGATATCAGGACGGGTCAGATATTGGACGTGGCACTGAAAATTATGGATTGTACTATGTTGATGAAGTGACTCAGGGTGGTACTGCAATGTTAGCTCATGGAACAACGGAAAGAGAGGCATGATTATGGCATAGACGACTGAGACATCCCTTTGCCGGGTATTTAAATATCTTATTCCTTAAACTTTTTCCTTCAAATAAATCAATCACTTGTGAGACCTGCATGTTAGCCGAAAGCCATAGACAACCCTTCATACCTAAGAATACCAGAGTTTAAACACCTTTTTCATTAATCCATTCGGATGTGTGGGGTCCCGCACCAGTTGTTGGGGGGCAAAATTTCGTAATATTTATTTATAATTGTACACGGATGACGTGGATCTATTTTTTAAAAAATAAAGCTGAAGTATATAATGTTTTTACCACATTTTATACTATGATTCAAACTCAGTTCAAACAAAGAATTCACATTGTCCGGTCAGATAACAGTGGAGAATATGTTAACTCCCAAATGAAAATATTCTTTCAATCAAAAGGAATATTCCACCAAACCACATGTTTACATACCCCAGAACAAAATGGTATTGCAGAACGAAAGAATCGTATTCTATTAGAAATGACTAGAGCACTCATAATTGAATCCCATGTTCCTAAAATGTATTGGCCAGAAGCTCTAGCCACTGCCACCTACCTGCTTAACCGTCTACCGACCAAAATCCTTAAATTAAAAACTCCTTTGGAAACCCTCGAAGAATACACCAAAATTCCTCCCATCCTCACCCTTCAACCCAAAGTGTTTGGATGTACTGTGTTCGTCCACATACCCAAATCTCACCGAGATAAACTTGATCCATGTGCTGAAAAATGTGTATTTGTGGGATATGGGGTTAATAAGAAAGGATACAGGTGTTATAACCCAAAAACACGTTGCATGTTCACCACAATGAACTGTGATTTCCTAGAAACCAAATATTACTACTCACCCCAACACAGTGGTCAGGGGGAGGATCAGTGTGACACACTGAGGTGGTTAAGAGGTGTCACAACCACAGGAGAAAAAAACAGTTCAGTTCAAAGTATCACCCCGTCTGGAGAAAATTTCAGAGCCACCGAAGATATATCTCCCAATCTGATATCTGAGGTATGTAATTCTCAAACTAGCGAGTCGTATGATGAGTCTATTGAAAATTTAGCCAATACCACAGAATCAGAACCGACCCATGAAGATGTTCAGGAAGAATATATTCTAGAACCTGATGTGACTAATTTATACCCATTACCCACATCATTATTGGCCATATATTTATATGTTTTAAGTCGTTTTTGTGTGCATTTGGCGCGTTTATGGTGTTTGCTAGTGGTTTCATGCTCTAAACAGGTTACGCGTACATTTGTTGCATATTTGGAAGACTTATTGGCCTAGAGGTGATCCATGATGTTGAGAGTTAGTTTGAGTAGAAAAGAAGTTGCAATTTTGAATTTAAAAGTTGAAAACGAAGAAACAGAGCAATCAAGTTGGCTGCGACGCAGTGGAGGATTACACATGTCCACTGCGCCGCAGTGGCCATTACGGCAAAAGGAAGTTTTAAACAGAGAATTTTGGCTGCGCCGCAGTGGGTGTGTTCGAGTCCCATTGCGACGCAGTGGTTGGGAAGTCAACGAGCACCAAGTCAAAGGACATGACTGTGCCGCAGTGGGCCATGCAACAGAGCCACTGCGCCGCAGTCATCCACATTGAAGACGTACAAGAGGACATAGATATTTGGCTGCGACGCAGTGTGGAGCATTACTAGCCCACTGCGCCGCAGTGGGAGGTCGGTCAACAAAAGTCAACGACCGACTTAAGCATCAGATTTCAAGGGGGTATAAATATAAACCCTAAGCACGAATTTCAAGGCATTCAAACTTTTTCTAGGAGCTGCTCTATCAGGATTCTTCCTTCTCCAATCAAGTGTTTCACTTAGACGGACTCATCGAAGATATTACGGGCACCCATCTAGATCGTATCTACATTATTGTCTTGCAATTTATTTTCTTCAAATATTTGGTACATCATGTTTCTCTTCTATTTCATTGATTATTGTGAATTGATCATGAGTGGCTAACTGTTTAATCATCCACCTTGATGAAACGAGACGATAATGTGATTGCTATATTTTTAATTCAAAAGGGTTTATTTAATTATCGATGTTCCGTGATCTTGATGATTTTAATTCTTCTCATTTAATTAATTTCGATATTGGTTGCATATGATTCTTCGTTGGTGGTACCAGTTGAATGTGTATGTGATTTTAAAACGGTTACTTGTCTATAAGTAATTATCACTAGTTCATGGTATGATAGTGAATATCATTTTAAGAAATGATTAAATTTGTCAACGTGATTAATATCGGTTGGTGGTACCACGTTATTGTCACATAGGTTCAATTGATAATTTGATAGTCAATAAAACTGATTGTTAGGAGAATTGTCTTGGTCTTGGTGGTACCGGCTTGGGTAATTCGACTAGTAGTTAGGTGATTCGATAATTTGTTCACGGTTGGTGGTACCACGTGAGTAGTTTAATATTGTCACGACTATCTTTTAAACTCTAGAGAATTTGTTCCTCATCAAATGCAATCATATTTGAAGTCAAGGGAAGTCAAGGTGGATGACTTTTAATTATATCGTCTGAACTTGTCTTTTAAATTTATGCAATCATTTTGCAAATCAATTTATTTAATTGTCAAAGGGGAATTTTGAAGCAACACCTGTTTTCCAAACCATTTAACAAGCAACTAATCATTTCACAGTCCCTGAGAACGAACTCAAACTTACCTCTTGACTATATTACAAACAATCGGGTCCACTGCCCGTGAGTGCATAGTAGTGAGTTCTTTGGTAGTTTTAGTTTATAAATTTAAAGCTCGATTTTGCACATCAGAACCTGTTAGCGAAGAAGCACATGAAGAAAGTATAACAGAACCAACCAAGTATGTCCTTCCAGCAAGAGCAAATAGAGGAGTCCTTGCAAAACGTTTTCTCCAGAGGGATTTCAAAAGGCTCAAAATATCCTATGGCTAATATAGCTGTAGGAAACCTATCTAAGGAAGCAAAGGCATTCACTGCAAGTCTTTACTCAAAAGAGATTCCATCAAATACTGAACAAGCATTGAAATCAGAAAAATGGAAGGATGCTATGGATGTTGAGATGGATGCTTTGATTAAAAATGAAACATGGGATAAATGTATCTTACCAGAAGGTAAAGAACTCGTGGGATGTAGATGGCTCTTCACAGTGAAATATAAACCTGATGGTGCAATAGAAAGATATAAAGCCCGGTTAGTCGCCAAAGGTTACACCCAAACATATGGAATTGACTACTCTGAAACTTTTTCTCCAATTGCAAAGATTGATACAACAAGGGTTCTATTTTCAGTTGCTGCAAATTAAAACTAGCCTTTCTACCAGTTTGATGTAAAGAATGCCTTTCTACATGGAGAGTTAAAAGAAGTGTACATGGAAGCACCTCCTGGTTTCACACATAATTTTAACCCTGGAGAAGTATGTCGGCTGAAGAAGTATTTATATGGATTTAAACAGTCTCCCAGAGCATGGTTCGGTAGGTTTACTTTGGCAATGAAAAAATATGGATTCAAGCAAAGTAATTCGGATCATACTTTGTTCCTCAAACATAGAGGAAATCTTGTGACTTGTCTGATAATATATGTTGATGATATGATTATCACCGGGAATGATGAAGAGGAGATAAAAAGGCTAAAAAGTGGACTATTTACAGAGTTTGAAATGAAGGATTTGGGGAGATTAAAATACTTTCTTGGAATTGAAGTTCTTAGGTCACCAGCTGGGATCTTTATCAGCCAGAAGAAATACATTCTAGACTTACTTGCAGAAATAGGAATGATTGACTGCAAACCAGCTGAAACACCTATGATGGTTAATCAGAAGCTATACATGAAGACTAAAGCAGAACGTGCTGATAGAGACAAGTACCGAAGACTAGTAAGAAAGCTAATATACCTCTCTCACACTCGTCCGGACATAGCTTATCCGGTTGGAGTTGTAAGTCAATTTATGCACCAACTATAGATGGCCCACATGAATGGAGTACTAAGAATCATCAGATACCTCAAAGGAACTATTGGGCATGGGGTACTTTTCAAACCAAGTGATCATCTAAATATCCAGGTGTATACAGATGCCGATTGGACCGGTGATAAAGGTAATAGAAGATCACATCAGGGTACTTCTCGTTGGTAGGAGGTAATCTTGTTACCTGGAAAAGTAAAAAGCAAAAAGTAGTCTCATTGTCAAGTGCATAAGCTGCTGAATTTAGAGGGATATCTAGGGGGATAGCAGAAGTGTTATGGATACGAAAACTGATGACCGAAGTATCCAAAAGAAGCAACAAATGTCATGTGTGATAATGAAGCTGCCATCCAAATTTCAGAAAACCTAGTACAACATGATAGGACAAAACATGTGGAGATCAATCGGCACTTCATCAAAGGAAAACTTGAAGCAGTGGGTACGACAATGTTCAATAAATGTTTGGACAAATTGAATTTCGACAATCTCACCATTCAACTTGAGGGGGAGTGTTGAAAGAAATCATAGGGTTTAGTATTAACATCATGTCCCGAAATGAAAGATTGTAACATTAAAGTCGTGATTATCACCCGCCAAGATGACAGCTAATAGTTGTTCAAGACTAGTTCATTCTTTCCATAAACAAAGCTACAAGTATATATATAAATAGGGGTATATTACCCATTGTAACCTTTCAATTTCATAATACAAATTATTATATCTCTGGGTTCCCTCCAAAAGACTATATATATCATACACCTAACACCTATATACACATATTTCCCCCTTTCCCCTGAGTACCCATCATCTAGGGTTTGACAGAAAATTAATCGGGTATGGCGCAGCATCATCTTTTTTTATTCATTCTATAAATCGAAAGGGTTGATCTAATAATAATAATTCGTTGATGATTTCAGGTTTTAAATGATCTTGAATCTCCGATCCTAATTCCCGCTGTAAGTTGTCATCCCCTTCTCTCTCTCTTCTTTCAATTTCTATTGTTCATAATTTTTTGGTAATTTCATCTTCTTCTCCACTCCTGTATTTAGATGATGATGTTTATTAGCTGTACGATTTTGTTTGTTTTGCATTAATAATATTCAGTTACCGTATCTTGAATCTTCTTCTTCTTCTTCATGGAGCGGCCACCCCCCGAGGTATTTTCATCCTTTTTTTTTTTGCATTAATTAGATTTTTAAACTAAGGAAGGTGATCTGTGAGTAACAAACTTTTTTTTTTATCCTTTTGAAAGTTTACTATTGTTCCACAGAATCCATCCGTGTTTACATCTATTCCTATACCATAAGAAACCAATCGATCTAATGTCATTAAAAAATCCTATCAACCTTTATAGTGATATTGGCAAACCAAACCCAAGTCCTTGCTTTCAACAAATCAGTAGTCTAGACTGCACCTTACACCAAGCTCCAATGTTTTGCCAGCCACTTCGGATTCAAGCAGTAAATGACCAACTAACTAACTCTATCTCTCTATGTGTATATATATATATATATTTCAGTTTACATGTATCTGTATGGACAATTCTCGCCGGGCGACTGGTATTCTTGGATTTAATATTGCTCAACGAGAGGCTATTAAATACTATTGTAAAACTTTACTTGAGGTGATTTTCATCATGCCATTAATTATTTATTCGAGTTTTTTGCTATCATTCATTGCTATATTTAATGTGCACGAAAAACAATATACTTAAACTACATTCTGGAATTGTTTTCCTTGCAGAGTAATCCAGAAAGTGTTGTGTGCGTATACCTAATGTCTACATGTAGCGTTCTGGTTTATCCTACTAGTGATCTTAAACAATTCATGAAAAGCTTCCGATGTTGGCTTCTTTTCTACCTTTTTATTTTACATACATATATATATATATATTATATCATATTTTCATGTATGTATGATTGAACTTGATGCTTGAATTGAAAACTGGTCTTATGCTTGTTCAGCAGGTACACCTTTTCAAGGTGACGCGCATATTTGGCAATCTATGCGGGCTGCATGTCATTTCTTTTCCCAATCTCACAAACATCTGAAAAAAAGGATACTTGCGTTTTTCGCAAGGTATGCTTAATTGTTTCACCTGAACACACACACACACACTAAAAGGTTAAATGTGTCACGGCAGAATCTTATAACCCCTTTTTGGATAAATACATTGGTAACAGATTGTCAAATATCTATTAGCTTTACACAATCGAAAAGAAAAAAAAATACATACGCTGCTTCGTTGTAGGTTGTTTATATTGTATCGAATTGTTGCTATGTTCAAGTAATAATTTGACAGTAATAACGAAACGAAACTCTATAAATTGGCAAATCTTTCTTTACTTCTGCATGTCTATCATTCAGTCTTCAACATTATCCACATTCTTTTGTGTGATAAAATAGAATATTGATGAAATCGAAACAAATATCTATATCAATGGCATTTCTGGTATCTGCTCATCTATCTAAATGATTTATTAATATGAAGACAAATCAATACTCCATTCAAGTAATTGTGTTGTTATGCTTCTAGCCTTACAGATGGGGAAGCTAGGTCTCTCATGTATCCTATGGCTCTTGAAAGGAAGCTCAGGGACAAGCATGTAGCTTTAAATATTTTCGACTTCTATCCAGATAAAAGCGATAAAGAGTACATGTATTTGAGGAAACTTCTTATGGGACTTTTAACTGCTGTCAATCATGCCAACAGCAGCATAGAAGATGTACATGTAGATGCATATGACGATGGATCTGGTATAATTGGAATGCTAAAGTCTTCTGCATTAAAAGAGAATATCCATTACTTGTCAAATATGACTCGCAATGAGAAGAAAAGAGCTGCTCCAGAGAATGAAAATCTGATACCTCAGTTGTAATCAAAATGTATGAACCCTGCAACCATAATGTTGAAATTATGAAAAGAGCTGCTCCAGAGAATGAAACATCTGATATCTCAGTTGTAAACAAAATGCATGGACCCCGCAACCGTAATGTTGACTTTAAGGCTAAAATAAAGTTAATCCTTATGTTCCTGGTGCTTTATGAGGGAAAAGCTGCTGCAGAGGATGTTGGTAATGAATGTGTTGAACCAAAATTGGGCAAAGAGAAGACTACAAGTGCTGCAGTTACATCAGAATAAAAGCTAGGGCCCTTGTGAGCTGAAGAAAAGGTGAAGTTGAAAGCTGCCTGATGCACGTGTGTTACTTAATTGTTTTGTGTTTGTTCTGCTACTGAATTTTATTATGTTTTGTCCACAAAACAGAACCATACTATGAATCAATGTGTTGGTATCTCCCTTATTCTGTCCCTCGCTGTATTGTTAAGTAAGTGTTTTGAACGACTTGTTAATTGTTATGCTTTACACCTTTCATTTATCATCTTTTAGACCCTGCAATGGTTATTCATTAATCCTGCGGTCTTGTGTTAGTGCGGATAAATCCAAACCTATTCATAGTTTCATAGGTATGTTTGCCATTTTCTATGATATCAGTAACACATTTTTCAGAACATTCTCGCTTCCTTCACGGTTGAGGCATTTTTCTAAATTTTGTCGTTCTAAAATAAACAAGTACGTAATAAACCTAATTCTAGAAATACAATGTAATAACATGATCTTGACTATAAATAAATACAATAAATACCAAATAGGATGAAATGCCTGTTAGAATGAAAAAAATAGAAAGGATTGTGGGATCAGCTATGTACATCATTTCCCTATTTACAAGAATAATCACAATCAATTACGCAGCAAGGATCAAGGAAAGCCAGCCAATTGTCCATTATTGTTTCTATATTTAAACTTATTGTTTGATAGTATAAATAGGGACTCATCGTCTGAATGATAAAAACAAGAAAGTTAATTCACAATTATTCACACAATCAATCTTATTCTCTGTAATATCATTTATAATAATGCCATTTATGATAAACACGAATCATGATCATAAGTACATTCATTTACGTGTATGATAAAATTTTGAACCCGGAAATTTTATTTTTTATAGGACAAATTTCATTAAGCCAATTTAACAACTATAAGATGACGTCTCCAAATTAAATTTGATTACCTCATATGCCTGTGTCTAATCAGGATACCAGCATGATGAATTAAATTTGCTATGCAAGTTCTGAAAACGAGTGTTTGAAGGTAATGTTCAAGAAAGCCCGCACCAATTCATTCAGCAGAATAGGGTCTTGCCTTCAAAAATCCTGCATCGGTCTTTACATCAACCATACGTGCATCGTTATGAATCCTTGGAAGTTCTTTTTTACACCATAGCTCTTACTCTCCATGAGTATCAACTCAGCATCCAAATGTTCTTTCTCTTTTAGACAAAGAGACTATTTTAATCATTTTTTTCCATGGTTGATCCATAGCAGTCAATAGTATAGAGCCTGACGACAAAAGACCAACAAGGATATGGATATGACACTTAAAAACTCTTTATCAGAATGAACTTGTGTCCTTCTCTAGCTAGCTTCTATCTCTACCAGTAAACATCTCATTATCAGGCAAGCCAAATTCCATCAGCTTCCAAGATAAGAAATACTGTTGCATCAAGAAAAAAGTTTATGATACCATTAATTGCTGATAAGTCTAGTGGGAAAAAGCAAGAGATTGTTCATAAACTAAAACACTTAATCTGAAAATAGAACTTGTATTTTCTTTATAACACTACCGTGGTGTGTGGGATGGGAGTAAGCTGCAAACACGATGATTTTGTGTGTTAATTTAAATTTAGTCTTTTTCTTGGTAGATAGTAACAAATACTTGCCTTCAGCAATCGACATGCAATTTCATTAGAGGTGAGGGGCATTTGGAAATACATCTATGTTGAATTTTAAGTTTAGCCAAGGAGAAACCCATTCATACTCAACTTTTGGCAGGAGTGGATCAATCAGGCCTTTCATGAATAAAAACACTCATTTAGCAATGGTTATTTGTAACATCATAAGAACTACTTGAGGCTTAGTAGTCCAATAAATTGCATTGTAATTGGCTCGGTATATGTTGTTGATATGGCAACAGCAGCAATCAACATTTTAGTTATCTGATATTAAACTACAAAGCCTATTGGTGTTAGCTAATAAATTCTACAAATCTCCAGCAAATGGATCTTACTTCTCAATAGAACAAAGAAATTTAGGGAAATGTTTTGAACTCGAGTGCCACATGACTATACTCCCTAAAAAAGCAAATCCCCCCTATTAATTATTTGTCTTTGGAAATTTTTTATTCCCATAATACCCTTTCCACCCTAAAATCAGGCACGCTCCAACCACTGTCCCTCTTTTGTAACCCGCAATTTTGTTAACACCATCAACCGTTGTCACTTCCACCCACCGCCGCAGTATACCCCCGTTGCATGGTGCGGGTATCCATCTAATATTAAGATAAAAGTTAGGTCAAATAAATTTAATAGTTGAAAAGAGAACGTTTAAAGTTTAATAAAATTTAAAATTTTAAAACCGCTAATGAAAAGTAAAATCTTTGGATTGAGATCCCCTAAAATTAAAAGTAACTTCATAGGTAAAGTTGAGAGATTGTTGACCTTTAGATTAAATTTAAGGGTCAATTTTTAAAAGTAACTTTTAAATCTTAACTCTTGATTTTAATTTAAGGGTCTGGATCATCAACTTTACTTATAAAGTTGTTTTCAACTTTAGGGGATCTTTATCCAAAATCTTTAATGGGGTTTTTAAAACATGTTACAAAAGCAGTAGTCGAGATTGGATCAGTGAGGAGGTTGTCTAGGATCTCTAAAAGATTCAGGTGGAATCGGAAAAACTTCGATTGAGTGAACTATAGATGATTAAAAGTTTATAATAATATAAAAAAAAGAAGAAGGCTGTTGACTATCATGTAAAGTTGAGGGGTAAAAACCGAAGATTCTAAAACCATAAAAAAAAGAGTGTAAAACCATCTCAGACATTTTTCTCAACCTACAGCCACCATCAACTACCGTACTTTTTTCATCTTTGACCGGCGTTGACCGTCGTAGACTCGAAAAACTATCATATGAAGTTGAGAGATTGTTGACCTTTAGATTAAATTTAAGGGTCAATTTTTAAAAGTAACTTTTAAATCTTAACTCTTGATTTTAATTTAAGGGTCTGGATCATCAACTTTATTTATAAAGTTGTTTTCAACTTTAGGGGATCTTTATCCATAATCTTTAATGGGGTTTTTAAAACATGTTACAAAAGCAGTAGTCGAGATTGGATCAGTGAGGAGGTTGTCTAGGATCTCTAAAAGATTCAGGTGGAATCGGAAAAACTTTGATTGAGTGAACTATAGATGATTAAAAGTTTATAATAATGTAAAAAAAAAGAAGAAGGCTGTTGACTATCATGTAAAGTTGAGGGGTAAAAACCGAAGATTCTAAAACCATAAAAAAAGAGAGTGTAAAACCATCTCAGACATTTTTCTCAACCTACAACCACCATCAACTACCGAACTTTTTTCATCTTTGACCGGCGTTGACCGTCGTAGACTCGAAAAACTATCATATGGCTGCCCTTGATATAACCGGAGATGGCCGTCTGAGATGCCACATTTGCTCCAGAATTTCGCCTTCTTTTTTCCCCAACTGCTTCCATTGTGGTTCTGACACATTTGTTGCCCTGCAAGTAGAATCTCATCCAATTTTGACTGAAAATTTCTTCCAATATATATATTTGTTGTTTGAATGGTAAAATAAAGTGTTAGTAAGGCAGTTTTGGAAGATTCTAGAATGTAAAAATTGTTTATGGGGCTGATGGGGTTAACATTGTCAAATTAAAAAAAAAAGGGAGGTCTATGAGATAGGAAATGGAAGGCGGACGTCAATGTGGTGTAATGAAGGACCCGTAGGTAAGTTCATTCATAAAAGAGCTATATATGAAGCTAGAATTGATGATGATGATGATGATACCAACTTAGCCGATATGATTAACGATGGAATTTGGGCCTGGCCTCCTGGATAGACTGGATAGTAATCATATTCTTAGGACTGTTGAGGTTCCAAACATTCAGCTGGACGATAATGACAAAGTCATGTGGTTATCTAATATGAATAAGAAGATGAGCTTTTCAACCGAACAGACTTGGATGGATCTTAGAACAAACTGGCCAAATGTTGTATGGAAGAATGTAGTATGGTATAGTCGGTTTATTCCAAAACATGCTTTTATTTTATGGTTGGCGGTCCAGGGGAAGTTAATGACTCAAGACAGAATTGCAAGATGGCAAAGCAAGGGTGGAATACAATGTGCTCTGTGTAAGATAAGTGCCGACAGTCATGAGCATCTTTCCTTTCAATGTGAGTATGCTAGAGGGGTCTGGAATGAATTAGAGCCTTTGAAATACAGATTGGGTATTGTGTATGATCTGCAAGATTTGGTCAGTTCAATTGCTATTTTAGAAAAGTGTGAAAAATATAGAATTGGTGGATAACAAACTAGTACTATTTGGCAAGAAAGAAACATGAGATTATTCAAGAATGAAGAAAGGGATGAGAAGTCTTTATGCAAGATCATAAAAGACAACTTGAGATATAAATTACTATCTTTGAAAGTAAGGAAGACAAAGAATGTGTTAAATGTGGCAAATAAGTGGATAAATAGTTCATTTGTTGTTGTATGAATTTCCTTGTGGTGCATGTGAATTGGAATAGGGAGCCATGAAAGATGAAGCTACTTAGTCCTCTTCTAGCACTACGAAGGTTAGTATTGGTGGACTGATCAGATTCCGTGTATGCTGCAGAGGGATTTGGTTGTGTTTCAGATGTCTCATTGAGCTTTATTTTCATAGTTGGTATGTTTGGCTTGGTTATGGAGTGTTAAGATCGAGTATTGTAGTATCTTGGTGTATTACTTGGGGATAGTCAAGCTGTTTGTTATCTGTAAATATTCTTGGTGATTAATACATTTCACCTTTTGAGAAAATATATATTGTTTGACTATTAATTTTTTTTATATATATAAATTTATACAGGAAGGTAATAGTACATATGAATATGTAGTAATTTCTTACTATTCTGGCATCTCTTGAACTACTTTTCCACACTCCCGCAATTCCACATCTGAGCTAATTAAACTTTCTAAGTTTCTTTGAATGTTTATGTGGTTATACTTTCTTGTGTGATGCTGCTAATGTCTATTTGGTTTCTATGCAAATATGGTGGTTTAGTTTATTAATTGAGTTGGGTGTGTCAACTGAGCAAAACTATACATTCATGTGAAAAACATTAAAGAATCAATTATATACAAGGACCTTGGTAAAACATTTAGTCTGTTAGGCAAAATAGTTCTTCTAGGCATTGTAAAACAAATGAACTCGATTCATACGAGTAAACTCAGTTCATCGTTGTGGACTTGTAGTCACGAGCAGACAAGTCTATGTCCAAAAGAAAGAAATGGTTGGCATAATTTGTGAATTAAACTTTTATAGCGTAACCGGTGGATTTGGGGAGAACAGGATATGGATAAATAGGGAATTGAAGTCTAGTTAAACTTGTGAAAGTGCTTGATATCTATGAGAAAAGCTAGCTTGGCTTGAGCTGTTTCGTAGCCAGTGGTGGGTTTACTTTAATTAATTGATCTCTCTCACTTGCCTGATACTCACTTTTTGATGGGAAAAACTAACCGCAGCAAGCTGTTTACATCTAGGAATAATGCCGGTCGTTGGTGGGAGGAAATCTTAAGCCTTCTTGTACCATGAATGATAATGTAAATTACATATGGTATAGTTTAAATGTTTAGATCTTTGCCTCTGTTTAAGATATTAGGCTATCCGGAGTGGGGCATATTCAGAGGATGGGGATATCAGCCATGTGGCGCCATGTCATCATCAAAAATATGTTAAAAAAAGAGGGGATGGTGTAGTGGGCGAAATGGGGGAGAAATGGGGGCAAATCTAGCATTTTGATTGGCCACACGGAAAACAAGGCACACCCATAAGAAATTTTTAGGCGAAATATATTTTCCGCCTGGAGGGGGCTAGGGGCGCAATCGGATAAGGGGGGTGGTGTTCCAGGCAAGTTTTTGGGCGAAATGGGGGGAGATCCGCCCCACTCCATATAGCCTTATTGAAGCTTGTGATTGTATGAGGACTTCATAAGTTTTATTGACGCTTTAACAAGAAAACTTTTTTTTTAATTCCATTAAATTATTTAACCTTGGAGAGTATTTATATTTCATATGACATTTTAGGATATGGATTAAAAGAAAAAGATAACATTCGTTAGAATAAGTGGAGCGATAGAATAAGCTGAACCTAGTGCACGATTATCCATTGAGACGAGATATAAAACATCATTACATACACTCTATATTGCTTTCACCATCTTACATATATCCTCCACTATATATTTTTGAGTCTTATCTCAATGAAATTCCACATTTAACATATTTTATAAACAAGTGACCACAGTGAGGAATTGTTAGGCAATAGGTAAACTTAAATAATTAAAGAATTTAATTGTGCATAATTAAGTCAATTGTTTTCGCTCTTATCACTTTAATCTAGGGATTGAGCAAAGATACCAAAAAACCGAAACCGAGCCGGTACCGATACGGTACCGGTACCGAAAATCGGTACCGATGGGGATTCGGTTTCGGTATCGATTTTCATTTTGGGATGAAATCGGTTTCGGTACGGAGAAACCGAGTATGAATACCGATTGTGTGAAAAGCATATAACAATAGGAACCAGTGCTAGTCTTTAGTAATTTTTCTCTATTAGTTTTATTTACTCTTGTTTATATTGTAGTTTTACATCTCTTTATCGATTTGTCTTACCAGTCGTAGGACTATATATCTCTCAATATACATGTATTATATTATCATTTTATTATCTGAGAGTGTATATCTATATCTATACTTCAATGGTCTAATTTAATCCTTTAATTCTTACTGTTAGTATTTCCTTTCACATACATTAACACCATCAACATAGAATGCATACAAATTCATTCAACATCATTGTCATCATCGTAAAATTTGAGATCTCTAGTGTGAAACACATTCCAAGTTCTAAATACTGTAACTTACGAAGATAATTTGAAAAAGCATTTGTATTATATAAAACCCATATTGACATCATAAATTGCATTTCTTATGTTCCGAACAAGCTAAAGTTGCAATTATATAGTTTTACCGCAATAAGTTATTTACATTCTCCAAATCATTTTGAAACTTTTGGCTTAGCATTAATCCTCATTAGCTTCATCTTCATACACATGATTCCAACTCAAAAAGATGATCTATATTCATATAGTTATTCGTCAAACCCGAAAATGCTTGTGAAATTCGGTACTATTCAGTACAAAACCGACATACCGGTACCGATACCGTATCTATATAATCAGTACGGAATTCCGTATTCGGTTCTCACTTTGGGCCGTTTTCGGTATCGGTATTAGTCAGTACGGTACCAATTCGGTACGGTTTCAATACCGATATCATCTCTACTTTAATCACTTTTTAAACAAATTTATTTAAACGATTTAATGATTCTTGGACAGTTTTAACATTAAGAATGAAACTTTTCAATGTAGATTTATAAAAAAAAACTATATATTCTTTTTGTGACTAATTCAAAATTCACATAGACAGATCCACTATAAAAATAAGGTGGTCACCAGAACCCATGGCTGTAAAACTCCCCGAGTCGGCCGAATACCCAAAATAAACTTCTGACTCCCCACATTATCGAGTCGAGTTCGAGTCATAAGTTTTCTTATCTCAATACGCCCAAAATGATGATGATGATGATACGTGATTCCATTAACTTATCTTACGTTTAACTTTCAAGTTTTGAATTATTATGTTACCCTTTTAAACAATTATGTTAAAAGTTGAAGTTGAAGTTTGGGGGATATTTTTAAAGTTTTATTACATATAATTTCAAAATTACTTATGTTTATATGTAAAAGTCCAATCCGAGTTCTGCCCGAGTCGAGTCCAAGTTTCCAAAAACTCCCGACTCCCTCTCTCGCCAAGTCAAATCCGAGTCACGAGTTCTCCAACCTTGAGGCCATTAAAAAAAAATGTAAAAGGTAATATACCTTAAGTCCAGATTAAAATTGTTATTTGGCTCTCTCACAACTAAGAAGGTTTACAGAATTTTGTCCAAATGTTTTAAAGCTAAATTTTATCCCTTTCGTCTCAATTTAAAATTCTTACTTTGACACCTTATATTTTTAATTTTGAACGTAAATATATTTGTTTATGTTATATAATACTTGATGTGAAATATATGAATATATTGAGTTTTAAATGTATTTCTTAATATACCTTACATTAAATAATGGATCAAATAAACGAAAATATTTACTGTTAAAGTCAAAAAAAAAACTTTGAGAGTCAAACTATTTATATACGCCTTTTGAAATGATGAAAACTAAATATAAAGTTTAGAGTTTAGACTTGCTTCTTGTATAGTAATGTGAAATTTGTCACTACGAACGTTTGACTATGTAATGTGATGGGTACAATCTCAGCTCATTTCGAGTGAAGTCGATCTTATTGAGCTCGGCTCGTAAGTAAATTTAAAAGTTCGAGCCCGACTTGTTATAAAATAACTATCTATCTTCGTTAATTTGGTAAATCCTATTGTTTCTTGACAAATCATTTATGATTATGTACAGATCTTTATATTCAATATTATTTAAAATATAAAATATATAATAATATCCTACTATATAATTTTTGTTAGATTTTTGTATATGTTTTAAAGAAAATGATAAATGAAGCCCTTAAGGCTTTACTTAAAATGTCGGCCTCCTGATTTTTTTTGGTAAGTGTACAACTAATTAATGCATCTTAACGAAAGCCCTTAAGACTTTGTTTAGCAAAACTCATGTTTTAAATACTCGTAAGATGCTCATCAGCTTATTTAGAATCCCAAGCTTACTCGAGTTTGGTGTTCCTAACATTTTTACATTCATATATAACTTAATACTGTAAATTGTTTTGAAAATAATAATTTTTTGTTATGCATGTAGCTAATAATTAAGGATAAAATTAGAAATTACCAACTTGTTTTTAGAAATGGACACTTAAAATGAGACAAACATAAATAGAAATGTAAACACTTAAAAGTTGAAATTGAACGGAAGAATAGCTCTTTTCATGATATTTAGGTGGTGTTCCGACAATTTTTAACCGATTTGGGTAGTGGTGATTAAAAAAAAAAATTGCTTTAATGTTGTTTGTGTTGTTTTGGAGTATATATATATATATATATATATATAGGAAAAGGATTAAGTGAGAACCATATAAATTGAAAGAACCATGAGAACTTTTTAATTATAACTTAGTGTTCATATGTGAATAATCTATGTGAACAAACTCATTCACATTCGAAGATGTCAAGTTATACTATGTTCATATATAAATGGTTCTCTAATGAACCTATGTGAACAAACATGTTCACATATACTTATCACAAAACAAAAAACATGGTTTTCTTGATTTTGACAGACCAATGTGTTGTTATACATTTAAATAATGATAATTAGTTAAGCACTATGTTAGTTTTATGGACTTTTAATGCATCAAAATGATGTTTTTTAAGTATTCTCACTGTTCTTATTTTAAAACTGTTCTCACTGGAGTGTTACCCTTATATATATATATATATATATATATATATTATAGTGTGTATAAAACTCTAACCATGCTCTCTAAATTATGTTAGAGCTTCAAAACTATCCCCGAACACTCTTTTAAGTCTTTAGTATAGCATCATCTAAATCTATTCATTTTGGGGGGCTTCAACCATACTCCTACCTTGGTCTCATCAAGAGCACTAGGGGCCCAATTACCAAGATCCATTTACGAGAAACCAATTTGGATTCACTTTTCAGATGGAATCTCGTGCTCTTTCTCACATGTATACGAGTACACTGGTGGAATTACATTACATATATTGGGCTAATGATCCACTAAATCCATCATCCATGTACAACGTTTGTCATAAAAAAATGTGTGCTACTGATCACTTTAAATACCGATTCCGTCACTACTGTACGAGTATTGTTGGACGTTTTAATTATCCAAGTCTTGTTAGGAAATTAAAGTCGGTTATAGTTAGTTATAGTCGGTTATTAGTTCGAAAACTTATGTCCTTTAAGTTAGAAAATTGCGTCTATTGATAGAAAAGATGTGTCTATAAGGAAAGGGTACAGTGGTTCAGGTACCAACGAACCAACACATCTCTTAATTAATACCATTTCATTGTGTATAAATATGTGGGTCATTTGTATATATAGTTAGTTTGAGTATGACAAAATATGTGTATGACAAGATGAAAGTATGCACAGCAATTCAGAAGTGTATATATAATAGTATTCATTCAAAGTTTATTACATATTTCTTATTTTTATCCTACTGGAACCAACAAGTACCTCCTTGACTCCAACTAAAATTGTAATGTTATATGTAGGGGTGAGCAAAAACCGAACCAAAAACCGCAAAAACCATAAACATTGAAAAATCTGAATCGAAAAAACTGAAAACCGAAAAAACCAATGGTTTTCAGTTTTGGTTTACTAAAAACCGAAAATTATCCATCCAAAATGATCGTGAGTCGGATCCGAGCTTCAATATTTTTAAGTTGGTGTATACATATACGTATGCTATTTTTAACAAAGTTTTGTTTTTGAATTCATATATTTTAAGTTTGTCAGATGAATGGCATGCAATGTGGCTCAAGAAAAGCGTCTGACCTTTATGGAAATTGGACAATGTTTGCAACTAAAGGTTTCCACTTTGTAAACATGAAAGTATGGACTCAAGATCTGATAGTAGGACTAGCAATGGCACAAATAGATGATTATTAGGTAAAATGGGAGTTTAGTGTTTTTTGGTGATTATTATGTTTATGTATTAGTTAGGATTCGTGCGGAAATTAATTTTGAGAAATTTAGTAGTGGTTTTTTGGTCTAATTCGAAGAAACGAGTGAGATATCGACATTTTAAATTTTTCGGCGGATTTTCCGGCCACTCAGCCGGAGAAGATGAAGATTATGACAATTGATAAAGTAAATTTCAATTTTCGTCCCTGAACTTTCCACGTTTTGCATTTTCAGTCCTTCACGTGTTTTGCACGTGTGGGAGTTAACGGCTGAAACTTAACACCGTTTGGCCAAAGGACGTCAATTGAAAAATTCTGCCAACTTTAAGGTTAAAATTGTAATAAAAAAATGTTAGAGACGAAAAGTGCAAAAGCTGCCAACTTCAGGGACAAAAAGTGTAATTTACCCAATTATGTTTGGATTCATGTTATGTTTATGGCTTATGAAAATTCAACTAGCAAATAAGCTCATTTTTGGTCCTTATTTGCTTTTTTAACTAAACCTTATTGCTAATCTAAAAGATTTTTCAAAATATGCATTTGAAGTGTGTGTATAGGAGAATTTGGATGATGGAGAAGTTTCATATTAGTTTTCATTTGAACTTTTGCTAATATGTGTTTATTAAGTATTTTGTAAACCTTTTAATTAAGGTGTTGTGAAGCTCAAAGTGATTGAATAAGTTGTAGACTTTCAAGAAGAAGATAACCTATAATGATAATGATATATATAAGTAAATACTTGGACTCATAGGTTAACTTTAAAAATGGTCAATTCCAAATATTTTCCCCGCCTTTTAGGTGAGAAGTGCTGAAAATGTCTACAAAAGCCGCTGTGTGAACTTGTAAGCCCTCATAAGTCATAACTTCAAGCATTTTAAATTCAAAATGCTCTTTGTAACTAACCAGATTTAATTATGTTTCCAATTGAGTTGCACAAATTTGATGATTGAAATGTATATCAAAACGGGTAAGTTTGATTTGGGTTCAATTGTCAAAAATCCCTTATACCCCCCCCCCCCCCCCACGCAAAAAAAACCCCGTGCGCGCATCTTAGAACTTAATTTTAGGTGTTTCTGAATCTCATTTGACCCGAAACCTTTGATTTCTTTTCAACTTATTATTATGCTTTTCATTTATAAGTTGGTGAATAATAAGTTTATAAAACAACTTTCATTGGCTATTTATAAGACCGGTAACAAGATACATGTAAACAATATATTTGAAACACGATGTGCGTAGAACGGGCATTTAAACCCTCGTATAAGCATTATAAGTTTTAGTTTGCTAAACAAGAAGACTCATGTTTACATGCACTAAGATGTAAGGATTAATTTTCACCATTTGGAGAACACGTGCTCATGGAAAACATGTCGACTTCGTTCATTTAAACGGTTTAAATAATATATTCGAGGAAGAGAACTATTTCTCTCAGAATGTTAGTCGCAATTTATATGCTAACTTGCAAATAATTTGGTTATAAAAAAAAGGATGAGTGTAGTTATTTATGGGATTTGGGGTATAGTTAATGAATTATTTTTTTTTTAAGATTGTGACATTGTGTTATCTTTTTGGTTTCGTGTCATCACGTGAAAGGATAAATGCAAATAAGAGAAATATGGATTTGTCATTGTGGTCCTATGGTTAAATTGAAAATATGAATGGGCAAATTGTTTTTTTCTTTTGTTTTATATTGAGTTTGTAGAATGGTCATGAATAGTAACAAAGAAAACAAAGAAAAGAATATTGTAAATTTAAAATCAATGAGATTTTGGAGAGAATCTCTTTAAGAAGGAGAGAATTGTAACACCCTAAATATTTTGTTGTTGTTCATAACATGTCATTACTTGCCAGTTATTAAGACTTTCATATTGTGTTTTATGTTTTATGGGTCAAGTGTGTCCTTTACCAAATACATATATGTTGTCGTCTATTGATCTATTTTATGTAATATGTTAGAGTTAGTCATTTAGGTTTTTATTTGACTTAAATGTATGAGCTTAAAGTTGACGATAAAAACATGTTATCTATAGGAGGTTATCTATCAAAAGATAAAAGTGAGAGGCTATCTTTGATAAAACGGTGACGTAGACCATTAATTACAAGGTTAAATAGAAGTAATATAGCTTATAATTTTATTTAGTTGTGATAGATCGAGGCTATCAACATAAAAAATATGTATTAAAACTTAGGGTTGAAAGGCGGAGTGTTTTCTGCCGCCATACAAATCCGAAGAGAGGGACGTAGAGTAAATATGATCGATGATCAAAAGATGTCATTGTGTAATCACGTGTCTGTTGAGTAGCCACTCATCAACGTTTGTGTACATGGAAAAACAAACCCGCTAACATGTTAACTAGCTAGGAGGGAGGTTTGTGAGTTGTGAGGCTCGGGATCTGTAGTACCATGTACGCTCAACTATCTCATCACGGTGTGAGTGCTGCGTGAAACTAGGAAGGTCATTGTGATGTTGGTTCTTGGCTGCTAGTTAATAGTGATATAATTCGAGTTCTGGTTTATGTCACACATGGAGGCCGTTAGTACTACGTTACCAAGACTAAAAGTGTCGTTTGGGATAGGGAGAAAGCTATAAAAAGAGATTGATGATGGTGCCTTCCGTTGCAGTTTTTCCGTAACTGCCCATAACCTCTATTCGGTTATTATCTATCATTTTGACACACTAAACCCCTAAATTTACATAACACATTAAATATAATATTAAACGAGCAATGATACGGGATTACGGTCCACAGACGGAACGACTCAATGAAATATGGGTCAACCGATTTTTTTGGTCATTGCTAGTTCTCTTGTCGGAGAGGGACTATAATATGCCTTCTTTCAAGTCTCTTTATTGTGTATTATAAAAATTGAAATATAATCTTAAATATGTTGTTCATGTATTAGGGTTTAGCTAGGATTGCAATTCAATCAGTAACAAAAATCCTTACAAACCTTTTTATTGTGCAAGTATTTTTGTGATTGAAATTTAGTTTTAAAAAGATTGCCATGTATTAAGGGTTTAATTAGGGACTCAAGTCACTTACCAATGAAATACACCTTTAAGTTTTTTTAATACGTACATTTTGTAACTGAAAATTTACCATTAAGTATGTTGTTCATGAATTAAGGGTTTAGTTAGGGATTAAAACTCACTCACTAACAAATTTCGCTCCAAAGATTTTTGTTGTGCAAATATTTTGTAACTGAAATTTAGTCTTAAAATTTTCTGCGTGTATTAAGCGTTTAGTTAAGACTAAAATTTAGTCACTAACAAGTTTCCCTCAAAAACTTTTTAGTCCCAAAAAAATTTCACTTCAAAACTTTTTAGTCTGATGATATTTTTGTAACTAAAATTTAGCCCCAAATATAGCATCGATGAATTAAGGATTGATTTTTAGTTCCTACAATCAGTCAATAAAAAGTGATTCCTTAAAAGTAACAGTAATTGATTTTTTAGTTATTGATACTATATATATATCCGAGACTGATCGATGTATCAATCTCTGAATTAAACCAAAGTCATCATGAACAGGCAAATTAAATATAGCTAGCATAAATACAACGACTGTCCACATAGAAACAGCTTAAATTTCTAGCAAGAATTTAGCTGCTTAAATTTCTAGCAAGAATGTAGCTTCACCATTACATAATACATATTACTACTAAGCCACCATTACACATTACACATTACGACTAAATTTAGAGAACGACATTGGTTTGAAGACGAAAAAAGATATTAGGCTGCTCCCACTTTGCTTCCAGGCACATGTATCCTGAGAGTATAAATATGCAAACATTAAACTCCACAGAGCAAGCATATATATGCCAATTTAATTAAAAAAAAAAAAAAAAGATGAAAATTAATCTTTGAGCTAGTAAAGAAATTAGGCTTACATACATGCAACTATGCAAGAAGAGATTCATCATGGTAAAGAGGGGAGCTAGCAACACAAGAAACATAGGGTGTTCTTTCAAAAACAATGACCTAATTGGTGAATGCTTTACATATGATAGTACAGATAACACTCAACAATAGCGATACCCAATCCCATAGATATGAGAGAACATGATAGTATAGATTAAAGGTGTTCTCTTAGACTTTTGTGGCTCACTATGTTTGGAACAAGATATCAACAGCAACAACTTGAAATAATAGTTAATTTGTTTTAGTAGATGAATATTTCACCTAGACTACACAATACTAACAATGAATATGAGCTTTTCTTGAAAGAAAAAATCTAAAATTTTCGGGTCAGGTTTATGAATATGGCTATCTAGTTCTGTTTCTCCAACTAGTTGATGACGTGATGGTGGTGAATAGGCATATGGTTCAACGAATTATAGAAATGTTATTCGTTCTATTATAATATGCCTGGAACGTAGGATGGTCTATATATCCATGTACATGCCACACAAGAATAACTATCGTGTAAGGTATAAAACATATCATATCTCACTGTCCTATATATTCTAGCTGATTATCCGTATACCAAAATAACACATGCCAAATTGTATAGACAGTCTTATCTGACAAACTTGTTTTATAATGGTGTTAGATAATTAAGCAAACAAGATCTCAATCACTTCACAAAAAAAGTTTAGAGTGAACTAACGGTTGATATATACTAGTAAAAAAAAAAAGTAAATGTGAAACAAACACCAATTCATGAATTCATCAGTCAGTAGAGAGTAGTAATTGATACTAGTTAAAAAAAAAAAAAACGTGAAACAACACAGATATTGATTTACGTTACCATCCATTAACAACTTAACCCGAGTCTTCTGTATCTGACTCTTCTCGATCTGGTCGATCTGGGCATTCCTCTGCAAGATGAAGCCGTTCACCACAAATGTAGCAGCCAATGTGATCATCACTGCTGGGACGTGTACCTTTGTTAGGACACCTCAGAACACTGTGTCCTACCTGCCCGCATTTAAAACACGGATCAGTTTCGGTGACGCCACCGATGTCACCCTCATAAGGATCCGCAGGACATTGACTACAGTCTTCGATCTTATGCCCCCGTTGCCCACACTCATAACAAGTACCACTAAATGTAGGTACATTGGGTACAGGAACATGCTATGGTAATGCTCCACCAGGTTGAGGAAATTGAGGTACAAATCCACCACCACCAACATTGCCGCCACCACCTTGTACAAATCCACCACCACCAACATTGCCACCACCACCTGCATGCCTTCCATGGCCGCTACCACGTGCATAACTTCCATTACCGCGAGATCCCAGTCTTTTTGATAAATAAAAAAAAAAGAGTAAACTCTAGGAGTAGTGGATGAATAACTTATGGTGAGATTTAAAGAGTATATATAGAGGAAGGGGTTGTGGCCTGGGAAGCATCAAAAGTTTTAGTTGTTCAAAGGGGGAAAATTGTTTTACATACGTAAAGGGACGTGTCAAATTTAATAGCCGAGGGGGCCGGGTATGTTGCGTGTTTTTAATTAAAGGGTTTTGTACTTCTTTGACAGACCCAATTGTGGAAGTTGATTTAAATGAATCCTCATTTCCCTTACCAATGATAAAACTACATCATACCTTCCTTTGCCTACTCCAATGTGACTCGATCTCTGTTGTCTTTTTTATCCATCTTGATCATTCATATATTACGCCCAAGTTAATTAAGTGCTTAAATACTTTAAGCTTATCTAGTCATTTTAGATCAAACACGTACGTACGTAAGTAGAAATTGAGCTTCAACGCTAACGAAAGAGCACGAAATTTTAAGAACACCCATATAATTTTAATAATTTAACGATGTACGGTTTTTGAGATAAAAAATTTTGAATGAATCGAAATAATAAATGATTTATGGAAAAGAGAAAAAGAAATATGATTGGTTGAGATTTGAGGAGAGAGAAAGAATAATATAGTTATTTTACTTAAATATAAAATAGATAGGCGGGGCATTTTGGAAAGTAAATGTTGAAACTTAAAATTTAAACATGAGAATTTGGTTTATAATATAGTATATATATATATATATATATATATATATATTTATAGGAGAGAGATCAAATGAGAAGGTGTCTTAAGGAGAGAAGGTCCTATGAACTAATCAAAACGTGACATGTGGCTTTTAAAAAAAAACGTGGTGACATTTTTGTATATAAATCAAACTTTTGTAGCCTGGGTTTTGGGTCAGCTTGGGTCTGGGTCAGCTTTGGTTCTGATCAGCTTGGGTGGGTCTGCTTGGTCAGCCTGAGTTCTGAGTCAGCTTGGTCAGCCTAGGTTCTGGGTCATTTTGGGTTCTGATCAGCTTGGTTAGCCTGGGTTCTACATTTGTGTAGATTCATGTGTAGATTGTGTCAAGCTGACCCAACCCAAGCTAACCAAACTGACCCAACCTGACCCAGACCCCAAACTAACCCCAAGTTGACCCAAAACCCATAATTTACATTTGTGTAGATTAATCTACATTTGTGCAGCAGATTATGTCAAGCTGACCCAACTTGACCCAGACCCAAAGCTGACCCAACCCAACCCCAAGCTAACCTAACCTGAACCCAAGCTAACCCGAAACCCATAATCTATATTGTGTAGATTATGTGTCGATTGGGTCAAACTGACCCAACCTAAACTAACCAAGCTGACTCAATCCCATGCTAACCCAACCCAACCCCAAGCTGACCCAAATTGTCCCCAAATTGACCCAAAACCCATAACCTACATTTGTGTAGACTAATCTACATTTGTGTAGATTATGTTAACTTGAACCAACTCAAAAGAGGGCGCCTTGACTTCGATTTATCGCAAATTATATCACATTATGGTTTGCTAGAATAAATAAGTAACTAATAAAGTTAAGGTCTGTAAGAAAAAGTTGTACAACTTTTTGGATTTCTTCAATGACTCATGAGAATCTCTTTGACTGACCCAATTGTGGAAATTGGTTTTTAAAGAATCCTCATACAAACAGTTTCCCTAACCAATGATAAACTACATCATACCTCCCTTTATCTACTCCAATGTGACTCGACCTCTGTTGTCCTTTTTATCCATCTTGATCATTCATATATTACGCCCTAGTTAATTAAGTGCTTAAATCCTTTAAGCTTATGAATACATATGAAGTATATCTATATCTAGTCATTTTAGATCAAACACGTACGTACGTAAGTAGAAATTGAGCTTCAACGCTAACGAAAGAACACGAAATTTTAAGAACACCCATATAGTTTTAATAATTTAACGATGTACGGTTTTTGAGATAAAAGATTTTGAATGAATCAAAAGAATAAATTATGGAAGAAAAAAAATGATTGGTTGAGATTTGAGTAAAGAGGAAGACTAATATAGTTATTTTAGTTAAATATAGAATAGATAGAAGGGGCATTTTTGAAAGTAAATGTTGAAATTTAAAATTTAAACAGGGGAATTTGTTTTATAATATAGTACGAGAGCAAGTACCCCCGCGTTGCGATGGTGAGATAGTGAGAGTGATAAGTCATAGAGTATGATAGGTCATAGGAGGTGATATGTCATAGAGTGTGATAGCCAAATTCCTTATCCGTACGGGCTCCGTTATCGGATTTTAAAAATTCGTCGAAAGTATATCGAATGACATCTCTAATTAAAGATCATAAAATTCTAAGAACACCCATATAATTTTTATAATTTATCGATGTACGGTTTTTGAGATAAAATATTTTGAATAAATTGAAAGAATAAATGATTTATGGAGGAGAGAAAAAAAAATGATTGGTTGAGATTTGAGTAGAGAGAAAGGGTATTATAATTATTTTAGATAAATATAGAATAGATAGAAAGACATTTTGAGAAATTAATGTTTAAACTTAAAATTTAGACAGTGACTTTTTGCTTTACGAGAGCAAGTACCCACCCGTTGCGGCGTTGAGATGGTGGGGTGATAGGTCATAGAGTTTGATAGGTCATAAAGTGTGATAGGTCATAGAGAATCATAGCCAAATGTCTTAGCCATACGGGCTCCGCCCTCATATTTAAAAATTCATCGAAAGTATATTGAATGACATCTCTAATGAAAGAGCACGAAATTTTATGAACACCCATATAATTTTTATAATTTATCGACGTATGATTTTTGAGATTAAAGATTTTGAATAAATTGGAGGAATAAATGATTTATGTAGGAGAGAAAAAGAATATGATTGGTTGATATTTGAGGAGAAAGAAAAAATATGATTATTGGTTGATATTTGAGGAGAGAGAAAGAGTAATATAGTTATTTTAGATAAATATAAAATATATATGAGGGACATTTTGGGAAAGTAAATGTTGAAACTTAAAATTTAGACAGGGAAATCTGCTTTATAACATAGTATGAATAATATAGTATATATATATATATATATATATATATATATATATATATATATAGAGAGAGAGAGAGAGAGAGAGTTTCCTTATTTTGGGAACCATTTTTTTTGTAAGAACAATGAGAATTCTTAGATGATATATTTGTTCACATGTTTTTTTATTCATTCACATGTAAAATGATATAAAAAGGTATGTTGTAGAAGAAACTTTTTTTATGAAACCTTCAAAATAGCATTTTATGAACTTGTGAATGAATTTGTTCACATTTTCTGTTCACATGTGACAAACGACTATATGTAAGGTTTTGAAAGAAATTTTCTTCTTCAACATATATTTTTATAGTATTTCATATGTGAATGAACAAAAAAAAATATTTGATCCAATATAAATATTAGGATTTCTCACGGTTCCTAAAAAAAATAGGTTCTCAAAATAAATGTCCCTATATATAGGGGGGCCTTATTTTAAGAACCTTTTATTTTATAGGAACCATGAGAACCATTTCATAATTAATAATAGGGTTTTTCTATAATTTGCCTACTAGGCACATGGTAATCACAATTAAAGCATTAGAGTTTCTTTTTATAAGTTATACATAAATTTAATGAATTGCTGGAATACATAAAATACCAATATTACCACCATTTTAATTATAATTTTAATACTTAATATGCAAGTGCATATTTAATAACTTGTTGGAATGTATTAAAATACCAAGCCTATTTACTCCCGTATGCTATTTTTTACACTTGATACAAAATTGGTATATTGTAGCATAAATTCAAATTGTAATTATCTTAACATAATGGTTTTATTAATAATCTGTTTGGTTGTTCTTATATCTTTAGTTAAAAGAAATTCTTAAAGGTTTTTTTTAATAAGTTATAGTATCTATTTTTCTACAAACATCAACAAATTAATTATGTTCATGTATGTGAATAACATTATTAACATATTGAAACATCAAACCTGATGTAATTTAATCACATTTTTTTTCCAGTCGAATTTATAAATCAAAGAATAACTTCTTTAACATTCCAAAAACTTTTCCTTTACATGATTAACCCAATTTTAGGTGGTATATGAAGTACCATTGCTTAAAATTAACAAAAAAATTAAAAATAGTTTGAAGTAAACTATCGTAAGAGAATAAAATAAATTGTAAACAATTATTTTGTAATCAAAAGTTAAATACTTTAAAACAATTGTCATTTGAATCATAGCTATAATTTGATACAAAATAGTGAAATACTACCATGATTAGTGGAGTATTTTAGAATTTTCAATGTATTTGTATGTTATAAAACTTTGATTACAGATCATCAATATATGCACTTGCATATTGAGTATTAAAATTATAATTAAAATGGTGATATAATATTGGTATTTTATGTATTCCAACAATTCATTAAATTTATGTATAACTTATAAAAAGAAACTCTAATGCATTACTTGTGATTATTAGGGGTTAGTATGGTTCGGTTTGTTTGGTTTTTGCCTAAAACCGAAACCGATCTATTTGGTTTTTAGAAAACCAAAACCATTGGATTCGGTTTTTGTTCGGTTTGGTTTGTCGGTTTTCCGGTTCGGTTTGAATCGGTTTCGGGTTTTTTTTGGTTTTTTTTAATAACTTTTTTTTGTTTTTTATTATTATATTATAAATTTAACTTTCAATTATTAAGAAAAAGGAATATGATGTAGAAACTAAAATATAGAGATGCTTTTTATTAGCTAACTTTAGGTGTTAAAATTAATATAACTTTTATAAAATGAATTGATTTAATTGTATATTTTCATCTAAAACATACAATCTACCAATATATATATAACAAGGTCTTAAATTCATTCCTAAACAAATAAGAACCCTTGGATGAACTTCATCCTTGATTAATAACCATTAGATGAAATTTAATTATTTTATCTTTATTAAATGACAATATTAATATTTTTACTTTATATGATTAGACAAAGACCCTTAAACAATAATCCGTATAAATAATTATTAAATAAAAAAAGGTGTACGCCTAAAACTTTCCTTTACAAGATGAAAATAACATAATTATCATCATCAATTTACAAACATTTATAACATAAATATTTCAATGATTATACATATCGATCCATCTATATAGAAACATTAATTGTTTCCAAATCATATACATAAACTCCAAAACTTACATATATATATTTAACTAGTCCTAATACCCGTAAGATTTACGGTAGCTATACATATTGTATCATAAACAAATTCGAATATACCTCATACATATTCGTGAATATGCCTCATAATGTATGAATTTCCTTGTGGTGCATGCGAATTGGAATAGTGAGCCGTGAAAGATGAGACTACTTGGTCCTCTTCTAGCACTACTAAGGTTAGTATTGGTGGACTGATCAGATTCCGTGTATGCTGCAGAGGGATTTGGTTGTGTTTCAGATGTCTCATTGAGCTTTATTTTCATAGTTGGTATGTTTGGCTTGATTATAGAGTGTTAAGATAGAGTATTGTAGTATCTTGGTGTATTACTTAGGGATAGTCAAGTTGTTTGTTATCTGTAAATATTGTTGGTAATTAATACATTTCAACTTTTTTGAAAATATATGTTGTTTGACTATTAATTTATTTTTTTTATATATAAATTTATACAGGAAGGTAATAGTACATATCAGCATCAGGCCTGCTTTTGAATGTTCTCAGATCAATACTCTGTTGGCCCGAGATGTCATTCGTCACCAGTTTGTCGATCAAAACCGGACGTTTATGCTAAGACCAAGGTTCGTGGCCGGTGCACCACCCAACTCCACTTCCTACCTTCTTTCTTGTCCGTGTGGTGTTACTGCAACACAAATAGCAAGTACCCATTTTGACCCACCTCGCCTAATACCCCCCGTTTCCTCGATGCTACAAAGCAATAACATTCCCCCTGTTGGGATGCCACTTTTTTGTTCTATATGCAAGCTGCCTAAGGATGATGTGAGCATAGATGAAAAGGATGAGAAAACTGATGTGGCGGGTCGACCTTCTTTTAGAGTCTTAAACCCGTGTTCTCATATTTTTCATGCTACATGCATCAGCAACTGGTTCCAAAACGAGCGCCTCGATTGTCCTCAATGCCGGTATATAGTGCTTACCAGTGATGATGATTTCAACATGTGGGCCTCGCTTCATAATCAAAGGCTGTAAGTCTCCTACTTCATTCTTTTGTTCATCCATTTTTTGTATTTAATATTTATGTAACCATGGTTACCTTTTAGTTAGCAACCAAAATCAGAATTAAAATCTTTATTTGCTAGTTATGGTGTTTCTTAAGTAACACAGTTGCCACACACCTAATTGTGCATAAAAAAGTTCCAGGTAGTCACTCCTTTCATAGTGTGAAAATTACATGAATATGGTATTAGAAATAGTCCATTTGCTAGATGTCATCAACGGTGTATTGTTATAGATGATAGAGAAGGTGGGATAATGTACACGGGTTGTTTATGGGCAGGAGTTGTAGAGGGACCAGTCTATAAATGTTTAGAACTTGACGATTGGTTTGTTATAAACAGCTAATAAGTTAGTTATAACCTTATTAATCGTGCTTGTTTGAAATTTTGTGTCTCTTATAGTCTTATGTATTTTAAATGAATGCAACAGGCGGGTAGAAGGTGGTGCAGGAACTCGTTTGGAAGTTTGAAGGAGAGAGATCTGTTTAGTGACCTTGCTATTAACTGGTAGATGTGCATATGAATATGATGTAGTAATTTCTTACTTTTGGCATCTCTTGAACTACTTTTCCACACTCCCCTAATTCCACATCTTAGCTATTTAAACGTTTTAAATTTCTTTGAATGTTTATGTGGTTGTACTTTCTTGTGTGATGTTGCTAATGTTTATTTGGTTTCCATGCGAAGATGGTGGTTTAGTTTATTAATTGAGTTGGGTGTGTCAATTGACTACAACTATATATTTGTGTGAAGAACATGAAAGAACTAGTCATATACAAGGACCTTGGTAAAACATGAAGTCTTTTAGGCAAAATATTTTATCTGAGCATTGTAAAACAATGAACTCGATTCATACGAGTACACTCAGTTTATGGTTGTGGACTTGTGGTCACAAGCAGACAAGTCTGTCCAAAAGGAAAAATTGTTGGCAGAATTTGGGGAGAAGAGGGTATGGGTAAATGGGAGTTGAAATCTGCTTTAACTTGTGAAAGTGCTTGATATCTATGAGAGTAGGCTAGCTTGGCTTGAGCCGGTTCATAGCCGGTAGTGACCGGTGAGTTTAGTTTAATTAGTTGATCTCCCTCACTTGAATGATATCTTAAGCCTTCTGGTACCATGAATGATAATGTAAATTACATAAGGTAAAATAGTTGAAATGTTTATATTCTGCCTCTATTTAAGATATTACTAAAGCTTGTGAATTGTGATTGTATGGGGACTTCATAAGTTTTTTTTACGCGGTATCAAGAATTGCTTCAGAGTAATTTTTTATTTTTAGTAATTCCATTTAATTTAATTAACCATGGGGAATATTTATAGTTCATATGACATTTTAGGATATGGATTATGAAAAAAAAAAAAGATACCTTCGTTAAACTAAGTGAGTAATAGAATAAGTTGAACCAAGTGCACAATTATCCATTAAGACGAGATACAAAAATTAAAACATCATTACATATACTCTATATTGCTTTCACCCACTTATATATATCCTCCACTATATATTTTTGAGTCTTATCTCAAAGTGATTTTCCTCATTTAGCACGTTTTATAAACAAGTGACATACACAGTGAGGAATTGATAGTGCAACAGGTAAACTTAAATAATTAAACAATTTAATCATACATAAATAAGTTAATTGTTTTTGCTCCTATCACTGTAGTCACTCTTTAAAAAAAATTAGTTAAACGATTTTAATGATTATTGGACAGTTTTAACATTAAAAATGAAACGTTTCAATGTATTCAAAATCATTTTCACATATATATTAGACAGATCCACTATACAAATAAAGGGGTCACCGGGAACCCAGTTAGCTTAGCCCAGTAGCGTAAAAGAAAAAGTAAAAAGTGTATGCCTTAAGTCCACATTAAATTGTTATTGGCTCTGTCATAACTCAGCAGGTTTATAGAATTTTGCATGTTTGAAAGCTAAATTTTGCTTCCTTTATATAATTTTATTAAGTAATATATAAAATAAAATATCTATGGTTAAATTTGAAAAAAAAAATTTTAAAAGTCAAGTTAGGACATCTTCGTTTGGGTAGAGTAAGAATTATATATGCCTTTTGAAATGATGAAAAACTATATATATAGTTTAGACTTCTTATGTATATAGTAATGTGAATTCGTCACTACGAACGTTTGACTATGCAATGTGAAAGGTACAATCTCGGCTCATTTAGAGTAAAGTCTTATAAATGAAGTCGAGCTCAGATAGTAAGTAATTTAAAAGTTCGAGCCCGACTCGTTTATAAAATAATTATCTAAGTAATTTGGTAAATCCTATTGTTTCTAGACAGATCAATTATGATTATGTATAGAAATTTTTATATTGAATAATAATATAAAATATAAAAATATATAATAATATCCTACTAAATAATTTTTGTTAGATTCTTGTATATGTTTTAAATAAGAATGCTCATGAGGTTATTCAAAATCGCAAGCTTACTCGAGTTTAGTGTTCATGGCATTTTTACATTTATACATAACTGAATAAATTGTTTTGGAAATAACTACTTTTTGTTATGATGACTAATGATTAAGAATATAATTAGAAATTACCAACTTGTTTCTAGAAATGGACACTTAAAATGAGACAAACATAAATAAAAATGTGAATACTTGAAGTTGAACAGAAAAGTAGCTCTTTTCATGATATTTAGGTGTTGTTTCGGTAAATTTTAACCGATTTGGGTAGTGGTGATAAAAAAAAAAAATTGCTTTAATGTTGTTTGTGTTGATTTTTTTCCTTTTTTTTTTGTTTTGTTTTGTTGTGTTTGTGTGTATTTAAATCTAGCCATGCTTTCTAAATTATGTTAGAGCTTCAAAACTATCCCCGAACACTCTTCTAAGTCTTTAGTATAGCATCAGCTAAATGACTAAATCTATTCATTTTTGTGTGGGTGTGGGTGTGGGTGTGTGGGTGTGGGTGTGTATGTGTGTGTGTGTGTGTGGGGGGGGGGGGGGGGGGGGGGGGGCTCAACTCTAGTTCTTCCTTGGTCTCGTCAAGAGCACTTGGGGCGCAATTACCAAGATCTATTTACATCTCAACATACGAGAAATCAATCTAGATTCACTTTTCAGGTGGAACTTCTTTGATCATGACAAAAGTATCCCTTATGTGGGCATTTGGCACTTTGATCAGCTTAATTAGCTTGCGAGAACATCCTCGTGCTCTCTTTCCCATATTGTACAAGTACACTGGTGGACTACATTACATATGACGGGCTAATGGTCCACTAAACTCATGTACAATGTTAGTCATAAAAAAATGTGTGCTATTGGTCACTTTAAATCATGATTTTGTTACTGCACAAGTATCTCTTTGACTCCAACCAAAATTGTCATGTTGTTTATATATGTCTCACGGGTTCCTTGAAGTCAAAGATAATTACGGGTTTAGAAGTTTAGTTTTTTTAACAACAAATCTACTGTTCTACTTCTGAATTACCATTTGTCAGAGATTAAACCTTTTACTTCAAGAAAATAGTCTTTATCAAATGGGCTAGTCATACTTTAATGGTTTAGTAATGCTCAAAATTTGAGTTTATATGAGCCTAATTTTGTAAAAAAAAAGTTAGAGCCCATGTATATTGATGTGGGTGGTCACTCACTTGGCCCAATTCCATACCCAAGTTCTCTCTTCAATGAAATTTTTTTTCTATCAATTAAGTTATAGTTAGTTTCTGAATTGGAGTAACTAGTTAAAATTGTAAATTTCGATAGTTTCATTTTCTTTTTACAATTGTACCTTGTACCTCTTAATATTTGCACTCTATTGATTTTGAATGCTTTGTAGGGGGTATCGGATGCAGGTTTGTAATTTCACATCAATTTTGATTTTTGACCTTGTTTTAGGAACTTCTGTGATTGACCACTTCTTAAGATAACTATTGTTGATAGCCCTGTGAATGATACTCATATATAAATCTGTCAGCAGAACACCCTCATCGGTAACTCTATTCTTGGTTGGTTGGCCATAAAGGTAAAAGAATAAATATTAAACAAAGTGAAACCAATCAACTTGAGCCAACTTTGGTCACTTCATCCACTGAAAGTCGGTACACGTTTACACACAATTATATCTATTATTTTTTTCTTTTTAAATTAAAAATTGATTATTATATAATTGAAGTTGTTTCAAAAATATGCGTAATTTATAAATATTTAATAAAGATATAAAATACATATTTATTTTATATAATATATCATTATCTTTTAAAGTATGTAATATGTACATTACATTTTATTTATTTACTTCAATGATGCCGATAAAATTTTAGTAGATTTAGTCTAAAATACATAATTTTTAGATATATTTTAAATAATTTTAATTTTAAAAAGTTATATTAAAATAATAGTTTGGTTGAGTTGTTAATGAGAATGTAAGAGTATGGATTTGGTTGGGTAGGTTGAGTAAGAAAGAGAAATTAGTATTATAATGAATAGTTTAGTTGGGTCAGATTAGATTGTAAATGGAGATGATCTTAAGTCTTAGCTCATGTAGTTAGTATAATATGTAAGGATAAGTGCGCCGGAATGCAGTTAACTAATTTCAAAAAGTTATTATGTGCACGAACTTTAGGTCAGCTTTATTGTATTCTTGAAATTACGTTTATTGTAAACATAAAACTGGATTGTGGATATTTGTAACCGGTTACTTCACATAATACTAATTTTTTTTATCTTTTTAATTATTCTTTCTTTCTTACCTTCCCTACTTTTCTTTCTTGCCCTTTTTTTTTCCCAATCAATAAATCCAACCACCATCATTATCATTTTTTCTTTAATCATCACATCCGGAAATGAATAATGTAAAAAAACGAAATCAATAAAATTGATGTACATTAGCGGAAATCAATAAACTATGAGATTTACGCAAAAGGGGCAAATGGATATTTGAAATTACATTTGGGGTTTCTTTTTTCACCACAAAAACATACTCATTTTGTTGTTGTACAAAAGAATCTCCGGCGCCGGTGACCGAGTTTTCATGTGATTTGAAATGGGTATTTGAAAGTACATATGGGTTTTGTTCTTCTTCTTCTTCAAGTGAGTACATCAAGTTTGACAAAGATGATGATATACAAAAACCAAGTTTCTTGAATCTCCAGCAACATTTTCCGATATGGTTATGGAGAAGATAGAAGCACCGTTGAAAGAAATTAAAAGAATCAAAAGAAAACATATAACAGCAAAGAAGGATCTTTTCTTATTTTCCATTGATTTATTAACAAAACGTAAAAACTTTTGTGTGATTCATGGTTTTGTGTTTGATTTGTTGTTGAGAAGGTGGGTAGTAGGATGTGTGCAAATCCGGCGCCACTACACTGCATCACAAGCGCCATCGTCGACCACACCACCGATGCCATTCGTTGATCGATCTACAGCAGATTTAAGCAATCATCTTGGACGGATTATGTTTGTCGTGGTGCAATCGGTGTTGTTATGGCGGCTGCGGACGTGACGAAGATGACGGAGATAGCAGGTGCGTATGTGTGTGCATCTTGATTGTGGTGGTGCAATTAGCAGTCATCATCATGATCTCTCTGTAAATTTATATTTATCTTTGTTTTATTATATATATATATATATATATAATTTGAGAAGTCCAAAAAAGGACCATTGATTTTCGTAAGTTACACACCACCATCATGATCTACTACGATATACAAGACTTTCTCATAAAAACACTAAGACTTTCCAGCGACGGGCCCACAGAAAAATCATGTGTAATGTAACTTAACTTACACATGATTTTCTGGTGGGCCTGTCGCCGGAAAGTCATAGTGTTTTTACAAAAAAGTCTTGTATATCGTAGTAGATGATGATGATGTACAAAAATCAATGGTCCTAGTTGGTCCTAAAATAAGAGGTGGTCTCAAAATATCTCACCCCTATATATATATGTTTATGTTTATAAGTTTTTTAATTAATAGAAAATAAAAGATGACCTGCTACCCTTTTAGCAAGTCACGTTTGAATACTTTAGAACTTTTGATCAAGTTTTTAACTATTAAGACTATTAAATAAAAAAGAAACAAGGCCTTACTCACTAACCGTCCCTCTTCTCCCCCCCTTCCACATCCCACCGCAAAAATTAACGCCGACCATAATAAAATTACTTTTACGTTAATATCCACACCGTCATTGCCATCATCACTGCCGCTACATTGCTCAAGCACCAATCTCTATATATATTATATAGTAAAAATTATTTCAGGAAAATAAAATTTACCCTATATATATATATATATCATATATATTCGTTATATTATACGAGGGAAAGTGTCAGCGTATTGCGGCAGTGAGATGGTAGGGATGCTAGGTCATAAGAGGTGATATGTCATAGCCAAATGCTTTATCCTTACGGGCTCTGCCCTCGCATTTAAAAATTTCGTCGAAAGTATATCGAATGACATCTCTAATGAAAGAACATGAAATTTTAAGAACACCCATACAACTTTTATAATTTATCAATACACTATTTTTAGATAAAAGATTTTGAATGAATTAGATGAATAAAATGATTTATGGAAGAGAGAAAAAAATGAATGGTTTAGATTTGAGAAGAGAGAAAAAAATGAATGGTTGAGATTTAAGAGCATTACAGGTATATTAGCTAAGAGTATTTAAATTAGTAAATAAAGGAAATGGGTATTTTAGGTACTTCAAATCATGAATTGAGATTTTCAGAAAAGGCAAAATACTTTATATAGATATAGATAGATAGATAGATAGATATAGAAGTATAGATAGATATAGATATAGATTATATCTTGTTTAGAAAATGAAATGTACCTGAGTTTAGGTTACCAATGTGAATAAGTCTAGAATTAAAAGGGGTTACATTGTCAAGGTAAGTAACGTAAGCAACTGGTAGGTGTAAAGTGAAAAAAAAACCCCTAATTTATCAAATTTGGGGTTTTTCTTATTTTCTTGTATCTGCCTATCTGGGGGGTAGAAATTGAGAACAACTTTCACTTGAAACTGACATGGCTGCCCTTGATATATCGGGAGATGGCCGTCTGAGATGCCACATTTGCTCCAGAATTTCGCCTTCTTTTTTCCCCAACTGCCCCCAATGTGGTTCTGATACATTTGTTGCCCTGCAAGTAGAATCTCATCCACGTTTGACTCAAGATTTCTTCCAAAATCACCTTGAATCACAACCCATTTCTGTTCAAAAGCTGATTTATGAAAAAAGAGCAAAAGAGCTCATCAACTCCTTTCAACGGAAAGGATTTTTACTTCAAACGGAGAGGTATATATATGTATGTTGTTGGATTTGATTTATAAATACTGTTGTTTTGTTCGTTTTGATTATTTAGTTGATTATATATATATATGTGTGTGTGTGTGTGTGTGTATGTGTGTGTGTGTGTTGTTTGATTGGATTTTACTAGTATTATTTGATTTAATCATCACGAGCATAGTGCCCGCACGTTGCAGCGGCTAGAAAGTGATGACAATATAAAAGGGAGGCGGTGGTGGAGAGCGAGGTAGGCGGTGGAGAAGGAGAGCAACGGCGGAAGAGGGTGATAGAAAGTCGATGAGAGTGTGTAATAATTAGAGAAAATGGGGAAAAGGAGGGTATATAAGGGTATTATGTTTAAGTAGGGGTATTTTGGGAAGAAAAAAAAATGCTGAATTTAAGAAATTCAATACTCTTTATAAGGGAGTATAGATATAAATGGAATAAAGTGTTAAAAAATAAATGGAATGAAGTGTTGTTAGTAAGGCAATTTTGGAAGATTCTAGAATGTAAGGATTATTTATGGGCCAGATGGGCTTAACATTGTCAAATTAAAAAAAAAAAGGAGTATTTGGGATATTAGTGTCGATAATTCTGACAGTTGGGGATGGAAAACAATGCTGGGAATTAGGGATTTGATTAAACATCATCTTGATGTATTACTTTGGGATAGTCAAGTTGTTTTGTTATCTGTAAATATTCTTGGTAATTAATACATTTCACCTTTTGAGAAAATATATGTTGCTTGATTATTAATATGTTTTTTTTTATATAAATTTATACAGGACGATAATAGTACATATCAGCATCAGGCCTGATTTCGAATGTTCTCAGATCAATACTCTGTTTGCCCAAGATGCCATTCGTGACCGGTTTGTCGATCAAAATCGGACGTTTATGCTAAGGCCAAGGTTCGTGGGCGGTGCACCACCAAACTCCACTGCCTACCTTCTCTCTTGTCCGCGTGGTGTTACTGCAACACAAATAGCAAGTACCCGTTTTGACTCACCTCGCCTAATACCCCCCCATTTCCTCGATGCTACAAATCCATAACATTCCCCTTGTTGGCATGCCTCTTTTTTGTTCTATTTGCAAGCTGCCTAAAGATGATGTGAGCAGAGATGAAATGGATGAGGAAACTGATGTGGCGGGTCGACATTCTTTTAGAGTCTTAAACCCGTGTTCTCATATTTTTCACGCAAAATGCATCAGCAACTGGTTTCAAAGTGAGCGCCTCGATTGTCCTCAATGCCGGTATATTGTGCTTACCAGTGATGATGATTTCAATTTGTGGGCCTCGCTTCATAATGATAGGCTGTAAGTCTCCTACTTTATTCATTTGTTCATCCTTTTTTTTTGTATTTAGTATTGAATCTGTTGATTAAACTTAATTGTCAAAAGTTTGAATTGTGGCTGTTTTTATGTATTCGATTATTTATAAATAGGTTATAAATAAAAATCAGATGAGTTTTAGTTTGATACAGACCTTGTGTGTCACACAGATTGAAATTATTTATAAATAGTTATGACCATGATGTCTTTAGAGTTTACTACATGTATTCCTATCGTTAAGGAACTAAAAAAACCTCATAAGGGGGGTGGGAGTGGTTTCCCCAACCCCAAAATTCCCCAAATTTCCATATCACCATCTTCCAATAAAAACCCTCCACCTCAAACTTCCCCAATTCACCCCAAATCACCCCAAAACTATGGCGCCACTCACCCCAACCCCAATTTCCAAATCATCATTTTTATTTCCATTTATTTTTACTCTATAAATTTAAAACATAAAAAAACATTCATTAATAATTAAAAACGCTATAATAATACTAGAAAAAAAAAACGAAACTAAAAACAAGTCCAACAGTTATTCGAATGAAAACATTACACGAACGAAACTATAAAAAGGGCATTGCCATCCATTTCTTGCGGCAATTTTTTTTTGTTTTCTTTGGATCCATTAGTAATGGGTGTTTATTTTTTATAAAGAAGAAGTGTTTTTTTTTTATAAAAGTGGAGGTTTTTGGATTTGAAGTTTGTGTTGTGTAATGTTGTTTAAAAATGGTGTTGGATATATATAGTGAAAAGAAAGATGGGTGAGATTTAAAAAAAAAAAAAAAAATGGCAGTTGCTGGTTGGTTGTTTCAGATCAAGCGGGCCCCCCATGCAATTCTCTCTCTTCGGTGTTAGAACCCCAAAACCGGAACAATTTTCCCCACCCCGACCCACCGGCGGTGGTGTTCCCACTCGGGGCCGGGGTTCACCGCGCCTCACCCCACATCCACTCCCACCCCCCTAAATTGATTCAACTAAGAGAAGATAAGGCTATAAAAAAAGCAAACGTGACAAGAATCAAAGTTGTTACCAAGTGACGTTTAGAACTTGACAATTGGTTTGTTATAAACAGTTAGTAAGTTAGTTTTAGCTATATTAATCGTGTTGGTTTGAAATTAATGTCTCTATATAGTCTTATGTATTTTAAAGGAATGCAACAGGGCGGTAGAAGGTGGTGCAGGAACTCATTTGGAAGTTTGAAGGAGAGAGATCTGTTTAGTGACCTTACTATTAACTGGTAGATGTGCATATGAATATGATGTAGTAATTTCTTACTAATTTGGCATCTCCTGAACTACTTTTCCACACTCCCTTAATTCCACATCTGAGCTAATTAAACGTTTTAAATTTTTTTAAATGTTTATGTGGTTATACTTTCTTGTGTGATGCTGCTAATGTTTATTTGGTTTCTATGCAAAAAATAGTGGTTTAGTTTATTAATTGAGTTGGGTGTGTCAACTGAGCAAAACTATACATTCATGTGAAAAACATTAAAGAATCAATCATATACAAGGACCTTGGTAAAATATGAAGTCTGTTAGGCAAAAGAGTACTGGGCATTGTAAAATAATGAACTCGCTTGATACGAGTAAACTCAATTCGTCGTTGTGGACCTGTAGTCACGAGCAGACAAGTCTATGTCCAAAAGAAAAATTGGTTGGCAGAATCTGTAAATTAAACCTTTTATAGCGTAACCTGTGGATTTGGGGAGAACAGGATATGGGTAAATGGGAATTGAAATCTACTTAACTTGTGAAAGTGTTTGATATCTATGAGAAAGGCTAGCTTGGCTTGAGCTGGTTCGTAGCCAGTGGTGGGTTTACTTTAATTAACTGATCTCTCTCACTTGCCTGATACTCACTTTTTGATGGAAAAAACTAACCGCAGCGAGCTGTTTATGTCTAGGAATAATGCGGGTCGTTGGTGAGGAAGTCTTAAGCCTTCTGGTACCATTAATGATAATGTAAATTACATACGGTACTATAGTTGAAATGTTTAGATTCTGCCTCTGTTTAAGATATTATTGAAGCTTGTGAATTGTGATTGTATGCAACCAGAATTTGCTTCAGAGTAATTTTCTATCATTTTTTTTTTTTTTAACCTTGGAGAATATTTATAGTTCATATGACATTTTAGGATATATGGATTAAAGAAAAAGAGATACCTTCGTTAGAATAACTGAGCAATTAATAGAATATAAGTTGAACCAAGTGTAAGATTATCCATTGAGCCGAGATATAAAACATCATTACATTCACTCTATATTACTTTCACCATCTTATATATATATATATATCCTCGACTATATATTATTGAGTTTTATCTTAGTGGTATTCCTCATTTAACATATTTTATAAACAAGTACCACACAGTGAGGAATTGATAGGCAATAGGTAAACATAAATTATTAAACAATTTAATCATGAATAAATAAGTCAATTGTTTTTGCTCTTATCACTTTAGTCACTCTTTAAACAAGTTTATTTAAGCAATTTAATGATTATTGGACAGTTTTAACACCAAGAATAAAAAGAATACATATTCTTTTTGTGACTCATTTAAAATCATTTTCACATACACAGATCCATTATACAAATAAGGTAATAGACAGATCATTTATACATATAAGGTGGTCACCAGGACCCCGTGAACATAGCCCAGTAGCAAAAAAAAAAAAGGGTAAAATGTATATACCTTAAGTCCAGATTAAATTTGTTATCTGGCTCTCTCATAAGTCATAACTCGGAAAGTTCACAGAATTTTGCCCAAATGTTTGAAAGCTAAATTGTGTCCCTTTCGTCTCAATTTAAATTTCTTATTTCGATATCTTAGATCATTTGTTTTATTTTTGACCGTAAATATATTTGTAAATATTTACTCAGGAAAAACTTTAAAAGTCAAACTATAAAATTCAAAAGTTTGGATAGAGGAAGTATTATATATGCCTTTTGAAATGATGAAAACTATGAAGTTTAGACTTGCTACATGTATAGTAATGTGAATTTTGTCACTACGAACGTTTGACTATGTAATGTGAAGGGTACAATCTCGGCTCCTTTCGAGTAAAGTCTTATTGAGCTTGGCTCGCAAGTAATTTTTAAAAGTCGAGCCCGACTCGTTATAAAATAACTATAGTTAATTTGGTAAATCTTATTGTTTCTAGACAAATCAAGTTATAATTATCTACAGAAATCTTTATATTCAATAATATTAAAATATAAAAATATATAATAATATCCTACTAAATTTTTTTGTAAGATTTTTGTATATGTTAAATGTTATAACTAAGATGCTCATCAGCTTATTTAGAATCCCAAGCTTACTCGAGTTTAGTGTTCATGACATTTTTACATTTACACATAACTGAATAAATTGTTTTGACAATAACAACTTTTTGTTATGCATGTCTAAAAATTAAGGATATAATTAGAAAATACCAACTAGTTGCTAGAAATGGACACTTAAAATGAGAGAAACAATATAAATGTTAACACTTAGAAATTGAACGGAAGACATCAACCGGTGATTCTTTTCACCCTGTTCAATCAGTTAATTAGTAAGTTCCGTCGCTCCTCTTCTTCGACCGCGAGCGATTTGGGTAGCGTGGTGATAAACAAATTAAATGGCTTTAATGTTGTTTGTGTTATTTTTGAGTGTATTTTTTTTTTTTGTGCGGCAGTACATACTGTTTAGGCTTAGGTTGTTGTACCCTGGGAAGCTAATGGGTTCACTTGGGTGGTCCGAAATCAGTTTTAAAGGACCTTGGTTTAACCATATCCTCAGCCAGAGTGCCCTTTTTCTTGTTGAACATTTCTGTTAATGTAAATAATTTCTTGTAATCTGTATTTTTTTTATTGTAATTCGAATTATTATATCAATTAAATTTTATTTTGTGAATGGTGTTCCTACAGTAATTTAAATCTAGCCATGCTCTCTAAATTATGTTAGAGCTTCAAAACTATCCCCGGACACTCTTTAGTATAGCATCATAACTGAATCTATTCATTTTAGGGGCCTTCAACCGTACTCCTACCTAGGTCTCAGCAAGAGCACGAGGGGCCCAATTACCAAGATCCATTTACATACCTCAACATACGAGAAATCAATTGGTGATGGCAAAACTATCCTTTATTTGGCACTTTGATCAGCGCTTAGCTTGCGAGAACATCCTCGTGCTCTTTTTCCCATATATACGAGTATACTGGTGGAACTACATTACATATACCGGGCTAATGATCCACTAAATCCATGTACAATGTTTGTCATAAAAAAATATTTGCTACTAGTCACTTTAAATACCAATTCCGTCACTCTACGAGTATTGTTGGAAGTGTTAATTGTCTAAGTCTTGTTTGGAAATTAAGTCGGTTATAGTTGGCGTTAGTCGCCGCTTATTAGTTCCAAAAGTTATGTCCGTTAAGTTAGAAAGTTGTGTATATTATTGATAGAAAAGATGCGTCTATAAGAAAAGATTACAATGGTTCAGGTGCTAACGAACCAACACATCTCTTCATTTATACCATTTCATTGTGTATGAATATGTGGGTCATTTGTATAGGCTAGTTTGACTACTGTTTGAGTATGATAAAATATGTGTATGGCAAGATGAAAGTATGCACAACAATTCAGAAGTAGTTTATATATATAACTAGTATTTGAACCCGCACTTTGCCGCGGGTGTTAACATATTAGCAAATAACAAACCGTAAAACAAGAACATATAAAAATATCAAAGTGATAACATCAATCGGTAATACAATTTATATGATAACTAGTTATAGTTATTAATTTATATGTAATGATAATAGTTATAAAGATCTAAATATAACTTAGTTAATGTACTCAAAGTGTATGTTCGGTTGTTGTTGTATATACTACTAAGTATATTATATAAGTTCCATATAATTAAGGGAAAATGATTTATAATGTTAACATCATCTTTGTTGGATGATGTTGCTCTCACAAACTCACTTAAATCATTTTCTACACATGTCAAAAAGCCCCTCATGATTTTAATGGTTTGTGAGAGCAACATCATCCAACCAAAATAATGTAAACATCATCCAAGTATAAAAGTTTTTGATGTTGGGTTGGTAAGTAGCCCAAAATTAAAATGATAAGTTTTATAGTTACACTTTCTGGCCCATTCAACAATTAGGAGCCCAAGGCTTGATAGCCCATTAAACTCACAAAAATATTTGCCCTGTCTCCTTAATATTTCCTTTGAATTTGTATTGTATTAAAAATAAGTTTGGAAACCCAGTGCGGTTTATATAAACCGTGTGCTACCTGTATGGTTGTCTCTCACTCTCTCTACTTTTATGTCTTTATCAAATGCAAAGGTTAACACGTACTCTGCTTATTACCACATGTCAGGGATTAAATCTTCAATTCTAGAGGCATGAATCTTTATCAAATGGGCTAACTATACATCGACTTTAATGGTTTAGTAATATATGCTCAAAATTTGGGTTTATATGAGCCTAATCTTGGCCCATTTCCAGACCCAAATTCTCCCTCTAATGAAATTTTTTCTATCGACTTATACTGTAATTATTTTTTAGAATAGAAGAGTTGTAAATTTCTTAGTTTCATTTTCTTTTTACAATTGTACCTTTTAACTTTTAATGTTTGCACTATTTTGATTTTGAGTGCTTTGTAGGGTGGTGTCGGATGCAGGTTTGTAATTTCGCATCAATTTTGACGTTGTTTTGGGAATTTTGTGATTGCCTACTTCTTAAGATAACTATTTCAGTACATTGGATAGCCCTGTGAATGATATTATGAATTTGTCACCATCCTTGATTCTTAGCTCATGTAGCTAATAATATGTATATATGATGTAGTAATATTGAATTTGTCACCATACTTAATAATTTAAGTTTCATGCCAGAACACTTTATAAATATGTATATGATATTTGTATAGATTTATCAATTCTCTGAATAACAAAAAATTCCCACTAATATCATACGTATTTGAACATAATGTTCAATACCATCATTTATTTTTCAACACCATAAGTTAAAAAAAAAAAAGAAAAAAAAATAGTCACGTTTGTGTGACCATCATGAGCCAACTTTGGGATAAGGAAAGATGCCAAAGGTTTTTGGAAACGAATATACATAAACTTTACTAGCTAAACTTCACCAAAACAAACTACATATGAAGAATTTCTATTTCTTAAATGGAAAATATAAAAATTGAGGTCAAATCCAAACAATTTTGCGCATTAACGTCTGGGTTTAAAGGCCATCGACAATTAGCTAGTCGAACACGACCCCATTATGCAAGCAACTTTGAAAGAATAAAAGGAGCTATATTAGGGAGAGTTCACACATTTCGAAGTGTATGATCGAGCTATATCCAGCCGCGGGTTGAAGACTTTGAGGGAAAGAAGTGACCGTTGAACGGTCAGAAAAAAGGGGGCCTATGGTTTTGAATGCAACAGTTATAAAAAGAAAAACTTTTTCTTATTTAAACTCATTTATCTTCGTACAATCAACCACAAACAACTAAATATACATTTTACACACACTTTTTATACAAAACTTTCATCCCAAACATCTCAATTTTATCACAAAATGGATTCATCTTCTGAATCGTCTTCGTATTGTGTTCCCCCTTCTCTTTCCGACTCATCAAACGGGAGCACTTTTCAGTTTTTCCTAACGGTTTTAGACGCGTACGAAGACACCGGAAGCTCTAACAACACCCGTAGGTACATCGACCGAGATCGGGCAGACGCGCACGATAGGCTAATGCGCGACTACTTTGTTGAAGACTCCATTCGACGAGCCATTTTTCCGTCATCGTTTTCGCATGAGCAAAATGTTGTTTTTAAAGATTGTTAATATTGAAGCTAGGTTCGAGTACTTTCAAACACGATATGATGCTCGGGGAAAAAGAAGCTTCACAGCTCTACAAAAATGCACATCGGCAATCAAACAATTGTCCACGGGTGACCCTCCAGTCGCGTATGATGAGAATTTATACATTGCGGAAAGAACATCACGTGAGAGCCTCGAGTATTTTTGTGATGCGGTCATTGATTTATACAAACTGGAGTTTTTACGTAAGCCGACATCTCACGATGTTGCTTTCATCACACAAGCGCATGAAGAAGGACACCACATTCCAGGAATGCTTGGTACTCTTGATTGTACACACATCAAATGGTCTAAGTGTCCTAAATACTTAAGAGGGCAATACACGAGGAGTGATCATAAGATGCCAACTATTATGATTGAGTGTGTTGCTTCTTACGACTTGTGGATTTGGCATTCGTTTTTTGGTCCTGCTGGATCAAACAACGATGTCAAAGTTTTGAATCAGTCGCCATTGTTTAATTCCTATCGTAATGGATCTGCACCAGACAGTTCATTTAGCGTAAATGGACGAAATTACAAGCATGGATATTACCTTATCGATGAAATATATCCTAGGTGGTCTACGTTTGTTAAGTCATATCCCCATCCAGTCGAAGAGGATGAAAAGAAGTTCAAAAGACTCCAAGAGGCGGCAAGAAAGGATGTTGACCGGGTTTTCGTGTTCTCAAAGGGAAATGGAAGATTTTGGAGCGTCCCCTCCGGTTCACGACAAAGGTAAAGATTGGGAACATCGTTGCCACATGTAGTATATTGCACAACATGATAATAAAAGATGACGGGAGGGCAATATCACCTGTTCGTATTATGGATCCACCTGCCCCTATTGTTTATGACCGGAATGTGCTGAGGGAGTTACATGACGAAGAAGTCCATCATCGCCTCTGGTATGATCTGCAGCGCACGTATCGGGTTTGGACTTAGCATACCTTGACAACCCAAATGGGCAGCCACCACCGATCGAGGCATTGATTTAGGTATCTTCATTTTACAAAATTATCGTGTATTTAGTTTTTTTAAATTATGTTTATCTAGTTTTGAATTATGTTTATGGTTATGTAATGTTTAGTTTATTTTAACAAAATGTTTTAAATTTTTAGTATAAAGGTACGAGTACATTAAATGGAAAAGAAAATAAAATTTGTTTTGGAAGGGTTGATAAAGTGATGAATGCCTAAGAAATAAGTTTGGAAGGTTGGTTGGGGGTTGAAAAGGTAAAATTAGTTGAAGAGATGTGATTGGTGGGACTTGGGAGAGTTGTGAAAAATCACTACATGACTCCTCTCACCCTAACAAAATTCATACTGAAAATGCTAACAAGATTTTTCTTGAGATAGGCAAAAAAAAATATAATTATTATTATTTATTATAAATAGTAATGAACTATATTAGTGTGTTTTAGAATATATAAATAAGGGGTCAAACTAAAAGTTGATGGTGGTGGTGAAAAAGTGACAATGACATGACAATGTTTAATAAGCGATGGGTTGAACGGTCATGCATTTACTTAGGGTATCCACTACGCCTCTGTTATAGACTCGAGCCTCACTCGTCCATCCTTCATGAACGTGTCAACAGTGTCAAGTGTGACTCATTTCTCACTCATTTTTAGGTGATTCGTTTTTGCAAAGACTTGTTGAATAATTGTGGTTATGTGAGATGTTTCACTGATTAGTGGTATAAAATTTGGGTCTTAAACTAGTCATAACAATTAGCTGTTTAAGGGATTGGTCTTTGGTAAGTGATTTGCTGATGTGGCGTTAATTGTTGAGTCTTTGCGTTGAGGCATCAAGTGAAATTACCTATTACTCTATGTCTACGTGGCCCAATATAATTTCAAGGGTCATCCATTAATTATCGTTATTTGGTCATTCAATCCTTATATAAACCAACCCACCATCCATTATTCCTTTGTTATTTCCAACTTACTTACCACATATCACCATCACATTCATAGAAAATCAAGTCATCACATTCATAGAAAATCAAGTCCCAAAAACATTGGAAGAATAATAAGAACCATAAGATAAATATATATGGAGGTAACAAGATCAAGATTTAAAAGTGTTTGTGTTTTTTGTGGTAGTAGTGCTGGCAAAAGAGACTGTTATAAAGATGCTGCTCTTGCTTTAGGCCAAGAATTGGTATGTATTTATGTGTGTACAAATATGTGTATCTATCAATCTATGTATGTATATATTGATATATTATGGTTTTATTCTTGAAGGTCAAAAAGAAACTGGATCTTGTTTATGGTGGAGGGAGTGTGGGGTTAATGGGATTGGTTGCACAAGAGGTTCATAAAGGTGGTGGCCATGTTTTAGGGTAATACTACATGTTTATATCTATATTTATTTTTTTATATATATATTAATAGGATTTTAATACCGACAATCGTTCGTTAATATCATTTAATGCATGTAGTAAGATATTAGTAACAACATCTGTCATATGTCGCTAAAACTTTTTTCTTCTTTTTCGAAATTAACTTTTTTCTATTTTCCTTCTTAGGATTATTCCCAAGACTCTAATGTGCAAAGAGGTATGTATATAAATACATCAAAAGTTATTTGTGTAAAAAGTGCTATAGTTTTAATATTTTGTAACAACTTTTATATAATATAATTTACAGATAACAGGTGAAACAATAGGAGAACTAAAAGCAGTGTCTAATATGCATCAGAGGAAAGCTGAGATGGCTCGTCATTCTGATTGCTTCATTGCATTACCAGGTCCTAATTCTAGTTTAATCAAGTTAGAATAAATAAAATACTATGTTAGCTATTATTAAACTTAGCTATTTTTTATTAGAGTTGAATAGATATTTTTGGAATAAAAATGAACCTGGTCCACAAACACTGTTTTTTGATTCTTTACGTTTTATTAGAAAAAAAAGTTAAGTATTACCTAGATAATGTTAAAGATTATAACATATCATACACATTTTTCAGTTTTTTTTTTTAAATTAGTTAAAGTATGTTTTTAGTTTGTTGATAGAAGAGAATTTATTTATATATTTTAATCAGAAATAATAAACTTATCACATCTTTTGATTAGTATATATAATATAAGATCGACACAACAGTTTTATACTGTGCAAAGTCAAATATTGATGTATACATGTATAATTCTATCAAATATGTGACAACGATATTAGTACTTTTAACTACTACGATATTAGTACTTTTAACTGTGGAAAAAAGCTAGATTTATTGAAAAATGTGTAAAAAAGGTAATTATCAGTTACACTACTCTTTTACACAAAAGCAAAACTGTGTAAAAAGGCATGTTTTAACTGTGTAAAAAACCATGTTTTGTAGTAGTGTTTTATTTATGTATATATGTATATTTTTTAATAGCTTGTAAGTGTCACACTTGAGAGAACAAAACCAGTTTCTCTTCTTAGTTTATCTAAAAATATGATATAATAATGTTGATATATTTAAAAGTATGTCACAATCAAAGAGTCTTAACTTTAAGAATAATTATGATTAATCTAAGTTGTTATTCCATTTCTGGGAAATAAATATATGTAGGTGGATATGGAACATTGGAGGAATTATTAGAGGTCATAACATGGGCCCAGCTTGGAATTCATGACAAGCCAGTAAGTAACCAAACAACCCCTCAACTTCCTATGTTTTTCCAAATCTAGAAACAAATTAAATTATTCCTTTTGGTCGTGCGGTCCAGATAAAATAATAATGCATAGTGTTGAAAAATTGGTCAATGGTTAGGTGGGCTTGTTGAATGTGGATGGTTACTACAACTCGCTGCTTACCTTCATTGACAAGGCAGTGGATGATGGGTTCATTATGCCAGCTCAGCGTCACATTATCGTTTCTGCACCAAACGCAAAAGATCTTGTACAAAAACTCGAGGTATACTTAATATTGTCTCAAACGGTAACTTCAATTAGTTAATATATCTAATTTTCTTTTTATTTAAAGGCGCGGATGGAATATTACAACAGATGGTCTAGACTTTGTAATCTTAACCGAGTTCAACGCTATAAAGCTCCATCAGCCAATACCTAATAGGAGGAAAACCTCCTAATAGTTCGTCTAAATGCCCGACAGCATATATATTAAAGGAAAATCTTGCTTAGTTATAATTATCTATAAAGTTTCATTATAGGTAGATATATCAGGGTATATTTATATCATGATTTAGTTAACATCATTTATAATAGCTTGTTTAAATTTAAATTACTCAATAAATTAAATAAAGAATGGGTAATGTTGAAAAAGGCCTAAACTACATTCATAATCTCAAAATGGAACTTAATAAAGTCGCTAAAGCCCAAATTACTAGATAAAAGCTTGACTTTCTAAAGCACATATATATGTGAATTAGTATTTTACACGTAGTATATATGCACAAAAGGCTAATGCGATTGTAAAAATTGTGATGTGTAGGATTACGTACCGATGCATGATGGAGTGGTAGCAAAGGCAAGATGGGAGGCTGAACAAGTGGAGCTAAATGCATCTTTGCACTCTGAGTTAGCCAGATGATGAAAATGACTAATTTGGACAGTTTTAGTTATCTCCAATTAATACTTTTTCTTTGTATCATATTGTACGCGCTTTCTTAATATATAAGGGTGTTCTAGGAAGAGTGTAATTGTAAATAGAGTGTTTCCTAGAATTCCTAATTGTAATTATATATGGGTCGTTACTTGTTAGTTGTTATGTGAAGTGTAGCTAGCTAGGTTTATTGATCGATAAATTAAATGATGATATTAGTTTATTTTGTTATGTACTCTGTTCGTTCCATTTTGATTGTATATATTGTCAACATTTTGTTTGTTAATTATAAGATTTTGCCTATATATATTTATCAAAATACGTTCATTTTTCTTCCATATATCAATAATTATTATTATACGTTTCTTTTAGTTTCCATCGTTACTACTTTTCACATTAAGTTTGATTTACATAAGAGGATAAATTTGACATTGGTTTATAGTTATTGCTTACAAATATCTTAAAATGTCACTTACTTTTCATTCTTTTTTTTTTTCTTTTTCCTTTTTATTTAAAAATAAAAAATAAAAAAACAAAATAGGACAAATGGAGTGATTCGATATCAAATAAAACAAAATTGTTTTTAGAAGTATTTTTGCTATATGGCATGCCAACATTTTTTAAAGCTATTTTCTAGAAGTATATAATGTCTGTTATAAACTAAAGAAAGATAACAATGAAGAAAACAAAATAGGAAGAATAGAGAAGTTGATTTCCATTGATCCCTTATTCAACATGCATTAGCCACTATATATAATCTTCATAACATTAATACACTTAATACATACATAAATAAATACAATAAGAAAGGTTATGAGTTATGGAATGTGGATAGCCATAATAAAGAATTCATAACAATGTCATTATATTTTATCTTTTCTTTCAAAACTATTTTTATATTAGTCCCTATGTCATCTCCTTTTTTTCATATTACTTTTTTAACCTTAAATTTTTTAATTAATATGAAAAATGATCGACCGTATCCTAACTCTTTATTTTTAATTCCATATATATACCATTGATTTTATGGTAGTTAAAATCGGTTTTATCTAATAATGTTCATCTTTATAAGTATGTTGTTATCTCCATATAAAATTATAATGTATCGATAATAAATTACATACATATTTCTATATTTTTTTTGGTTTAAAACATTTAATCAAACGGTCCAAATTAAACCAGACTTGATTAGCTAGCGGAAAACAAAAGCAAATTCATCAATTGATGTTTCCATTAGTACGTAGTACTTAACTTTCTCAATTACTAGTAGTTATGGGGAAACTTTAAAATAATAAAGAAAGAAAAAAAAAAAGAAAACTTCTGTTAGGTCATCCTCATTTACAACCCGACCTGTTAACACTATTCATTAAAAAACTAGTTTCTCTCTTACATCCACCCAATCTAACTAAAACCAATTCTTACACTCCCATTCACAATCCTAACAAAACTATTTTTTTTAAGAAATAATAATGTTTTTAATTAATATTTCTTTTATTTAAATCTATTTTAAGATATTATAAATAATGTTAATGAGTCTGACCCATTAATAATGTTTATGATTTTGAAAAGAACCACTTGTTTTCAAGCTTCACTTTCCATATTTATAGGGTGTATTAATAAAGAGTTTTTTTGAGAATTTGAATGATTTTTCAAAGTTAAAAGTATTAGAATTAGAGAAAGAATATTATTATGAAAATGTATGATTTTATTGTAGTCTATAAAAGTGGATAATGAGAATATATATACTTTGGATTTTTTTTTTCAATTTTTTTTTTATGTAATTTAGATTTAATTTAATTTTACAACAATTATATAATAAACTACAAAAATATGAAAAAAAAACGTAACGTTACCACTTATAATTCGATAAAACGAATTTTAGAACAATTATATAATAAACTAATAAAAAAATAAGCAACAATCATTCATTTTGGTGACAGTTGATACCTTCACGAGCAAGCTATTTTTCAACTTCAAGTTTTCTAACGAAGTTTTTCCCAGTTGTTAGAGCACCCCTTATGTGCTAGTATTGAGGGCGTATTCAACGTTGAATACGGTACACACCATTGGGTGTGTACCATATAGGTCGTGTATTGGGCTCCGTATTGGAGCATTCGTGGTGGTGAATACTGATGATTTTGTTGATTTGTTTTTTTTTTCCTTTGTTAACGGCTAGTTTGCATAAAAAAATATTTTTTTTTTGAATTTAATATTTTTTTTATTCAAATAATCTTTTAAACAAACAAATTACTTTATTAAAACAAACACATTACATATTAAAAAAAACACAATTAAAACACGAAACATTACATTTATTAATCACGAAACATTACATTACTTAACACAAACACATCACACGAAATTAAAACATTACTTAACACAAATACATTAAATAAAAATTAAACACTAGGAGAGAGTGGCGGGTAACGTCAGCCATAAAGGAAATCGGTCGATGAAATGTCACTGTCATCGTCATTACGGCGTTGGTATTCGTAGTGATAATCTTCATCTTCCGATTGAAAATCTTTGATGTACTCTTCACCAGGATCAGTCTCGTATTCTTCGGGTCTCCCGTCATCGTGAATTCGGCTATGCCCTGGAGCACATGGCCTAAGTTGTCCGCTTTCGATTTGAGCCATGGTAGAATCCCATACCTCGTTCAATTCTTCATCAGTGAAGTCGTATGTTGATTGCAGGTTTACGCGGGTTGAAAATTCCGCTGTCATGATGAAATCCAGACGACGAGGATGTAGTCCTCCAGGTTGAACTTGTGGTTGAACAGGTGGTGGAATGGCCGACTGAACAGGGGTACGAGTTGGTCCGCCTCGTGCTCTGCCTCGTGTAGGTTGCCCTCGTGCTCTTCCTCGTCCTCTGCCTCGGGTGGGTTGCGGTTGTCCGATAGGACGGGTTGGTTCATTTCGTGCTCTCCTTCGCTCAAAGTTCATGGTTATAGTGTGTGGTTTGTGGATTTTGATGAAATTTTGAGTTGTGTGGTTATAGTGTGTGGTTTGTGGGATGAGAGGGTGAAGGTATTTATAGGTGAAAAATTATAAATTTGAAAACTAGCCGTTACTGTTCAATGTACTCATTTTTATTAATAAAATGGTATTTTGAATTATTTAGCCGTTGAGGGACTAAAAGTGAAAATATATAATATTTGTGTTTATTTTATAAATTATATTTGTGGTTTTATTTATTAAAAGTTTGAAAAAAAATATGTTGGAGTGTATTGGTTAGTATTGGATGTATTGAGTATTGAGTGTGAATTGAGGAAAATGTATTGGAAAAAGTTTTGCTGATGTGTCACTGTATTGGGTAGTATTGAAGAGAACCATTGGGGGTGCTCTTAGCACTCACATAAAAAGTGACCAAAGCGGAATTTCGCGGTAAAGTTGTCTTTTGGGAGCTATCAAGACATTTAGTAGAATTACAAGTGTACGTTGTTGGGATTTTATTAACCAAATAACTTAAAATGGGTCGGGTGATCGACCCGATTTGAGTGACAAATTTATATTGTCAAAAATTAAATTCAAAGTACGTAGCGGAAGCATGTTAATAACCAGAGCCGGAGCTAGGATTTTAAGTTGAAGGAGACTTACATTATACTAACTACTACTACATAAAAATCGAATAACATACTAATGTATTATTACGATAAAGACAAAACTAAACAAAACTTAAAAGATAGTAAGTTCGTAATTGAAAAACAAATCTTTAAAGTTTATAAGTACTTAGTTATCATATAAAGTTTATAAGTATTTCATTTAAAAAAAAAATCAGATTAACATCATTAATAATTTAAAAAACACATAGACAAAATTGCTAACTATCTTGAACATATATTAGTAAGAGTTTTCCAAATAGTGCAGATTTAAGGCCACCTGTTAAAAAAAAAAAACTAGTTTACACTTGGGCCTATACTTATAGATGTCTTCCACCCGCGTCCGACATCGGCCGGTGGAAGACGCTGTTAGTACCGGTGGCGTCCGATTGGCGTATGGTTGGTTTCCTCCGAAGTTAGACGCGGAAAAGGAGAAGAAGTGGGGCCCAAAATGGTTAGTTACATAACTAAAAAAAATATTTTTTTAATGCAAAATTAAAACTAACGGCTACTTGTTTTTTTTTTTCAAACGCCTATTTATTCCCAACTTCACACTACCATTTCAAATCACAACTTATTTCTTTCAACTCATTTTTATCATCCTCAAACCATTCTATAAACCATTTTCCATAAACCATTCCATTAACAATGTCTAGAAGTGGGTGAACTCAATCAGAAGATCTTTTTTTGTTGAAGTGTTGGATGTTGAGGAGACCGGACTCTGTTATGGGTAGGTGTGAAATGAATAATCCCGGCGAATCATTTTGGAACAACGTTACTGAAATGTTTAACAAGGACACCACTGAAGGACCACGAAGCAATGCTCAACTAGTAGGTCATTGGACCATAATTCGAAAGGAATGTAAGCAGTTTGAGGCAATTTTCTCGGACTTGAATGCATAGGAGAGGACCGGCTCAGATGAGCAATATAATGCAACGGCGCAACAGCTATACCGGGAGAAGCATGAGAGGGGCTTCAGATACGAACACTGTTTCTGGGAGCTTATCATGGTTCCTTTTTAATTGTTTCGAATTATGAAGTGTTTTTTAGTAGTTTAATTAAGTGTGTTTTAGTAGTTTGAATCATGTATTGTCTTTTAGTATTGTAATGTTTTTAAGTATTTTAATGAAATATATCTACTTGATGATTTAATACGAACAGAAGTTTATTCATAATTTTAAAACATTACAAACTTATTAAAGAGAAACATACAACGTAATAGTTCGTAGAACACATTATTAAAAGACATACTTATTTATGCATCTTATAAACTGCTTTGGCAGTTATGAAAAAATGGTCCAAGGTGATGACCGCACAAGCAATTTGTTCCACAGCAATTTGATCTTATCAATTTTCCCCTGAAAATAAGTAAGTATTGAGCCTCAAGATCAGTACAATACCCGGTTTATATATAATCGATTTGATCTCGACACCATTGCTTCTTCGCATTTAGTTTTTGACCAACTGCAACCAGTTTCTCTTTGAACCTTTGGTGGTCTAGAATATCACACATGATACTCCCACCCACTTGATCGACAGTCATTGGTGGTTTTGGGTTACGGACATTTGATGAAGAAGTCATATGAGATGCATAAAAGTTTGTGATTTGATAAAAAAAAAAAAATGTTTGATAAGAAGGCAGTATTTATAGGTAAAGTAAAAGACGCTCTTCCAACGTTGAAAATTCAAAATATTTACACTTTTGGTCCCTCCAACATTCACCGACCTCGTCTAACCGAAGATGAGATAAAAACAAGAATCATGGTTGATATCAAAAAGGGCACCCTCCTTCAAACTGACATCTCTAGGTCATGGGTTATCTACGGGAGAAAAGGCGACAATGTGAGCAAGAGGTTGAGACAATACAAGAACCAGGTCGAAGGGTCTCGAAACACGAAGAGAAATATTCTTTGTTTATACAGGATCAAATCAAGAGGGTAAGGAGAGTGGTCGATGATGTTTTTAAGGTCGGTCACACGTTGGGTGACCAATGCACTTGGGCCGAATTGTACCACGACAATTGCGGGGAAGACAAAAGTACGTGGGAAGTTAAATGCCTGCAACACGACAAGTGGTGGCTTGACGATTACGTTAACTGTGGCTTAAGAAAAATGTCAATCAAAGACGACGAAGATGAAGACTAATCGTATCATTATTATGTATTTCGTGTTTTTATCAAGTACTGTACAATGATTACCAGAAAGAAAAACAATAAATATAAATAGAGTTGAAAGTTTTAGAAAAAACATCTTCATGAGTGTTGCAAGTAAGTTATAGTTTTATTTGTTTGTGAACTACTTCAATTCATATGAGATTATGCATGTCTCCAAACTGTGTGAGTGTGTGCGTCATATGTGTTGTTGTTGTTATTATTATTATTATTATTATTATATAATTCATATTTATTAAAATAAAAAAGGGTTATATTTTAAAAATATAAAAGTATAAAAAAGGGTACTTTTGTCATTTGACATTGTTAAGCAGTTATAGAGGTATGTTGGTGGTTTTGAGAATGATAAAGAGAAGAATATGTTAACGAGGATATGGAGGCGGTGGATTTTGTTCAAGGCGCTAAATAAAAATTTTTAAAGGCCCGCGCAAATTTAGTTGAAATATTTTAAAAGTTAATAATTATCTACGAGAGTTTTATAAGAATAAAAATAACTATTATTTACTGAATTAAACGTCAATGGGTTTAGAGACATGTTTCTTTAAAACTGGTGTCCATTAAATTAATTTAGAGAAGTGTCTGTTTATAAAAAGTGGTCTTGTTGAAAAAGAACCGGTTATTGATTTAAAACAGGTCTCCATGTGTGTATATAGAAACCTGTTTTTTTCATATACATGGAAACCATTTATATGTAAAAAACAGGTCTCCTTATTTTTTTTAAAACTAGTTCTATCATTTTTTTTCAAAACTGGTCTATATTACGGATCTCTATTACAATTTTTGTAGTAGTGTCTTTTTTTATTTTGTGTTGTCTTTTATTTTTAAGTAATGTAATGTGTTTTAATTATAATATTTAATTTTATGAAAAATAAAAATGATAATAATAAAACAATGGATGAATTGTGGAAGAAGTGAGAGTTATAAGGCCGGTTCTTATAACGTCTTTGACATTGCGTCTTTGACAAACAAAACGCAAGACGCTGTAGGCATGGAACTTCCAACATGCTGCTTCTTTCATATTAGTCCTCCCACAGACGATGAAGAACGCTCCTGTGGGCCCAAATCTTATTGAATGTAATAGCTAAAATAAATGTTTTCTTCTTAGAATTTGAAAGTTAACGGTTATTTTTGGTTTCTTCTCCCTTTCTTTTTCTTCCACAGCCGACCTCCCATTTCCTCTATTTTCAGAAACACTCAAACCATTTTCACAAACACTCAAACCATTTCACAAACACTCAAAACCCACACCATGTCAAGGAGAAACACCCAAAACCAACACAAGAAAACCAACCAAAATGTTGGAGACGACATGCTTCAAAACCTTCTCGACTTTCCTCCACCACCGTCACCGACGATGTCGTAGTCGAACCCACAAGTTCAATCTACCAACTCTCAATTCGCACTCAACTATATGTCGTCATCATCGTCGATTCCATATAAGGTGAACCCCGTTTTCGAGTTCGTTTTATAATCAAGTTGGTTATAACCTGATTGACGGTATAAACAACGCAAACAACCTTCTTTTATTGCAACAATTGCAGGCGACATAGATGTTTCAACAAGCAACAACAGCAGCGGCACCACCACTGCTACCACCACCACCACTGCCGATTAATGTGGTAGATGAAGCGGACAATCAACGCGCGGGAACTAGTGTCGCTTCTGCCACTCCTGTTGAAGATGAATCAGAGGCAGTCCAATCGTCAAAGCGAATGACGAAAAAAGGAAGAGACATCGCAGATAAAAGGATATAGACCAAAAATGAATGTGTGATTTTGACAAGTAGTTGGGTGCATGTTACCGAGGACGCAATCAAGGGGAATGGTCAAACGCAAAATGTGTTTTGGTCAAAAAATGAGACGTTGTTTAATAGGGAATCAAAAGATGGTCAGCGTAATGTAAGTCAACTTCATGGAAAATCGAACAAAATCAAATTCGGGTGTAAGAATTTTGGGTTTGTGTTTAAAAGGTTTAATGACAAACGACGGCAAAGCGGCGCCGGCGAGAAGTATATTTTTGATGTCGTCTATGAGCAATACAAGGCGCACTATGGGTCGTCTCAATTTGCATTCGAGAAATGTTGGGAAATCCTTAAAGGTTTCCCAACCTTTTGGAACGACCACGGGACAAAGAAAAAACAGTCACCGTGGGTGGATAAGGTGGATTTGGATGACGACGGTGAGCCATCAGAGGGATTAGAGCAGTTTGGTCAATAGCAAAACCCGGCTGTTGACTCGTTGTTTGGAGATGACCCCATTAGGAGACCATCGGGGAGTAATGTTAGCCAAAAGTTGTCCCAAAGTTCTGATGCAGGTTCGAGTGGATCATCCACCAGGTCAGAAGCGCTACTTGAACTCGACGAAATGCTCAGGTTGCAGAAGGAATCGATAAAGAAAACAGATGAAGATCGGATGAAGTTTGAAGAGGATCAGAAGGCAAGGAAAGCTTCTCGTCACAGGAAGGAAGTTATGGAGGCGTTTAAGTTTCTTCAGAACTCGGTTCCCACTGATTTACCTAGGAAGGAGATGAAAGCGCTTCTAGATTATCGTATGTCTTTGATGGATCAGTTTGAGGAAGACTTTCAAGCGATGGGGGGAAGAAGTGACGATGAAGATGACGAGTTGTTTGTTTGAGTTATGCTTCGTGTTGCTTTGTGTGTTTTCAATAAGTTATCATTATGTTTTATTGTATTAGGAACTTAATGTTTTCTTAATTGTGTTGTAATCTTTTTTTCTTTTTAAATAAATCTTGTGTGTTTTTTTTTTTATTTTTAATGTGTTCTTTTTAAATAAATGTGTGTGTTTTAATGTTAATTATATAGTTTGGTTAAATATATCTAGAAAAAAAATAAATGGTAAGTTAATTGATGATATGGTGAAAAAGTCCTGAGAAAGCTTGTCTTATAGGAAGGGAGAGTCATGAGGGGAGTCCTAAGTGGTGTGATACTGACGTGGCAGTAAAGAAGTTAGAGGACTCTCCTCCTTATAAGCAAAGGCCTAAGGAGGGGGTGTTCTTAGGATGTTTAGGAGAAAGAAAAGCTGTTGAATCGTGGAAGAAGTGTGTTCCTATAAGGAGGGGCCTTACAGGCTTTTGCACACTTTTGTTCTTTTGAGAATTGAGATCACCACAAAAATCCAAATCACAAACCACTTGCAATAACATATTTTTCATTTTAAAATATCACTTTACAATGTATATGTATACCTCTGTGCTACTCACTACCTATCTTTGCCATCAACTCCATTTTGACAGTTCTTCGTCACTACAACCCTAATCATGTAAAGAGGTAAATCTACTACTATTTCATTACAAAATAAATTTGTTTGAAACAAGGGAAAGGTTTACAAAAACCTAATAATAATGCAATTAAAACAAAATGGATATACATAATCTACTAAAGGGTAAAAAATAGAAAGGAAACCTATGATTGTGCATCCTACTTGTGAAGCCTTGTTAGATGCTTTATCGTCCTGTTCTTTGAATCTCGTTTTTTTACTTTTATGAACAACCCTTAAATCTATTTTTGTAAATAAAAAGAAGGTTCTGATTAACAGGGGCTCAGCATACAAATATTGGTTATGCGCTAATAAACATTCATTGCAATTGGGCCTATTGGGGTGGCTGAGCACCTCCCAACCCCTCCCCTCCCTCCGCTTTTGTTAATAACTATTAACACTATTTTAATATCCATTTCCAAGATCCACATGCATTGCAATATAAGTGATTTAATTAAATACAAACTAACCTCGTTGCGGTAGAAGAGTCCTGAAACAAGATTCCAAGTGTTAAAACCCTTCATAAGTGCATACACAAACAATGCCGCAACCAACCGAAACCGTTGAAATATCCTTAAGGTCTAATTTGACTCTTCTTCCATTAAGAAAGTCGAATTCGAATATCCTTTCTTAGGGTTATTGAATTCGAACCTCAACCAAACACAAAAAGGCAAGAAACCTTTTATTGAATAATTTAGGTTTTATTAAAACCCTAAATAAATAAACCTAAAACCATTTGGGGTTGTGCTTCTTTTGAGATTGTGATTTTCGAACAACACTTCAAAGGAGAAGATAATTTCACCTTTAAGTATGTGTTTAGGTTTTCTAAAAGTATAAGAATTAATGAGGGTTTTAGGGGTTTATATAGACATAGTTTCCTAATTAGATTCCCTTACATGGAATTCGACCCTCCTTCCCTTTTCTTTAGAACATTCGGCCATGAGGCCTTAGAGGAAATGGACCAGACTTTTCATATATTAATTAATCCACTATTTATTAATTTGAACCATTAACTAACTAATTATCTAACCCGTTAACTCATTTAACTAATTAAACTACTTTTAACTAATAAGTTATTTATCAACCAATTAAAACTTACTTTAGACGACTTTTATAAATAACAAGTTGTCGGTTTATGGTTAAACATTATAAATCAGGTCCAAAGATTCAAAGACATACGGTTAGTCGGGTTTACAAAAGTCACACAATTTCAACAAACTTAGTTGTTGCTATAATCTTAATGAACAAAAAAGAAGATGGCTATGATATAACCCCAAAGGAAGCGCATACATCCCTTGTAAGTTATGCAGATGGTATAGAAATATGGAAATATGCATAGTCCACCCATTACCCGGTTGCTAGCATAGAATTTTGTGAAACTATAGTTGGTGCTGATATGCATCTCGATGTTGCTCCCTTCTCATCTAAGGGTCCTATCATGATGGTTTCTGAAATAGTCAAGCCTCATATAGTTGCCCCTGGATGTGACATTCTTGGAGCATATGCATTTGCCATAAACAATGCACACCTATATAGAATGTGGTCTGCACTTCTCAGGTGTGTTCTCAAATTTCGAGAGTAGTTGCATTGATCAAAAAGGCGCATCTGGATTGAATCTGATGAGGGAGATTTGTTAACTTAATTTTCAAACAAGTTTTAAATTTATAATTACAAGGTTAACTTCTCTATTACACTCACTCACAGGCAGTGGACCCGTTCGTTCATAGTGTAGTAAATAGGTAAGACCTGGATCGTTCGCATGAACTATGTCTAAGAAAGTAGCTAGGTGTAATTCTAGGGTTTGGGGGTTGTCACGATTTCCTATTTAAACTAATGCAAATAAAAAGTAAATAGAAGTGGCAACCGCTTATTCAGCAAGAGGCGCAATCCGAAAGTAGAGTTGAAAAAGCAGATAGTAGTAATTAAATTAATATACTTGTTTGACATCTCCGATCTCATGCTAGGACCAGATTGTTTATCATGCCCATTGATAGACTGTTGGAAAACTTAATCACAAGTCAGATTCTCGTTAGATTTACTTTGCTTAAGTAACTAGTGCTATACCTAGACTCACACTACTCTTCAAACAAATTCTCGTTAGATTCATTGTTTAAGCTTTAATCATCTTTTAGTATACCCAGATCTTAAGTCATGACCAGATAATAATTCCCTCTGGTGACCACAGTGTTCGTTTCCATGTCACTGGATCGCGTCTGACATTGTTAAGCATCATGTTCAATTTGTACTAATTACTACGCTTCTGGATCCCTCAGTTATAAGTGAATCATTTTTTACATCTAATTATAGACCGACTAGTGTTTTCCATCTTTATTATTAATCCTAGTGTATGATTATAGACCGATCATCGAAATTAAATCAATACATTTAGGTATAGATCGAACCGATATAATATGAAGAAAAAGTAAAACAATGATCTACAATAAACAGTAAAACACACTCCAACGGATCTAACAAATAAAGTAAAATAGATAAACGTGTACATGATCATATCGATCAAGTATTCAACCTATTAGCTTACCATTATTAAAGGAATAACAAGGTCTGAAAAAATGAAAGACATTGCTTACCAACTGAAAGTAAATAAAAGAGATAGATCTAGGTAGAAGATAGGTAGACAATGAAGATCGGAAGGTGTTAGAAGCTCCAAAACCTCCTTGGAATATGCAAAGTCGACCTAGGGTTTGTAGGTGGCAGCTAGGGCTTCTGAATCGACTCTCTCTTAGAGTTTTGAGAGCTGCTTTGAGTATAAATAGGCTGAAAGTTGGTTGCTGAACTGGGCCGCCCGGTGGTGCTGGAGATGGGCTCCAACGGTGCTTGGCCTTGATGCTTATGGGTGTCAGCGGCGCTGGAAGCTCCTGCTGCTCTCCGGTTTGCTTCGTTTGACTCCTGAATCACCTTCTTGTTTCTTGTAACTTCATGGGCCTCCATGTTGAATTGCTTAATGCCATTTACCCTCATTCGCGTTTTATGTACCAATAGTTCCGGAATATTAACTCATTTTAGACATTGAAATGCGGTCTTTTGATAGGAGAATTTATCACAAAATGAACGCTCATCAGTTTCTAGCGGCCATTAATTCGACGCTAATGACGACCGTCGAGATGATTAAAGTGAATGGGGAAATATTTGAAGATGAGCAAAATTGTTGGGCAAAAATTACAACAGTAGGTGCGGATCATGTCAACCCGATAAAATCACCACGTGGTTGATATAGGTTGTGGAACTATAGGTTTTGTTAGTACGCATCACCACGTGGCTCCCTTCTCATCTAGGGGTCCTAGCATGATGACTTATAGAAATAGAATAGTCAAGGTTGATATAGTTGCCCCTAGATATGGCATTCTTGAAGCATCCTGATGACTACATACCCTATCTATTTGGTCTAGGGTATAAGGCAAATGAATTAAGTAAGTCAGATTGTAGGGAAAAAGTTAAAACTTGTATGGGAATTGAATTGAAGGAGCACACTTGAACTACCCATCTTTTATGTTTCACTTAGAAGTTGGAGGGAATAAAATCTTTTCTGTTTCATTTAGAAGTTGGAGGGAATAAAACAGTAATAGGTGCGGGTCATGTCAACCCGATAAAAGCTGCTAATCCGGGAATGATCGATCTTAATTTGACATACATCCTGATGACTACATACCGTATCTATATGGTCTCTAGGCTCTAGGGTATAAGGCAAATGAAGTGCGACGGATTGTAGGAAAAAAAAAGTTGAAACTTGTATGTGAATTGAAGGGGCACACTTGAACTCCCCATCTTTTATGTTTCACTTAAAATTAAGTTGGAGGGAACAAAACATTCTCCAGGACCGTTACCAATGTTGATGAACCTACATCAACATATGTGATGAGATTTGATTCAATTCCAAAATATACAAAAGTTGAAGTTGTTCCGAAGAAACTTGAGTTCAAGTCTTTAAACCAACTCATTTTGTATGCATTGGTCACATGACATGGCTTTTGTTTAGGTGCCAATAAACTTTGAGAGTGTATCGTTAAAGGTAGAATGATATTTGTAAAAGGGCGATAGATGATCCGTATATTCTTTTTTAGAATATTGTATTGTACAATATTATAGAACATGTCGATGATATATGATTAAAAATTTTATTAGAAAGGTTAGCATTTCCGACAAAAACATTATCGCACTTATTTGGCATCAGATCGAAAGTTATTCCCGAAATAAGATGTAGTACGATATAGTACCATATATATTAGCTGTTTATTTAGGGAGGGGGTCTCCCACCAACTGAATTTGCAATGACATGTTGCTATTCAGTCATTCACCAATTTGGTCCACTACTATCTTTAATGAAGATAGTAAGAGACGTAAAGGATATGGCATTTATACTTTCATATCGTATCTTCTATCGATTAAGAATTAGTTCATAAAGTGTATCCAATCGTCACCATGTAATTAACATCATCGATTTAATATAGAAAATAAAAAACAGAGAAAATAAAAGATGATACTTGTTCTGGTTACTTAATAAAAAATTGAGTATTTTCTCTTGACGTATGTGATCTTAGGTGGCTTTTCTTTTGACCATCTTAAGTTATTTAACCAATGAAGTTTAGCTCGATTCTCTTTTAAGACCTTCAAAGGCCATCTTGAAATTGTTCAATCATTTTGATAAATCACTTAATTAGAGGCTATTCATAATTATTCTTTTAAATTAGACGATGCCACTTAATTACATAAATAGAAAAGTAACAAAGTAAACACCCAATGTCATATTCTATAGGTTTTAGTCTCAATACTTTGATGATGTATGAGAGAGGTTACGATGTAGACAGTCTTACCTCTACCATGACAATAGTGTAGCTAGAGATATTGCTTCCAAGTTTTATCTAAGATAAAATAGAACCTCTAGCCATGTAAAACATGAGGATAGAACATATCCTCTAGTTAGAAGTAAAGTATTATTCGCTTATCTAATCTTGCTAATTTCAATTCCATTTGAATTTAAAATTTATTTTTAAGGGACAAGTCAATTTCATCTTAAATAATCTTAATTTAGTCTTAGATGTAAGCATATATACATTTATATATGTATAAAAGAATTGTAAACAAGTTGTCACTCATGAGTCATAATTCACATGCATATAGAAGCTGTAGTTTTTTGGCACTTAGAAAACAAGTTGCGGGGCACCCTTCAATCACATGCACCACAACTATGGTGTTTGATGTTCACATGCATAGCAACAAATGGTTTGCCCTAAAAGAAGAGAAAATGTAAATATTTGTGTAAAATGTATGCCAAAATAGATCTCTAATCCATGAAAAATATATTATATAGATTATTATTTTATGGTTCAAACTGACTAAAGAACTTTTCTTTTAAACAACAGGATATATTTAAATAAAACCAAACTACCAAGACGTTAGTTGGTCAAAGTACATTATACAAAGCAAACAACTAGAGATACAACAAAAGCGATCACAACAAAACTCTAGAAGCAACCCGAGGCGTTAACTGCGAGAAAAGTTTAAAAAATTTTTAAAAAACCCACCTAAAAAAGTTGTGCCATCTATTTTCATTCTTTAGGCGTTTTTTATACACTCCCAACCAGATCCCAATGACGATTCAAGACATAAGGTAAAGCCATGAATGAATCAAACATAAACAACACTAAGCAAGGAGCACACGAGCCGAATATTTTTTGAGGCCTTAACTTCAATAGTTTTTGTCCAAGCTGTAGATGTCAAATTGTCATCTTTCTTGTGTAGATTTATCATTTATGTATGTATTGTACTTAAAGGACTATTGTTGTAATTAGAAGATTGTTAGTTTACTTAGTTATTAAATGGTCATAACTTATGTAGTATTCTTTTTATATTTGAGATATACGAATATATTTTCTCTGTCCCATATTAGATATTTAATTTTGACTTTTTAAGTCGTCTGTTTTCAACTTTGACCTTAAATATTTTTCTTTGTACTATATAATTTTCATCAACTACTATATAACACAAACAAATCGTTTATGGTCAAAATTGTAAGGATAAAATTTGAAAAATCAAAATTGAACATATAATATGAATCGGAGGGAGTAGTAATTTTTATCAATTTTTTTCAAGTTTCTGTGCACATTACATATAACAAAAATGTTTTTGGTGATCTGAAATTTATAAAACTTAAACTTAAGATGTAAAGTGCTATACAAAAAGGATTCACGATACATTTTATTTCCCGCTTGTCTTTCACTTTTATATAAATATATTGGTCGAAGGTTAATGAATGAAAATAAGAAAAAGTCTAGTCGTAAGATGGCGGTGCATTATTCATGATCGAGAACATCAAATCTCATCTCATACAAAATAAAATACAAGTACAAACTACCTAATAAAGTATTTCAAAATTTTTTATTTAGTTTCATGAATGAAAGCTCCAAATAGTGGAATTTGGGCCCAATTTTTGTTTTCCTATATCTATGACCACTTATCCAGAAGTTCATACTCGTATATATGAATTGGTTGCATGCTTCATAAAACGGTCCACCCACATTAAAGTTATGACCATTTAAACAGCACACATCTAGCAAGCATTCTCAATACATGCATCGGGCAGTTCATGTATAATTTGTTTTTAATGATCATGTACTCTAGTATCATACCAATTATTGATACAATTCGGTTGATTTGTTCTATATAAATTTATATCTATAATATATTACGAACATGGTACTCGCGTAATGCGGTGGCGGTGGCTGGTGAGGAAGGCGGTTCAGTGGTGTCGGTGATGATATTATTGGTGGTGGTGTCGGTGTGAAGTGGTGTAGGTTGATGTAATTGTGATAGTGTAAATTTTAAGAAGATAAGGGGTTAAAGTGTTAACTATTAAAATAAAGGTTTAGAGTATAAATTAATTCATTAAGGGTAAATTTGGTATCTTAAAAAAACTCTTTCCATAGTGAGTGTTTATTAAGGGTAATTTAATAATTTCGTATGTAACTATTGTGTAACTACTTCTAAAAATGGGGGATGTGATAATTTTTATAAAGGAGTATAGATAGATAAAACAAACACAACCCCTTCCTTACTTAATTAAGATTTTAAAATACCTAAATTACTCTCACAAATCCAACATTCTTCCCATTCATCCATTAAATAAACCCAAAATACCCATAACAATTCCAATCCACACAAATCTACAATGAAACACTAATCTTATTATCTATCTACATCTATATTATATTATACATCAAATCTCATTTTATTGAATTTTAAGTTTCAATATTCTATAATTCATTAAAACCATAGTACATCAATAATTTACACTACTTGCCGCCGCCACCATCACCAGCAATCGTCGCCGCCAACACCGTCACCCCGCTACCACCGCACGCCAACATTTGTTACTGTCACCATCGTCGCCATTACATCGCCATCACCACTGTCACCTCTATCACCGCCATTACCGCCACCACCCGCCACCGACATCACCGTCGCATGGTGCGGGCCGGTACCCATCTAGTAAATTTCTATAAATATAAAAATGAAAATTGTTGAATCGGCTAAAATCGCATTTTGATGAAATGAATTCCAGCTGTCTTTATTAAAGTGGAAAGGTATATAAATAAGGAAAAAGAAAATAAGAGAAGCTCACTTTCAATCCACCGACTTTTAGAGAACTAGTAGGAACGAATAGTCAGCATAATATGAACAGGATTTATAAGTAAGATTAATGAGAATATAAAGTTTACATGTATCTAATCTTATATATAAATTTTTTCAAATTTTAATATTTTAATTAAAAAGAAACGTTAAGATTCAATCAGTTATTCATTATATAATAAAAGTTACTATAAAGTTAATATATGAAAGATTTTATAATTACGTTTAGATACATGAAAATCATATATGCTCATTTTTTTTATAAATAAGACAAATTAAAATAATATTAAAAGTAAAATTATATTAAGTGAAAAATTGGAAACAAGAAATAATTAAGGGTTCGCTGTCTCACTCCTATAAATTGGCCGAAGGTTTTTCCGTAAATAAAATTTCTATTCTTAAGGTAAAAATAAAATTTCTATCTCGGATCTCTTATACCTTGTGATAGTTGTGAAAGACATGATTGAGTACGATCGCCGCCACTAGTTTTTTTACAAAATTAATGTATTATAAAAAGTTATAGGTTTATTCTTCTACGGGACTAAAGAGTTCCTAGACATTTATTTTTTTAGTTGGTTATAAAAGATGCGATCATTTGAAAAGTATTATAATTCAATTCTTCTGGTGTTGATATGGATTTATCAAAAAAGTTTCTATGTAAGCTTTATTTACCTTTTAAAAGCTACTAGGATAATATGTTCATGTACCTATCTTCTTACTTTTACTGTTTTTGCTTTTCTAAAGAATTATTTCATGACTAAATGTTAACAATTGCTAATTAGATATATTAAAAGTCAATGATTTGAATCTAAACCACACTTATATGACGATGAAGCATATATCAGAAAGTTATATAATTCTTTGAATTACCTAATATACCCTCTACATTTAGCTACTACATGTGAACATGTCATCTATATCTATAATCTATACTATCTATATAAATAAACTACCACATCCCCCATTTAACTCTCTACTTTTGAATCACCTAATATACCCTCTACATTTAAACTAACACCACACACCTTATCCTTGAAATTCTGAAATTACCTTTAATAAAAAAAAACCCCACAATTACCTAAAACCCATATTGTTATAAAATCTCCATTAACTTTAAAACTATTGTTGAAGGTATTGCTACAGATAAGAAAAAACATCTTAATTATCATAGATTATATTACAAAATGTTTAAACAATAATTACCTTTTCATAACTCACGAAATTACGAACCAATTATGTCATTTGTATATTAGTATTAAATTTTAATATTTGACTATTTATTTTTTTTAATTGTCTTGGTCTCCTCCCCTACAATTGTAAGTGGTTATTTTTCATGTTTAGTGTTTGCACTTCATTATTTTTTTGCACCTAATCCACGATTTATTTTTAGAATGATATATATGGTTAGATCCTGCATTGGCGCATCTCATGAAAGTAAACTGAACGCTATAAACCGTTACGGTGTCTAAATCGTTATAGACCGTCGCCGCTGCAACGCGCAGGCACCACTCTAGTATATTATAAAAACAATAGCCCTTTTTATTTTTGGTAATATTGAAAATATGTAATATTTTCACTTGGCATCCCTTAAAAATACATTCACACACACTATCTCCTTAACATTAATGATTAAATTACACTATCAATCATTTATGTTTTAAAATATGTCTATTAACCTTTTACATCAATTATATACACAACTCAGCGTCGCTCCATCACCAACCGTTACCCAACCATCACACCGTCACCGTCATAACTACCGCCGCATCTCGCGGGTAACATGCTAGTATATATTAAATATGATGTACATTACTAATTTTTAACGATACACTATTAATTATGTTTTGTATTGTATTGTTATTGTTATATTATATAAAACAGTAAAGCATAGTTGGTAATGTATTGACAAAATTAATGATGTATAAATCAGCTCATATATTATAAAGTTATTATGAGAATTATTAAAGTATCAATTAAATTATATCTTTTCCAAAAAAAAATGAGTTTTATGCAAAAACACTACTTTTTATAACCAAAAACTCGATCCTAAAAACATTCATTTAAATATGCATGTGACATATCCAAGTCGCCCATTTCCACATTTTCCACAAATTGACCTAATGGATCAATGACCCAAAACTTTAACCTCAGGGTGTTGGCATTGTTTATGTGGTGGGCGAGTGGTTGGCATGGCGCTACAACCCTACGCCACCGCCATTTTCTTTTCACGCATCGAGTGGTGAGATTGAGTGGTTCTATTATTCATTCCATTCGCGTGTGGTTGTTTCTTCTCCTCCGTTTCCTTGTCTTTTTTTTCCTTTTTTTTTTTTTGTCTTTTCTTGTAGGAGATAGTATGGTGTGAGTGGTGGGTTGCCAACAAAATCTGGGTGAGTGATAAAGTTGAGGTAACATAAGGGGATTAGTTAGAGGTGAGTAGTGAGTGAGGGGCTAAGAGATGGGATGCCGACACCCAAACTATATCTCCTAACAAAAATGACTCTATAAAAATACCAAAACTAGTAAAATTTACATAGCACTACCAGTTACCCATCTTGCAATTGACTCAAAAGAGCTTAATAGCTTTGGCTACATACTTGGGGCGTTTTACAACAAGTTAAATAATATAACGCAACTTGTAAACCCCAAAACAAGGTTAATTCAATAGCTTAGGTTGTCATCTCATCACCTCCTTCATGGTCTTATATGCTCACTTTTGACACCCTAAGTGTTTGGTATGATGGAATGGAAAGAGAAGAAAGAGAATGCGAAAGACTTCCCTTGTTAGTTAAAATTGAAGAAAGGGAATGAGAAGGGAGAATCAATTTCATTCTCCCCATTCTCTACAAATTGTAGAGAATGAGTGAGAATGGAAATTAAAAATTTTATTTTTGTATATATTCATTCACTGTGGGTATAATACCAAACAACGGAATCCATTCTCTTTCCAAATACTCATTCTCTTTCTCACTATTTCCATTATCTATTACATTTTCATTCTTTATGATTTCCTCCTACGAAACACTCCCTTAAGCACTTACACCTACAAAATTGAATAACTAACAGGGTAAACAGTAAGCTTAATGACGATATCAAACTCATTCTATAAGGACAGTGTAATACAACTATGTGAGTTTGGTGTACTTATAGTTAAGATATAGTAGCTACCATATCTAGCCAACTCAATTAGAATTTGAATCTTATTTCTTGTATAATAGGTTCATCCATGGCGAAATTAAAACTTGAATATTAGTAGTTTAAGGGGTGTGATATGATATTCAACTTTTAGATGCTAACGCTCACCTCGATCATTTCAATGATGCATACTTGATGTGATTATTGGGTTTCAACTCAACTGGTATCGATTATCGAATGTTTTTAGTCTCATTAAAATGACTTTGGATGGATAAATACTTGATGCAACTTACTGAAACCAAAGCTAGAATTTCTCATTTAATGATGATTAATATCCTAATAATTGTAATAATCGAAATCATCCCCTTTTAAGATTTAAATTTTTGTAAATCAATTTTGAATGGTTGGTGAAACTATTATTGACCCACTATGAGCATGCCATGTGTAAGACCCTTCAAAGCATATGCTGTTAGGTAAAAGGTCACACACTTGTGAAACTTTACGATGGGCCATTAACTGAAGCAGCCCATGCTTGCATCAGTATAATTGAAATGCTGTAGGCCCTCTAAAAACTTGATGTTAGTCAAACTTCAGTGGCCCTCTAAAAACTTGATGTTAGTCAAACTTCAGTGGCCCTCTAATCCCTTATAAGCACTAATTTTGTTTAATATAAAAGTCAAATATAGTAGTATAGTATAACCCCATACATGTATTTAAATATTAGAAAAGTGAGTGTGAGACTCTTATGCATACCCTCACATACTAATTTTTAAATATTTTGAATAAATATTTAGTCCCCGTGTTTTTATGTTTTAGAAAATGGTTTGTGAGTGGTTTTCACCCAATTTATATGTCTAACAGACCCATATTCCCTTCCCCTTTTAAATATTATATATATATATATATAATTATTAAAACAGTAGGAAACCGAATGATTCTAGAGTCTCTAAAAAAGTCTAACCTATTTTATAAATTTGTCACATAGGATTTATCTTACATGACATATTCATATTTTTTTGACAATATTTTACTCTATTTATATATATCTTTAAAAAAATAAAAAATCCATCATATCTATAATTGATTCTACCTTACTAACAAAGTTTAGAAAATTAAACCACAAAATTCATTTGATTTGTTAACCGTTGAATGCATACTCCGTATTCTTTTATTTAAATGATTTAGATATAACTGCATACTCCGTATTCTTTAATTTTAGAATTTAGATATCTTTAATTAATATATTAATATAGTGGATATATAAATAAAGAAACTAAATATTCTAAAAAACCTAAATTTCATTAATAACAAAATCTTCAATTTATAGGAAATATATATAGATTTACTTACCCGATTTTTAAATCATATGTCTTAACTTATAGATTTTTGCATATATAAATAGATGAATGAATGTAAACAACGTAAATTTTTGTATTGCTTTCTTATTAGTCAAAGTGAATGTAGTTATGTTATGGTTTCTAGGTTTTATGTTTTCATGCAAAATAGTTTATATTAATACGAATTGGTTATTTATATAAAGAAATATCAAGCATACTGCTTTTTGGATGTTTTCTAAACCATTGAAATACAGTTAAGTTGGAGCTTCAATATGTTTATAGTAATTTGTTCCTTAAAATTGATGGGTTTTTTGTATATGTTATTTTTGTTAGGTTTTCGTTATCTAGACATAGAGGTCGCAGATTCTTGGTGAATAATAACTTTTTGAAACATCATTATCCAAAAGAACGGAATATATTCATTTTTGTGAGTAATGAATGTGAGTTTTTTTTTTAATTGTTTGTTATTTAGTCGATTATTTTATTTGTTAACTTTGTAAATTGGAATAATTAGATTCTATTTTTAAAAAATTCTATTTGCATAGCTAGCAAATTAAGTAAACAACCATTAAAATTACGATAACTAAATCACATGTTATTGATTATCAATGTTAAAAGTTTTGAAAAATAAATTCAACATCCACGCATCGCGTGGGTAAAAAACCTAGTATATATATATATATATATATATATATATATATATATAAGAATATATGATTGTTAAAAACCTAAACTTGAGTATAAAATTTCTCATATCTTGATATTTTAATCCATAAAAAACATGATAGCCCAACCATTTATCCATTATATAATAAATATGTTTATAAAATTAGTATGTGAGGAGTTTTATAACAATCATATATTCATTTTTTCATATATATATATATATATAGGGGTTGAGTATTGTAAAACAAGTATTAAAGTAAAACAAATAAGACAAGATCTTGACCCTTAGATCATGTTTAAATTGATAAACGAAGATTCACGAAGAAATTGATGCACGATGATTTTCATGATGCACAATGATCTTCAGTGTAGAGAAACCTATTGTTTTATTTGTTTTATTTTAATACTTGTTTTATTTTATCTAAAACCTATATATATATATATATATATATATATATATATATAGGGTAAGGTTAAAGTGAAAACCACGAATATGGAGAGAATCGTGAGAACCACTAGTTTCCCTCCATCTTTCTTCATTTTTGTGTGTTTTTTTTTTATTTTTTTTTTCACTTTTTGAAAATTTTTTTTGTTTCTTATTTTCTTTTAACAAAAACCCATTCCAAAAAAAAAAAAAAATTAAAAAAATATTTTTTTTTGTAAAAAATCATATGGGTTACGTATTAAGAAAACGTATGGATACGGTACGGGCGTTGCCTTACATCCATTCTAAAGGGGTTGTCACCGGACGCATATGGCAATGATATGGATTTGATGGGCGGCGATCCAAGAGAAGGTGACGGTTGTTACGGTACGGGTTTTGCCCTTAATGCTAAGGGCAAAGCCCTTAGAGATGATTTTTCAATGGTTCTCACCATATATGTGTTTCTCACTTGATCCTTTCACTATATATATATATATAAACACGTATATAAATAATACAATACTTTTTGTTAAACACTAATTTTAAAGTTACAAATATTTCAACGTGGAAGAGAAAAGCCAGATGAGAAACTTTGTCATCGTCTTTGAAAGCACCTGGTTTTGTCTATTAAACTAGAGCCAAAAACAGCAATCGCGATAAATTGTTACACTATGCGTCTCAGTTGCTTCTCTATTATAAGGAGTTGGTTTTTAACTTAAATGTGTTCAATATGGTGCGGATATGACAACTTATGCATATTGGTTAGATATCACCGTCTACATTCAAAAAGTCGTATGCTTTGGAAAAAGCTTGTACAGAAAGGGTTTTGATTGATAAAAAAAAAGAATTTATTTCAACAATTCAACCGATATTCCCTTAGGCATAAATAACTAAATATTAACGTGATATATAATTATTTATACATTCAATTCATTTGGTACAATGGAATGGAAAGGGTGAAAATAGAATGAGAAACACTTCTCATGTTTGGTTGTAATGGAGAATGGAAAAGAGAATCGAGAATAAGGAATCGATTCCATTCCCTCAATTCTCTATGAAATGTAGAGAAATTGATGGAAATGAAAATTTTTAATTTTTTTGTTTTGTTTTAGTGATGTTATATGTATTAAATTTGATTATTATTTAAACTTTAGTAATTTTTAATGGAAAGAGATCCCCTCAAGTTACTCCAACTTGATGGGTAAAGTTAGAAGGATCTTGATCCTTAATTTAAAATCAAAGGTTAGGATTCAAAAATAATTATTGAATCTTGACCATTGATCTTAAATCAAGGGTTGGGTTCTTCTTAACTTTACCAATCAAGTTACTATAACTTGAGGGAATCCTTATCCTTTTTTGATATATTCATTCTCTGTTTGTACCAAACGACGGAATCGATTCTCTTTCCAAAGACTCATTCTCTTTCTCACTATATTTATTCTCTATTACATTTTCATTCTTTTTTATTCACTCATACCAAACACCCCTTATAACTCCTAATTTTTTTTAGTTGTATATATATCTCGTATATACTTAAAGAAAATATATACTGTTGGACAAGACATTTTTGATCTAAAGTACAAATCAGATTATTTTCTTTTTAAAAAATGAAAAATAAAAGTTGAACGATGACGATCGCAAAAATTGAAAGCTTTAGTTGTTGCCTTTGTGGGAACGGCTAATAGTCAAAGAACGTAGTTACACGTGGGGTTGAATTTTAGCTGGCATTCCGAAGGGCAATTGGCATTTTGTTGTACGTCGTGTCCATCCATTATGTTTACGCTAATAAACAAAATTGGTAATGATTCAAGCCTAGTTTTAATCATCAAAATTTTTAAGTTAAGCTCGTTTAATTGATAATTACTTAGAATCGAGCTTGAATAGTTTTTGAAAAGTATGTTCGGGCTGTAGCTTGAATAGCTAGTTATTCATTTTAAAAAAACAAACAATTTGTTTGAACTCGGACTCTATATTTTTATGTTTTTGGGCAATCTTAGTTCAACACCCCGAAGTTGTTTAATTTGTTTAAGGCTATGTTTGTTTTTATCTGAATGGAATGGTTTAGCACTTAGTGCTGAATCGGTCAGTATTCTATGTGTTTGTTTTGTCCTTCTGAATACTGAACAAAAAAAAAAACCTGAACCATTCCACTAATACAACCTCAGAACCTCTCTTAACCATTCCCCATCCTCTCTTTTACTCTAATACCCTTCTTCCCCTTTTTTCATCATAGACGTTTTAATCCTTCCGATCCATCCATTTTAATCTTTGTTATTTTGATGCTCAACGACACCAAGGTATCTAGATTTTTCTTTTGCCATTCTCATCAATTATTTAGTTCTTTTTTTTTTCCTGTTTAAAAACAAAAACATAAGAATCTCCATAACCCACATCTAAAATATTTTCATTGTTCTATTAGATAACAGGATCCAACATCTTCATCTTCATCACCATTATCATATTTACTTTTGAGTTCAAGGTCTACTACATATTTATTTATGATTTTTATTTTTACTCTTATTTTTCATATTCATTTTTATCATTATTATTCATTTTTTTTTATCAACTTATCATTATTACTATTATTATTATTATTTTCATATTTTTTTTTTGTAATTGTTGATTAATTAATAATTATTAGGCTTTTCTTTTATAATTTGTCTATTTAAGTGTTTTGGTATATTTTTGTGTTTTTGTGTTGGTATTATGATATAACGAGTCTCTCTAACTTGTCAATTGCTATTATGTTATTTTATATTATGTTTAACATAACATACATTAAGAGAAAAAGTTGCATTTACGATCATTGTTTGTTGATTATGTAATTATCATCTATACATGTAGAAGGTTAAATGGTAATTTTTATCATTGAGAGTATCCATTCAGATTAGGAATCAAACATATAATTTTAATTCAGAACAAGAATCATTCAGAGCCTTTGAACCATTCAGGCTTAGAAATCATTCAGCACTAAATCATTCTGTGTTATTAAACACAACCTAACTTTTAAAATTCAAACTCGAATAATCTCATTTATGATCTTAAAAAATTAATCTTTTAGCTAAAAACTTATAAAATTCACTTTCGATAAGCTTCTTGAAAAATTAAGGTCCCATCTTGAAAAACAACCATCTAATTATCAGGGACGGAGCCAAAATTTTTTTACGAGGGGTCAAATTTAGAAGTCGTTTTTCATATTTATAAGAGTCGTATACGATAATATTAAACGCAATTGGGTCCTAGCTAGAGAATAGAAAATAGACGCCTAAAAGAAATGATGTTACTAGCTAATCTCATGAATATTAATTAAAAAAAACCCAAAATATATAAGTTTGTATGAAACAATTAGTTTTTTTTTACATTTAGTAGTTGGTTGTACTACACATTTATATACTTACTCAAATAAAGAAATTGCTTTCTTCAAGTTTTTTTTTTTTTTTTCTAAACTCAAGCTATACTATCTCAATGGATATATTTATCTCAAAACTAATGCTTCAAATACCAATGACTTTCAAATAATACACTTATGACAACGAAAATAACATTTGTATGTATTTCCTTTTTATTTTTTATAATTTTTTTTGAAGACAAATTATAAATATACTATTTAAATTAAAAAATTTTGCATTGTACCAAGATTGGAGTGAGGGCAGCTGCCCACACTGCCCCCACCTTAGCTCCGTCCATGCATGCTGCTTCTAGCAGCATACTTGTTATCCCCATAAATAAAAGGCTAAAATATATAATATTCGAAACTGCTAAAAAAATAAGTAACTTGGTCTACATAACATACATATAATCGTATAAATTATCATACGACGCGGATTTTTTGGTAACCGAAGACTATAAGGCAATGTGTTTCCAGTGAAGATGATGAGATGAAGATCTATAGTATATCATTTACAAAGAAATACTTCATAGATCCATTTTCATAGATCCACTTTCATTACCACTAATAAAGAAATACTCCGTAGTAATACTTCATATATATAACCTATAAATATGGATATATGATCGACCAAACAAGTAAACCCAATAACAATTATACTAGGTTTTGAGATACTATGTTGATTTCTAAAAAAATATTTGTGGATCTTATAATTTGGTTATGGCCGAATTTAAGCGCTTTACTAGAAATTACCCATAAGTGTGTATGTTTGTTTGGAGATGAGAAAAGGAAATGGCAAATCTGATCGGAAGGAAACATAGGAAACATATTCTGATTTTTCTTAGTTTTTATTAGGTAAATAATTATAGAGTTAATTGCAAAATTGTTCCATGTGGTTTACACACTTTAACAATGGGGGTCTCTTTTTAAATATCGTGGCAATGGGGGTCCCTATTTTGAGAAATTTTTGCAAGATTGGTCCCTTTTTAACATGACCGTTAGTGGGTGTCATCAAGTCTTAACAGAAGGGACCATCATTGCTAATAAACTCAATAAGGACCCTCATTACTAAAATGGAAAAAACATAGGGACCAATTTTCCAATTAACAACTTGATATATTTTTTGATTTAATTCATGAGATTACAACATACAATTGTCAGTGCGTTAGATCCCTAATTATAATTTTTAAGTTTTCTATAAGAGAATGAAAATTAATTAATACTTAATTTAAATATAACTATTAACATACTTTAGCTTTTCATGATTATTGATAATTAAATTATTAAAAACATATTCTACTAAAATATTCTAAAATTGTAAATGCTTCAATTGTTGATGATAATTAAAGGGTAGAGATCTAGAGAGAAAGACTCAATCCATAAAGCAAAGAAGGGAGAGAATGACCTTTTTTTTTTTTTTTTTTAATTTTCTTCACTCTTTTCATTCTTTTTTAAATTAACTCAATCCATAAAAAATAATTTTTAAAAACTAAAAATAAAAAAATATCTAACCCAAGTTAGTGAGTTAGACATGTAAGGGTACGGTACGGGCTCCTTAAGGATATTAATAAGGGGTAGCTGGTGGGAGTGATAGGTTTTAGAGAGTGATAGGTTTTAGAGAGTGATAGGTCATAGGGGTTGATGTGCAAAATCGAGCTTTAAATTTATAAACTAAAACTACCCAAAAACTCACTACTACGCACTCACGGGCAGTGGACCCGATCGTTTGTAATATAGTTAAGAGGTAAGTTTGAGTACGTTCTCAGGGACTGTGAAATGATTAGTTGCTTTGTAAAATAGTTTGGAAAACGGGTGTTGCTTCAAAATTCCTTTTCACAATTAAATAAATCGGTTTGCAAAATGATTGCATAAATTTAAAAGAATAGTTCGGACAGTATAATTAAAAGTCATCCACCCTGACTTCCCTTGACTTCAAATGTGATTGCATTTGATGAAGAACAAATTCTCTAGAGTTTAAAAGATAATCGCGACAAGATTAATCTACTCACGTGGTACCACCAACCGTGAACAAATTATCGAATCACCTAACTACTAGTCGAATTACCCAAGTCGGTACCACCAAAACCAAGACAATTCTTCTAATAATTAGTTTTATTGACTATGAAATCATCAATTGAACGTATGTGACAATAACGTGGTACCACCAACCGATATCAATCACGTTGACAAAATTAATGTTTTCTTAAAACGATATTCACTATCATACCATAAACTAGTGATAATTACTTATAGACGAGTAACCGTTTTAAAATCACATACACATTCAACTGGTACCACCAACGAAGAATCATATGCAACCAATACCGAAATTAATTAATGAAAAGAATTAATATCATCAAGATCACAGAACAACGATAATTAAATAAACCCTTTTGAATTAAAAATGTTGCAATCACATTATCCGTCTAGTTTCATCAAGGTGGATGATTAAAGAGTTAGCCACTCATGATCAATTCACAATAATGGATAAAATAGAAGAGAAACATGATGTACCAATTGTTTGAAGAAAATAAAATGCAAGACAATAAGTAGATACGATCTAGATGGGTGCCCGTAATATCTTCGATGAGTCCACCTAAGTGTTTCACTTGATTGGAGAAGGAAGAATCCTGATAGAGCAGCTCCTAGAAAGATTTTGGATAACCTGAAATTCGTCCCTAGGGTTTATATTTATACCCTCTCAACATCTAATGCAAAACCGACACAACTTTTGTTTTCCCGTGCACCCACTACGGCGCAGTGGGGTTGAGCCTTCCCTCACTGCGACGCAGTGAGGTGATCTTGACTTTGACCTTCTCTTTGACTGAGGCGCAGTGGCTAAGCAAACCACCACTGTGGCGCAGTACGTTTCCACGGCCTCCTTTCTTCTTAACCTCAACTCTTAGCCATCCCCACTGCGGCGCAGTGGGGATTTGTCCATAAAATTCCGTGGGATTTGGCTGTGGCGCAGTGGGTTAGCGCATCCCCACTGCAGCGCAGTGAACACTTGTACAAAGCCAACTTCTTTCGATCTCGATTACTTGCCAAACTTTGTCGTCTCTTCCACTCAAATCAACTCTCAACATCATAACGCACTTCTGGGCCAATAATCATCCGAAAATGTACCAAATGAACGCGTATCTTGTTTAGAGCTTGAAAACACTAACAAACACCATAAACGCGCCAAATGCATACAAAAACGACTTAAAACATATAGTAAAATGGCCAATAATGATGTGGGTAGTGGGTATAAATTAGTCACATCAAATCCCCCCACACTTGAGCATTGCTTGTCCTCAAGCAAATTCAGAATTTAAGCAGAAGTAATCCTTAACAACCAAACTATCAAACACATGACAAGTATAAAAAAGAAGCAACACCTAGCATGTCAAATGACAAAAAATGGGTGAAGCAGTTTTAATCTTAAATGAAAACTCGAAATGTTTGACAATACCTGAACAATCTGCAAGCCACGATAATCAACTAAGCATAAATGAAAACAAACGATCCTATCAATATCATTCTACTCCAGCAAACTTACTTTCGGGGTCGAATATCTGAAGAATCACTCATAGCTCAGTTGTGATGTATATTCTTTTACCATAGGCTTGAACCAGGATTGTCACTCCACCATTAAGGCGCAAGGATCAAGTACATTGTCAAAATAGGCATTAAGGGTGGGTGTATAGTTAAACTAAGGCTGTGTATATGAATATGTAAAATTGAATTGAGGGATGAAGGTTGATGATAATCGTGAAAAAAATGAAAAAGGATATAATGTATATGTTAAGTGTACAAAATAGTCTAATATAAACCCATACCATTGATTGCCAACAAACCACCAACCCAAAGCTGCCATCCCGCGAACACAACTCCAAATTAGCCAAGCAAAACCCGACACAATTGTGGTGTATCAACTTCAAACAACTTTAATCCACTAAGTCTTCCATATAAATATACAACAAATCTTCTACACATATAAAAATTCGAGAAATACTTACTAGTAGCCCAAGTTCTTTTTCTTCCCTTTTTTTATATTTTTTCTGTTTTTCAATTTTTCTCTCTTTTTATTCTTTTTGAACTACTTTTACTCTACTAGCAAGCACCCTCTTACAATGATGAATTATGTCTAATTACTTCACATTCTTTATTTAAACAATCCAAGATATCTTCAATAACTCGACCAAATGACATATCCTTATAGACAAGAATAACCTTCTAGACAATTCATTGAAGCTCTCCCAAACTACCTGAACAAACCAATGACAATCAATGATCCCCCATTAGACTATCGGTATAGTTTACAAGTATAAATGGGAATTTACAATGGAGTTGTTAAGTTACAAAGATGTGTAAGTGTGTTAATGTACAAAGAAAAGTGAAAAATTGTATGTATATGTGTATAAGGTTGTATAAGGGTATGGATATACAAAAGAAAATTGAAAAGAAAGAAAGAAAAAGTATAGGTCAAACCTAAAATGCCAATTCGTCATCCAATGTACTCGTCATGATCACTAGGCCAAGTTCTAGAATCAACACATCACCGGTATACTCTTATCAAGAAAAGAACCCGGAGATGGCTTAGAAATACCTCAAACACGCACATCTTAGTGCAGGGCATCAAAATGAAAACCCTTACCCCTGAATAAATCCAAGAGTCTAAGAGAGGGACGTATTTACGAAGCAAACAAACCAAAACCGTCACCTGACACACTATATATGAAACAATGAAATCTCACAATTGGGTGTTTTGGATATATATGAGTATGCAAGTAATGTTATCAATCCCGAAGGACTAACCCAATAACCGTTCAGGACACACTTCGCCAATTAAAAATTTTTGTCAAGGAAACAGTTTGTAGTAAAATTGCTTAATAAGTAATCCATTAAGTGTCAAAAGCAATTTACCATAAGGACAAGTTCAACTCAAGTTTAAAAATTAATATCAACTTCTATTATCCCGCCAAATTGATAGCACCGGTTTCAAACATGCACATCACAGTTAAGAGTTCAAAAGAGAGACTCAAACCCCTAGATAGAATCCAAAGGCCTACGAGAGGGACATATCAACAAAACTGATAGAAATCTCAATGACAAAACAACAAAAGTGATATACCCGGTAGCTTAAACCTATTTGCCACCCCCCCCCACTTAAGATGGACAATGCCCTCAATGTCCATATTCGGTCAAACAAAGGTAAATAGGGGTAAGCGACATAGAAAAACAAAAGCACATACCGGAATGAGGACACATTTCGTTTTGAAACAAGTTATCGACCCCGTGTCACAAATGGCACTTCCGAAATAGGAAGGACACTTTGGCTGGCGGGATAAAAAACTTGTGCCAAAACGGAAGGTGCGAGAGTAGTGTGTGCATCAAACATAACAATACAAATAAGGCGCTGAACTTACTGCCAGCATATGCACACCATAACAATCAACAATTTCGCCATAGAAATTAGATGGGAAGGGAATCCAAAGGGTTCCCCCCACACTTGAGTTGCACTACAGCTATCAATTACCTGCTCACATTTCATCAGAAAACCCATCATAATATCAAACATCCAATTATTATACCGTTATTGCAACCAACCAACAGAAAAAGAAAAACAACCACACATAATGTTTCAGCACCCCGTGGGGCGGATACAAACCAACCAAACGAAAATTAAAAAGTACGGAATAGGAAATTGTTCAAACAAATAGTACAAACCAAATGGCTCCTAACTCTTCAACTTGCAAGAATCACTTGATTGGAGATACGATCTAGATGGGTGCCCGTAATATCTTCGATGGGTGCCCGTAATATCTTCGATGAGTCCGCCTAAGTGTTTCACTTCATTGGAGAAGGAAGAATCCTGATAGAGCAGCTCCTAGAAAGATTTTGGATAACCTGAAATTCGTCCCTAGGGTTTATATTTATACCCTCTCAACATCTAATGCAAAACCGACACAAATTTTGTTTTCCCGTGCACCCACTACGGCGCAGTGGGGTTGAGCCTTCCCTCACTGCGACGCAGTGAGGTGATCTTGACTTTGACCTTCTCGTGACTGCGGCGCAGTGGCTAAGCAAACCACCACTGCGGCGCAGTACGTTTCCACGACCTCCTTTCTTCTTAACCTCAACTCCTAGCCATCCCCACTGCGGCGCAGTGGGGATTTGTCCATAAAATTCCGTGGGATTTGGCTGCGGCGCAGTGGGCTAGCGCATCCCCACTGCGGCGCAGTGAACACTTGTACAGAGCCAACTTCTTTCGATCTCGATTACTTGCCAAACTCTGTCGTCTCTTCCACTCAAATCAACTCTCAACATCATAACGCACTTCCGAGCCAATAATCATCCGAAAATGTACCAAATGAACGCGTATCCTGTTTAGAGCCTGAAAACACTAACAAACACCATAAACGCTCCAAATGCATACAAAAACGACTTAAAACATATAGTAAAATGGCCAATAATGATGTGGGTAGTTGGTATAAATTAGTCACATCAGGGGTGATCGGTGATTGATGATCTACTTAACAGGCTTCACCCTTATTCATCATGGCTCCACCAAAAACTGAAAGGCTTCCCCTATTGTTCACGGACTATGCCCTTTGGAAAGAAAAAATTTAAGAATTTTTTAAAATTTTTATATGAAAATTAGTTAATTAAAGAAGAAAAAAAAACTGAAAAAAAAAAACAAGCTAAAAAAAACAAAAAAAAAACGAATCTTCTCTCCCTTCTCTCCTTAAGAACCCTTCTCATTTGATCTCTATCCGATAAACAAATCCACATAATAACTTATATTCACGTTTTAAAATAACAAACTGTATTAATTGATATATAAAAAACATATTAAAATTTTTATTATGATCTATATTAAAATAAGGAAAATTTGGTCAAGATTCTCGTGATGCATAGTGAAGAATCACACGGGTTCTTGTACTCCAATGAGGTATGACAAATGGCCTATAAATTCTCTTTCCTTTCTTTCTTTCTCCCAACCTCTTCCCCATTCCCTTTTTTTTTCCTTTTCTAATTCTTTTCTCTTCTTAATCTCCCTTCTAGAATGAATTCAACTCCAAATTCATCCTAATATTTGGGGGTTGCAGTCAAGTACATGAGAAAAACTCACTAATAGACCCATATAAATTAGTTGGAATTTTCTTTATGAATATTCATTTAACCATTATATTCATCTTAGTCATGGCCATTTATCCAACCAACAGTTCCTAGATTCACATTAGTTCTGATCTAGAAGCTTATTTGCCATCATAAGAAAGTAATCAAAACGCCAAACAACTTTAAACTCCTGCTAGAACCTACCTATATGTGAAATTTAGCTCTCATCTATTTGTCAAATTTACCACAGTAAATAAAAAAGAACAAAATTTATCCTCCTGCTAAAACAAACATATAGTTGTAAACTACTAGATCCAGAAACCTAACCTTTGTTGTTAAATGGGAAGTTTGATGGTTGCATATTTGGATGTTGGTAACACCAAAGAGAGATTTCATTTGAGTCTAGGTTGTACGTTATACACTTGGGGCGTGTCAATATATTTTACATGTATGTGTGTGTTATACAGAGCATCAATTAATTCGAAGAAGTATTTTGATGTACTTGAATCTTTTAGCATGTTTTTAAGTAACGGCTAAAATGTATTATTAAAGGTGTAGTATAATACCTAGACTTGGTTACCCTAGACTCACTAATGAATCTTTTAAAAATATATATGAGTTTATTAACTAATATATTATATTAAAATAAATCATCCCTGTGGTTTGTTCACTTTCGTGGTTTACATCCCTCTCAATTAATTTTAGTGAAATTTGTCCAAACTTCATACTTTTGTTGCATATTACATCCTTTAGTCTGTTTCCGTCTATGTATCTCTGTTAAAACGCATTACGAGACCCTCACATGAGGGCATCTTAGTCTTTTACACAAGTAGGACCACTCTTGCATCTTTATAAATTATAAATATAATACTTATATTTATAATTGTTTATTTATTTTTCACAAAAACATACCTCTTGAAACTTGTCTGCAAATACTTTCAAGTTTTAAAGAAAACACACATGCATTGTGAGAAAAAAGACAAAATCCAAATCCTGCAACCATCGATTTTCACCACCACAAACAACCACAATCCTAATCTTATTGCCCCACCCATCCCATCCCTCCAATACTAATAGTAATTTCCCCAAATTTGATTCCCTAATACATAAATATACATCCAAGAAATGGAAGTGAATAAATAAATAAGAGATCTTACGGGTAAAAATGATGGGTATGGTGGTGGTCTCATGCGGAGGTGTGTGTTTTGGGTTCGGTGGTGGGAAGCAACTGTGATGTGGCATGCCCCACCATCGCCACTCTAAATCCGGTCATGCAACTGTGGTGGTGTGTGTTTGGGATCGGTGGCAGGAAGCAACAGTGGTTTGTGTTTTGGTTTGATTGATTAATGTTTTTTAGAAATAATCGATTGTTAATTTGGGGATCTAATGGATATTTGTAAATTGTCAATGGGGATCTAATGGATTTAATTGTCAATGTTTTTTAGAAAGAAGGTCCAATACCATTTGAAAGTTGAAACCTTTACACAAACACTACCATCTGTCATTCAAACAAGAAAGCAACACCACCACCACCAGAAGAACGACCTTGTCTAAGTTTTGATTTGTACTTTTTTTTCACGTAGTTCTCTTTCTTCTGTTGAAACTAGGTAATTGACATTCTCTTTTTGTTACATCTGTATCTACACAAGCCATTGCAATTTTTCTTGTGCCAAGTGACAATATTAGTCACTACCCATAATTTTTTATATGCATAATGAGTTTTTTGTTTAAGACTTGAAGTGTATGATTGACATTTGTAGGTGATGACTGATGATGACAATTGGATTAAAAAAGAATACATTTGTTTATGTTTACTTATTTATTTTATTTTTTAGCTATAAGAATGTCTTTTTTTGTAGCAAGAATGGTCCTTGCATGTGTAAAAAGACCAAAATGTCCACACGTGAATGACATATGATAGATTCTAACGGAGATAAATTGACAGAATTAGACTAAGGGATGTAATATGCAATAAAAGTATGAACTTTGGACCAATTTCACTAAAATGAATGGAGAGGGATGTAAACCATGAAAGTGGACAAACCACAGGGATGATTCTTGCAATTAACTCTAAAATATATTTGACAAACCATAAGTAACTAAAGACAGTAAAGTATATGTTATCCTTAACACGATTATAAAATCTTAAAGTATCGACTGTGAAAAAAAGATATTTTAAAATTATAATATATAGACAATAAAATTATATTATTATTTGAAACCTTGAAATTACAAAAAATATTTTGTATATAAAATAATAAATAATTTGTATATAAAATTACAACAAAATATCATTAGGTATTTTCTTTACAAAAAAATATTTATACAAATTAATAAATAATCATCTTCTTATTAAAGTTTTATTAATTTGTATATAAAATAAAAATGATTTTTTAATTACATTCATGTGATTGATCAAGTTACAAAAAACTAATATATAAAATGCAATAATATATTCTATATTTATTTTAAATTGTGATATAAGTATCTAGTTTTAAAAATATTTAATATATATATATAAAAACTTAATATTCTATATTGAACCATATTTTTAATTTCGATACGTTATTTATAATATTATTTTTGAGCTAAAATAGTTTTAACATATCTAACATTATTATTTCTAAAATTACAAATATAAACTTAAAAGTATTTTTTTAGAAAACCAATGTATATATAAACAACTTCATTAAATTAAGGGATTATCACCTGGGAATGTAACTAACTATGCCAAAATGATTATGTTATGTAACTAACTACAAAAGCGTTTATGAAATGTAACAAACTACGTATTTTTGTCTATAGTATGTAAAGGTTTACCGGTTTAACACTTAGCCGGTCGGTCACCCACATGCTTAATCCCTTAAAAAGTTGTACACTTGGCATTTTATCCTTTGACTTAATTGACGTGTATATTTTGATGATTAGATTAAATTACAATTTTCTTATCTGCTACATAAGAAAAGAAAAAAATATAAACACAAAAACAAATCTATCACGGTATATCACACACTTACATCGACAACTTTTTACACCTTTTTGGCTGGAATTTTGACCGAATTTCATTTCTTTTCGATTCCCATCTTCTGCTACATTTAATTCTTTACAAATCCATGTGTTAATCCTTTCCTATGTTGCTAGCATAAACAATTTACGGTCATCATATTCACAATTTGATCCAGATCCAAATCCAAATCAAAAACCCTAAAAGAGACAACCACATAGTACAACCACCAAAACCCACCATACTGCTGCTGAGCACTGACCATGGCAATATTCATAAGGAGCGACTAAGGGTTGTGAGATGGCCACCGTTAATCACAACACCCACCATCTGGAAATAAATATAGGGTTTGGAAGACTTTAGAAGCTGTTTGATTTTGGCAGAAAAGATGAAGAACAATGGCTGCCGAAAAAACTGATTTGCAGAATACGGCCTCAAACACGGTGGCCGAAAAACCGTTTTTTGAGTTAAGACTTGAAATTACCACATATCGACTCAAAACTTAATCCCGCACAAAACCTGACCAACGGTATTCTGATTTAAAAATTGCCAGAAAACTAGAGAAATCGTCAGAAAATTCAACCGTCAACAAAACTTGAGCAATCGGAGAATTAAAAACATGAACGTGACCAGAATTGCACCGCGAACGAAACCTTGTGATTTTCAAACTGATTCAACGCCAAACAGCCACGAATTTGAAGAAAGAAGTTTAAGAAACTTTGGTTGTTTATTTTCTATTGGGTATGGTGAATGTATGTTTGTATATATTTGGATTGGGTATGTTATAAAGATATAGAGATAGATGGATCAATGGAGTTGATATATGAAGAATGGATGGATCTGATATATAAATGAAGATTAGATATGTTAGGTTTTGATTTTAATTTAGGTTTAAGGTGGGTGGATCTTGAGATCTGCTTCTTTTTTTCCCCATTTATGTGAAAGGGGAGGCTAAAAGAGAAAGGAGAAAATATTACATGGCAGCTGACATGGATAAGTTTAGGCGTAACCGGTTACTCTTCAATGGTAATCGGTAACTTACATACTATAAACGAAAATAGTGATTAGATTCTCCCTTGAGGATGGATGGGCATGCACATCATCGAATGAAGAATCACCTCCAAAGATAGTGATTAGATTCTCATCAGAGTCGAGAGGACACCTGATGGTTTCCAAGGCTGCACCTGGAGCTGGCATGGCCTCCCTAAAGAGAGCCATGGGACTTACAGAACCCATCTGTCCAAGGACAGAGGCAGACACAGATTCTGCAAGTGTAATGATGTTGTGTGAATTAGATTGCCCCTCAACCAAGGTGTGTTGTGTCACCAAGGTATCCTTGGGGAGAGTAATTGAGGCCTGTATCTCATCTTGTGATCTAGATGAGACATTGGCAGCCTGTGTAGACTCAGAGTGTAAGAATAAAAGATTCTGACCAGCTTGGGAAATGGCAGTAGTGTCACCTTGGCGTTCGATACTACCACTCTTTGGCTGATCATCCTCAGAAATGATGTGCAAAGACTCTGACTCTTGTTGGATCTGGGCAGGATCCTCTGTTGTCCCTTTAATGATATCACCAACCTTTTGGGAGGCTGATGATGGTGAAATGGGTGGACTCACAGTATGACCTTGGGAGGAGGTCTTTCTTTCAATGTCTTCCCCTTGTTTGGAGGATTAGACAGAAGCAGTTGTTCCCTTTTTCTTGTCCACTCTCTTTTGGGAGAGTGCAGATGGGTGTGGTGAATTCGGCTGATCAGCTTTGGTGATTGGGTAAGCTTCGGAACGTTCCTTAGCTTCCAAAACACCTTGGGGGACCTTGAGTCTGATGATTATTGCATTGTCAACCCCAGAAGTTGATCCAGATCTCTTTGAGCGTTTCTTTTTAGCACTGGCAGACACTAAGTCCTCAACAGTGTGTCTTTCAGATTTGGATTTAGAAATGGTGGATGAGGGTGTATCTACAATGGCTGATGATGTGGCCAACTCTTCACCCTCAGAAAAAGAAGAAGAAGTAGATTTGGAAGAGTTTGAGGGTTTAAGAGATTGAGTACCTTGACTCTCCTGATTTGCAGATTGAGTGTCAGACTCAGATCGCGTCGAAGGAGAGTCAGCTTCATCACGTGCTTGTTGTTCCCTCTCTCTTTGCCTGCAGAAATCAAGGTAAATCTGCATTGCTCGGGTTAAACCCTGCGCAATCACCTTGGGACTATTAAAGATATTAGTGTTTATGGCCTTACATTCAACAGTTAGGCTAGTTGCCAAACTAAAATCATCATCAAGAATTGCTTCTATGATGAGTGCAAGAATCCTTCCATAGGGTATGGTAGAGGTCTTGTTGTTGACTCGGACCACTAAGTCTTTAAACAGAATTTCAGCATAATCTACTCTGGTCATAGTGACCATAGAATGAAAATTTTGTAATTCAAGCACATTAGGCTGATCAAAGCTGCCAGCTTTCATTTGTAAAGTTTTAATAATAGTACTTAAAAGATAATACCAGATCCCAGTTAAATATTTCAATTTTATAATAGAAGCCAAAGGACCAGAATAGTCACAGATTTGTAAAATGTTTTTAGCTTCAGTGTGGGATACAACACTGGCATAATTATCTTCATCCATATAATCAAGTTCGAAAGCTAACATAAGCCTTTTCTCAGTAATAATTACCTGTTTCTTACCATTGAGAATGGTGCCTCGAATCACAACTTCTTCGTTCTTAGTTTTTCCCACCACACAGCTTGCCCAGAATTCGCAGAGCATGTCCTAATACACCACGTTTGGCTTCTCAATCAATACCTTGCCAAGTGGATGATGCCATAAGAAGGAAACAATTTCATCATAGCCCCTAGCCCAAGAGGGTGGATGAATATTGGCAGAGACAAGATTGACAATCTTGATTTTACTTGTATCAGAATCAGCCGGGTTAACAACTACATTTGACCCACAACGTATCGAGGAAGCTTAGCTGCGCTTGTCGGAGCTGGGTGTTGAAACCCAGATTCGGATGAAGAATCATTAGTATTATTGTTACTAGCAGATTGCGATGAAGAAGATGAAGCCATTTAAGATAAAGAAATAAGATAAGACAGAAAAAGATTAAACAACAAAATAATTTGATGGAACAGGACACAGAATAGGTGAAAATAAGAAATTTGATTTGATGAACAGAAAAAGCAATTAAATTGGGTTTTAGGTTATAATGAGTATTTATATATTCGGAAAAAATAAATAAATATTTAAAATAACCTTTTGGAGGGAAGAAAGAGAAAAGATTTGATTGGACAAAACAACTAGTGGGGTGTATATTTACAGAAATATACTGTTACCACCACATGTGTCACATACCAATTGAACAGAAAATCGATAAATAAGTAAACTAAATATTCTAATCTAAATAATAAAACGCACTGAGATATTTAATAATAAAAATAACCACTAAGCTGGGTCAGACTCAGCTTACTTAGTTTTACTTGATTTTCACCAAGTAAAAGAGAGCAGTCTGGGTCGACACAGCTTACCCTCAGAAATTTGAAATTCTTTAAGGGGTTAGATTTATTATTACTTAGCTCACTGCCTCTTACATATTTAGCATACCAAGCTTACTTATAAGATAATTGAACCTGTTTTCATCCAATGGCTTTGTGAATAAGTCTGCAAGTTCATCATCAGTTGGAATAAAATGTAGTTCAACATCTTCTTTCATCACATGATCTCTGATAAATTGATATCTGATATCAATGTGCTTAGTCCTAGAATGGAGCACAGGATTGTTTGAGATTGCTATGGCACTTGTATTGTCACAAAAGATTGGAGTCTTTGATGCAGTGACACCATAGTCTTGCAATTGAAATTGCATCCACAAAACTTGTGAACAACAACTTCCTGCAGCAACATACTCAGCTTTTGCAGTGGAAATGGAAACTGAATGCTGCTTCTTGCTAGACTAGCTTACAAGTCTGTTGCCAAGCAATTGACAAGCTCCTGAAGTGCTTTTTCTATCAATCTTACAACCTGCAAAGTCAGAATCTGAATAGCCAATTAGATCAAATCCAGAGTCTTTGGGATACCAAAGACCTAGATTGGGACTACCTTTAAGGTATCTAAAGATTCTCTTCACAGCCTTAAGATGTGATTCTTTAGGATTAGCCTGATATCTTGCACAAAGACATGTAGCAAACATAATATCTGGTCTACTAGCAGTCAAGTAAAGTAATGAACCTATCATACCCCTATAAGCTGTGACATCAGTAGGTTTCCCACTTTTGTCCTCACTCAGTTTATCACCAGTTCCCATTGGAGTTTTCATAGGTGAGCAATCACTGAAACCAAATTTACTCAGCAAATCTTTAACATATATACCTTGATTTATGAAAATACCTTGTTTGGTCTGTTTTACTTGTAAACCAAGAAAATAGTTAAGTTCCCCCATCATGCTCATTTCATACTTTTTAGACATTAAATCAGAAAACTTTTTGCAAAGTCTTTCACTGCTAGAACCAAATATGATATCATCTACATAAATTTGTACAAGTAGAATTTCACCTCTATATTTTCTCACAAATAAAGTCTTGTCAACATTACCTCTTTTGAACTTGTTTTCAAGCAGAAATTTGGACAAAGTATCATACCATGCTCTTGGAGCCTGTTTGAGACCATAGAGGGCCTTGTCAAGCTTAAACACATGGTTAGGAAACTTTGAGCTTTCAAAACCTAGAGGTTGTTCAACATAGACTTTTTCTTCCAGTTTTTCATTCAGAAATGCACTCTTCACATCCATTTGATACACCTTAAAACCTTTGTGAGCAGAATAAGCCAAGAACATCCTGATGGCTTCCAATCTGGCCACAGGAGCAAAGGTTTCATCATAATCAATTCCATCTTCCGGTCTATATCTAAGAGCGACCAATCTAGCTTTGTTTCTGGTCACTACTTCTCTCTCATCCATTTTGTTTCTGTAGACCCACTTGGTTCCAATTATAGTCTTAGAGTGATGAGGTCTTGGAACCAATTTCCAAACCTTGTTTCTCTTAAACTGAGTTAGTTCATCTTGCATTGCATTTACCCAAGAGGGATCTGACAGAGCTTCAGCAATATCAGTTGGCTCCACTTTACTAACAAAATTGACAAACATGCAAAAATTGCATGTTGCCTTTCTTCTAGTCTTCACACCAGATAGAGGATCATCAATGATTTGATTTATGGGATGACTCTTTGTCCATTTGATTACACGTTGAGCAGAGTTGCTTTTTTGAACAATGGGATGATTCAGATTTGAAGGACTAGCCTGATTAACTTAAGGAAATTGTTGATCAGCTTGTCCCAAGACAGGACCTGAGTCAGTTTGGGAGTCATTTAATGGATTTAGAGTAGGATCAGCTTGCTCACATTCAAAGAATGGTAACTCTTCTTCTATTTGCTCCCCCTGAGTTTGAGCATTAATTTCTTCAACAGGTGGATTAGAGGGAGGCTCATTCTCAGGAACAACCAGTTTTTCAAAGTTAATTTCATCACCTTCAGAATGAACAATAACTGACTTAGAGCAACCTTCATCAATATTCACATTTACAGAGTTTTCAATAGTTCTTGTTCTCTTATTGTATACTCTGTAAGCCTTCATCTGAGTAGCATATCCAAGTAGGATGCCTTCATCTGTTTTTTCTTCAAACTTGCCAAAATGGTGTTTCTGATTCAGAATGTAACAAGGACTGCCAAACATTCTTAGGAAACTAATTTCTGGTTTTCTCCCCCTGAGAAGTTCATATGCAGTTTTCTGGTGTCTTTTCACAATAAGAGATCTGTTTTGAGTGAAGCAGGCTGTGTGAATAGCTTCAGCCCAAAAATGAGGCTTGACATTGTTTTGTGCCATCATGGATCTGGCAACTTCAATCAGGGTTCTGTTTCTTCTTTCTGCAACTCCATTTTGTTGGGGAGTTCTTGCTGCTGAGTATACTTGTGAAATACCTTTCTCACTGCAGAATGAATTGAGAGTGACATTCTTGAATTCAGTGCCATTGTCACTCCTCAACTGCCTAACAGGCCTTTTGTATAGTATTTCAGCTTGCTTGATGAAATGAATAATACTATCAGCTGCATCACTCTTATGCTTCAAAAAGAAAACCCATGTATATCTTGAATATTCATCAACAATGACCAAAGTATACCTCATTCCATTAAATGAAGGAGTACTTATTGGTCCAAACAAATCCATGTGCAGCAAATCTAAACAACTGTCAATGGTTGAACATGTTTTTGACTTAAAGGAAGCTTTGTGTTGCTTACCCTTTTCACAAGGACCACACAACTTGTCCTTCTCATATTTTATCACTGGCAGACCAGACACCAAATCTTTCTTACACAGCTTGTTGATGTCTTTGAAATTCATATGAGACAGCCTCTTATGCCACAACCAATTCAACTCATCTTGATTCTTTGACATGAAACATACTTCTCTTGTCACAATTACACTTCTCATATCAAAAGAATACAAGGAATCATCTCTCTCAGCAATTAACACCACATTACCTTCAAAATCCAGAACAATGCCCTTATCAGCTCGGAATCTTACTTCATAGCCAGCATCACACAGTTGACTTACACTTATCAGATTGTGCTTCAAGCCATTCACATAAGACACTCTTCTAAAAGTAAGGGGACCATTTGACAAAATACCAAATCCTTCAGTTCTTCCTTGGGAGTCATCTCCAAATGTAACACTAGGACCAGCGCTTGTCCTAAAGCTACATAGCAGGGACTTACATCCGGTCATATGCTTGAAACACCCACTGTCCAAGTGCCAGGTATGTGCATCGTGATAGCCCTGCATTTTGCAATAAGAGATTAGTTCAATCTGGGAACCCATCCAGAGATGGGTTCACCAAAGCTGACCATTGGGTCTGACTCAGATTTAGTGCTTGAACTAACATTCTTATCACATTTTGAAACCCACTGTTGCCTAATCTGACCCTTCCCAGATTTGAAATTCTTTTTAGCAACAATAAGAGTTTCCTTTTTAATAAAACCTTTTCCAATACCAGATTTCTTTGATTCAGACCTTAATTTGCTTTGATCAACAATTTTAAGATCAGACACTTCAGCCAGTAAACTATTATCATTTGAAATCTCACCTTTTCTGGACTCAACGTACTTGACAAATATTTTGTCAGATTCAGACTCAAGGTGGTTTGAATTGGACACAGATTTTGTTGGTAAGACATTTCCTTTTGAATCAGACTTCTCATTTTTTAAAACCTTGTTCTTCCCTTTTGGAATGCTATGATCTCTAACTTTTATTTTATTTTTCTTTGACACAACATTATTTGTTTTTGACTTTGAAGTTGACACAGATTTAGTAATTGTTAACTTTGATAAATCAAGAGTTTCCTTAGGTTTTAGTTCAATTACCTTATCTGATTCAGACACAGCTTCCGCAATGGTTTGACCAATAACATCAAAATCTTTAAAACCAATACCAGACTTCTGAACCAGTCTGATTGGTTGAGAACTCTTTCCTTTGGTTTGAACCTTAGGAGGATAAGGAGGCTGATAACAAGGTTCCATGGCACAGACTTCACTGATAGCAATTGCTCTATCATAGTCACCATAAAAAACAACTTGTACTTGATGAGGAACTTGAATGTTAACACACTTTGCAGCCCTTTTAGAACCAATACACCATGACTCAGTTATCTGTTTGATTTTCAAAAACTTCTCATCTGAAAGTTTAACTTCAGTGACCAAAATTGAGTTTCGTTGTTTTTGATTTTTAATTTCAGATTCTAACTTTTCAATGGTGAAATTCTTTAAGTCTAGTTCTTGTTTCAACATAGAAATTTCTTTCTTATGTTCTTGATTAAAATGTTTTTGCAAAAGTACCTCATCACCAAGTCTATTTAACCTTGACAGCTTATCTTCATTACTCAAATTGGAAAAGATATTTACTTCAGGGGGAGTAGTCTGACTGGTTGAAGCTTTGTGAGCTGACTCAGATTGCTCTTGAAATCTTGTGAGATCTTCAGCAAACTTCTCTTTGGCCATAAGACACTTCTCATTTGTGTACTCTTCATCTTCTGAAGAAGTATCACTTTCAGCCCAATCTTTGGCTATCAGACTCTTCTCATCTTTCTCAGCATTCTTACTCAGCTCAGCAACTTGTGCTTTGAGAGCTTTGTATTTTGTCTTGAGCTTGGAGTATTTTTCATTTCTTCCACCTTTGGATGACCCAGCTTGCACAGACTCCTTAGATCTACAATCACCAGCCATATGTCCAGTCTTACCATACTTGTAGCAAGTGACTTTGGACATATCAAATGGTTTCTTGGTCTTATCAGCTTATCCACTTTTACCTTTTCCTTTAAACTTTCCAAAGGATCTCCTTCTTATCCTATCAACCAACATAGCCACTTCATTGGCTAACTCATCACCATCGGATTCTTCAACTTCAGATTCAGAACAAACAGATTCAATGTTAGAAATCACAGAACACGATTCATTGATACAGGGAATGATCTCATTGGATATTGAACTAGGGTGTTCAGTCATGGATGCAACAAGTGCAGTAGGAGGCTGACTATAAGAATCACCCATAGCAATCAGCTTTTCAGCCTCTGAACATTCTTGATTATGGAGTAAACCAAAAAGTCCAGGGAGATCAAGATCATGATACACAGAAAGTAGTTTTACAGAAGAAATATAATTGTTCCACTTTGGTGGTAATGAATCTAAAAACTTGCTTTTCAAAACTTCATTTTTCTTGGTAATACCAACAGTAGCTAGATCATTAACCAAAGCATTAAAACGGGTATGAGTGTCTTTTAAGGACTCGTTCCTCAAAGAGAAGAATCTTTCATACCTCCTTGTTAAGGTGGTAATGGTAGATTCCATGGAGGTAGAGCAACCTTCAAACATGACAGTCAAAGTATCCCACATCTTTTTAGCAGTAGAATACATTTTAATAGAATGATAAATGTTCTTTGGCACAACTTGGACAATGAAGTTACGTGCCCTCACATCCAAGTTTGCAAGTCTCCTATCCTCATCCCCCCAATCTGCCCTATCTTTGACAATGGTTTTAACTGTGGCAGGGATGGTTGGATGACCATCCCTTACCACTGCATCTACAACAAGAGTCTGTGTAGGTACATAAGGACCATCAGTCAAGATATCAGGCTTATTGTGGTCAATGGATTCAAGGAACAAAGACATACGACCTTTCCACCAACTGAAATCATCTTTATCAAACATAAGTGGTCGGGTTGATGAACCATTATCAACATAAGATGACATTATGCTTTACTTAAAGGAAAATAAGCAAGGATCAAGTCAAGTTAATTCTTAACCCCTACTCTGATACCACTTATACAGTCCCAGAAGTGTAACAGAATACCAAAGTATAATGTACACAAATAGTTGTAGAGGGGGGGGGGGGTGAATACAACTTTCGTTTTTCCTTAGTTATATATTATGAAAATAGTTTTAAAGATTCAATTATATATATTTAGAGCATACTATAAAGACAAGAATCAATTAAAACAGTAAAATAGAAAGTAAACATTCTTAGACACAGATTGTGTTTTTCAAATGTAATCCTTTATTAAGAAATGATCTATACAAAGAATTACAGGTTTGTTGCGGAAACAAGATAACCTACAATATCTAAACAACCCCTGAAAATGACAAACAACAATCAATAAGTTTCTTGCTTAAGAGAAGCAGCCCAAGCTGACTCCTCACAGGCTAAGCTGTGTATAACAGTAGAGAAACTTTCTGTAAAGAATGAATCAAAGGAATGTCACACATATGCCTTCAAGGATTGTAGCTTTTATAGGCGAAAGCTTTAGATTCACTTGGTGTCCAAATAAGCCACGTCTTCAATTATGGTTGGACGATCAAAAGGAAATAGGATTGTGCCTTCATCGTACTTGTGGTCCCAAACCAGCAACACGATATTTTTGATCGTCTATTGAGAGTATGGACACGCATATGTAAATAGACCACCAACCTAGATTTAATGAATCTTTCTTATCACGCCATACAACATTACTCAGCAAATCCAGGTTGTTATCTTCACTTGATTGTCAGACACAGATTGCTCGTTTGTCAAGAGTAAATCTGTCTAAGTGTTCTCCAAGCTGACTGCAATCCCAAGCTGACTTCCACTATCAGCTTGATCTTCTATCTTCAATCCTCCTCTTCGACTTGGATTGAATGCTATTCCCATTTGATGCAGCTTGAACAATACAGCTTCCATAAATTAAACAATTACAGAGTATGAAGCTTTATTCTGGGTCGCAAGCTGTGTCAGCTTTGACATACCCAGATTACAATACAAGAACCAAAATAAATTACTAGTGTTTACCTACAGATTTGTCATCATTAAATTTACATCCTTCATTGGGACTCAACAACTACCAACTCCTATAAAAGAGTTAAACAACTAAAACATAAGCAACGCTTAGTGAATGCATACACATATAATCATAATCATGTCATTTCAAATTGTGCATCAAGCACCATATAAGCCTAGCAAGCTAGCCTTTTCATACAATTCAAACAACATACATTCATTTTCAACATGGCCATGGACAATTTGGCTAGTAGGAATTTACCCACCTACTAGCTCTTGCAAACAAATTGACTAGTAGGAATTTACCCACCTACTAATTCTAACAAACATCTATCAAATAGGTCATAGGAATTTACCCACCTATGACCTCTAATAACAAGAACATGATTATCTGCATATACACTTACCTCAAACTTGGCTAGTTGACACAACAAGGCTACAAGATCAACAATTTATTCTTCAACACCTATACAAGAATAATCACATATCATCTATGAGTTCCATGACTCAACTACTTACAACATCTACTTGCATTCAACAACTCTAAGATTATGGTGTTTGGCTACTAAACACTTTTCCAACAAACTCCAAATTATAATGACAGAACTTTATTTCATGATTTCTATCCAAACACCACCAAATATGAATTTCTTATTATGGAGGATTTTTCCACTATCAACATCTCTTTAAATTAAACTAACAAATTCCCAATTCAATATATTAGGGTTCTTGAAAATCTCATTTAACAAAAACCCCCAATTCTAAGGTTAAGAACCCTAAATTTCAATAACAAAAAAAACTAGGGTTATGAAATCAATACCTCAAGAATGAGAGACAAATAATTAATTTCTAAATTTCTAAATCAATACCTCAAGAATGAGAGACAAATAATCAATACCTAAATTTCAAATTGAAATTTTTCCCCTTTCTCTTCCTTAATATTTCGGTCACCACCACCTCCAACAAAGCCCCAAATTTCAATTTCTAAATCAATTGGAGATGATTATTGTTATTGTTTCAAGATTACAATTCTTTAATTTTAGTTTTGAAGCTTCAATTGCATGGATTTTGAAGGATTTGAGAAAATGGAGTGGTTAGAAGAGAAAAGAGCTTGAGTGAGAAAACATGAATCATCAACTTAGTGGCTGGCTTTTCTCCCTGCTAGCCACGTCCCATATTGTATTTTGTGGGTAAAATACCCACTAGCCACAACAGTTCCAACTAAATTAACCCCTTAGCTCAAAACAAAATACTAGGAAATTAATTTAATGTCAAAACTACAAAAATGGTAAATTTTCTATTACCTTAAAATACTGAGATGTTACAAATCTCCCCCACTTAGAATCGATCACGCCCCGTGATCCATGCCATGTGCAAAGACGGGTAGTAAACCAACATGTCATGCTCCGTTTCCCACGTATACTCGGAGTTCTTATGGTGCTTCCATTGTACCTTGAAAGTGCGTACCGTCTTATTATTTATCCTTCTCAACTCTTCTTCAACTATAGCAACGGGTTCCTCGACATAAGTTAACTTCTTGTCTAGTTCGATTTCATTTAGTGGAACACACGTTGCATCATCAACAAGGCATTTCCGAAGTTGAGATACATGAAAAGTGTTATGAATACGAGATAGTGCTTTGGGTAACTCCAATTGGTATGCAACTTTGCCAATACGAGCAATAATCCAAAACGGGCCTATGAACCGTGGACTCAACTTTTCACGTTTGTGAAATCGTAGTAAACCCTTCCATAGAGATACCTTTAACATAACCCGATCGCCAACCATAAACTCAATGGGCCTTCTTCTAATATCGGCATACGACTTTTGTCTATCTTGAGCCGCCTTAAGTCTCTCACGAATCTCGTCTATCTTTTGCGTAGTTTCAAGAACGACATCGGTTCCTCCTAATTCTTGTTGACCCACTTCTCCCCAACAAATGGGAGTTCGACATCTTCTGCCATAAAGTATTTCGTACGGTGGCATCTTAATGCTAGAATGGTAGCTATTATTGTACGAAAATTCCGCCGAAGGTAAGTATACAAGCACGTAACATATCTTCTAATGTTTGGATGGTTCTTTCACTTTGACCATCCGTTTGCGGGTGGTATGCAGTACTAAAATCTAACTTAGTATCCATATCTTCATGAAACTTCCTCCAAAAATGGGAGGTAAAACGAGTATCCCTATCTGAAACAATAGACACGGGGATGCCATGTCGAGCTACAACTTCTTTCACATATATATTAGCTAGAACTTCAGAAGATGATGACTCAAGGATTGGCAGAAACAAGACACTTTTCGTTAATCGATCTACAATTACCCAAATGGAATCAAATTGATGTTTGGGCTTCTTGGTAAGTTTGGTAATGAAGTCCATAGTCAAATGCTCCCATTTCCATTGTGGTATATCAAGTGGTTGAAGCTTCCCATATGGCTTTTGATGCTCCGCCTTAACTTGTAAACAAGTCAAACACTTTTCCACATACTTGACAATGTCACGTTTCATGCCCGGCCACCAATAATCGACCTTCAAATCTTGATACATTTTCGTTGCGCCGGGGTGGATAGAGTACTTGGACTTATGTGCTTCATCAAGAAGAATTTCCTTCAACGAGCACGAGAATGGAATCCAAATTCTCCCATAACGAACCATGAGACCACGAGAGTCCTTAGAGAGATGTTGCAATTGCCCTTTAATTCACTCTTGTTTGGGGTCGCGTTTCAAGGCTTCTTCTTGAACTCCCCTTATTCGTTCAAAGAAATCGTTTGTAAGCATTACCCAAAGAGGTGAAACATGAATTGAAAAATGACAGCTTTTTCTACTCAAGGCGTCGACTACCACGTTGGCCTTCCCGGGGTGATACAAAATTTCACAATCGTAATCCTTCAATAAGGCTAACCACCTCCATTGAAGATTATTAAGATCACGTTGTTCAAAGAAATACTTAAGACTTTGATGATCCGAATAAATGGAGAATTTAACGCCATACAAGTAATGACGCCAAATCTTCAATGCAAAAACGACCGCCGCAAGCTCTAAATCGTGGACGGGATAAGACTTCTCATGAGATTTTAATTGTTTTGATGCATAAGCGATAACTCGCCTCTTTTGCATGAGGACACACCCAAGACCATTGAACGAGGCATCACAATACACTGAGAAATTTTCAACTCCATCCGGCAAGGTAAGAATAGGTGCTTGACTCAACTTTTCTTTTAGTGTTTGAAATGCACCTTCTTGTTCACTTTTCCAATTAAACTTCTCGTTCTTCCAAGTCAATTTTGTAAGAGGTGAAGCTAACTTAGAAAAATCTTGAATGAATCAACGGTAATAACCCGCCAAACCAAGAAAACTACGAATTTCCGTCGGGGACTTGGGAGATTCCCACCTCATGATTGCACTTATTTTCGCCGGGTCCACTTTAATTCCTTCTTGATTGACAACATGATCAAGAAATTGAACTTCTAGCAACCAAAATTCACACTTCGAGAATTTGGCATATAACTTCTCTTAACGAAGGGTTTCAAGAACTTCACGAAGATGTTTCTCATGTTCAGAAGGACACTTCGAATAGATCAAAATGTTGTCAATGAAAACGATAACGGATTTATCAAGGAAAGGACGACATACACGATTCATAAGATCCATGAAGGCCGCTGAAGCATTTGTCAACCCAAAAGGCATGACCATGAATTCATAATGGCCATAACGAGTCCTAAATGCGGTTTTTGGGATGTCTTCTTCACAAATTTTAAGTTGATGGTACCCCGATCGAAGATCAATCTTTGAGAAATAAGAAGCTCCTTGAAGTGGATCAAAAAGATCATCAATACGCGGCAAAGGGTACTTGTTTTTGATAGTAACCTTATTGAGTTCACGATAGTCAATGCACATACGTAAACTACCATCCTTCTTCTTAACAAACAAGACGGGAGCACCCCAAGGTGAACTACTTGGGCGAATAAAACCCTTATCAAGTAGTTCTTGAAGTTGATCAATCATCTCCCGCATTTCGGTTGGAGCGAGACGATAAGGAGCCTTGGCAATAGGTATAGCACCCGGAATGAGGTCTATTTTGAAATCAATTTGCCTTTCGGGAGGGAGTCCCGGTAAATCATCGAGGAAAACATCTACAAACTCGTTCACAATAGGAATTTCGGACATCGATTTAGATTCCTTATTGGAATCAACCACATGAGCTAGAAAAGATTTGCACCGTCGAGAGATAAGTCGACGGGCTCGAGCAAAGGTGCACAAGGGCAATGAGCCTTGATTTCTTTCACCGTAGATGACCATATCCCTACCGTTAGGAGCTTTGAGGTGAACACTTTTATTGGTACAACAAATATTTGCCTTATGTTGGCCAAGCTAATCCATACCCAGAATCACATCAAATTCTCCCAAACCCATCAGAATAAGATTAGCTTTGAAAATTTCGAAATTGATGGTTAAAATACAACCTAGATACACATTTTTAATCATGTAGGTTTGATCACCCGCTACCTCCACCAACAAAGGGGGTTCAAGAAAAGACAATTGTAAAGGGATGCATTTAGTGAATCGAGTAGCAGCAAAGGAACGATTTGCTCCGGAATCAAATAAAATCTTAGCGGGTGTGTCATGAACTAGAAAGGTACCTGAAATGACATCGGTGGATTCTTTAGCTTGAGCTACCGAGATTTGGAACAATCTTCCCCTCGGATTCCCTACTTGTTTCGCCAACTTTCTTTCATTAGCCTTTCTTGCTTCGACTTGCCTTTCTTCTTCAGTCAACAAAGGGCAAGCACTCTTCATATGTCCTTCGTTGAAGCATTTGAAACACACGGTAGGCTTGCTTGGAGAGATTGATATCCCTGTTATTATTAAAGAAAAAAAAAGAGGGATAAGGATTGAAAACTTTAGTTAAAAGGTTTTTTGGAATATGCCACTCACGTGTTTTGACTTATATATCTTTGCTTTGGAGGAATATAAAAGGGGAAATGTTTTCTATGTGTAGGATTTTTTTTCCCTTTTGCAAAAGAGAGAAATTCATTTCCATGCCAAATATGAAGAAATACAATCATATGTAAATGGTTTTCCTGGGAAATTAATTTATCCGCCTTCCTTAATTCGCTGACTTACCAAACGATATTTCATTCCCACTAGTTACGTTACCCGGGCTTCGCCCCGGGTGACATAACGTTGTTTTCGAAAACCTCATACACACGGATGTTACACTCGTTTGTTTTTTTGTTTGAACGTCTGTCCGAAAATGTATGATCGTGTACAAACGTAAAATATAGTAATCATTTACATGATCAATTCTCTTAATAATTGAAGGAATTAAAAAAACAACTGTTAATCATGTAGCTAACTATATATGTATAACTAGAAAAAAAATGTGGCAAAACGAAAAAAAAGAATGAAAACACACTAAAAGTATACTATTATATATGAAATATTAAAAGAAATGGAAAATATCATATAAATCATTGTAGAAATTGCACAAAATAGAAAGACAGATAAACGCAGATAGCATATTAACTTTATACAATATATTGTAAAAAGCTAAAAACAACTTAAATAACGACAACTTTAGTTAAAAGTATAAAGCAAAAGTAAAAACAAAAAACAAAAAAACAAACTCATTTGAGAAATATGGACATGATTTGCATTAACTTTTGTAACTCGCGTTTTACATTATAATAGCATCTAGCGATAGTTAACAACCATTTGAGAAAATGACTTGGCTCTCAGTTAGAAAAAAGGACTTGATTTCCATCCGTTATTGTTACCTGTTAAAAACTCAAACAAAAGTTAACGGATGTAAAAAAAGGAGGACTATTATTGCAAGATATTAAGCAACAACGACTAATAATGGTGGAAAACCCATTAAAAACTCAAACAAAAATTAGCAGCCGTTAAAAAAGAGGACGATTGTCGTAAGATAATAAACGGCATGGACTAATAATGCAAGAAAGCAATTTAAAAAGTAAGGAAAAAGATTGCTCAAATGAATATGGGCTCCATCAAAATAATAAAATAAAAGCAACAACGACTAATAATGCTAGAAAACCTATTAAAAACTCAAACAAAAGTTAGCGGCCGTTAAAAAAGAGGACGGTTGTCGTAAGATAATAAACGACATGGACTAATAATGCAGGAAAGCAATTTAAAAAGTAAGGAAAAAGATTGCTCAAATGAAGATGGGCCCATGAGAATAATCTATACCATATTATACAAAAAATAGCCCCATGTTGAAAGTTACATGGGAAATGTCTAAAATACCCTTAAATATATATTACATTATTAATCCTTAATATTTTAAAATCTCTCAATTAACTCTTCTATACTATATTATAAAAAGAATAGCCCCATGTTGAAAGTTACATGGGGGAAATGTCTAAAATACCCTTAAATATATATTACACTATTAGTCCTTAAACTTTTAAAATCTCTCAATTAACTCTATACATTAAAGACTTTTATATCATTTATTTATACCACTTCTATATTATATTATAAAAAGAATAGCCCCCATGTTGAAAGTTACATGGGGAAAGGTCTAAAATACCCTTAAATATATATTACACTATTAGTCTTTAATCTTTTAAAATCTCTCAATTAACTATATACATTAAAGACTTTTACATCAATTATTTATACCACTCGACACCGCCTCTACCACGAACAGTAGTCACCCACTAACATCGTCGCCGCCACAAATACCGCCGCATAGCGCAGGTACGTGCTAGTAAAATAAAAGAACATATGAGGTGGCTCGCAAGTTCACGTACGGGATTTAAATGTATGTACTAGTGCTTAGACCCGCGCGATGCGCTTTTAACCTTAATTAAGTTTTTTAACTATAGTTCAAGAATGTAACGTTGAATATTATTTACATAGATTGTATAATTGTATTTTTATTGTTTGGTCATTTAATAAAATAAAAATACAACTATTTTAAGATGAAAACACTTAAAAACATTATTCTAATGCATTAAAAGTTCATAAAACTAACATATTGTATAAATAATTATCATTATTTAAGTGTTTAACAACACATTGATGCGTTAAAATAAAAAAAATCACGTTTTTTGTTTTGTACATCCATTTTGATGAATATGCATCCAAGATGGATGCACAAAAGAAAAAACATGGGATAATTATTAAATGGTTGAAATTTACTTGGACACTATAAGAGATTAGTATGTACCAAATGATACCGATTAGGAAGCTCCTATCCAATTACCATATTTTTTACACTATATAAATTTATACACTATATATGTATACATACATATTCACCAATAAATATAAACACCTTCTAGCTTGTAAGACACTTGTTCTTGTTCTACGATCAAGAAGTGAGAATGAATTGAAGTAAAAAAGAACTTTGTCTACACCAATAAGGTGTGAAAATAGTAGATTATGATGGGTAAAGTTCACAATAATAATTTTAAACAGGTCACCATGCTCAATTCTTTGTAGTAGCCCATGATATATAGAACTGCTTACAACCTTTCTTATAAACAAATTTTTATACTTTGGGATTATAAGAAGATTAATGTTTGCTGGTCAATAAAACTTGGAAAAGTTTAACCATCCAATTTGAGTTGATTTTGCAACTTATGACAAACAGATTTAATACGTGTCTCCCAAGGGTCTTTAGTGTAACTTGATTTATATTACATCACAATCCTATGTTAACTAAAACACCTCGGTTAGTATATTAAAGATGACAAAATGGGAAGTTTGAGTAACAGGTCAAAAAAAAAAATTAAAAAAAATTTAACCGCCAATTGACCCGAAATGGCTTTATCCAAAGTTTAAAAGTTAATGTAAATACTACTCCAGTACTCCGTAAATAGGTAGTGTTCATATATGATTTTAAAATTGTCATATAAAACAAATGCTAATTAGGCAGTGTTCATATATGATTCCAAAATTGTCATAAAGAAATAATGATTCAAAAATTGTGATTTATGATTCCACAACTATCATATTTGATTCCAGAATTGTACGCTGTAGTAAAAACTCGAAGAGCACAATTCTTTCAACGTTTATGATGTTTCCCTATCTCTTTAAGAACATCCATATTGATTTCTAACGTCTTTAGACCATACAACACACCGGCGAGATATTTGACATTTTTAAACTGCCTCTTTTACTCATTTTCATCCGTGAGACCGCGATTATGCACTCAACTCTAACAATGCTTGTACAAAATCATCGTCTCCAATTTTACCCATAACAGCTGGATTACTTCCAAATACATGATCGGCTGCACATCTAAGAGCCCTTACAAACTTCTCCGCGGTCCACAATGACGCCTCCTTCATATGTTTGTGTGATTCCTGTTCATAATTCTATTGGCCACTCTTCTTGATGGCACAAAGGCATGTTGAATCAGTCCAAAACAGAAAACTAAAGGAGACCATGCGTGTGTAAAGCTTGGCATCAAATTCTAGATCTTTTTCATTAGCTGTATTTTCAATCCAGTGAACCCCTTTGACATCTTGCTAGAAAAGCATGTACCTTTTAAAGCTGACCAAGAACGCATTGTCTGTTGCTTGATCTTTAACTCTTGCTCCAGTTCTTGACATCACTCCAGCATTGACTCCTTAACCTACAGATTAAGCCAAAAAAGCTAATTAATTTAATATAAAATGCAAATGGTGCCAACACATGACGATTTGTGTCTAACATGCTCGATTGTGGTGTATCCAGGAATTAGCTTCTCAGCAAAAGCGACTTCATACAGTCAACATGGTACTCGTTTTCACACTAAATATATGGGTAAAAAACAATCATTAAAATCCAAAGGAACTCGGAATCAGTGTATACCACAGACCAAAAACTTATTCTGAAATGGCAAAGCACCTGATCACATATGATGACAGTTATAGGGCTGAATCTAGGCTTGCTAAAATCATGTGCCCTACAAATTTCAAGAGCACATGAAAGTGTAAATGTCTAAATGCCCAAATATTTCACCACTGATAAGTTGTATAAAAAATACCAAAGATTGTGTGGAAGATGTTCAACGGAATAAAGTTGCCCAAGGTGTACTTTAATATTAACAATAAGCTATATACTCCTTGCCCCATCCCATTGCCGCCCATACTCAGAAAGAGCATTTCAACAACGGTGTTGCTCAACACTGAATGCCTAGCTGATCTTTTCCTAAAAGTCCATTCTCTTTTATCTGGACCTTTACTCTTTACTCATTTCAAGTAAACTACTAAAACTTATATGCTAGTCTTACAATATCTAAATTTGTATCCCTAAGATCTAAATATCTAATCAATAGACATACACATTCCTATATGAATCAACTTGGTAATCAATTCAACATTTACAAATGCAAACCAACATTCCAATTCTCAGAATAAAACACACACACACACACACAAATCACACATTGCCTAGATTCGGGAAATCTTTTTCTGCTTTTTTTTGTATACATTCTTAAATTCAAGATAATGCTTTTAAATAGAAGTACTCCATCAAAAATAATAAATATTTAATCAAGATTGCACCTTTAATCAAAACTTAATGTTCTTACAAAATTTTTACATATTTTTTAACCATCAAAAAACATATCACATTTTTTTGAGAATTCTTACAAAAACTATCATGTACCTATTCTAAAAGTTTTTAAAATTCACAATGCACACAATAACTTAAAACTAACCACAAAAATATCACATTTTGAAAGAGGCATATAGATATAAATAAAAACCGATACATGAAAAAATTACGTAATTAAAAATAGATCGTCTACCTTGGCATATAGACGAAAAGTTGACCACGTAGTACTTTTAGAATATTAAACCTCCTTAGATCAGTGTATTCAGAAATATATAAATAGTTGATTAATAGAACTTCTGTATCATATATTTGACATATAAAAGTATATTGGGCCAAACCAACCTGTCTTGACATGATTCAACACACCCAACATAAACCGTTTTGACTCATTACTCAACCTGCCCATTTTTTCACTAATGTATATTAAAAGATCTAAAAGGAGTACCCACCAAGAGAACACATGGGTACATCTGAAATACGAATCACCAACCCTTCTGCAATAGCTGTTTTTCCAACCCCAGCTTGATCGAGGAGAATTGGATTATTCTTAGTTCTTCTACAAAGTATCTGAACAATCTTTCAACTTCAGCATGTCGGCCAACCACGGGATCAATGAGCCCATTACATTTGGATCTTGTTTATTGTGCTTTATTCATCAAAATAATAAACAATACATTGATCTAGGAAGAACAAAAAAGAGAACTTGAAGGACTAAAAAAACAGTTATTTTTTTCTTGATCATGGGACCTGCCGGATGCTTTAGCAAATGATGACCTTTTTAACATATAAATATTTGCAATCAATATTTGCATAGAGGAGAGACACATGAGGAATAGGTCTACTTATTTATTTTTTTAACTATAAATAAAATGTAAAGCATAAATGAACAGTAACGGTTATGAATAATTTTGCCAGGCTCGTAAAAGATGAAGCTACAATCTCAAGAGATCAATTTATAATAACTAACAAACAAAAGACTAACCTCTCGTATGATAGTGACTTTCGCTGTTGGGTCTGTGTGCTTTAGTACCATGTTATGGCAACTTACTACAACTGCATCATCTAACTACAAATGCCTCGATTGTGCCTCCATTACCTCATTAAACCTTTATGGGCTTCTTCAATAGATTTGGTTAGAAACTTGTGATCTCTATCCAAAATGATTGCATAATAATTATCAAAGTTAGTTGATTAGGGTAAATGTGGGGAACCCTAGCCCCAGTAACAGAATTGGATACCTATCGACTCACTCCTTATGAGCCATATGATGCCACAGTAGATAAGGACATGTGGTAATCTCATATATGACTCTATAAAGCAAAACTTTAGAGCAATTTATAACCTTGTTATACACATATAACTACTTTTAACCCAAATTACCACAAAATCAAAACCATAATCACTTCTGCAAAAACTCTTAAGTAAATAATATTATGATATTCATGACATAAGTATTGAATGTACATCAGAATGCCTGCCCCTTTAAAATATATACCCATGTCATGTATAAAATCTAACTAAATAAAGATTGCAGTATAAAAGCAAGCAGGATCAGAGAACTTAAGAATAAAATCCAGTATACACGTATGGTATATGCATCTCATTGCAAGTGAGAAGAAGAATCTGGTTATGTAAGGACTCACAACTAATTTAATACGATACGGAAAAAATGAATAAAATTTAAATAATAAAACTATCTGTTTTGTATCATTTAAATACAGTAAATTATTTGCAAATCTAGGCTAAATTACCAAACGAACCATATCAACTCTTCATGATGACCAACAAAAACAACAAATAATTGGTTGAGACATTGTATCAAACAATTGGTGGTCATGTGAAAAACAAATCACTATCAAAATCTTAGAAAATATACATATTTTCAACTCACAGAAATCCACGTGGAAGATCTTTTCAACTCACGGTGGAACAAGCAAGAAATACGGATGACGTTGTCACAGGTACATTTCTTGTATATAATGTGCCTATGCGTATTCTCTTTGATTCGGGGGCAAATAGATCATTTGTTGCCACTAGGGTAATTCATGTTATTCCCGTGCCTAAGTCGTGTCTAGAAAATGCCTTGCAAGTTGAGGTTGGAAATGGTAGGATGGAATTAGTGAAGGATGTTTATAAAGGGTGTGAGATCAAGATTTCTTCGGAGCTCTTTCAAGCCAATTTAATTCCTTTTCCGATGGAAGAATTTGATGTAATTTTGGGCATGGATTGGTTGAGCTCTTGTAACGCCAAAATTGCGTGTGATGAAAAGGCGATATATTTGAAGAATTCTAAAGGTGAAGACTTGGTAGTTTTTGGTGATAGAAAGGAACGTTCCATTGCCATATGCACTTTTGCTCGTGCCAAACGCTATATGTCTCATGGATGTCATGCCTATCTTGCTCACATCGTCGATGTTGAGAAAGAACCTCTATCCTTTAAAGACATTCCTATTGTAAATGAATATGCTGACGTTTTTCCTGAAGACTTGTCGGGCATTCCTCCTGAACGGCAAGTTGAATTCTCCATTGATCTCATTCCGGGGGCTAACCCCATTGCTAAAGCTCCTTACCGTTTGGCTCCAACGGAAATGCAAGAATTGATGAAGCAACTCCAAGAGTTACTTGATAAGGGTTTCATTCGACCTAGTAACTCTCCTTGGGGTGCACCGGTACTTTTTGTCAAAAAGAAGGATGGTAGCATGCGGATGTGTATCGATTATCGTGAACTCAACAAAGTCACCGTAAAGAACAAGTATCCTTTGCCTAGAATCGACGATTTATTCGATCAACTTCAAGGAGCTTCATATTTTTCTAAAATTGATCTTCGTTCGGGTTACCACCAACTCAAAGTACGTGAAGAAGACATTCCTAAGACCGCCTTTCGGACTCGTTATGGTCATTTTGAGTTTGTTGTCATGCCTTTTGGACTCACAAATGCTCCCGCGGCTTTCATGGACCTCATGAACCGTGTTTGTCGTCCTATGCTCGATAAGTCCGTGATCGTTTTCATTGATGATATTCTCATTTATTCCAAAAGTTCCTCCGATCATGAAGTTCATCTAAGGGAAGTGTTGGAAACTTTACGTAAGGAGAAACTCTATGCCAAATTCTCCAAATGTGAGTTTTGGTTAAGAGAGGTGCAATTTCTTGGTCACGTTATTAATAGTGAAGGGATTATGGTGGATCCGGCTAAGATTAATGCGGTGATGAAGTGGGAGCAACCAAAGAATCCGTCGGAAATTAGAAGTTTTCTTGGTCTAGCGGGCTATTACCGTCGTTTCATTCAAGACTTTTCTAAAATAGCTTCCCCATTGACCAAGTTAACCCGAAAGAACATCAAGTTTGAATGGAAGAATGAACAAGAGATGGCCTTTCAACAACTTCGAGAAAGATTGAGTCAAGCACCAGTTCTTGTTTTACCCGATGGTCTTGAAGATATGGCGGTGTATTGTGATGCATCATCTAATGGCCTTGGGTGTGTTCTTATGCAACGGGGGAAAGTCATTGCCTATGCTTCAAGGCAATTGAAAGAGCATGAGAAACGGTATCCTACTCATGATTTGGAGTTAGCGGCGGTGGTCTTTGCTTTAAAAATTTGGCGTCATTATCTCTATGGAGTCAAGTTTACCATATATTCCAATCATAAAAGCCTCAAATATTTCTTTGAACAACGAGATCTCAATAATCGCCAAAGAAGATGGTTAGATCTTTTGAAAGATTATGATTGTGAGATCTTGTACCATCCCGGAAAGGCTAATGTCGTGGCGGACGCCTTGAGTCGGAAGAGTTCTCATCATGCCTTAGTTGTTTCTCCTCTTTGGGTTTTGATCACTAACGACTTCCTTGATCAAATTAAAGAAGCTCAAGAAAAGGCCTTGCAACGGGATCCTAAAAGAGAAAGAATTCAAGGTCAACTTCAATATTTTACTAAGGATTCTCGTGGCCTTACTCTACGTTTTGGGAGGATTTGGATCCCATTCTCCTGTGAGTTGAAGCTAGTTCTTCTCGATGAGGCTCACAAATCCAAGTACTCCATCCACCCCGGTGCTACAAAGATGTACCACGATTTAAAAGTAGAATATTGGTGGCCCGGAATGAAGCGTGATGTGGTGAAGTATGTTGAAAAATGTTTGACTTGTGCTCAAGTGAAAGCAGAACATCAAAAGCCTTATGGCACGTTGCAACCCTTGGAGATACCCAAATGGAAATGGGAAGAGATAACCATGTCATGTATAAAATCTAACTAAATAAAGATTGCAGTATAAAAGCAAGCAGGATCAGAGAACTTAAGAATAAAATCCAGTATACACGTATGGTATATGCATCTCATTGCAAGTGAGAAGAAGAATCTGGTTATGTAAGGACTCACAACTAATTTAATACGATACGGAAAAAATGAATAAAATTTAAATAATAAAACTATCTGTTTTGTATCATTTAAATACAGTAAATTATTTGCAAATCTAGGCTAAATTACCAAACGAACCATATCAACTCTTCATGATGACCAGCAAAAACAACAAATAATTGGTTGAGACATTGTATCAAACAATTGGTGGTCATGTGAAAAACAAATCACTATCAAAATCTTAGAAAATATACATATTTTCAACTCACAGAAATCCACGTGGAAGATCTTTTCAACTCACGGTGGAACAAGCAAGAAATACGGATGACGTTGTCACAGGTACATTTCTTGTATATAATGTGCCTATGCGTATTCTCTTTGATTCGGGGGCAAATAGATCATTTGTTGCCACTAGGGTAATTCATGTTATTCCCGTGCCTAAGTCGTGTCTAGAAAATGCCTTGCAAGTTGAGGTTGGAAATGGTAGGATGGAATTAGTGAAGGATGTTTATAAAGGGTGTGAGATCAAGATTTCTTCGGAGCTCTTTCAAGCCAATTTAATTCCTTTTCCGATGGAAGAATTTGATGTAATTTTGGGCATGGATTGGTTGAGCTCTTGTAACGCCAAAATTGCGTGTGATGAAAAGGCGATATATTTGAAGAATTCTAAAGGTGAAGACTTGGTAGTTTTTGGTGATAGAAAGGAACGTTCCATTGCCATATGCACTTTTGCTCGTGCCAAACGCTATATGTCTCATGGAAGAGATAACCATGTCATGTATAAAATCTAACTAAATAAAGATTGCAGTATAAAAGCAAGCAGGATCAGAGAACTTAAGAATAAAATCCAGTATACACGTATGGTATATGCATCTCATTGCAAGTGAGAAGAAGAATCTGGTTATGTAAGGACTCACAACTAATTTAATACGATACGGAAAAAATGAATAAAATTTAAATAATAAAACTATCTGTTTTGTATCATTTAAATACAGTAAATTATTTGCAAATCTAGGCTAAATTACCAAACGAACCATATCAACTCTTCATGATGACCAGCAAAAACAACAAATAATTGGTTGAGACATTGTATCAAACAATTGGTGGTCATGTGAAAAACAAATCACTATCAAAATCTTAGAAAATATACATATTTTCAACTCACAGAAATCCACGTGGAAGATCTTTTCAACTCACGGTGGAACAAGCAAGAAATACGGATGACGTTGTCACAGGTACATTTCTTGTATATAATGTGCCTATGCGTATTCTCTTTGATTCGGGGGCAAATAGATCATTTGTTGCCACTAGGGTAATTCATGTTATTCCCGTGCCTAAGTCGTGTCTAGAAAATGCCTTGCAAGTTGAGGTTGGAAATGGTAGGATGGAATTAGTGAAGGATGTTTATAAAGGGTGTGAGATCAAGATTTCTTCGGAGCTCTTTCAAGCCAATTTAATTCCTTTTCCGATGGAAGAATTTGATGTAATTTTGGGCATGGATTGGTTGAGCTCTTGTAACGCCAAAATTGCGTGTGATGAAAAGGCGATATATTTGAAGAATTCTAAAGGTGAAGACTTGGTAGTTTTTGGTGATAGAAAGGAACGTTCCATTGCCATATGCACTTTTGCTCGTGCCAAACGCTATATGTCTCATGGATGTCATGCCTATCTTGCTCACATCGTCGATGTTGAGAAAGAACCTCTATCCTTTAAAGACATTCCTATTGTAAATGAATATGCTGACGTTTTTCCTGAAGACTTGTCGGGCATTCCTCCTGAACGGCAAGTTGAATTCTCCATTGATCTCATTCCGGGGGCTAACCCCATTGCTAAAGCTCCTTACCGTTTGGCTCCAACGGAAATGCAAGAATTGATGAAGCAACTCCAAGAGTTACTTGATAAGGGTTTCATTCGACCTAGTAACTCTCCTTGGGGTGCACCGGTACTTTTTGTCAAAAAGAAGGATGGTAGCATGCGGATGTGTATCGATTATCGTGAACTCAACAAAGTCACCGTAAAGAACAAGTATCCTTTGCCTAGAATCGACGATTTATTCGATCAACTTCAAGGAGCTTCATATTTTTCTAAAATTGATCTTCGTTCGGGTTACCACCAACTCAAAGTACGTGAAGAAGACATTCCTAAGACCGCCTTTCGGACTCGTTATGGTCATTTTGAGTTTGTTGTCATGCCTTTTGGACTCACAAATGCTCCCGCGGCTTTCATGGACCTCATGAACCGTGTTTGTCGTCCTATGCTCGATAAGTCCGTGATTGTTTTCATTGATGATATTCTCATTTATTCCAAAAGTTCCTCCGATCATGAAGTTCATCTAAGGGAAGTGTTGGAAACTTTACGTAAGGAGAAACTCTATGCCAAATTCTCCAAATGTGAGTTTTGGTTAAGAGAGGTGCAATTTCTTGGTCACGTTATTAATAGTGAAGGGATTATGGTGGATCCGGCTAAGATTAATGCGGTGATGAAGTGGGAGCAACCAAAGAATCCGTCGGAAATTAGAAGTTTTCTTGGTCTAGCGGGCTATTACCGTCGTTTCATTCAAGACTTTTCTAAAATAGCTTCCCCATTGACCAAGTTAACCCGAAAGAACATCAAGTTTGAATGGAAGAATGAACAAGAGATGGCCTTTCAACAACTTCGAGAAAGATTGAGTCAAGCACCAGTTCTTGTTTTACCCGATGGTCTTGAAGATATGGCGGTGTATTGTGATGCATCATCTAATGGCCTTGGGTGTGTTCTTATGCAACGGGGGAAAGTCATTGCCTATGCTTCAAGGCAATTGAAAGAGCATGAGAAACGGTATCCTACTCATGATTTGGAGTTAGCGGCGGTGGTCTTTGCTTTAAAAATTTGGCGTCATTATCTCTATGGAGTCAAGTTTACCATATATTCCAATCATAAAAGCCTCAAATATTTCTTTGAACAACGAGATCTCAATAATCGCCAAAGAAGATGGTTAGATCTTTTGAAAGATTATGATTGTGAGATCTTGTACCATCCCGGAAAGGCTAATGTCGTGGCGGACGCCTTGAGTCGGAAGAGTTCTCATCATGCCTTAGTTGTTTCTCCTCTTTGGGTTTTGATCACTAACGACTTCCTTGATCAAATTAAAGAAGCTCAAGAAAAGGCCTTGCAACGGGATCCTAAAAGAGAAAGAATTCAAGGTCAACTTCAATATTTTACTAAGGATTCTCGTGGCCTTACTCTACGTTTTGGGAGGATTTGGATCCCATTCTCCTGTGAGTTGAAGCTAGTTCTTCTCGATGAGGCTCACAAATCCAAGTACTCCATCCACCCCGGTGCTACAAAGATGTACCACGATTTAAAAGTAGAATATTGGTGGCCCGGAATGAAGCGTGATGTGGTGAAGTATGTTGAAAAATGTTTGACTTGTGCTCAAGTGAAAGCAGAACATCAAAAGCCTTATGGCACGTTGCAACCCTTGGAGATACCCAAATGGAAATGGGAAGAGATAACCATGGATTTTGTTACCAAATTGCCCAAAACGCCTAGAAACCAATTTGATACAATTTGGGTAATAGTCGATAGATTGACGAAAAGTGCTCTATTTCTACCCAATCGTGAAGCATCCTCCTCCGAAGTGTTGGCAAAGATTTATGTGAAAGAGGTTGTAGCTAGACATGGAGTTCCCATCTCCATTGTGTCGGATAGAGACACTCGTTTTACTTCTCACTTTTGGCGGAGATTTCATGAAGATATGGGCACCAAGCTCAAGCTTAGCACCGCCTATCACCCTCAATCGGATGGTCAAAGTGAGAGAACCATTCAAACGCTTGAAGACATGCTTCGGGCATGTATAATTGACTTTGGAGGCACTTGGGATCTTCACTTGCCTTTGGTAGAATTCTCGTACAACAATAGCTACCATTCGAGTATTCAAATGCCACCATATGAGATGTTGTATGGAAGGAAGTGCCGGTCTCCAATATGTTGGGGAGAAGTAGGTCAAAGAGAAATAGGTAGCACGGAAGTGGTATTGAAAACCATCGAGAAGATTGATATAATCAAGGAAAGACTTAAAGCGGCCCAAGATCGACAAAAGTCTTATGCGGATAAACGGAGAAGGCCAATTGAATTCAATGTTGGGGATCGTGTTTTGTTGAAAGTTTCCCCATGGAAGGGCGTTTTACGATTTCGAAAACGTGGAAAGCTAAGTCCTCGTTTTATTGGCCCGTTCAAAATTTTGGCGAAAGTTGGCAAGGTAGCATACCGCTTGGAGTTACCGGAAGAGTTATCGGGAATTCATCCTACGTTTCATGTGTCCCATCTTAGAAAGTGTCTCGCCGATGAATCTACTTATGTGCCTTTAAATGAAATCGAAGTTGATAATAAGTTGAATTATATTGAGGAGCCTATAGCCATAGTAGAAGAAGAGCTTAGAAGAGTACAAAATAAGACAGTGAGAACGTATAGAATTTTGTGGAAGCATGGCAAGATGTCTGATTGTACATGGGAGTCCAAGCATGACGTCCTAGTTTATTATCCGTCTTTGCATATGGCTTGGATCACGAGGCCGTGATCCGTTCCAAGTGGGGGAGAATTGTAACACCCCAAGATTTTAAGGTAAAAGAAATTAACCCCTTTTTATAGTTTTGACATTAAATTAATTTCCTAGTATTTCATTTTTCAATATGGGGATAATTTAGTTGGAACTTTAGCGGATAGTGGGTATTTTCACACCAAAATTGGAGATGGGTCGTGGCATCTTCTTAGATTGCCAGCCACACCATTCCCTCCATACTCACCATTCCACTATCATTTCTTCAAGCTCTCCAATCTTCTTCTTCTTGTTTCTATCAAATCAAATTGTAATTCTTTCTAATTCAAGGATAATAATAATAATAATCATCTTTAATCATCAAAAAATTGAAAAATAAGGGTTTGTGAGGTGTGGTGGTGGCTGAATTTTAGTAAGAAGAAAAGGGGAAGAAATTGTGATTTGGAAATCCTAATCTTTTATCTTCCATTTTAGAGGTATTGATTTCTTTAACCTAGTTTTTATCTTTTCTATTGAAATTAGGGTTCTTGGAGTACCAAAAATTGGGGATTTTGCTAGAAAGTGATTTATGTATAGTTTTTCCCCAAATTCTTATTCATTCTAGTTTGTTATTGAGTTGCTTAATGTAATTAACTAAGAATATGTGTTGAGATGAAAATATTGATCTTAAGAAAGTGATGATTTTTACTAGTTAAATTATTGGAAGATAAAAGTGATGATGTTGATGTTGGATTGAATCCAATAAACAATTTTGTGAAAGAAAAGCAACTCAATGACAAAGTGAGGTGATTATAGGTTAAGAATGCTAGTGAAATGTTAGAACGACTAAGTTGAGTTAGTCAAGATTGTGAATATTAGCTTATATGCATATTATGATGTGATGATAGGTTGAAAACTTGTATTTGTGCATTGACATATTATCGAGTGTTTGTTCGAAGTTGCGAAGGAGGTGAGTATATTTGCATACCTTTATGTTTATGTTGGGTCAATTGACCACCATGTTGAAGTTTGATTGTCCATGAGTGGAAAGACCACCATGTTGAAGTTTGATTGTCCATGTGTGGAAAGACCACCATGTTGAAGTTATTTGTCCATGTGTGGAAAGACCACCATGTTGAAGTTGTTAGTCCATGTGTGGTAATTGATTGGCTTGTATGGATCCATAGATGTGTTGTTAGTGTGCAAGGTGAATATGTAAATGTGACATGACGATGTCATAGGTTACATGTGAAAGTCCTTGTACTTTGCCCTCCTTCGTATCCATAGATGTATGCAAGTATATTCTCTAAGTCTTTGCTTATATTTTAGTTGCTTACCCTTTTTATAGGTAGTTCCGGAAGAGGGAACTAGGATTGTTGATTTGAAAGTGTTGATTTAGAGCTTGAAGTGGTTGAAGTAAAGATTTGCAAGATTTGAAGGTATTTAGGTCATTCATGGATGAATGACAAGCTTTTGGGTTTAGAGGCTTAGTTATCCCTCTCCTTTTGGCTCTTGGTACATTTTGGGTTGGTGGTCATATTTTGTTATATTATGTAAAAGATCAGGTGTAAAGCTTTTTAGAAAAGATGTAAAGTTGCACTTTGGGCGAAAATTGTGTCAAAATGGGTAAGATGACCCGTTTACTTGTAGAAACTTGGTTTGTATAAATGGATAGTATGGAGACTTTTGGAAATGTAGTGTCAGTTGATTTATGTCAAAACTAAGTTGCTAATCAGTTGTCGGAAGCTCGGTTTTGAGAAAAAGGGGTCGAAAGTTGTTCAATGTGTCAAAAGTACGAAACCTGAAGAGGACGGCCTTTGTGCAGAGGACGGCTCTTGTGGACGGCCTCTGCAGGACACAAAAGCCGTGCTCCTCTGTAATTTTTACACTTTTTTTACCGAGGCATCGTTTGATCTTTCCGGGACCTGAAACTCATACAATAGACTTATATTAACATTCTAAGAAGGTTCAATTTGTCATTTTTTCAAATTTGAGAACTTTGAATTTTGGCGAAAATTGGCCGTATTTTTCTAAGTATAATTTATCTAATTTGCGTTTCTTTTCTTTTATGTTCATACTTTTGGGATTAAATTGAGTTGAGGCGTTTCATCATTGAAGAAAAAAAATTGGATGAAGAGATCTCTTATTCTCATCATAAAAAAAAAAAAAGAGAAAATTATATTTTAGGAATGTATACGTAAAAAAAATTGATCGCCAAAAAAATGGAAAAATAAATTATATATGTATATTCTGATCAGATTTCCCCCCTAAAAAATCGGTTAACCCCCTTTCAAAAAAAATATTTCGGTTAACTAGCGGAGCATTAGCAAGCAATCAATTCATTAAAAGAAGAAGAGAAAAGTGAGTTTTTTTTTAATTATAATTTTATTATTAAACCTAAATTATTGATTCCAGTTTTATATTTACTTTTTGCTTTGTGATTACTAGGTATCTTAAAAGGGGAATCAATGGAGAATCCGAAAAAAAAGTGAGTTTTTTATTTTATAAATTGATTTATCGTAATTGTAACTGCAATTTTATTATTTTTATTAAACCTAAATTACAGATTTCGGTTCTTATATATATTCAAGTTATTATCATTATTATTATTATTATTGTTTTTTTATTGCCAAGGATTTGTAAAGAGAATGATATCCAGTTAGATATGTCTTCTCCCTCTCCTTCATCTAGTACTGAAAAGTGAGCCTTTTTGTTTAACATTTTTGTTTAAGTAATTTCCCTTTTTTAATTTTTTTTTTTTTTTTGATGAAAAATTGTTTTTATTTATCTATTTTAGGGACTCTGAGAAGAGTATTTCTGATAGGAGGGCCTTGCTTAAAAAGTGAGTTGTTATTACTCCGTATCTTGTTATCTTATTATTATTAATATTAATGTTGTTGTTATTGTTAATCTGCCTCAGGGCATATGCTGAAAGGAGGAGGGCGGAGCGAGCAAGGCAAGAAAGGGATGGAGAAGAATCGCAATATCCTGACGTAATAATCAAATATCTTGAAAGTCAGGTAATCGCCGACTTTAAATATACATAATACTACAACTGTAATGAATACAACAAGAAGTAGTACTTTATTATTATTATTATTATGATAGGCTATGCGGCCTAAGCCTGCTCCTAAAAAAGCTTTTGAAATCCCGATCTTAGAAGATGATCAACACTTGGATCCAACTGTACGTAAACTTCTTCGTTTTGGTTATAAAAGTTTGAATTTATTTACCCTTTCGATCAATCTTCACCATGAACAACACTTGTTCCCACTTGCAGTATTATCACTTCAAACGGTTGAATGCAATTGCAAATCGCAAGTACACAGGAGGCGTTGCTTATACTAACAAATTGGTTATCACTGGGACTATGCCCATTCCTGACTTTATAGCCAAGTATAAAAGCATGGAACCCAACAACTTTTGTCATATGTTCCGTGATCATTGCCTAGCTGGTGAGCACAACTTTTGCTTTACTTTTTTATCATCATAATCTGACATTATTATCTATCATGGTGATTTACATAAGTTTATTCTTCCAGGGAGACTTATGAGCAAAGTATATTCATCAGACGTTATAACGTATGAGTTGGTTGGTTTTGGTGGACAGATTCAGGTCAAGGCTTTTCCAAGGTAATTTAATTATGTGTTACATATTCATATTATTATTTTCCGAAGAAACTACAATTCTCCACTGAAGTACACATCTTTTTTCAGGTTTGCTTTTGTATCAGAAGATTACTTTCTTGAGGTGCATTCTGATTTGAGAGTTGGAGACTATGTTTGTTTTAGAGGGTTTCCAGGTTGGCTTGTATTCGGAGTCGAACCTTATTTTGTGAACCTGCTCCACTCATGCTTTGTAACTTTTTTTATTATTAAATATCCCATGTGATTTGGTTGATGTCATTGATACACACTCGGTGATATCATACAGATTTATTTACAGTTGCCCCGAATGGGTTAGTTGGAAGAGCTAGGTAGGATGGATAAAACATCAAATGTCTGGCACTAGTTTAGTTCACAAAATTTTAGTTCATTTTTGTTTCTCATTTTTTTTTTAATCTATTATTTTTTTTTACATTTTTATATTTATTATTATATTTTCCATTAATTATATATATATATATATATTGAGAGTAAATGTTCTCTACCTATATTATTATGCTTTATTCTAAGGCTATATCAACACGTGGGATCGCTTTCTTAGCTATTTTTTAGAACTAATTTTACAAGATAGACATGAAATTTAACCCACTTTATATGTAAATGGATCAAATTTACCATTTCCAGATTTTTTTTGAGTTCCACATTTTTTCCCTCACTTTTTTCTTTGTTTTCCTACGTCAGCAATTATCGCAAGAAAGCTGTGTATGGTGCCACATTTAGTCAGGCGTTTGTCGTATTGTCTTTATAAGATGCCACCCATGCTGCCCGTTATGGAGGTAAAACTTGTGGCAGCAAGTTATCTTATGCGGTATGCCATGTGTTTTGTTAGTGACCTAAAATTGTATTTACAATCTACAGGAGTTTGATGCATCAACTCCAGAAAGTGGTGGGTCTCCCGGTGCTTATATCTTAAAGGATCAGGTATTCAATACTAGCGTCATGCAATATGTAACTCCACAGTTAGTGAACAGTTTATCGATCCTTTCAAGAATAAATTCCTCGATTTTAGGAAATGTCCCATCTTTAGCGTGTCAAATGGGCTTAAGTCTGTTGTGATAGATATCAGGGCCAATTGGTTTCATTTGGTCAAATAATATGAATCAAACTGTATTTTATAATGAATAAAACTGCTTAATGACATTTCCTTATAAAATTAATTGCATTATTTGTTTATGAACCACATGGCGGGTCATTTGGCTTTTGACTGGCAAGCATAATTTTTCAGCCGGTAATTTACATTATTCATTCATTTTACCGGGTTGCTTACATACAATGAACCCAAATAAAGTTTCTTTCCTACAATAGTAGCTGAAGACAAGTTACATACATACACAGATACTCTTCCCTAAATATTAGTGTGCTTCCTGCTTTTGATTATATATATTAAAAATAATGTTAGCTTTTTCTAACATAAGTGGTACTTCAATGAGTGACACTGCATTATCATTTGTTGATTGTCACATAATGTCTGTAATCATATTGGACACTTCAATTGTGTTATCATACAACTTGACTCCCTGTTCCAACTGTTACAAAATTACTCGTTAATCCCTTCCATATTCATTTTCCCATTTTAACTCTTTACCTCCTGACTAAATCGACTCATTATTGTGGTAGGAAACATGCTTTTGTCCACGTTCTCAGGATCTGAGATCCCCGGAGATCAAAGTGATATACGATACACGGACAAAAGTTGTATCTTATATCAGACACTTCCTCGACAATCTTGGTTTTCTGAAGGTAAACCCTGAGCTGTTGTTTTTTTTTTTTTTGTCTGATTATAATTAGTGGTTGTATATATAATTATAAGCATGTCTTTTTATTTTCTATTGAAGGTCGATTCTCCCATATTAACCATGGTTCCAGGTGGATCTGATGTACATCCTTTTGTGAATCCTTACAACGACCTAGGCATGAAAATTTTTATGGAAATTGCTCCTGAACTTTATCTAAAGCAGTTCATTGGTGGTGGAAAAGAACGTGTATATGTAATTGGACAACTATTTAGGCATGACGGGATTCGTCTGATACGTTGTCCTGAGTTCATGTGTGAGTTTTATATGGTTCTTGCGGATTACGACTATTTGATGAAGCTGACTGAAGAAATGTTGAGCGGTGAGGGCCGTATTCTATTTCTGTCTGTAAAATCTTAGCCGTCGAAATGATTTTACAGAAAAAAGACTTACTTTCAACATTAGTCTAGTTTTCTAAAATCAACAAGAAGTTGAGGAACAATGTCAAGCTGCTTTTGACCTCTTTCCTTATAAGCTTGTCATTTTCATGTATTTTACCTGTTCCGCGTGACCTGGAGTAGATTGGTTGGAATTGAACCAGGCATGTTGACTTGTTTTTGCGACTATGTTTACTAACACATAATGAACCAGGCATGGTGAAGGAGCTGACAGGTGGCTACAAAGTTGCATATTATGCCTCTGGGTGTGCTAATAACCCAATTGAAATTGACTTCACTCCTCCTTTCAGGTCATTTGCTTACTGGTGTACATCTTTGGTTTTATTTCACAGCCTTTTCACTTGTATTTTGCAACTGTTTTACTCAGCTGATCCAAATGTTTTCAGAAGGATTTCAATGATTGAAGAGTTGGAAAAGGTGGCAAACCTTAGCATACCCAAAGACCTTAAGAGTGAGGAAGCTAGACAATATCTTGCTGATGCATGCAACAAGTTTGATATCAATTGTTCACCGCCTCAAACGACAACACGATTGTTGGAGAAAGTAATGGTTCTGTCTTCCAGCATCTGTTATATAGTTAATATCGGTGGGATATCGTATCAGTCCTCCTTCAGAATATCGGTCCAAATATATATATATATATATAATATCGTATCTGTCCTCCTTCAGAATATCGGTCCACATATATATATATATTACGATATCCCACCGATATATACTTAATAATATATATACTTTATATAATATATATATATATATTATATAAAGTATATATATTATTAAGTATATATCGGTGGGATATCGTATCGGTCCAACAAGCTTGAATTTTGATATTTCTATCAAGTATAAATTATATATATATATATATTGCATAACATTAAATTACCGCTATCCTGCCCTGATAACCAATATCTCAAATACCCGGGACTGACATTTGATTCTCAACCGCTATAAATACATAGGTTCTCATTAATGTATATCATGATATATGTTGCTATTATATATTCTTCAGCTTTCAAAGCACTTTCTAGAGGACATGTGTGTCAATCCTACTTTCATTACGGAGCACCCTAAAATAATGAGTCCACGGGCAAAATTCGTGAGAGACAATCTAGGATTGACTGAACGCTTCCAATTGTTTATTAACAAGTTTGAGGTACGACAACTAGTTTTGTGCAATTCTGACATTTCTAATTATGTACATGTTTTATTTACGCTTCTTTCTGTTAATCCTATGTTTTTTTTTGTTCCTTTAGCTCCTAAATTCATACACCGAACAAAATGACCCTGTGTTGCATCGCTTTCGATTTGGAAATCAAGTAAAGGTACGCCACGTCCTAGTAAAATGTGCCGATATTGATATGTAGAAGAATTTGAATTGAAGAGTTCATAACCCATTATTTACACCTGAATGGGTTGTTATATTAGCCAAAAAGCAAAGGGTTGAAAGTGGATGGAGGCTATTTTTAATTTGTTAAATCTTTTGATTTTTTTTTAATATTTAATTGTGTTTGACTTTAGTAAGTCTGTGCAGTCCAAACTTAATATCAGAATCGCCTAGATGAGGTGGTACAGTGTTCACCAGAGTGTATTTTTAGCTATTGAAATCTTCTAATGGAGTTTTTCTAATAATATACGACTCACTAGTTACTTGTAAGTTCATTTTGTCAAACGGTTTTCCTTGCCAGCCTTAGCCAACCTGACCCGTGCGTATTCGTAATCGTACCAGTTTGGCTCAAACGGGTCAGAAATCGCCCAAAATGTACTGTTAATGTATTTCAAACTCATTTTCTTAAGAATATTTGATTATAATTTAAACAATATATTCTTTATGTAGCTTTTTGTAGAAAAAGGGGTACGCCCAACCCATTATGAAACATTTTGGAGTTATTAACCCTACTTAAAATCAACTGTGAAAAATTCATCCAGGATCAACAATCAGCAGATGGGCAAACAGTGTTATCTATGGCTCTTGATTACGGTTTGCCAACAACTGGTGGGTGGGTTTTGGGTATTGATAGGCTTACAATGTTGCTCACTGATTCACAGAACGTCGAGGTTTGTGGTTTTAATTTTTCTCATTTCTCTAGTGTTTTAACTTTTTTCATTGGTAATGATTTTGAGTACTTTGGTACTGACCGGTCAACTTCATTCGTCTTTGTCAGAAGTTATACTTTACCGACCATGAAACTAGAACGACACCATGAACAGTACTATCAAAGGTACACACATCCCTCTGGACTCGTCTTCCAATTTCATTTGTTTGATGTGCATATATACACATCCCATTTTGTTAATGTACACATTACTATAAGTGTTGGAATCTTAAAGTCTATTGTATTACATAGAGATTATAATAATGTGTACATTACTGCAGGGGCGGATCCACTGTAATAAGAGTGGGGGCAACTGCCCCCAATAACTTTGAAATTGTTAATGCAAGTGCTATGAGTTTTTAAGGTAAATATGGCTCAATATTTCTCGTTGCCCTCGACTCAATATTTGAATGCCCTCCTCAAAACAATAAAATAATGATAAAGGCAATGATACAAGCCAAAACTGATGATTGAAATCTATGTAGAAATGAAGTTTAAGATATTGACATTAATGGTGGAATATTGGTTTTGTGTTCTTGAGAGAACAAAGAAGATGACGACATAATGGTACAAAAGTCTTTGACCCTTTTTTCCAATTATTTCAATAAAACCCTTTATAATTGTTTATAGTTATAGATCTTGCCCTTGAACTTTATGATACATTTATTCAATGCCTTAAATTCAATCATATATATAAATATAAATATATCTATTGTTACTACCATCTAGCTTAACACTTAATAGGGTTTTAAAGTTTAAAGTTTAAACCACTAAAAAAATGATTGTGCTATTTGTTTACAAAATTTAATTGGGGTATTTTCAAAGCGTTTCGTATGGGGCCTCAAAAAGTCTCATGACTCGCCCTATCTATAACTCATCGCATTCGTGTTACATTTTTGTTATCATGCCCCCATTATATAAAAATCCTGGATCCGCTTCTGCATTACTGATTTGTTACAGAAGATATTGTGGCAAAGTGAATTTAATATAAATGTCTGAGGGTGAAGCTGAAGATTGTATGCCAACTCTGGAAATGGTTACTTCGCAAGAAGCACTTGTTGCTTATGCAGTCCTAAAACACTACACCTGAATGATGACATCTTTTACTAAGTTGTACTAGATATTGTATTATTTAAAGATTTAGTATTAATACTCTTGATGATTCTTGAAGAGGCAACTGACAGTTAAGTTTATCTATGTAGCTACTTCATTGTCAACTTTTTTTAGAACATGTGCTGAGCCAACTAGTGTATAACAAATGATTCGCCCTTTTGGTTCAGGATCAGATTTCGCTCGTCAAATTTGATCAAAACAACCCAAAAAACTAGGAATACACACAATAACTGGAGTAGTGAATAGTGATTGAGAGCCAAAATCATGCAATAACTTTCAGAAAATAAACACAATATCGTCTAGATAGACAATGGGTGCTAGGGCTTCTTTGGAGTAAAATGAAATGTAATTGAAATGATTATGATTTAGGAGCCCTAATTTTTAATGTGCAGCCGATACAAGTTTTTGAAATGCACACTTAAGACTCCAGCTGTAATAATGCTTCGACAACCTTGTTTAAAAACAAAACATACGCTATGATAACATATACGACTCTAACAACATTTCTAATCATGCGTGGTACTCGCCACAAACAAAATTATCGGGCACATTAAAATTATGTGACGACTTAATAGCAAGCCTGACAAAGTTAACCTAGACAAAAGAGATCATTTTTCTAAAATAAACTTACCAGGTGTTTGGTTGGGAGTTGCCATAGAAAAAAGATATCATTTTTCTAAAATAAACGTTGGGTGTTTTACTATTTGTTTAGGAGAAATAAGACCGGAGAGATGAGTTGGGAGTCATTTCCGTTTGGTATGCCAAAGCAATCACTTTATATAACTAAGGGCGTGTTCGTGAAATTTCCATTAAGTGTTGTGTGAATTAAGTGTCTGTCTGGATTTAGTGTGTATGAGACGGGTAAGACAATAAATAATTGTTGTTTGTTTTGTGTGCTAAATTAACTGACTGAATAATTAAGATTACAATAATGCCCTTAAAATTTAATAATTGTTTTTTTAAAAGAACACTTCTTGAATTAAATGGTTAGTTACGAGAATTTAAAACTGTATCGTTTCATACTAGTCGGTTAGCAATTTCATTACGAAAATTTGTCATATATTGAGTGCTTTGAGTACCCCATTGTGTTCCATCCACTTCTTCTTCTGCATTTTCTTCTAGTTGTTCTTGAACTTGCTTTTCAGACTGTACTTCGCTGTTAGCTAAAATATCTTCTTCCAAAAATAATTGATCGTGAATTTTCCATTTTCTAATATAATTATGGATCGCAAAACAAGCAATTACCATGTTTCGTTGTGTTGAAAACTTGTAAGGAGCCATTTTACTTAAGATCGGAAATCTGTTTTTCAAGACACCATAAGAACGTTCAATGACATTTCTAAGCTGCGCATGTGCATGATTGAACTTTTCTTCCTTAGTTAAAGCACGTCGGCGTTTAAAATCCGCTAACCAATATCTTGTATTGCGAAAAGGAGCTAAGAACCCACGAGTGTTTGCATATGCAGCATCACACAAATAATATTTATCTACAAAGAATGAAAGCATTAAAATAAAGCATAAATATTTTGATACGTATAGAAAAATACTATAGTAGATGCTCATAAAGATAAGACATACTATGTGGAGGAAATGGAAAACCAGAAGCCGGGTTAAATACAACTTCCGTTAATATTCTAGAATCATATGCAATTCCTTCCCATCCAGCCCAAACAAACGTAAATATCATGTTGAAATCGCATATTGCTAATACATTTTGATAGCACCGACCTCCTCCTCATCCTCGATAAGCGGTTTGTTGGTTAATAGGCACAATGGCATGCACAAGAGTTCCATCTAGCGCGCCAATTGCCCCCTTTATTAAAGGAAAAATAAAATAATGGTTAACTATAAATCTTATTCTTTTGAGGAAAACTATAGAGATTTAATATACCGGAAATATATCTCTTAATCTTCTTTGTCGATTTGACATATTTGAGGTGGAATCAATAGGTGTTGGTCGTATGATCTCTTTTGCGAATTCCATCATTCCTCGTAAGACCTCATGAAAACAACTATGTATAGTCTCCGTAGAATGTTGAAATCTCCGTTTCAATGCTCTAATACGATCATTTTGTCCTATAACAGTTAAAAAAATTGCCATTTTTTCTTCGACAGTTATATAGCGACTATCTTGCAACCAACTTCTTTCCTTGAAATGATCGCATAAACTGATAAATGCATCACGAGAGAGACGTAACATTTCTTGACATTGTGTATTGGACCCCGTTAATAGCTCTAGTGTATAGGCATGCCCACTTAATGCCGAATTGTTATCCTTTATCCTTTCTATCCTTGTATTATATCTTCGTCTCACAAACCAAAATAGGAGAACCAAAAATAACATTCATCTTCATCCAAGCTTGCCTATAATGATCATTTGGCTCGCAAAAAATTGCGAGTGCAACATCATACAACGGATCAGTATCTTCCCACCCAATCTCATTCAACTTTTTAAGACAATCATCAAATGTAGGAACCTCAAATTTCTGATCCTTTGAATGATGTTTTCCAGCCATTATCTTCAAAACGCCAATTATTTCTTCTTCAACGATCGCCATCATTTCTTTACCCTTCTTCTTTTTATCAAGCTTAGGTTGGGCTGAGGATTGAGGTGTCGAGGATTGAGATGCTGTAGAAAACGGTTGGGGTGTATATTCAAGAATATCCGGATCTTGTTCTTCTTCATTGACAATAGGCTCAACCACGTGAGGTTCATCCCTAGGCATTGGTTCATTCGAGCTCGGACCCCAACTTTTTATCCCTGTAGCCATTGCTCCATCAAAAAGTTTTGCACAAAGATCAGGAAATGGTAATGTTGTGTTTCTCAAAAATTCCACGTGTTTATTTTTCTGCAGTCAATAGAACATATAACTACATGCGTACATGGATATCAAAACCAAGGGAAAGGATATAAAATAATTAAGAAAGTGACCTTCATTTCCATCTCCCATTCTTCGTCGGTTAGATTAAACATGTTAGTAGATGAATCGTAAACATTCCCAGTTTTGTTTCTTAGTAGTAACCATGCTCCATATTTCCCCTTGAGATAGTCATAATGGTTTTTCATTTGCTTACGGTCAACAATCAAGTTATGGCTGTCTTTAAGGACATCCGACACAGTTTTCCATGAAATTGTTTTCAAACTTCCACCTTCTCGCCCGTTAACAGTTATCTCATGGATGCAAGCCTCGAGAAACGTTTTCACCACATTCAAGTTTTTCCAACTAACTCTAATTCGTTTTGATTTGTCGGTCTCACCAGTTTGATCCATACCTAACACTATAAAAGCCCACATGACCCTCAATTAAGCATTCTATGTTATAAACATTACTCATAAGTTTAACAGTTTATAGATTAACATAAAGCATGTCAAATAAATATATATGAATTATTACATGTTGAAAGCATTAAAACCATTTTAATAAAATCGATAATTTGCTGCATACATGATGTAACTCTATAAAGCTAAAGAACAAATAAAATTGATTACAATTTGATCGATCAATTTATTAAGAGAAGAACACATAATAAATCAAGAAGACATTAAAATAACACATATTAGAAAAATACCAATTGTTAAAAAAAAAAGGAGGAAAACGTACATTGGTTAACTTGATTAGATGGTGAAGAATATTGGGGAGATAATGACAACTCTGGATATATATATAGAGATAATTAAACTCATATAACTATTCTAAAAGGTTTAATTTGGCGCCATACATATTTATCAAGTTTACCGCCAAATGATTTTAATGATCGTGGGAGGTGTGATGGGAATATTAGGGAGTGGATAGTGGGATAGTTATCAAGGATAATTATGTAAATTATCAATTAGCTGTACTTTTTAATTAAGTGGTGACTTATTAGATAAGTCCTAAACAAACATGATTTACAACTTAGGCAATTAAGATTAAGTCATGCCTTATGGATTAAGTGGTTATCAAACACCACCTAAGAGAAAGTATTAAAATGTTTATGTGTCTATCTTTTTGTGTTTTGAGATCCTAGGTGTAAATTAATGGTTAATTTTGACTTTTTTATTTAATAAAATTAATATTATTTAAATTTGGAATGTTAATAATATAAATAGTAAATTTATATGGAGATTTTGTTATCAAATACTATTTTTATTTTCTTAACAAAACAATTTTAGTTTGAATTAATTTTGGATATTTTATTTGAATTTTAATATAAATATAATTATATTATATCTATTTTGCTTTGTTTTATTTATTTAACCACATAGGCCACTTAAAGTTTTAATTGTTTTCCTTTAGACCATCCACTTATTAAAAGGGAATTTTAGGCCATTGAAGTTTATATTATTTTTCATTTAAGACAACCTAGCCAAGAAACTACATATTATGACAATAATGCTTTAAAAATATGGTAGAAAAAAATATTTTTTTATTAACTCAATTTTACATGTCATCATAGTTAATTAAATAAAGTAAAATAACTAGATATTTGGATTATCAATTGGTGTTTAAGTATCGATTTGTGGGCATTTTAATCAGGAAAAACACAAACTTATAAGATTTGTTAAGAAATTTCATAAAATGCTATGATTATTTTATAATAATGATTTTGTTACACCGATTTGATGCCATATAATTGTGAACCCTATTTTCTAGAGCTAATGGATTATTAAAAATCTAAGGGTTTATTTTACTGAACAAGTGATGGTGATAAAATGCAAAGTTATTTTAAAAGCTTTGTAGATAGCTATTTATCCATCAAAATTTAGTAATATGATAGAATCAATACAAATTACAAGTACTCGTATTTAATAAATGCAAAGTATTTTTTTTCTTCCATATTTTAAAGTACCATTGTCCTAATATGTAGTTTTTTTTGGCTAGATTGTCTTAAATGAAAAAAGATATAAAATTGGTTGGCCTAAATTTCCCCTTTAATAAATGGATGGCCTAAACGAAAACAATTGAATCTTTAGGTGACCTATGTGGTTATTATCCCTTAAAAAAATTATCTTGAGTCATATGACATATATCTAAAAGTTTTCATCCTTTTAAAATATATGTATGTTATAACGCTTAATGAAAAATATTTTTTATATCAACTACAATTATATGTTAAACCTTTTTGAAACATTTGATAGCTCAATTCTTAATTAGTATCACTATCAGTTAACTACGAGAAAAATATGTTTTTTGTTAGATGACATTTTTGTTTTTTTTTATCACAATGGATTTTTAATGAGGTATCATTTCTTTTATTTAAATTGCTATATCCATAGTTGTTAAACTCGTACGAGTCACGAGACGACTCGTACAAGTCGAGTCAAAATAAAGTAAAAACGAACTGAATCGGTGGATGATTAACATGGCTCATTTTTTTTGTACGAGTTGTTCCGAGTCGTGTTCCGAGTCACGAGTTACAAAATAGTTTATTATTATTTTTTAGTTATTAATTTTTTTAATTTATATTTAAAACTAATTGCACAAAATCTTTTCGCGAACTTCTGTATATTTTTACCGCGTTAGTTGTCAATTCTTCGTCATTGAGATTCATAGTAATTTAGATTAATATTTAGGTATAGATATTACCTATTTTTTCTACTTTCAAACAAATTTAAATGATTGAAGTTAACCCATATATATATATATATATATATATATATATATATAACTAATAAAACAATAAGAATCCTAGCTTTATAAAGTCATCCAACTCAACTTAAAAATATTTTTAGATTTTGCCACGTAGGAATTTTCTTACGTGTCGCCTCCATATTTTTTTCGAATATTTATATACAATATAATTAAATAATAAAAAAAAATATATTTTAAAAATATTTTTAGACTTTGCCACGTAGGAATTTGCTACATTATCGATTTACATTTGATTTATTTTTACACAAATGGTGTTGTTGATGATATCAAAATATCTTAGGGTAAATGTTCTCAAAAGAAGTGTTTAATAACTACGGTAGGTTGAGTGATTGTAATATTGACATGTCAGAAAAGTCAAAAGGTGACCAGAATTTAACCATGAACTATAACATAATCAATTTCTACATAATAAACTTATAGAATACCTATTTACTAATGTATAAAATAACCTTTATAACTAGCCGCGCATCACGCGGGGTAAAATACCTAGTATATATATATATATATATATATTTCTTTGGGAATCAACATATGCTATTTATTATATCTTTAAAAGCAGTTTTCACAAATGATTTGTAATTTATAAATTCTGTTAATATAAATAAGTACCTAAAATATTATTATCTTAGCGTCTGGAAAAATAATGGTTCATAATTGATTACTTTTGATTATTTTTGGGCTAACATCTAAATTGGGACAAAGAGAATATTTTTTTAAAAATATACTTTCAAATACTTAAAATTTTTCTATTAAACAAACTCGTGTTTTCTCGCGAGATATAAAACTATGGTTAATTATAACAAAGAAAAATATTTTCTATATGAAATTAAATTAACATACAATTAAACTAATGAAATTTATTTTTCTATAATTCCAAATTTTTATATTATTTCATCTTAAGTGTGTCAATAAATTTTTCTTCATAATTGTTGACTAATTTTTATTGTCAAAAACAACAAATATATAATAATTTTTTTGAAAACTTCTTAATGATCTTACTTAACTCTTACTTAATTTACTAAAAACCAATTTTGTTAAATTAGTCGTGGTTTCCGCGAGATAAAAATCTAGTAGTTATATACTGCATTTCATTGTCTAAACATAAGTGTATAAATCTAGTAACAAATTTAATTAAATAATCGTTTATAAATATTTCAAATTTTCTTTCAATTGTCTATTTATCAAATACATATATAAAGTTTATCATACATTATATATATAGTGTATATATATATATATAGGGAATGGAATATGTGGTTATCATGTAGTTAAGCTTAGGTATGGAACTTCTCACATGCTATTTTTTTATACCATTAAAATCATGGGGGCCATGTGATTTATTAATTTTATAACAAATATTATAAATGACATATGTGAAGGGATCTACATCTAAGCTTAGTTACATGATAGTCATATGCCACTGGGGTAATAGCCAGTGGTGGAGGGCTTGTCCTTTCTTGGTGTAGGTGTGGAGTTCAAATCCCACCCGTGAAGTTTTCTTGGAGTATTAATATTAACACTACTAATATTTAGCCGTTAAAAAAAAATAAACAAACATGATAGTCATATATTCACTTTTTTTCATATATATATCTATATATCTAATAAAACAGTAGTCATCCTAGCTTTCTAAAGCCATCCACCTCAACTCAAACTATCTTCAGACTTTGCCACGTAGGATTTTTCCTACGTGTCATCTCCATATTTTTTCCAACAATATTTATCTATTTACCTGAACTCAAACTATCTTCAGACTTTGCCACGTATGATTTTTCCTACATGTCATCTCCATATTTTTTCCAACAATATTTATCTATTTTATCTATAAATCTAATAAAAATAATAATAAAAAATTAAGTGATTTTGTTTCTATGTTATATTTTTCAGTACCTATAAATAAACTTATTATTCCAAAACAATAACTTAACAATTTGTTATATTAAACAAATCCCATATTAAAAAGAAAGATTTTCAAATTATTTTGTTTCTATGTTATTTTTTACAATGAACACATTTATTGTTCCAAATCATGAACATAACAATTTAATGTTTCCACAATATTATATTTGCAACATTATACTGTTGTATATTTCAAGTTTAATGTTTATGTGATATAATATGCACATTATATAGTTCTATTGCCGATTTTCAAGTATATTTCTTTGTCCTTTTTAATACATACATGTAGATACATGTATTGTTTTAAATCAGTAACTTAACAATTTATTGTTTGTATAAAGTTGCCGTCTAAGTTTAAGAAAGACATTGTATAAAGTTGAATCTGTTGTTGATATATGAGCGGAATGCTTATAGAACATCTCAAATATAATATTGAAAAGTCACCGATTAATTTACTGACCCAAATTCGTATGCTTATTAAACTTAACCATTAATTGTTATTTCGATGTCTAATATAGGTCGTGGCCAACACCATATGCACTAGAAAATGGTAGATAAATTTCATGTTTTACTTATAGGCTTAGCTCTTAGATTTGTTCTCACATATAAGCTACCATGCTTTTGTGAGCGAGATAAGATACTCATAGTGGCATCATTCATCTACATGAAAATCTTAATTTAACTACATAATATCTAATATATGTTTATGCATGTGATTTTGGGTTTTAAAGATTCATGTAAGTTGATTTTGTTCATTCTTTTTTATATATAATTTTCAAGACATGAGTTTAAAATAACTTCAACTATTTCAAATATTTTGATATTTCTTTTTTAGATAGATGCAACATTAATTGGAATATAAGTATGTTCTTTGCAAATTATTGTAATATTAATTTGGATTCTAATTATATCACTCAATTACATTCTATCTAAAATTCTTATTCCATTCTTAATTCAAGAATACATGATAAAAAAATTTTTATATACGCATGACAAGGTATTTCTTACCTCAAATGTAAATATTGTTATAATCATATGATATGTAGGTGTAAGTGTCTACTTAACTGTCTGCTTTCAGATAATAGATGTAACAAATTTGCTCTGAAATCGTTGAGGTTATATGTTTAAGGTTACAAGAATTTAACAAAAAACTATTAAAGATGTTTTTATATTGAACTTTTATTGAATTATTTATTGTAAATTTATGTTAATCCGTGCAACGCACGGGGAAAAAACCTTGTATATATATATATATAATATAACAAAGAAAGACTTTCATTTTTGACCCATATTAATTTTTTTAAACTTATCTTATCTACTGTAAAATTCCAAGCTTTTAAACTTTGGCCATTTACTTTTAAATATGTTTAAAGCTCATGGTACAAGTCTTTATGCACAATATGATACGACTATATAAAAAAACATAACAAAAATACAAGTTATAATATCACCCGAGACGACGGCAACAACTATAGCAAGTTCGTTGATTGGCACTTGCTTTGAAAGCTCCTGTAATCCCGTCACATGTCATGGTTGGTCCCAAAGTTTATGAAATCTGATAAACATATTAAAATAGCATAAAATAAATAGACTTATTCATATAAATAAAGGGAAAAACAAATATGCTATATATCTTTTTTCATTCCCTCTCACAATCTTTCCCACCTGTGAATCATATGTCTAAATACAAAATCATTCCCCTCATAAAATCATGCTAGAAGCATGCTGGCTAATTAGATGTAAATTGATTTTAACTTCACTACTGTGTCTATACTCTATAGGCATGCCCGACCTCTCAAAATAAATGAATTCTTCTTCATATAAACTAATATTTAAAAAACGATCCCCCCAACCCCACCACCATACACATTAGTATTTGATGATTAATTTGATGAATTATTTAGCATTTTAATCTTCAATGTTCATGGCGATTTTGGTTTTTTCTAAACCTTAAAAAGTTAATAAGTTAACTTTAATATTCTCCACTATGAAGATTTCTAGCTCTACTGAATCTTAGCAGACAAACTTTAAATTTAAATTTTTTGTATTTCATCCAGCTTTAGTTAAAAAAATACAGTTGAAAAATTATTCAATATTCATGATTCATCTAAAGTTCTTTTTTATACATACGTTTTTTTAATAAATCCGTTTTTTTAATTCCTTTATTTCAATTGGAATACGTATATTATTGTTACTGATCGAGGGTCATATGATAGTGTTTCACCAATATTATGAAATCTTCATATGAGATATATTTAAAAAATGATATTTTACCACTTTATGACCTATTTAGCGAACTATTTAAGAATTTACTCTTCATCTATATTGGTACAGTGGCTACATTTCATTTTCTAAACCTTAAAATTACTAGTAGGATAGTATGCCATCAAAGAATAATTCTAATTTTGCCGGTAGGGCCGTAGATAATATAAGTATCCATTTACTTCGCAAAAACAAAATATATAAAATCAGCTTATATCAGCCCAATGGACCAACCTAGTTAGTCCACTTTTAGTTAAAGGACATCTAAATTACTATTGTCATGGGCTTTCAGACCTGTGATTAACTTATTGCCTTATTGGATTAGAAGGTAACGAACCTACGATGTAAAATAAAAACTAATAATCATTTTACTTAGTTTGAAAACTTCCCCTAACATTATACACCGTACCTCTAAACATAACAAACATAAACAACCATGCTCAACACCGTCCCAGTATATGTGAAGGTGAGATGTATACAGTCTTATTTCTACCAGTTTCCATTTGGTTTTCAGGCAAAACGTTTTCAACTTGATCTCCAACTTCTCCCATAGCATTATACCTCTGTTTATAGTTATGACTCATTGTTAATACCAATAATTGGTTACCATGACATTATATGTCAGTTTATTTAATGTAGCGCTAAAGGAAAATTATACATAAGAATTGTTGATTAATTCAATAATGGACTTCTATCGAGATTGATTGCATTACGACTCAATATTTTGTTGATGGCTCACAATCTAATCTAAAGACTTCACAAAATGCTCAAACTTTAATTCTGTTAATCAAACTTCAACTTGTAATAACCTTATCATAAAATCGCAAAGGCCAATATTGATACTTTTTTGTAACACGCCATCACATAAACGGAAAGCATGAAAACGTTAATCGTATCTTGGATGCCTTACACGTACGAGAGAGCATTATAAAAAAAATTTCATTTGTTAACACTTGGTTATAAAAAATGTGAAAAAATTTATGAATTTAATCACATATAAAAGTGTGTAGAAAGAAAACACATTTAAAAGTGTGAATAAATTTCAAAAGTTATAACTTTTTCACACTTATAAATGTATAAACAAAATGCTAACACTTAAAGTGAACAATTATCAAATATTTTCACACTTAAAAGTATGAAAGTCAATTTGACACATGATTTCTTCACACTACTCTCCATGTGTGAAGAAAAAAAAGGTGTTATAAATTAACTTTCACACTGTTAAGCGTAAACAATTGATATATTTTACACACTTGAAAGTGTGAACTTTTCTTTTGTACATATATAAGTGTGTACATATTGTGATTTTGAAAATTTTTTCACACATTTAAAAGTAAATTATTTCTATACACTTTTAAATGTGATTGAATTAACAAAATTTTTCATACTTTTTAAAAGTATGAAAAAACAAGTGTGAGAAAATGACAAATTTATTGTAGTGGAGTTTGAATGAAGTCATGAAGTTCTGCTTGCTTATTTTTGTTATAAAATATTTTAAAGTTTATATTTAACAAGTATATGATTGCTCATGAAAGAATCCTACGCTATTGGTTCAATTCATATTTGTGCCATTTGGGCCAGGTGTTTGACACATAAAAACTAAAGAATAGTTATTTTAGCGTCATACAGTAACGATATTTCTAACAAGTACGAAGGGTATGTAGTTAGAAATGGTCGATCTAATAATTTTGAACTCGCAACGCAGGAGAAAATTAATTCTAATCCAAATCGATCCTAACTACAAAGAGGCAAAACTATTCACTTTTTTTATATTTTTTTATTTGACCACTGGATAAATTTAGATGAAGTATTACATAGTGTTAGAAGTTACAGTATATAATAGGGTTATTTACTGAAATAGTACCTAGACTATTCACTATATTACTGATTTCATACTTATAATTTTAAAATTACTCTCATCATACCCCAACTTATCAATTCTCCACTCGGACAATACCTGACCTGACGGGCGTCAGTTTGGCCGTTAAGTTGGGGTATAACTACCGTAAATTTTTAAACTTTAGGTATGAAACCAGTAATATAGTGGATAGTACAGGTATCATTTATGTAATTAACCATTATTATTATTATTATTATTATTATTATTATTATTATTATTGTTGTTATTGTTATTATTATTATAAACATCATTTTATTAGAAATTCATAGAAATTACAAGAAATTAGTGGGAAACCGAGATACTATATGGGCCCCCACTCTTCTAACTATAGCAAAACCAACCCTACTAAATATATGAGCAGCTGCACGTGCTCCAATGTCTTAAGTCACGGAGAACTTTCGGATCCGCTTTAGTATAGTCACGACATCCTTTTCAAGTTCCCCAAAAGAAGAGAATGAGAAAGGGAGAAATCCATATCCAATATCCGCACACTTAGTCTTATATTTGACGCGTTTACGTTGTGCAACATCATTCACCGCGCTATAATTTGATATATTAATAATTTTTAATAAAAAATTAAATATTTACAATAATTTTTTTATAAAAATAAAGTATTCTTTTATAAAATGAAAGTAAATATTTACAAAAAATTATCAATGTACTTTTTAAAATTATTTATTCCTAAATAATACTTTTTATAATTAAAAAAACAACAACAACAACAACCATAATAATAATAATAATAATAATAATAATGGTTAATTACATAAATGATACCTGGACTATCCACTATATTACTGGTTTCATACCTAAAACTTTAAAATTTACGGTAATTATACCCCAACCTAACGGCCAAACTGACGTCCGTCAGGTCAGGTATCGTCCGAGTGAAGAATTGATAAGTTGGGGTATGATGAGAGTAATTTGAAAGTTATAGGTATGGAATCAGTAATATGGTAGATAATCTAGGTACCATTTCAGTAAATAACCCTATGTAATATTAAATTTAAGCTAGGCTTATTGAAACGAAATTATAATTGATATCCACAAACCTTTCGATTTAGGATGAATTTAAATCTTGGTTTATCTTTTGAATGGCTAATATATAATTATGAAAAGGCATGCCAAGGTCGAAACTTAGAAAGTCATTATAGTAATGAAAGTAAAAACTTGACCATAAAGGTCAAAAGAGACTTCTTAAGCCAGCTAAATATCCAAAAGTAAGACAATGATACAATCAACCGAAAGATATCACATATGTCCGAACTATTTTTATAAATAATCTTATTTCGATTGAAAATCATACGACTAAAAAAAGGATTTTTATAATGATAGTCCTAAAGGTTTTTATTGGTAACCTATTATATGCATAAAAATTAATATTTTATACATTGAAAATCACTTTTTAAATTTTTACGTAACAAAGTATAAATTGCACTCAAATAGTCAATACTGACAGTTCTTAGGGTTATCTAAAAACCATTTTATTTTTAATTTTTTGGTTTTTTAGTAACTTAGTTAATAGCTAATAATCAAATTACATGATGTGTTTTCCCAGCCCCTAAGATGGTTGAGTAATACAACTTGTAATAAACTGTAACATTCGCGACTTTTGACTATGTTAACTTGTAACGAAACGAAATTTAAGGTATGATTAAATGATAAATTCCGGAACGTTTTGACATGTTTTAACGTAATGTTGAGTTAGATTGTGTTTACGGTTATGTTTTAGCATTTAAATGGGTAACGAATAGCTATTGGTCGAAGTTAGCGGAGCGGGAGCCACATTTGGACCTCTTTAGACCGGCCCCCAACTCCCTCCCCCTTACTTTCCCTTTTCATTTCTTTCTTTCTCTTTCTCTCCAAGGTGAACACCAAAACACCTCCTCCTTCCCTCTAAATTCTTGGATTTTTCTATTATTGTTTGGGCTAGATTAGTGATAAATACTTCATCATCATCATCAACTAAACATCATAGCAAATGATCAAACCTCCAAGTGTAAAAAATCTCCATTTTTAGGTCAAGTTCGGATTCAAAGGCTTTTGGAAGATTTGGTAAGTGAAACCTAACTTAATTTCTCCATTTCATGTCATTAAACGTGTTTCCTAGTCAAATCTTATGAATTCTTGCTTGATTTCGGGTCAAAAATGGATTTGGTTTGATTTAGGGTTTTGGTTGAATTAGAGGTGAATCCGGGTTTGTATGATGTTATGAATCGAAACTAAGATATGGGTTTTGTTTATTCATGTCAAATGATGTTTGTTTATGCTTCAAAGGAGTCTTGGAACTTCCTAAATCGATTTCAAAGTCAAAAATTGAGTTTTGGGGGTGATTGGCTCGTAATTCTGCTTCAGCTGCTTGCTGGGTGCGCCCTGGCCTGACTGCGGTGCAGTGGGGCTGGGGTGGCCTGACTGCGGCGCAGTGGCTAGGGGTTGTGGCGCAGTGAACCCCCTTTCAGCCAAACGTTTTTTTATGTCAACTTCAAATGCTTATAACTTTTGATCCATAAATCCAATCGAGTCATAGGACCTATCGTTGGAATCGTATGAGAGTCTACTTTCTCATGTAACATCCATTTGGGATGAATCTATATCCATTTCTAAAAATGTCGTGTTAAAGCGTCCTTATCCTTGTTCGGTTGAACCATAAAGACGTTTGAGCGTCGTGGCATGACCAAGTCGAGTCCCGATTGTCATTCATAGTTGAGTTACCTTTCTAAATCTCCAACTAGGGTTTGACTTGTGATTTGTAAAATGTGTATTTGATAAGTGATGCACACGAAGCGATTGTTGGGCGCTTATAGTTTGCCCTTAACTTGTTGTAGCTGCTCCAGGTGAGTTTCGTAAACCCTCCCTACTCAATTGAGATTTGGACCGAAAAGTGTACGTGCTTGTTTGATTGTTGCTTAATCGATTGATTGATTGTTCTGTTGACACATTGACTTGTTGCTCGGTTAATTATGCTTTCGCTTATGAATACACGTTGTGATTTGGTTAGTTGTACATACATATAAGACGAGCTTACTTTCAATGAGTTGGAGATGTGGTGGGAAGGCTGCAGGTGACCCTATATATAAGCATCAAAGGTTCCTTGAAAGTAAAATCGTATGAAGTGTATGTGCATTGTGTTGTTGGTTGATGGAAAACGTTTTGATATGGAACGGGACATAGTACATTGCATGATAATATTTCCCCCTATAACGTATTATAGATTTGTGATTTGATAACGATTAAATCCATCTTGATGGCATAATGATAAGTCCACGATTTGTGGTATAATGTTGTTAACGATAATGTTTAACGTGTATAATGTATATGAATGTTTAGTTGAAATGTAACATGATATGACGCATTTGAAATATATGTAAGTCGTAACGTGATATGACGCATTTGAAATATATGTAAGTCGTAACGTCATATGACGCATTTGAAATATATGTAAGTCATAACGTCATATGACACATTTAAAATATATGTAAGTCGTAACGTGATATGGCGCATTGTTATCATGTAAGTCATATCGGTTCGTCGCACATTATTTATTATGTAAGTCATGTCATTATAACTATGATTGAACGTAGACGTTGACTTGTATTGATTTGTGATAGCGTGGAACCTTTTAGGGTTCCCTTGGAATGTGATTAGGTATTCTAATCCTCGTATATCGTTAACGGTTGTTATCCCGACACACTTATTTCCTGTTACTTGTCCCTGCGAGCTCACCAACTTTATGTTGACCCGTTTTAGTACACTTTTCAGGTGCACATGTTAGCACAAAGATGTATTGGATGACTGATTGCTTGATTATACTAGAATTGGATTTGGACTTGGACTTCTTGGATCCGTGATTCATTATTCCCGATTAGGGTTTATGCTTAGATGTGATCCAGTTACTTGCACTACCGAATGGTTTGTATATATGTATTTACTTGATCTTTCTATGCATTTAGTTTTACTCTACATAATTTCCATGTCATGCTGTGCTTTTTTTGTGATATCCCATTATTCCGCCTTGTTGGGATGTTACATAAACCATTTCACATTTTTCACATAATCAAAGGTCAATAAAATTGAAAACATGTAAAACAAGAGGAGGGCATAGATATGAAATTGGACCATGCATATAGTATAATTATGTAACTAATTAAACTAAAAAATAATTGAGTCTATGATTAATGTGGTTGTTAGTTGATTAGGCATAATTAATTCAATCAAACAGGGGAAGAACGTGGGAAACATGCATTGTCATGTTGTTTGCTTAATCTTGACCTATGTTCTTCACGTGCCGTTACCACGTACTACCTTAAATCTTAACTATAATTAAGGTGTAAATGAGTCAATACAGCTCACGAATTATTCGAATTCGATTCGGTAAAAACTCGTTTCGAGCCGAGCGTAAACGAGCTCGAGTTGAATTCGAGCTTAACTATTGACTCGGTTACTAATTGAGCTCGAGCTTGAACTTCGAATACATAACTCGAATAAGCTCGCAAGCCTAAACGAGCTTTCATATATATTATAATAATATAATAATATTTATGCATATTAATTAATATATTATAGACTAACGAGTTTTTTTCACGAACTTTTGATAATCGTGCTTAGTTAATTTACCGAGCTCGAGCTCGATTTTGTAGAGTTTTTTTTGTCAAACGAGCCGAGCTCGAGCTTGTTTAACATATCACAAGCTAAGGTTCGATCGAGTCCGAGCTTTTAAAATGAACTCGAGCTCTAACTTGGCAGTATTCGAGCTCGGCTCGACTCGTTTACACCACTTATAATCTTGCTTCTAAAATATCTTACTAATTTCACTTTGGTAATTATTGATACACTTACGTTATTATATATATATAGTGTAGTTTTTACATATTAGTTTTTGAAAACAATTTCTTGGATAATTTTTTGCTTCTTGCTATAAGACATCTTAATTTGACATAACCATCCCGTAGTCACCCATCATACAAAGAGAATATTTATACTTTTTGTATGGTGGGTGTTTGAGGAATTATATATTAATACTTTTTGTATGGTTCCGGTCATAACGAGTATACTTCATGTATAAATGCATAGTGCGTATAGCGAGTGTTTATGTCGAATTGATAAGTGTGTATAGACGTTCCCCCATTTTTAGCTAGCAAGAGGATATAGAAACAAAGATTACATATTTAAAGAATAATGGAAGATAGAGTTATGTACATTTCCTACTAGAGATCGAAACATATTAGACGCTTGATGTCGTCATTGTGTTATTGGATGGGTGGGGGGACTCTTTTGTCATCGATGATTTGTCCTGATCACAAAAAATGTATAGAATTGAGAGAATTAAAAAGTAGTTATACAAAAACATATACACATATACATGTTCATTATATTCCGTACTACACTTGTAAACTTTAAATTTGTAATAATGTATGGTCAAGCTTTATGGTATATAGTTGACAATGGTTAAAATTTAATGCTTTTTTGTTGTCTATTTGGGAATGAAAAGGAGTATAACTGTTATTCAATCAGTTCACAGGTGAAAACACCTAAGCGGCACCACCCACATGCAACGCGCTTTATAAGTTTTGACACTATATATATAAACACTCACCCCATTACACAATTGTATCACATAGAATCAAAGAAAACAAAAACAACTAAAAAAAAATATTATTCGATCATCCAATGATGACACCAAAAATGGTAGCACATTTCCGGCGATCCGTTTCCTTTTCCAACACCCCATCGCCGCCATCACAACCGTCATCATCCACTTCAAGAACCGCTAGTAAAAGGCTCCATTTTAGATCCACAAGTCTTCCCACAAGGTCCCACCCTATACTCTATCAACTCAAATTCCACCTTAACCAACTCAAATCCCAATGGGTATCTGATTCTGAACCAGAATCAATTCATTCTGGTAAAGTTTCAGATGCTCTGGTCCGTTTACGGACCATATTGGAGTCTCTTGATGACCTTCTGGATTTAGCTCCATCAAGAGACTCCTTGCATCGCCACCCCGATTGGGTGGAAAAGGTTCTAGAAGACTTTCTTGTGATGGTGGACGTCTATGGAACCTTTTTGATGCAAATATCGACGTTAAAACAATGCAGTGTTGCAGCACAACTTGCAACTAGAAGAAAAGACGGGTTGAAAACCCTTGATTGTTTAAAGGGTTTGAAAAAATCGGGGCGTGAAATCTTTAAGCTCATGCCATTTCTCCAAACTATTCGAGAGAATCACCCAAATGATCCAATTGGATCAGATGCAAACCCCGATCTTGATATAGTTGGAGTGATAAAAGATGTAATACAAGTGATTATTATGATTTCCGAAGCGATTTTTGGTGGGATTTCTAGGTCATTTGATACTAGAAAATCCTCATGGATGATGGGATTGAAGAAATCAAAGAGGGAAAAGGGGATCAAAGAACTAGAAAATGGAGTTTGTTGTTTAAGAAATTACAAGAATGAAGTTTTGAACAAGAAAATGATGCATGAAATGGATCAATGTATTGATGGAATTGAAAATGGAATTGAAAAGGTGTTTAGGAGTTTGATAAATACAAGGGTTTCTTTGCTTAATGTACTTACACAATAGAGTATACAACACAGAAACTAATTGACGGCTTTGATGATGTAAATCTTGATTATCTTTTTTTTTTTGTTTTTGTTTTTATACTCCAATTCAAAATGATTAAAAGATTCTTTTATTTTGTATACATATATATATGTCAAAGAAATTAAGTTTAAAGATACATTATATTGAGTGGTTTAATTTTTGTACGTTTGCATGGTTGCACAAGGTTTCAATTGTATTATAAGGTACCTGCTCGCTAATAGAGTTTAATGAGGAATATGATATCAAAGCTGTACCTATTGTGCTTTTATTCAAGAATGGTGAGAAATGTACGTGAGTCAGTGGTTGGGACTATGCCTAAAGAATTTTACGTTGCTGCCATTGAAAGGGTCTTGCTGTCATCTTCGTCGTGAACTATTGAAGTGGTTGTGTAAAATTCCGGTGGAAAAAAAATTACATACTTCCAATAAAAACGGTTGAAGTTCATTAAACACTATCTACATTTCATTTACAAAAACTTGCCTTTCGGGAGATTAATCCCAAAATATATAGGGCGCGTTTAATTTAAGAAAAGACCCCTGTTTTTCGTTTTTGTTTTCCAAGAAAACAATGAAAACAAGAAAAAGCATTCAAATTGTATTTTCCTAATTAATTTTCCAAGAAAACAAAAATCCTTGTTTCCACTTTTGAACTAAAATTAGAAAAAAAAAATTTTTTTTCGTTTACTATTTTCTGTTTTTCAAGTTAATAAGATGGAGAAATAGAAAACAAAAACATGTGAATCTGAACATGTTTTCTAGTTCAAGATGGAAAAATGAAAATTATATCTTTTATTTTGAACACATTTTAAAAGTTTTCAAAGGTTTTTTAGAAAATTAGTAATAGAAAACTAGAAAACATTTTCCTAAACACGTATAACTTTTTAAATTAATGAATTGAAGCACTTAAAATACGCACCGCCGCGGTCAAGTCCATTGGTATAATCTAGTTGTTATTAAATCATGCTATAAACATTATAATTGAGATTTAATTGATAAATTTCAAGGTCATCGAAGGTTTAAATAATGATATGAGCTCAGATAGTTGAGTCATTTAAATAGTTAAATGTTACCCATTAGACAGATTTTTGAACTTTTACATGTGTAAATTTATACTCATTAATCCTTAGTTATAAGGAAATATGTATAGATTTTCTTTGGAGATCTTCTTATTGGTATATTTTTAGTAATCGACTTTTCTGGCTAGATGAGCCCTCCCTTTTTGATTAAGATATATATATGGGGGATATGTCATATTCGAAAGTCTCCATACCATAAAAAAAAACCAAGTAATATTTTAATGCTCAATGCACCCGTACTAAATATATTTTATGGGTCATTAATTTATCTTACATGAAAAAATAAAACAAAAGATGGAAATGATAATTTTAAAATTTTTTATTAAAACATCTTATAATTTATGATTAAACACTTGTGTGACTTCTGTTCTGACATAATCAACCCTTGAGTCCATCTAATAGAAAATTTTCTCTAAACAAAAGGTACGTAGAAAAAAAATGCATATATATGCAGCTAGATGCAATTATAAGACAAATTCTGACATATGAACTGGAAAATGTATATGCAATTCAGATATCTGAAGAACATAAACAACAATTTAGCAAGTTGTATGTTGTTTATAGAATTATAGCTGGACTATTAATATATTATCGTATAAAACCAAAAACATATTAAAAAAAGCATATTTTCAAACACACACTGCACATGGTTTTTCTGTTCTCAATTCTATATTTTATATACTAGTATACTACTTGCTTGGTTTTCAAAAATGTAATGAGTATATAACTAATTAAGTTCTAAGATTATTAGTAGTTTAAAAAAGTTGATTACTATAATAAGGATATAATGCGAGTTAGTAAGGGCTAAAAGTTGTTCTAGCTAGTAGTCTCTCCAACTAGTAACATTCTATAGAAATTTTTATTTTCTCCCTTGTGTCTCTCCCAATCAAGTCATTGGATAATGCATTATATGATCATTATGCTTTTACAAAATATTAATTTGAATATTATTTTTACATTAAGTAATACTTGCTTAAAGACTTTTTAACTGACCATTTTCATCAAAAGTAACGACTTTGTTTGATATACACAAGCTAGGATGGTACCAAAAAAAGACAAGAGGGGTCAATGTTCCTTTGGTGTTTACGTTTAGCTATGGAATTTAATTTTTTTTTATGGATACTTAGCTCTTTCCCAACGCTACTTTATTTTCAAAGTTTTCTCATCATTTTCTAAAATCTTGCATTGCAATAGGATTTTCTCAACACATTTTTTTGAGAAAAAACCTTTTTATTTTGGGCTAATTGATTGAAAAGTATTTCATACTTGTCACAAAATCCTGTTTTAGGACCAAACTTCTAAAATGTCTATTGTGAGAAACCAAACCAGAAGAAACTTCTATTAAGGGTCTCTACCGGCTAAGATATAATGTGGAGCAGGTTATTGTTTACTTGGCACCTATGTGTACAACTGGGACCCTTTGACCTCTATTTATTTAATTTATATAATAATAAATAGGTATAATATATATATATATATATATATAACATAATACTTGCATAAAAAAACACACTTTGTAGCCATTCATCATTTCATCTACCTCTCTCCACCCTCTTTTCTGATTCCGGCCACCCACCGCCGGGCCGCCGCCCCACATCGCCGGAAAAGCGAGATACACCGCAAAACGCTACAAAGATAACTTCCATCGTCATCTAAGCAACAAAGGGCATCCATCCACCGCACCGTCGCCGCCGAACCACCTGAAAGTCACCATCACGTCGCCCCCCATTTCACAAGTTCTAATTTTGAGTCGAACCCATGTCACCGAAGTGTTAAGTTCTCATAAAATTCATATACCCACATACCCCGGCGGCTTGTTTTACGGCCAATATTCGGCCATCCGGCCGTCAAATCATAGGTGGACTGGATCGATTTGTTTGATCCTTTTTTCTTTCATCTTTCTCCTTCACATGTTTTATTTGGCATGGTAGATCTGTTGATAAGTAAAAATTGTTTTAGATGGTGGTTGGCAGATGGTGGTCGTTGGTGGGCAACATGATGGGTAGCGGATCTTGGTGTTGCGGGTAGTGACCGAATATGCGCCGCCATTTATGGAGAAGACAAGATTGTGAAGCTGCTTATGGAGAAGAACTAATGGGTGGCTGTTGTGGTGGTTATAGTTGGTTTCTTCTAATATTGTTGATTTTCTGTTGAATGATTATAGTTGGTTTTTTAACTTAAGAAATGCAGATGAGGATACAAGCTCATGATTATTGCCTTCATACTATTTGAGTATTTGGTATTGGAAGCTAATTAAAAGTAAATGGAAAATGATATAATAACATAAAATGACATGGAATATACATTTAACCAAAAATAAATAGAAAATGAATTTCAAAAATAAAATTTACTGGCTACCTGATCGTGGACTCTAAATAGAAGTTTCTCCCGGTTTGGTTCCTTACAATAGACATTTTATAAGTATAGTCTTAAAACAGGATTTTGTGACAAGTTGAGGTACTTTTCAATCAATTAGCCTTTTTATTTTCTCTTGAGAAAATGGGAGAAAACAAAAACAAGCATTTTCAGGTTTTCTTTTCTTTTCACACATGTGACATGTTGAACTTTTCAACCAATTAAAACAAAAGAGTTCTTTTTTAATTATTTTATTTTATAATAGAATATTTGAGAAAGAAATGAGAAAGCAGTGAGAAACAAATATGGTTGGTAATATGCCTTATTTTATTCCATTTTCCCACAATGTATTTAGCTATTTTTAAGTAGTTTTCGAGCCGTTTTCGTATACATTTTGTGCGTTTATGGTATTTGTTAGTGTTTCAGGAAAATAACAGGTACTTAAGCGTAATTCTGGAAGAAAACGACAATTTGAGGCGAAAGGAGTGCTTACGGACATTTTACAAGGCAAGAGACTGAATTTGGGTGTTGGTTAACGAAAGTCAAAGAGGCACTGCAACGCAGTCTTGGACTGCGCCGCAACACCGAAACAGAGATTTTAACTGTACCGCAGTGTGTCAGACTGCGACGCAGTGGGTTTCAATACGATCCAGCACAAAGTCAACAAAAGTCAAAAGGTCAATAAGTCAACAGAGGACTGTGACGCCGACGAATTTTTGAATTTTTTTAGGGCAACTATATAAAGCTTGCAAAAACATTCATAAAACCTACCTTTTACTTTCCATCTGTTTTCAAGTCCTTTTGAGGAGACTTTTCATCAGTTTTATCATCTTGGAAGATCGTGATTACGATTGGATTCTTTTCGTTCATTGATTTTGATTTCTTTGATCCAGTAACAATGAATTCTTCATATTTGATTTGTTATTCTTATTTCCATATGAGTAGCTAATCATTGTATCATCCATCTTAATGAAGTGAGACAATATATAAGGATTGCACTACTTTATTAATTCAAAGTTGATTTCTATTATCGTTGTGTCGTGACCTTAATGATTTGATTCTTAATTAATCATTTTTATGATGTTGGTGATATGTATGTTCTTCGTTTGTGGTACTAGTTGAACATATATGTGATTTCAATTAGTTATCTTTAATAAATTGTCACTGATTCATGGTATGATAGTGAATGTCATTTTAATAAAAAAGAATCATTTTGTCAACGTGTTGATTAACGGTTGGTGGTACCACGTTGTCTCCACATAGATGCAATTGTTAATTTGATAATCAAATAAACTAGTAACTGGTTAGGGAAGTTGTTTTAAGCATTGGTGGTACCGGATTTTATAAAGGAACTGATTAATTAGACGATTGAAATGATTTTACAAACGTTGGTGGTACCAGTTTATGTTTTTACTTTGTCAGGATTATCATTTACAACTTAGTTTGATTTGAACTTCATTTATGTGCAATTTGAACATGTTGTTGAGTGGATTCAAGATGGATGTCTTTTAAATTATTGTTTTAAACAAAACTCTTTTTTCGATTAATACTGAAGGATTACTAACTGATTTGACTAACTAATTACAAAGTGACAGTTCGGTTACAAAAACCCCCCTCGTTTCCACTTGAACTACTTTATTTTTACAATTGTTCAATATAGTCTTTGTGATCGACCTCGGATTTACCAAAGTAACTATACTGTTTATGAACGGGTTCACTGCATGTGAGTGTGTTGTAGTCAGTCGCTAGGTGATTCGTGTTTATAAATTTTAAGACTTGATTTCACACATCAGTTGTTAATTATATTTTCTAAAAAAAAAGGATGAGAAAGAGATGATGTGATCATATAGAGCTGATGTGATCATATAGAGCTGATGTGGCAATGAGAAAGAAATAAAAGAATTGTTAGGGTTGGGTAAGGCGTTATGTTCTTTTATATGTTTCTAAAACTTTTTTTTGCCGTATTTTATTTTAACTTTAATGGATTTTTTAATACAAAATAATTGAGCAACTCAAATGAACATTCTGTAAGAGTACGATTACCTTTCGATGCATTAAATCTTACCTAATTGATGTAATCCTGTTATTTTTAGAGCATGATAGATATTTTTAAAAGTAATTTGAAGGTAGACTTAGTCTAATGTAGAAGAACAAAACTAAGTAATCAAACTATTAAATTAGATTTTATATGAGTATAATAATCTAACCTACTAAAATAATAACACTTGTTTAGCTTTTCATATTATCATCATCAATGATAACAATGATAATTGCAGTTTAATTAGTTAGTTTCCAAAAGAATAGGAATCCAGGTATATTGACATAGCTTTTGATCATTGAAGGCTTATCTACAACTTAACTTAATCATCTGGATTTGTATTAGATTTCCTTAACATGACAACTACTTTTAGCTCATTAGTTCTTATCTTCTCCTTAGTCTTTCCCTTAAAATTAAGAGCTAATAAGAGCTAAAGGATGATTTAACTGTCATTAACTAAACCAACTTGTTGTTCAAAAACCTTAAAGAAATAAAGAATGTGTTGTCCTCTCTATCAAAAGTCCATATTTTCCGAAAAGTATTCTATGAAAAGTCACCAAGTATGTTAGGATGGTATCGAATAATTTTTATATTTCTATATAAAATGAGACATGTGTATATGTAGGCTAATATAGTTTCTCAAACAAAAAGTTCAATTATTTTTTTACTTAGGAAGAGTAAATAATGCATCTCCGGACTTACTCCGATGAAGATCCTGAGCTTTTTTCTAACATGAATTGTGAAGTTAGCTTTTTTCTAACATGAATTGTGAAGTTAAAAAGATCTTGACCATTAAATTTTAATTCTTGATTTTATTTTAAAAGTTAAAGTTTTAACAATTCAACGAAAAACTAGAGAGAATCTCTATTCATCCGCCTCAATATAGATGCACATGGTCTTAAAGTAACAAAAACAATTCTCCAAACAAAACGTGCATAGTGACGGTAAAATAAAATTACGTTAAGTTATTTTGCCATTAATAAATGCTAAATGAAGTCCTTATGGCTTCATTTAATATGCATGAAAAAGTTGTACGTTTCCATACCAAAAGTCCACTTATGATTTTTAAAGTAAGTATACAACTATTTAATGCACCTTATCAAAAACCCTTGGGGCTTCATTTAGCAAAAACCCTTATTTAAAATGCATTGCTTACTAGTTACCACCCTTCAATTAACGCTTATCTAAGTTATCTTTAATGTATATGATACCACATAAAAAAAAAAATTGATACCACATCAAAAAAAAAAAAATTATAATATTTAAAGTACATGTAGTTACTTTTCCGTTCGGATTTGAAAGTGATTTAATTTCTATAAATGTGTTGAACTTTTTTGTAAGGTGTTTTATACAAGGTGTATAGATTTTCATATAATCAATGGTGGTAGTATACATAATTACTTTTGGCCTTTTGGGTATACACTATAAATTTATATTTTGGAAAAAGAATATAAGGCTATTAGACATTTAAATTAGTTGAAAAACCTCTTATATATCATTTTTAAAACCATAAAATACACCCAGATATTTATTGGAAATATTAAAAAATTATTATATTAGGAGTTTTTTTACTTACATAACAACTTTACATTCACTTTTCACTTTTCGAACTTCATATTAAACTTCATATTCACTCAAGTTACTTAAGTTACTTTTCTTCTATATTTTAGGATGTTTTGCATGTAATGGTATTAAAATATATGCATAAAGTAACAAAAGTAGTAGTGTGCAACCACAGTGATGGTGACCTACTGGTAAAAAAAACTATAGGCTTCTAGTTTGATTATTGGAAACAGACAATACTAGTTGTTTACCTCGTGCATTGTCGTAAGATACGTTTTTGGAGAGCGTCTAAGTGAGTTGAGTGAGAAAGTGAGGGCCCTAAGGAAGCGGAGGTATACAATAAAATTTTGGTAAATTTATGTCAAATATTCGAACTCAAATTTTAAAAATTACAACTAACCATCTAACAATAACATTAAAAATATTGTAAAGAAATAATAAGTCGTATAAGAACACAAATAATAATTATATTAATGTTTTAAATGTTTCATGAATGTAAGACATAAGTATGATGAAAATTATTATATATTCAAAACGTTATATATATGTATAAAAACGGAACAAAATAATCAAAAACTAAATCTTTACCAGTAAAATCATAACTGTGTACAAATTGTATGATGAAAACCTAAGAACCCAAAATTTTAGTGTCAATAAAAATAAAAACAAAAATTTTGATATGGGATACAAGTTAAAAGATAAAAACTTTCATTAAAAAAACAGCTAAACATGTAGCAATAATAATGTAAAGAATATTAAGATGTATAAAAACATGAACAATAACTATATTAATGTTTTAAATGTAACATGAACGTAAGATGTAACGATGATAAAAGTTATTGTATAATGAAAACACTATATGTATAAAAAGACAAATGAAAATAATCAAAGACCAAATGTTTAAAAGTAAAACCGTAATTGTGTGAAAGTTGTTTAATGAAAACATGATAATTTAAAAGTTTATTGTCATGAAAAAGAAAGCGAAAACTTTGACGTGGGATAAACGTTAAAAATTAGAAATTTTAAAAGATTAAAACAAAATTTGGTTTTAATTTTAAGAGTTAAAATGACATTTGGTTAAAATTAATAAGTGCTTTAAAAACTTGTACATTTCATATATTAAATACTTATACATTTACATAGATTTTTAGTAAATATATAATATCCCTTCCGGCCATATATGGAGGTTAAAACAAAAGTAATTATGTGTGCATAACCGCATATCACCAATTTTTGTTATATACATAGATATTACGTGTAAAACGGACAATTATCATTCTGGATATTAGCCTTTACATGTAAAACGCAAAAACCATGCATACATATTTTCCGCAAATGTTGTAGAACTCTCTCTTTAAAAGTACACGTGCCGCTTTAATAAAGCTGCACAAAAGATGTCAAATTGGTAGATAGAAAACCATATGGGATAATAACATGGTAGTTTATTACTATTTATGAATTATGATGATGTATACAGTATATATGAGATTGATACAACCTTAAGACTGATATATATCTCTATATACATCGAGATAGTCAATTTCTGACCGAATTCGAGCTTTACTCGATCTAAATTACTCGAATGAATCGAGGTAGCAGCTAAAATCATCCTTTAATGAAAATATCAAAACATTTGAATTACAATTGATGCACAAAAAATACTATAAAACCTCATCAAGACATATTACTTAAATTTATTAATTTACTCTTAATAAGCTAGTTATTAGATATCAGACTGGCCAGTGATATCAATATCACAATCACCAGAAGATGGTGGTGGCTTATTTCTAAGCTCCGCCATCTTATTGGTTGGTTCAGATGGTCCATCTTATTGGTTGGTTCAGGTGGCGTTGACTGGAACCAGTTCCGATTCCAAACTGGTTCCTAATTTACTCTTTTACATGATTTACATAATACTGCACCGGAGTAATAATTTATTCCATTATTACTGTATTCGTTTAATTACTACATTTTTATTTTTCAAAATAGATAGTAATTTACTACATTCAGTTCGTTCAATCGTCCTACTATTCGGGACTTATTGAAAGAGTTGCAAACTTAAAACGCCGCAAGAACTTTTATCACTAGACAAAGTTGGATGACTACCTATGACGTGGCTGTGCAGTTTCATACGTGTTTCAACAACACGTGTCCTAAAGAAACAGGTGGCATTTCCTTGTAACACTCATGCATGGCACCCAAAAAATATAAGGGAATAAATTAAGTACAACTATTTCATATCATACCAATAAAAACAAAACAAAAACAAGGCCAAGTTTTTTTTCCACAATATATCACAAATTAAAAACAGTATTTTTTGCTAATTAAGTAAGATGGAAAAAGAACGTGACAAGAAACAGACACGAGTAAGATCGAAAGATTCTGGCACCGGCGACGACGGCAATGACAACAAGTTGACCCACCCAGTGATCTCAACAATGAAGCCACTAACCCATGAAGCATATGGTGGTGGGATGTACGGAAAAGATGATGATCAAGTGCAACAACACAAGAAAAAGAATCATCCACCGGCTAGTGAAACACAAAGTGCTGATGGACCATCTGAACCAACCAATAAGATGGCGGAGCTTAAAAATAAGCCACCACCATCTTCGGGTGATCGTGATATTGATATTACTGGCCAGTCTTATATTCAGTAGCTAGCTTATTTAAAGTAAATTAATAAATTAAAGTAGTTTGTTTTTTGTGTGTTAATTTAGTGTGTAATTATAGTACTTATGATATTTTCATTCGAGGATGATTATATATAACTAAGAGGCATGTTTGTGAACATTATTTGAAGCTCGAACTCGAGCTTAAATGAGTTTAGTATTCAATGCTCGGTCACAAAACCCATTTACTAATCAAACTCGATATGAACCATATTAAGCTCGTGTTTGGTTTAAACTCGGTTGTGATCAACTCGTGTTTAGCTGGTTAGTAACCGATGTAATTAGTGTTTGAAAATGATAATTTGTCAATTCATATGTATGATAGAATTATTTTATTTTTATTATTTTTGTCAAAAATGACAGGCGTTAAGCAAAAAGATGCATGTTCATGAAAATCTATATCTATCATGTACGCGAAATTTCTAAAACTAAAGCATCTCATATGAGTTTAATTGGACATATACACATCGACTGAAGACAAGAACTTCTCGTTTTAACCTTAAGTGCGTCATTAGTCTACTATAAGCAGCGCCAAAGGTAAGTTTAAAAAAAATAAAAAATAACTTGGATCAACTGGGGGCCTCTATGGGGGTTCTAGGAGAGGGCCCTTTTTGAGGTTCTAAGGGAGGGGGTGTTGGTTGGAGACCTGGATTGAATCTCAATTTATAGTCTCGGGTATTAACCTCTTTTATAGTCTCGGATATTAACCTCTTCGGACGTGTGCGGTTGGAGACCTTCGGGTTCCAACCGCTAGCATACTGTCCACTTAGATGTCGCTGTTATGATTGGAATTACTAACAAGATGTCGCTGTTAGGATTCGAACTACTAATAAACTAACACGTCATTATGTCGCTGTTAGGATTCGAACTACTAACAAATTAACACGTCGTTCTTAAAAAGAAAAAAGAAAACCAATCCAGATGAGTTAATTGAAACAAATTAACTGAATAACCGCAAACCAACTTCTCATTTTCACTTGCCAGGTTTCTTCTGAAAGTTGGAGCCGTCTAAGACAATCTTACCAAGTGCATTATACATGTATTCTTTGGCTAGATTTTAAAAGAGAAAAAGAACAAAATTGCAAGATTGCCTGAACCTAGTCAAGCAAGGGCTGGGCGGCTGGGCCTAATAAAAAGAAATTGACGGGCTAATCAAGTAAGGGGTAAGGGAAGCTCTTTACAGTATATTAGTTATTTTTTTAATCGACAAACTATCTAACTCCTCGTTAGGGTGGACAAAACAAGACTAACATATTAAGGTGGACGGTATACACGGGTGAAGGAGCGGTGTCCGGGTGGAATACTACCCCGACCCTTTGGTGACTGGCTAGGGGGTGAGAAAACTGGTGAACATGGTAGCCATGTCTTCCCCATCTTCTTATCCATTATTTTAAAAAAATTACTCGTAGTTTTTATTTGAACCAAAAAAAAAAAAGAAAAAGGGTCGAGAGATGAGGTAATCCTTGCAAGTGGGGAAGGGTGGTGAGGTACTCTTCCACTCTAACACTATGTTCTTGAGTTTTGTTAAGGGAGGAAAACAAATGAATCCAAATGATTGTAAAATAAGTTGAGTTCTTGAGTTTTTTTTAAGGAAAGAAAGGAAATGATAAGATTTGAAAGGATTTTTTTGTTGTTTTTAGACTAAAAATCTTATTCTCATTTTTGGGATGATTTGAAAGGATTTTTTTTCTTCTATTATCATCAAATCATTTCATTTCATTTCCTTTAAAACAAAAATCAAGAAGAGTATAAGGCCTCATCATCCAGATTAGAGCCGGAACCAGTATTTCACGTTGAGGGGGGTTCAAACGTATTTATTTCCCGATCGTTGTATATAATATAATGTAATGTGAAAGACATAACCATTTAATAAAATGTTAGTAAAATAGAACTTTATTGCGATGGTTTACTTTTATGGACCAAATGTAAAGGTTGTACATGAACTGTCATGGGTAGAAATCAAACATTTATAGATTGGGGATGGCTTGCTTCAAAAAGACATTTGTATTAGTTGGCTATAAGCTAGGCTTGGAATGGAAAACATGAATGGTTGGCAAGGGCTAAACACCCCAGTCCCCCTACTAGCTCCGCCCTGTATACCGTCCACCTTAATATGCGTGGATTATAATCTAAAAAGGCAATTTCAGTTGAGAATGCAGCCTTTGGAAGCATAATAATCGAGTATACAAGAATATATAAAAGAAGCCAACTTGGAAGCCACCACATTTTTTTTCAACCAAATCCGACATCACTTAATTTTTGAATGCATCCAAGGAAATCTATGCTACAATCAATTATATCTCCATTGTGGTGTAGTGAAAAACAAGCTTACTTTGAGGTAAACAGAAAACAAGTTTTAATCAAGCATCAGACCCAACTGGGAAGAGGGGGAGGGGGGTAACTTGACTCCATTCTACCCGTTTGCAATGCTAATTAACGAATCACCGATCTTGCAAAAAGACTAGAACATTTAAAACCTACACTACCCCTAGATATGGGCATCACTATGGAATGAATGAGCAATGTCTATCAGAGAGGGGATGAGAAATAAACAATACAATTACTATGAAACTAAACACCATATGACTAAACCAAGAACGGAAATAATGAACAAGATGGACCTTTGGTGCATCCATTTCTCGGGGTCTACTTAACAAGTTACAAAAATATGCGGCAGGAGGTTTTAATTGCTGTCAAGGTGGTGAAGGGCTATCATCTTTAGGTGGTGAAGGGCTATCATCTTTAGGTGGTGAGGGAGAAGAGGGCGGCCCAAAATCAGGATAGGGAAACACGCCTGGTGGTCTCTCTTGTGGTTGAATTGATAGCAGCTGGCTCGAGTCACCAACAACATCAGCCCACCCGTAATGAGGTTCAGCCCTTCGAATAACAAGAAAATGATGCGAGTCAAGTAGCTGATGATAATTCGTACGGGTTTTAACCAAACAAACAAAACAACTTACTCGTAGTAAGTTTCTTCATCTACAACAATATCCCAACTTTCACCCGTTGTGCTTTTTCCATACTTGTGTACCTTGCTGCTAGAAACCATGATATCAATATGTCAGATTTGGATCCTAAAGCATACTATATTCTAGTGGTGGAAATTTGTGCGATGCTAGCAGGTTGGGTTACAGTTTAACGTGTGTTTTCTTTCCATGGTAAAACGGGTCGGGTGGCTTTGGCCGGCCAAAACACTTTATTATCATATTTTAAAGTTTTCTTATAAATAATTGAGGTGCTATAAAAATTTTAAAAACTACAATGCTATATTACTCCATATTACAATAGAACTCTGAACATTTTTTATGAATAATAGTGAATTGGAAGGTTTAATGCATGCCAATGCATTTTGGAGGATTTTCGACCTGTGTAGTCTATTTCCTTTCAAGTCAAGTATATCTTGACTTGGACCGTTAGAAATAAGAGATAACTCGTCAACTCATTGTATGTGAACAGGTCAGAATCACCAAATCTGCTACAAACCAGAGACTAGCAAATATAAATGAAGTTAATTCATTTGCTTAATGAACATACCCATTTCCAAAGTGTTCTTCACCCCATGTTCTTGACCAACCTGATAAATGGACAGGAACAGATAAATAATTACTTGCCTACCAAACTCAAGCAGGTTAAATTTTCATATATAGCTCTCTTAGTTACACATAAACTGCAGCATTCCATTTTGTATGGGTAAATAGTCCGACATTTCCGTTTGTAGAAAGTTTTCAGTTTTAACGCCTGACATTTCCATTCTTAGAAAGTTTTCAGTTTCAAGTACCTATTTGAGCAATGTCATCATATAACTAAAGAAAATTAAAGCTATATTAGATTGGATATAGAGATTCACTTTTATACTGTAAAAATGTAAGAATGAGACGTACGTTCACCAGCAGGTGATACATGCCATGTTTCTCCTTGACGGGAACCAATACCCGCAAAAAATTTCTCTTCCCACTTGTCTCCCCATTTGGTTCCGAGTTCAGTCTCAGCCCATTTGTCGGTCCTGGCAAAGCACAGACTTTAAAACTCCAAAAAAAAACACTGGGACATCTCAGATGCCACTTTAGAAAAGATTGATAGATTTTTTACACTATCCACTTGGCTTATCATTGCAACTAAAGTACTAAACTACCTTTCTTAATATGTTAAACAAAAAGCTACACCTTAAAGGGTAATGTTAGAATTTAAATTATGAATGCGACTGCTTTAAAGGGCGGAAGTACATCAAATGCGATCTTGTATACCATGTTTTGTAAAAGGTGATTATACAATTCTAATTATTTGATATACCATTATCACTTTCAAAACAGCAGTCAAACACTTAATAAGCAGAAATTGAAGTTGTTCATATAATACCATTTGAGAACAGATCCTCTTCCGTCATAGTTCTCTCCCCATTTCTCCCACCATGATTGTTCATTTAGTCTACCATATTTATGTGCTCCTTTCTCGGTCCACCCCTTGGCATCGTATTTCTCCCACCTATAAAAGTTATCATTGTACTTTGTCATCTTAAACTCATTGTCTCATTCATATGTAAAGTGCAGCCACTATATAGGGAAAAAGTGCATACCAATTTTCATACCAACCCGCATTTTCTGTGCCTGATTTTGCTTGCTTTTGTGCACTTCGTTCAATCCTTGCTAAGTTACTGCGGTTTATAGAACCAAATTATGTTGGTATGATGAAAAGTGAGTTTATCTTGATAAGTAAAATGGATAACTTCTTGAAATGAGAATATTAACCTCCATTCATCTTGGTGGAGAACTTCTCGCCATGTTTCCCACCATGAATCCCCTTCAGAATTTCTTCCAGATTTCTCAACACCTGTATCATCACCGACGTATTATCTTACTACTTACTAGGCATAGTTCATGTTTCTTTTACAGCAATTAACTCTGACTACCTCAGATTACATGAGCTTAGGATCATTCCATATGGCATTAAAGGGTAAGGGATTCTTCTAGAGGATATGTGCGTTGGACTCACATTATGTAATAAGAAAAATCAAAATAACAAAACATAATGTAGAAAATTGTGTGTGAATAAACTTCGCAATTAGATGCTTATGGTCGTGATTTTCAATTCTCATGGTGTTTATTGTTTGAAGTGTTCTGATTTTCGAAGAAATCAATGAGTTTAATAATAAAGGTCAGATAAACATAACCAGGTACTTTGAACCTCGCATTTGATAAGCAATTTCAATGTAATCAATATCAAAACCATATATTTAACCTCTAAATGATAAGATAACAGTAAGCAGAGGCAGGTTAGCCAAATATTAGCAATTAATTATGGCACGAATCAGATAATAACTTTTAATATACATATCCAAAGTGACTTTCTATGAATCATATAACCACATCAACAACCACATAAGGATAGCTAGAATCCCAACGTAACATTATGTGTAATATTTGTTCCAATCAAATGAAGTTAAACATATAGCACCATTGATAACTAGTTTAGAATATTAACTGAAGGAAGAAATAACTGATAAATAGTATACCTAGCTCTTTGTATCCGCTCCAATCACTTTTCTCCCACCACTGTCAATGACATCAAATAATCCAATTAATGCATCCACCTGGGACGATACTCGATAATGTCACTTACATTACAAATACGCATAAACTCTACAATGAACAAATATTATAAATATGAACTTTGTAGAGCAAAGACGCACATAAAAGATTATTTTGATGTAATCCTTAAGAGAGCGTGTATGAATAAAGAAATTCAAAGATCTATATACGCCATTTATTGTTCATTACGTCAATATTGGCCAGTATCAGCTTCCTAAAATTCACATCTAGTTTGAATACAATATGATTGATGCTTTTTAGTGAAAAAAAAATAATACAAGTTCTGTTTAAAAATTTGACATCTTCAAATAATTGTTTAAATCTTATATAAAATTTTGATAAAGATAAGAAAAGGAGATCATGTGCACCTATATGATAGTACATCAATTTCTTTGTAATGATGAGAACGAGCATTAATAGAATATGCAGCTTAACTAGGGATCTTTTCTTCAAAAAATATTCATGGAAGTAAATAGAAAAGAATGAATTGGGAAAGAAAACAAAGCAGGTACCACGACTTATAGTAGAATAAAGAAAAAGGGTATAACAGGATTCTATTATGAGCTTATATGGTTACAAATCAAAAGTAAAACGGTGATTGTCCATCAAATGGATTAGTTATATTCAACTTCATACATTAATTAGAAATAACTAATACCGTTTCTTTCCATTCTGAAGATCCGTCATCACTACGACCACCCATCTTTGTCCATCTACATCTTAAACCATTTTCACCAAAATCTTCACCACTTTCTCTATACCAAGTACTACCATCCTCATTGACTCCAGATTCATTGACATGTTCATTTAAACTAATCCCCCAGTCCTTCTCGTTTGCAATGCCGGTGTCTATAATAGAACAACACACAAATAAACAAAGCTAGCAGAAAGAAAATACCAAAAACAACCCATAAAGACACGAAATAATGGTATAATAATTCGCTAATGGCTATATCGTCATCAGTCACTTATTGAATTTGCATGATAAATTGATAATGCATACTGAAAGTTCGGGTTGGTGTCATAAGTTACCTCTTTTTGGTGGTGTGTCACGAGACTGCGGCCCAGAATTTCTTGGGGTACAACGTGGAAAGAACTTCTCTTGCCTTGTAGGCATCAAAGATCTGTAATTAAATTCAAGTTCAGTTTTCAAACTTTAAGCACTACGAAGTCACCTAAAAGCATAACACAACACGACAAAACAAAGAAACGGAATATCTTGTAAAAACTAATACCAAAATTAATAACACGATTTCATGAAATGGTTCTGATTTTACTAACAGCAGTCACTCCGTTATGCCCTTTTCTTATAAGGACTGCATCTTCGGGTTTCCACATCAAACATATAAATTTGTGCCTTAATATTAAACATTAGCTCATCAAATGCACAAATTTTAGGATCCATGCCATAAATGTGCAGAAATTACTATATAAAAAAATTGCATTTCGGAGTAACCCATCACACGCAGTTCCTTCATTTGGGTAAGGTATGATACTTCCTCTCATCTCAAAAATATACTACCATGCCCAAAAATGCAATCTTCCCTTTACATATGCATATGTCTCTAGCAAAAAAGGTTCATAGCCGAAGCCCTGACTCTGTGGTCCTACTGGCTATTCCCAAGAACCACCATTAGGCAATGTTCAATTGTCTTTGAGTACTATCACCCCTAAGCTATGATCAGTTGTCTTTGGGTACCACACCCTGTGGATTGAGAACGGATTCGAACCCCTCTCCACAGTGGCCCACAAAGCGTTTTACACTAAGCAATGATACAACCATGGTCGAAGCCCGGTGGTTTTAAATTTTAAAAACTATATAAATTGGCTAATCAACATTATCATTTCATGATTCTCATCATCTCAACCTCCCACACACATTGTCATAAATGGTATTGGGACACATAAACGTGGATGACGGTATTGGGTCTCATTCTTTTTTTTTAGTCATTAAGTGTTGAACATATTAAGTGACTCAATGTATAAATAATGTCTGTATATATTAAGTAAAAAATAGGTTATTGACGGTTATTTTGGTTTATTAAGTCAAAAAATAACATGAAATTTGACTGAATGCATTAAGTTCTTAATTATTAAGTCTATTAAGTTAATAAAAAAAAAAAAGAACAGGGCTAGTTCCTTATATAAATATGTATGTGTGTGTATATATGTGTATATATATAGTATTAAGTATAAAAAGTTGAAATTTTCAAAAAAAAAAAAAAAGGAAAGCTTACTGAGATGATGATGCAAAGGGCAATGCAGGAGCAGCTTGAATTCTAACTTTATCATTATTATTACTACTAATAATAATATTACCATCTCCACATTTCCTACCCGACCCGACCCGGATCGGGACAACCTTGCCGGAACAGCAACACTGAACCTTACAACCCTTGTTTCTGATCAAGACCCTTCGCCGGAGAAGTACCGACAACCCAAAGGCCGGCGAAACCGCCGGATTTGATGCCATTTTGGCACACTTTTTTTTAACTTGTCTTTTTTTAGTTATCAAGAAAATGCCATTTAACACCAAAAAGATTTTGACCCACAAAAATACATACAATTAAAACCCTAAATTCTTCTGCTTTTTATATTTATGTATACTTACTAAAAAACAGTTGAAAGTGTGAAAAGAAAAAACAAATATATTAATATGTTTGTGTGTGTGTGTTTTTCAAGGAATGAAAATAGAAGGGTTGAAATGAAAGATGGTTTTTTTTTTAGGATTTTTGAGATTGTAAAGTGGGAATAGAATGGAATGGAATTGAATTGGAAAGAATGGAATGAGATGATGATATATATTTATAAATTTGTTTCAGAATCCCAGAGAGTTGAAGGTGGGGCTCCTGCTTTTTGGTCATAGCATATCCTATTTTTCCATTCATTTCTTGACACGTGGATAAGTTTTTATTTAGTAAAATAATGTTGGTTACTGGCCTAAAATAGTAAAATGTTACATTTTTTTTTTTTAAGTATCAAAATGTCATAATCTTTTTTAACCATAAAATAATATAACATGATATTAGGTAAGGTTCACATGAGAAATATTCATATATGAACATAGATAATCATAAGTATAACTTCATAGTTCACATATATAATTTACATATAAAAATTAAGTTATAATATAGAATTATCATCGTTATTTCAATTCAACATGTGATACATTAATAATTGAGCCCTAACAAAGAACTAGAGATAGTTCCAAATATTTTAGAATTACAACCAAAATAAACAAAAAATCTAGACGAACTTAAAGTGTTAACTGCTAACAGTGTAACAAGGGTTAAAAAACTCGTATCAATACAAAAAACCGAAACAAGAGATAAAGCATCGAATTACACTTCGTGATATTTTTAATGCACCCTAAACAAGCTCTAAGTAGGGGATAAAGCAATTGGAAGAAATATACATACTCATTGATCATGATCAATTGGATGTTGAACACCAATTATATATATCTATAAACCTTTATAAAAAGTATTGGGATTAAGTTTTAATCACTTTTTTTTTATTCTCATATTACCTTCCTTAATTACATTATATTTTACACCCCTTCCTCTAAATGTCAAATTTACCCCTATTAAAATTTAAACCATATAAAAAAAAACAATATCACTTTTTTCAGCTGATCTCCCTATCGCAACCTTTGTCATCAATTCATCACCATCAACAACTAAATCACAACCCCCTCTCTCCGGATTCACCGCTCCAATTACCGCCGCCGGATTCCTCACCATCAACAAACGTTTTTCTAATATTGACAGCCGCCTTCTAGCCGCTGCAAACGTGCGGGTACCAGGCTAGTATATATATATATATATAAAAGTTTTAACTTTGAATGGTCACAAAATCATTTATTAGTTTAGCATGTTGCTAGATGATAGAACTCAAAGGTTCATTTTAAGATACATTACAAAAAATGAACATAAAAAAAATCAAAGAAATTTAAGAGACTAAGTTAAAAGATCTTCAAAGTTTTTCACCTTACTGATAGCAACTTATCCATGTTTTTAGCCCAAAGAAAGCCACTTAAAGCCATCATCTACTCCACCATGGAAGATAGGTATTTAAAACGACATTTTATTCTATTTTTATTTTTAAATTACAAGTACGTTTGGGTTGAAACTTTAGGTTCTCAAGAACCCCGCTATTAATTCACACCACAAATATGAGAGTGAAACTCAAACTCATATTGATTCTCTTAAAATCAAAAGACTTACCAATAAACCACCAACCTCATTATATTATGGAAGATATTGATTACCGTTAGGAAATATCATTGTGTTAACAACTTTTGATCACCGTTTTGGGATACCACTTCAAAGCTTGCAGGGCATCGCCCTTGACTCAACTCATCAACTTTCATTAGAGGCACGATTAACTCTATTTGGGCCAAATATCACATTTATTTGTACATATATAGCTTTGATATTTTAGACCCTTGTTTAAAACATAAATATTTTCATTATACATAGACTCTTCTTTGACTAGACATGCACTATAGTTCATTCCAAAATAATCTACCTATGCCAACTCGGCAACTCTTTTATTTTCATTCGGAATTATTAAACGAACTAATTATTGATATTTAATACCTATTGACAACTTTGTGCACAAAGAGGTGTTAAACTCAGTAACCATGGTTTTTTTTTTTTTTTCTATCATCTATACTTTGTAATAAAACAAATCATTTTTTTTCTTTACATTTTCTGGTTTTGAAAAATTAAAAATACACTTTTTTTTTAATCACTAGTTTAAACATCTTCATCTAATAATATACTTATAATATCATTAATGAAATAATTTACCGTATAGAGCTTCCAACACTTAAAATAACTACAATATCCCATTTAACATCAATTAATTTTACATTCACCATCATCGTCGCCTCCATTCCCATCCCCACTGCCGCCCCCACCACCGTCACCACCACCACCTCCACGATCACTACCGCCACCGTCGCCGTATTGCGTAGACATAAGTCTAGTAAACTATTACATGAATCTAAATAATTAAAACCCCATATACTATTATACATACAAATCGATTCTGCAAAAAAAAAATCTGAATAGGCCAGTTTTTATAAAAAAAAATAGTATTTAACAAACAACAGTTTAAAGTACAATAAACGCGTTTTTATCTATACTATCTTATAAAGCATTTTGTCTTTTTTGAAAATATTAATTCATGATTTAAAGTACCTAAAATACCCCTCTTCTTTATTCACTAATTTAAACATCTTTAGCTAATATACCTATAATAACCTTAAATATCAATCACTCATTTTCGTCTCTCTCCTCAAATCTCAACCACTCATTTTTTTTTCTCTCCTCGATAAATCATTTTATTCATCTGATTCATTCAAAATCTTTTATCTCAAAAACTGTATATCGATAAATAATAAAAATTGTATGGGTGTTCTTAAAATTCCATGGTCTTTCATTAAAGATGTCATTCGATATACTTTCGACGATTTTTTCATTGCGAGGGCGGAACCCGTACGGATAAAGCATTTGACTATCATACTCTATGACTTATCACCTCCTATGACCTATCACCGTCGCAATGCGCGGGCACTTTCCCTCGTAGTAACAAATGGAGACTGGTTTTAAAAAGATAATTAACTAATCTCTTTTCATCAAGACTCGTTTTTATAAAAAGCATATCTCTAAATCCATGTAAATAAATCAGTTTTAAAAACAACACATCTATAAAATACCTTTTGAAAACCGGTTTTGCAACAACGCGTCTCTAAACCAGTTTAGTTTTGGGTGGGTCATGAAAAATATTAAACTTCCTTCCAAATTTTCTAGAACTAAATCTCTTAAACGTTATCTTTTTTCTTACCAATGTGTCATCACAAAATCGTATTGCCACAACTCACAACATCCATCCTCTTGGCTATCGCCACTCGACCAAAAAATGGTATGTTTCATTGTTTTTGTTACATGGGTTTAGATTTAGGGCTTGGGTTATTTTTTTTTAAAGTTAATTTTTATTCACAGCCTACACCACTAAAAAGTGATGAAATAAACTGTACAAATATACCATCTATCTGTATTAGTGTTTCTTATTTAATTATTTAGTAGATTATTGAAAACTATAATTAATAATTGCTATTCTTATAAAATTTAAAACTCAAGCTCTCAAATGTTATGTTATTTGTAGACAAGTGCGTTTAGTAACTTATCTATACTCCTTTGTAAATATTATCACACTCCTTATTTTTAGAAATAATTACACCATAGTTATATACGGAATTATTATCATTAATAAACACCCATTATGAAAAGAGTTTTTATAAGGGATAACTGTATAAAATAGAAAGCACCTTTCGACCAATTCATGAAAATAGCAGTGACCTTTAAAAGTTTTGTTATTTAGAAATGAACTTTCATTTATTACCGGAAATAGCAACATTTGACATGTGGACATGGTGACATGGACATTTTTGATTACGTGGCATTTTTTAATGACGTGACATTATGTTTTATTTATTTACTATTTAATTTTTATCAGTCATGTCATTTCCCCTCAAAATGGCTTTGTTTCAGTTTCGGTTCCGGTAAGGTATTTTTTCTCGTCATTATATTCTGAAGCTAATTTCACCTTCTTTTCATTTATTTTTGTTGTGTCTCTTCCATTTTCAAGCATTGAGAAGTTGTGTATGAAGATCATAAAGGAGACATAGATCTATATCTTCTTCGTCTATCTCGAGTTTTAAAATCTCTAAAACTAGATGTCAAAACGTCTTTGTTTTCGTCGGAGAGAGATCCTGCGGATGTTCAGGTGAGACGAGAGTTTCATAGCCATATTTGGTTCGTTTAAGAAGAGTTTGTCCACACATGAGATAGATCCAGATGACAAAGGTTCAGAGGTTTTCTCGAACTCGAACAAACTGTCGACAGTTTCTAAGTTAGTTGAAGAAATCGAAGAAAAAACCATCTCCACATCCAACACTGACGAGGTGTTATAGTAATCCGACTATAAATTAAAGTTCATTGCTAAAATTTAACTTTTAAAGGTCATTGTTATTTTCGTATTGTTTGAAAGGTCCTTTCTATTTTCTGTGTTATAAAGAATGACACGTCATTAAAAATGCCACATAATCAAAAAATGTCCACGTCACGTTATCCACGTGTCAAATGTTGCTATTTCCGGTAATAAATGAAAGTTCATTTCTAAAAAACAAAACTTTTAAAGGTCACTGTTATTTTCGTGAATTGGTTGAAAGGTGCTTTATATTTTCTGCAGTTATCTCTTTTTATAAAATACCAAATTTACCCCTAATGAATTAATTTACACTTTAAACCTTTATTTTAATAATTAACACTTTAATCCGTTATCATTTAAAAAAATTCCACTATCACAATTACATCAATCTACACCACTTGACACCACTACCATCACCAATATTATCATCACCGACTCCGCTAGACCGCCTTCCCCATCATTGCACGAGTACTAGTAATATATAAAGAAAGTATTTCCCCTTAAAGAAAGTCAACCAACAACCTTAATTTATGACGAAAGAAAAACCATAGGAATATTGTCAGGATATTCAAATAAAAATGCATTGAATAATTAAAATTTGACAAAATACTTTGAAATGATAATGGATAAGGTGGCCACGGAGGATATTAGGTGTTATTCCAGTAAGTGACATGGCAGTTATGGTTGTAGTTTATGACACGTGTCAAGTACAAAAGACCGTTACATATGTGGCTTTGAACTAAAACTAGGAAACAAAGTAACGAAGTACCAAACCCTTGCAAAAACTTGCTCCCTTGGTTTGTTAGGATTATATAAAAATAACCGTCTAATTTTAAAGACACAGTGACGTGTTTAGTTACGAAACACACCCTTTTTATCATTTTTGTTTTTAAAAAAACATGAAAAATTGACAACACATTTTAATAATAGTTATTTAAAAAACAATGTTTTCTATTTTTAAATAGAAAACTTGAAAACATTTTTTTTCTTATTTTTCATTTTCTATTTACACACTCCTTCTTCCTTCACATCTTTAACATGTTATCTAGTTCTCTAATTAGAACGCATTTTCAAAGTTGTTATTTAATTATAAAAAATAAAAGCCCCTTTGATTCTTTCAGATAATTTAAAATAAAAAAATTAGAAAACATTTTCTAACAACCAAACGGACTCATAACTGAATAACTTTATTCTTTTCTAGTAATATAAAACGAAAACAAAATTCATATGTACATATAAAATAAGCTTACTTATATATAGTTTTAAAGAAACCTATAAAACTTGAAACATATAAACCAGAAAGGAATTAGTATATTAAATTATAAAACGATTTATACTAATTGTATTTTATGAACTTTTAAATTGATGAATTATGTGTATTCGGGTATATATATGTAGCAACCATATAAGTTGTCACGTGTAAATTTTCTTATTAGTTTAATACATAAAGTGTATATGATTTCAAAATTCATTACATACCATGCACAAGATTAAAGTTCGATACACATTATAATAATTTGTATACAATTATTTACATTATAAGGTATTAATCTCAACAAGAAAATGTGAAAATTTTGAAACTAAAGAGTATTTGTGTTTGTGGGCTTCGGATAAGTTTGATGTCAATTTTCTCCCTTTTTGGAGTGAAAAGTACCCACAAGATCTCACAAAGATTGTATTGTAACCTTCATTCTCATGGTCCATATTTGAGGATCGCATACATTTGAACCCTACCAAGAGAGAATGTAGGGATTAGAAACCTTTTGTATAATAAATGGTTTTTAGACTTTGTAATGTATGAACAGTTTCATGAATTAATAGATATATTTTCGTCTTTTATACCCTTTTTAAAAAGCTTGTAAAGGAATATACATTTTATTATCTAATCAAACTAAGAACATCCACTTTCACAAAAGTTATAACATCTTTTTCACTAATTTTTCTTAAAAAAGAGTTTTATATCTACATTTATTACTATTTTGAATAAAATGAAAATAGGGATAGAAAGTACATTTGTGGGGAATTAAAATGAATAACTAAAAAATATATATATCTTTGAATAGCTTGAACTTGAAGGATATATACAAAGCTATTAAAATAAAAAAAAAACCTTTTAGTTACAATTATTAAAAACTTTTAAATGACCTTTTACACACAAAAAAGTCTTTATTCAAGTTATGATCGGAAATGTTCTAACTTCTAAGTTACAATCAGTCTATAGACGTACGTCCAACAATCCAATACAGATTTAAACTAAAGTAATTTGTAGCTAATAGCCACCTCATATTTGTACTTACACTTTATGTTTATATAATAAATATAGTATTCAATAAGATGCTTATACTTGCTATTATAATCCATGTTATAAAAGAAAAACCAAAGATCTTTTAATAATGGATTTTTATTCGAAGAGTGCATGACTGATTAACTACATAATTCGAAATTTTTCATAAACAAGTAGGAAATTTTGTAAGCGTGAAAAGGAGGAACAAATATCATTGTTTGAATAAAACATCATTGTTTTCATTTTGCTTAGATGACTTAAGTGTGTTTTTGTGTAAAAGAATTATAAAGATGATGATGAATATAAAAAAAATGACCAAATAGAATGATACTTGGTCGGTGTCTTTTAGATTGGATATATAAGGTGTAGACTGTCGACATATGATCTTACGTGCAACTTGACAAATCTACATGGCATTATTGGCTGTGTGTAACGCCACGTGTCAACTTGAAAATGAGTAAAACAAAATCGAAAAAAACGATGATGTGCTCCCAGCCCAATGAGAGGTGAAACAATCTCTAGCTACACACTTTAGCTTTTCCCGAAATCATGATCGTAAAAAGAGACAAGTTAAATCAATAACTTTCAAACCTTCTTTCGTGTGGTAATCCATAATTAGCCTTAACCAATAAAAAATTAAAAAAATTCATTAAAAGTATTTTTCAGATCAAGGTAATCACATAATTAGGCTTAACAAAAAAAAAAAAAAATCAACATAAGAATATTAATAAACGAACCTAGAAACATGATTCAAACATGTCATTAAAAACTGATCTAAAACTATACTTAATACATAATCAGTATACAAATAACAAATAAAATCTAGAAAAATATTAACAACCTAAAAGAACGCTCTTGTCTAGTACAGTACTTAACATGATATAACAGACAGTACAAATGGTAAAATTTCCATGGATGCTACATGTAACCTTCGGACATGTAGTCAATACAAAAACAACGCCTTCGACAAGGCGAGAGCCTAACTTGGCGGTATTGGTCTGCCGATTCACGACTATATCTACATAACTTACCCCCAAAACGACACAACAAACACATTTGGAAGCCGGAATTGCTCTTTCATCGTCTTTTGACTGTTTTCATTGTGATCACATCTTGGTGACTGTTCTTAATCTTCTGTGCCTCAAGTGCTGAATAAACCATGTATTGTTATTGCAAGTGCTTTCTTTAATCCGAAAGCAACTCTTCCAAATCGTTTTCCTCAGACATCAAATGAACATCATCCACATTTGTGTCGTTGAGAAGATACTGAAGATTAGAAACAATACCATCCTCATCTTCATCCATGTTATACGACTCTGTATCATCGTCTGGATATTCATCATCCCCAGCTTCATCTTCGTCAGAAATCCCATTCCCAATTTTTCTAGGGAGTGATACCAAATTGGCTTTAGCATTATTTTGTTCACATATACAAGAAGTCGGGTTTTCATGAAATTCACCTCTTCCAGGCCTTACCTCATTCGGCTCCCCCATGAAACCTACTTGATGAACCCGTACCCTTGATGAGAATTCTTCCCATGTCATGTTATCTCGGGCCATGAACAGATGAGACAGTTTTTTTGCATTTGGTCGTATTGTTGGTTTATGTCCAAAGTATCTCCTGTTAATTGTAGATCAAATAGGACTGATTGATTGATTGCTCAGAATCACATAATTAGGTTATAACTAGAGATATAATACTCGATGTTGATAATGACTAGTATTTTACAGCACATACTCACTTCCCCCACATATATATGTATGTATGTAATTTTGATATACCAGTTGTTTGCAACTGGTATGTAACTAATTACTCATATTAGCATAAAACGGGGTAATAATATATAAAATTCGGAAACATTGCTGGTCCATGTACTAAGTATCTCTTGTAACACAAGCCGATACAAAGTATTAGATTTACAATTGTTGGGACCCAAATTCATCGATTAAGTGTCCATTATCAAATTTCCCTAAGTAGATTTTTATGTTCTGCATTCTTTTAAATCTGATATTACATAAAATCTAAGATTTCATTTCATCACATGTTATGTCACTTGTAAATTACAATAGGCATGATTTGAATTCAGAATTTTTAATAATGGAACCTGTCAAGATTGTATACCAAGAGATATATTCGTTATATATTTTATTTTTCTCCCTGAAGTATGTACTCTCCTTTGTTTACTATGTTTCTGCCATGTTTTATCATGTGTCCATATAGGGAACTTAAGATCAAATATACTCTTTTTAGCGATGTGAATCTGAACTCTCCAGAAAAGTGGAAGTTCTAGAACTGTAATGGTTACTTGGTTAGACTTGGAGGTCACAAAATAAGCAGATCAGACAGGTTAGGTAACATGACTGAAAGGCTAATGTTTGGTATAGGCTGAAACAGGATGACTATGGCTTGACCCATATCCCATAGATGCGTTTTATCCAAAAAAACTGAACTATTTATAAGTTTGTCAAATAGGAAAAACTCTAATATTTTGAACAAAAATGAATTAGGAGGTTTACACTATAACTATCACTTTCAACGGATTTTAACCTGTTTGACTTGAATTTAGCAAATCTATAATAAGCTACCAGCTTGACCAGTTAAAGATTAAGAATAGAACCATTTATAACTAAATGAGTCAAAGTAGCTATCTCTACAAATGGCAAACTGAAAAGAGAGGAACAGCATACCTACGTCCAGCCAATATTTTCGCCATATTACCATTGTTATTGGTAACAAAAACATCGCTCTCATCACACACCATAAAGTCTAATGCAGCCATACGAGATGAAAATGGTAAGAACGGTTCGAGCTCTTCTTTGGTAGCTATGGTGTCTTTTGAGTGAATGTTTGGGAAAAGCGCCCTTAATGGAACCAATGTTTCATCCCCACCATATACTTCACCAGAAGCCACATATATATGAACATCTTTATCATAGCCAAGTGCTCTCAACATCAAACCAACTTCTTCAGGTGTTAGGGGGCATTTCCCTTGTCTTCTTTCTTTCTCTGGGTCGCTAATCTGCAAAAAAGATCGTAAACCATCAGGCATTCATTTAGTGACTTGAAAAGAAAAAAAAAATTCAAGTTGAATTTTATTTGTAGATGAATCCGTATTCAAGCCACACATACAGCAAGGTTGTCTCAAGTGTAAAGCTGATAAAGCTAGGATTTAGACCCCTGATTTTTTTAAGGCCCCATTTTTGTGCGATATCTATATATAGAAGCCTGTTTATAAAACCAAAGAAGTCTGAGTCTTTTTTTGAGAATTACGGAAACTATTTAATTACATTACAATCTATTTTTCTAACAAAATGGTTCGGCAGGTTTTATGCATTAAGTTACACTTTGAGAGAATTTTAACTCATCTCTTTAAGCCAACTTTTTTTGTTATTTTTCCTGATTGACCCAACATAACCCAATCAACCAATTCATTTGTAAATGGTGCAAAATTTCTGCATGACTGAAACCAGAAACATACATGTAAAGTTTTCCACCTCTTTCGTATTTTACTAAGTTCTTTTATTTCCTTCTGTCCTCCACCATAATAGCATCCCGAGAATGCAAGCATATCAGGTTCAAACCTGTAATAATAACAGGGCGTCTTAACCATAAGGCTACTAAAGCAAGTGATTTAGATCCAAATTTTGAAGCCCTAAAATTATACATAGTATATAAGTATATATGTATTATAAAGGTACTAGTCTTAACCATAAGGCTGATAAAGCAAGTGATTTAGGGCCAAATTTTAAAGCCCTAAAATTTATTATACATAGTATATACGTATATGTATTATCTAAAATATTATAAAGTTTACAATGTTATTATAGACATCTTTTGCTAAACATAATCAATAATTCAATTAGCGTCGTCAAATATATTTGTCAAAGATAAGTTAGAGTTTAGGCTCTTAATAAGAATGGAAATGGGAGGTTTTCTAGAGGACAAAATACTTGTTGGATAAATATGTATGTTACCCTCTCATCATAATTTCATAATAGAATCAATACTCAACTTTTTGAATGATGTAGTATAACTTTTTAGCTATAGAGAAAAGTTTGTGTTTCATCGGTATTCTATTTATACCACGAATTTAAAAATTCTTACCCTAGAAGTTTATAATTCATTCTCCACATAGATCATCACAATTATATTCACATCTATATATGAATCTCATCTTTGAAAATCCAATCAAAATACTAACAAAAGTGTCCAAGTTTGAATAAATATGTGTCGACTATATACTAATTGTAAATTCTGTAACTTCTGTCTCTCAACTCTTCACAATTTCAAGTTAACTCAAAACTAAATCTATTGTTTTACGCCTTTTAGCTAATTATATCTTAGTAGTGATTATGTAGCATACTAGCATTTACATCAAATATATTGTTAAATAATGTCAGCTTTTAATATATTTTTATATTTTTGAAAGGTAGTCAGCTTTTAATATATGAATCTACTTCCCAAGGTATTAACTAAAATCCTAACTACTTACTATAAACTCGTATTTTATAAGGCATCAATCAAAAATCTCGCTTTAGGCCTCTAAAGACTTTAAGACGGCCCTGATTATTAAGATTGAGTTTGGGTTAAAAAACTAAAGATAAAAGGAACCAAAACACTAATGGGTAAGAAGGATCCAACTGGCCTAAGATTTAACTTTCCAATTTAGTGAGAATCTAATAAAGTTATTCGTAGCCCACTAATGATAGCAGTATAATGCTCTCTGCCTCTCTTGAACAAAGAATGGTGGAAGGACCGACAAAGGCCTACCTCAAGTGCAGAGAAACAAAGTGTTTGCCCATTTTCCTCATCCGATTGACCAACACTTGACCCATCTTAATTATGGGATCAGTGAACCTCAAAGCATGGTAGTTTACCCTGCATCTAAGTTTCTGAAAATCAGTTTCTAACTTGTTAGCAAGTCTGTAATCAAACTTGCTCAGCTGAACAGCCTGCAAATAAAATAGATGCATATAAGTTGTCGCTAATTCTGAAAATTATAAAATAAAACTCACAAAACTTACGCGCCTCTTCGAAAACAAAGGGAGAACACGAATATAATAGCATCTCTCGTTACATTTTCTAGGCACACGAGTACTGTATGGAGACCATTTCCGGCCTCCCTTATGAGGAAGTTCTCTAATAATTTTAACATCTTTGGATAATTGTGATATGAACCAATCAACATCAAATATCTCGGAAAAAGTACTGCAAAAAAGACCATTATCAGTTATATACAACTACTTAAGGGCGTTTGGGTTCACATTTTGGAACCACCATCTGATTATTGCGACTTTGTTTTGATTGATTTGATGAGTAAATTATGATGCTTCTGCTTACTGGTTTATTAGGAAGTCAAATAATCAGTTTCACAACAGCCACAACAGAACATATTATCTAAGGGTAAAATAAGCTACCCAAATCTTAGATACTTTATTTTCATTTCACAAATGTCGCCACTTTAAAAAATAAAATAAAAAACTGGTCATGTTAGGATTTAATATTCAAGTTAACCACAACCCGCCAAACACTGTCTGATTATCATAACAAAAAACACACGCAAACTTACACACCTTATAAATTATAATACTATATGTCTGGGGAAAAAGTTACTGTAAATCCACATACCCACATTTTATGTTGAATGATATATCAACAACTAACCTAGCATCCTTCCAGAAAGATTTCTTATCCAGTTTAGGTACAACAAGAGTAGCATTGAGAATACGTGCAGCAACAACAGCATCTGTGATCTGAGAAAATGAAAATGGGTAAGATAAATATAAGCTAAAGAATATAAACAAAGCATAAGCACCTTTAACATATAGAGATATTTAGACTCACCCCAGTTCTTTGTTGGTTTAAACCTCCACTAGTTGCAATTAGCAAGTAGCGATTAGGCCGTGTAATTGCTTGAGCTTCTGCGGTTTAAGAAAACAGCCAAATTGAACCCACAATTCGACAAAACACAACCAGAACTCTACGTTTTTGCAAAACTTAGGGGGATGTTTGGATTTGTATTTTAGAACTGAATATTCAGTTATTTTTAGTTTTAGTCGCAATAATTAGTTTTATATATTTGGATACACATTCTGCTTTACAGGTCAAAAGTTTTGAAAAACAAGCTTCACACCTACTGCAACTAAACTATCAAAAAGAAAACATTGAAATTACCTAGTTACCTCTTATTTATATAGTCATTTTACATAAGGATTTCTTAAAGAATCAAAATTTAGCAAACACTAAACAGAAGCATATAGAAACACTAATCTGATATTGGCCGTTTAATTCAGGTGCAAAAATCTCAAAGGTCTAAGGGCACTAAAAATGCATACAAGTTATCATGTCATCAAACTTATAATTCATTTCATTTGAACGTAGCTGACTTCCTATAGTTTGTGCACCGACCAGATGACGCGTTGTCACGTCAGCAAAAAGTTGCCGGTTACCAGATGAAAAAAAAGCGAGCAAATACATAACAATATCAATGAACAGAATGTTCCATTACATACACATAATTTAGAAAGCGGGTACACGAAACAACAAAACAATACTAATTAGGATACATTTTGGTGTCCACTTGGACTTAATAGAAAACCAGTTTTTCACAAAATTCATATCGAAACATCCCCACATTTCGTTATTTAAACACTTACTCGGAAACTGAATGGTGGCATTACTACATCCAAAATAATATCTTGACATACTTGTACTCCATAGATTCCTTTCACTAATCTTGCTACTAGTCTAAATAGAAAAAATAAATTCATAACTAAATTAGATCAAAAATATACTCAATGCCCACTATACGAAAACATTCACTATACGAAAGTCGAAAACCAAACCGGAACTTTGAAGATTGAGGTAACCCTCCTCCTAGTATCAACATTATCTTCATCTGGGTTAATCCTAGTATCATTAATCTGACAATAAAGATTCAATTAAACAATTAAAGATCAAAACTTGATGTCAATATAATGATATATATATACATATGTATATATATGAAAATACTTACATGGGTTTGTTTTTTGAAGTGTAGAAAGTGATCTGGGTTTGGGGCAAGAAAAGAAAGTAAGAAATAGAGAATGAGAATGGTGCCAGAGATGACCGGAATTAGGTGACGGAAACGGTGGTGTTTGTGATTGTGACGCCGCCGGTGACCGTCCATGATGACGGTGGCGACGGCGGAGTATGGTTGAGTGTGTGTTTTTGTGTTCTGGTGGATGTGCTGTCAGGGAATGTAAGGATTAAGGAAGTGTTATTCAATTTTTTAAAAAGAGGTTTTTGCACCGCAAAAATATCTTGTTGAACTTGTTGGATTGCCTAGTTGGATCCGGTTAAATAATTGAACTTGTTGGATTGACTAATTAAATTTTTACATGATTATCATTTACGATAACAGTATCCGTACGTTGTGACGATGATGGAGATGATGGCGGAGTGGTGATATAATGGCGGCGACAGTGATGAGCTACTCTACCTGACAGGCTCCGCCCTTAGCCGTACGGGATCCGTCATCGGATTTAAAAATTTGTCAAAAGTATATCGAATGACTACTCTAATAAAAAAACATGAAATTTTAAGAACACCCATATAATTTTTATACTTTATCGATCTGTGGTTTTTGAGATAAAATATTTTGAATAAATTAGAAGAATAAAATGATTTATGGAGGAGATAGAAAAAAATTATTGGTTGAGATTTGAGAAGAGAGAAAAGGGTATTATAGTTATTTTAGGTAAATATAGAATAGATATGAATGACATTTTGGAGAGGTACTTAAAATCAACATTGAAAATTTAAGTTCAATATTGAAAATCAAGAAAAAATCTGCTTTATAATATATATATAGATATATATATATATATATAGATTAATAAAATTTTTAATAGTTAAATAACCGAAAAATCTTTATCTATTAAGATTTCTAATAGTCAACGGTCTGGGTTTCGGTTTTAAATATCATGCATTGTCGCGTTTTGAGTTTTGTCCAATCAGGTCGGGTTAGTCGGATTTTGGCTGGTGCTTATATCTATTTTGTGGAATAAGTATCACCTTATACTCTACTAAACGAAATTAAAAGATGATGTTTGAAATGCTTGTTTGGCAAGTGATTAAGGGTGTTACCAAGATAAATGGTATTTTGTGATAATCTAACCATTTGGTTAGCATAACTTTAAAAAAACTTCCAATGTAAGTATATAATTTGAATACTGTTAAATCAAAATTGAATCTAAGGTGCAGTTTGGTTCACAAATATTTTTGAAAAAAATTAGAATCTGTGAAAAGAATTGGAATTTAAAGAAATTGGAATTGGAAAGTTTTAAAATATGTTTTGTGTTTGAATAACAGAATTCAATGGAATTCAGTTAAAGGAATTTAAATATAAATCATGTAAAATGACAAAATTAACCTCTATTGTAATTAACATATTTTTATACATCTTTTTGTTAATAATAATAATAATATTAATAAATAAATTAATTAATTAATAACAATGATGATAACAAAGACTCAGAGAAAAAAGACACTATATACAAATAATAAGACTACCTATCCATCTTTCTGTTCTCTTTCTTTTTCACTTTAACATCATCATCTTCTTATCCAGATCCCATTTTACTTTCTTACTTCTTTTTTCTAATTTGTTGTTTCAAAATCATTTAAACCTTACTAATAAAAAAAAATGAAAAGAGATCACAAAAACAAGATAGATATGATTCTAAATTTCTAATCATCGGTTGTGGCTGCCATGGTGATAAATGGTGGCTACCGTGGTGGCAAATGGCGGCTGACATGGAGGTAAACGACAACTGCCATGGTGGTAGCGAGGTTGGTGGCAGGTGGCGGCACATCAACATTGTAGGTGATAGGGTGATTGCCATGGATTTTCTAATCACTAGCGGCGGCGCCAAGGCGGCGGGAGGGTTGTGGTGGTGGTTGCTGGCGGGGTGGTGGCAAAGTAAAGAACAATGGTTGCAGCTGAAATACCATGAAGAAAATGTTTGTATGCTTTGGGGCTTTTTTGTAAAAATGTTTTTCCAATGGAATTAAAACTTTCCATGGGTAGATTGAAGGATTTGTAAATTCTCTATTTCAAGGAATTTGAGGAAAAGTTTTGAATTTCAATTCCTTATTTTTTTTCCAACCAAACAACGAAAAGCATTGAATTTAGATTTTAATTCCATAAAATTCCTTGGAATTCCATTAACCAAACATCCCCTAAGTCTCATAATTTCTTTGTAAAATATCTCTTTCTATCAGAAAGTCTATGTCTATCATTTTTTTCTCTCTTTTCTTTATGTTCATAATTTTATATTTCCTCTCTTTTTTTTCTTCATCTTCTCTTGATCGAACTATTAATGTTTTTAAAAAAATTACTAGCTAATGCAATTAAAATATTGATAGGCAATTAAGATAAGTATAGTAAATATTATTTCATATCAATATTTTTATATCATCAGATGAAGTTTCTTTTGTAAAATAATAATAGCACATTATATGTATAAAATTTAGATCCATGCCCCACATCTTATATTCCCTAATTACATCTGTAGTTTTCCTAATCTTCGATCCTCAAATTTATAGCTTCATTTATATTCGCAAAGACAAAACTCTCATTTCTTTCTTCACCACAACAAATTATTTTATTTCTTTCCTGTCAAATGTTGTATCTAGTAACTTCGAAAATTAGCATTCCCATAAAAATGCTACGGTAATGTATTAATTTAACACTTGAATGACATTATGGTCGCAATGTTCCCCCAATCAGTAGTTATTCTCAAAATATAACTCTTCTTTTAACATTCCTCCTACACGGTCTTTGAAAACTCAAAAGTGAAAAATGATTATGAGAATCTGCCTATGCTTTTGTTTTGATAACATTTCATATTATCATTTTTACTATTAACCATAATTGTTGACACATATGGCTGTGTTTTCTCGTAAAAACCATACAATCTTACTCCAATGTACTTCTGCAATGTTGTCTCTATAATTATATCAAATACTCTTAACAGAACTCTACATTTTTATCATCATTCTTCTTTCACATCATTCTTCCATTTGTATATTAACAGGAATAGGAACTTCTACTAAAAATGGATACTGATCTACCAACTCAACAGGCCAACTCCATTCTTCACTATCAATCATATTACATGTATTTTGATATTCATTAATGAAATTGAATCTGAATAAATAAACTTAGATTTCATAGTTAATTCCAGGTAAATTGAAAAAGCTATGAGGAAAGGTAGAAACAACTTATTTAATTCCTATAAGTTGTGTAACATTTGAGTGTTCCCTCATCGGTGGTTCGGTGACAATGATAAAAGTTTTTATCAGGTCAAAGTAACGACAATGCTTAGATTGTTATAATTTTTAATATCTTTTTTTCACTATTTTCGGTCGTTTTTAAAAGTCTTTTAGCATTTTATATTTTTATTTCTTATTTAATTGCACAAATATATATATATATATATATCTATATAAGTTTAATGTTAATTAAACATCATATATTAATTTAACCCATAACACTAATAAAAATTGTTACCGTATCATTTGAAATATATTTGATAAGATGAAGGCCCTATATATATCCAAATCCCACAAACACTTGTATAGAAAATAGAAACACTACTTCATGTTTTTCAAACCACCCAATATACACAAAAAATGAACAGTCTCCTTCTCCCTCCACCCTTATCCACCACCATCTCCACCACCACCACCACCACCAAATCCTTCCTTAACCACCACCACCAACCACCACTCCCTTCAAGCCACGTCATCACCCACTCTTCCCTCCGTTCCCCTTCTTCCCCTTTCTTGTCCGAAAACGACACCCTCACTCAATCCGACGTCGTTTCACAACACTTCCCTCACCGCCAATACGATTTCACCCCATTACTCACCTTCCTTGCCACCACCAACTCACCCAACTCGCCCGACTCACCTGACCCACCAGCCTCACTGGCCCAGACCGAGTTACGCCTCGCTGAGTCATACCGAGTTGTCCCTGCTCCACTTTGGCACTCGCTTCTTAAAACCTTGACGGCACCCACCTCGTCAACTTCATTCGAAACTGCTCACGCGCTTGTCACGTGGCTTCAGAAGCATAATTTATGTTACAAGTATGAATTACTGTACTCAATTCTTATCCACGCGCTTGGACGCGCCGAAAAACTGTATGAAGCTTTTTTGCTTTCACAAAACCAAGAATTAACTCCTATTATTTACAATGCTCTTATTGGCGCGTGTGCGCGTAACAATGATTTGGAAAAAGCTATTAACTTAATGAATAAGATGAAACAAGACGGATATTGTAGTGATTTTGTTAATTATAGTTTAATTATTCAGTCATTAGTTAGAAGTAATAAAATTGATTGTGTTTTGTTGGAAAAATTATATAATGAAATGATATATGATGGTATTGAATTAGATGGACAATTGTTGAATGATTTAGTTTTGGGGTTTGCGAAATCGGGTGATTTGGACCGGGCTATGTCGTTTTTAGGTGAGATACAGGGGAAAGGGATGAACCCGAGAACGAGTACGGTGGTTTCGTTGATTTTGGAGCTGGGTAATGTAGGACGGGCTGATGAGGCCGAAGCGATATTTGAAGAGATTAAGGAAGGTGGAAGTGGAGGAGGACTAGTTGTGCCTAGGACTAGAGCGTATAACGCGGTTTTGAAAGGGTATGTTAAGAATGGGAGTTTAAAAGATGCGGAAATGGTTGTGAGTGAGATGGAACGAAATGGGGGTTATGCCGGATGAACATACGTATAGTCTTTTGATTGATGCGTATGGGAATAACGGAAGGTGGGAAAGTGCGAGGATTGTTTTGAAAGAGATGGAGGCTAGAGGTGTGAAGCCGAGTTCGTTCGTTTTTAGTAGGATTTTAGCTAGTTATCGAGATAGGGGTGAGTGGCAAAAAAGTTTTAAAGTGTTGAAAGAGATGCAGAAGTGTGGGGGTGAAGCCGGATATACAATTTTATAATGTGATGATTGATACGTTTGGGAAGTATAATATACTTGATCATGTAATGGCCACGTTAGAGAAGATGAAAGGGGAAGGGATTGAGCCGGATACTGTTACTTGGAATACGCTTATAGATTGTTATTTTAAGTCGGGGGATTATAAAAGAGCGGAGGAGCTGTTTGATGAAATGAAGCAAAGTGGATGTTCGCCTTGTACGACAACGTATAATATAATGATTAATTCGTATGGGTTGCAAGGGAAGTGGAATGAAGTTAAGAGCTTGTTGGGGAAGATGCAGAGTGAAGGTTTGTTGCCTAATGTTGTTACTTATACTACATTGATTGATGTATATGGGAAGTCGGGGAAGTACACTGAAGCAATCGAGTGCTTGGAAGTGATGAAGTCTGCTGGTATGAGGCCGTCGACGACCATGTATAATGCCTTGATTAACGCATATGCACAAAAGGTATGCTCGCCACCTTGTATTTATATATCTTTTTATGCATACATTGGATTTTGTTTGTTGTCTTGTGCCTTCTTTTAGTTGATAAGGGGATTAAAGCTCCCACCAAATTCTTCCTATAGTTTGGGAAATAATGCAGTAGCGTAAATTTATAGACGTTATCTATAGATGTTAAAAAAACTAGGTCGTTGAGAGGAAAGCTAATCATTTTTGACTAGTGCTATAGGCATTCAAAGAGTACATTTATAGACGTTATCTGAACTTAGAAGACATGTTTCAGTCGAGGAGTTAAAACTAGAAAAGGCAATTTTGGCCCATTTAAAACAAACGGGTGAATTTATGCCAAGCAGTTCTGAATTGGTTAAGCTAAAAGACTTAACTGAAATGTAAACGGGTCAAATGGGTCGAACAAGCTAAGAACCATCCTAACTGTATTCAAGTGCATCTAAGTTGTATTGTTAGAAATAGTTTGTTATTATTGTAAAACCGTATATTTTTCTCATTTTCTGTTGGTACTTGACACAATACTAATACATGCTTTATTAGAAAAAAGTGAACTAAAGAAAATGATTCCAGTTTGTCTCGTACTCAGTTATGTTAAAGGCTCAAGACACAAAAGGTCCCTACTCCGTAGGTCTAGGCGTATTTCATTGCTAGGCACATTATATCAAATAAATTCAAGAGTAAATATATAGAAGTAAACAACTATATGGCACTCGAAGTATTAACCATAATTAAGTACCATATGTAAATATCAAAGATAGCTAAATTATTTACTCAAAATATTGAACATAGTTCATTTCCATATTCCGATGTGTCATGCATAGCTGAAGAAAGTAAAAAAAGCAGGTAGAGTAGAAAACATCAAGCCATAAATTATAGTCATTAAGCTCCTAATCCTCATTGAATTGATTCTTCATTCTTACCTATAGAAGTCAGAAAGCTTGAAAGAAAGGAATTACAAAATTTGATGGATATGTCGACTGAGGAGCTGAGATTAGTGGAAGACATAGTTTCTAGTGTTTTTCCTTTAAAGCATAATATATTAATATGTAGGCTCTAAAAGACTAATAGGATCCAAATACCCAAATTTAGTCGACAACAAAAGAGGTAATTGCCGAAATATTTACCAGGCGCACCTAAGCCCTTAAACCAAGTCACTGCACCTGGGTGAGACTCTTAATGTGCCTCCCAAACATGTAAACAGACTCATGGTTTGAGTCTGGTGGGCCATGACTCATGAGCCTAGGCGTGTGCTTTTAATTACCCATATTGATATGCAACCTCCCTTTTGCCATGCAAAGTCAAAATTGTAACATTTTGTTGTGGATAAATATGAATGTTGTTTGTGTTATTGTAAATGGCTACCAGGTTAAGAACGACAACGTTAACATTCTCGGTAATCAGTCTGACGTTTTTGTCAACATTCTAAGCTTCTCTAACTTTTTTGTATTTAATTATTGAACAGGGTCTATCAAATCAAGCCGCTAATACATTTCGGATGATGACAAGTGATGGTCTGAAGCCTAGCAATTTAGCTCTCAATGCGTTAGTCAATGCGTTTAGTGAGGATAGAAGAGACGTTGAAGCCTTTGCAGTTTTACAATACATGAAAGAAAATGCAAGTGTTCTTCAACTTTTCCATATCTTGATCATTGTATCACCCAAGTTGCGCCTAAGCTAATTTCATTGTTACTGTGTAAATAACAGGGCCTGAAACCTGATATAGTCACATACACTACTCTTATGAAAGCTTTAATTCGTGTGGAAAAGTTCAGTGAGGTAAGAATCTGCAGCTTCTTTTATGTACAACTATTATAAAACACAAAGGACGGTCATAAAATCTGGATTGTTCTTGCTGAAGTACAGAAGCATAAAAAGTGAAATTTAAACCTAAGAATAGATAATTATATTTTGGAATAGTTTTAGGCATGCAGAAGGGGGGTCTATCCACAAGATGATTTTAAAATGTTTGGCCAAAATAGATTTCAAACTTATTCCTGAGTAATCTAAACTTGCTACCTAAGTTTGTAATTGAACAAAGTTAACAATTTCGCTCGATTTAAAATATAAACCTTGAAGAGTTTTGAGAAATTTGACTCTTTCCTTTTTTTTTTTTTAAGTCATTGCTGAAAAGCATATAACCTAAATTGTGCAAAATTTCAGGTTCCACATGTTTATGAGGAAATGGTACAATCTGGGTGCACTCCTGATGGAAAAGCCAGGGCCACATTAAGGTCTGCCCTGAGGTATATGAGACGAACCCTGTAAATCATAGTTCAGTATGAAAGAAATTAAAGTATTCAAAGGCACTTTGTTACCCACCATAAACCACATGCTTGGCCACCGGTGTCAATACTCGACGGCAACACAGAATACACACGAGGTCAGTCTCTTGCTCAACCTTTTCCACCAGAAATCTTATTAAGATGTTGGATTCTTACTTTCTTTGTGTTTGACAGGTGTGACATGGATCAGACGAATTGTGTTGTAATTATCACGTACATAACTTCAAGTTGATGCTAAGGCCACGAGTTGATACAAGGATGCAATATATTGAAGATTCGTGCACAACCGAAGTGTAATACATACCATTTTCTCATTACTTTCGTATTATATTTGCACATACCCCAGTTGTAGGAGTATTTTTTCATCAGACAACAGTTACCTTGGCATCAAACTGTAGTCAGTGACAAGTATTACCCTAGCCTGTAAACCTTAAATGTATATTCTGTATATCTTGCTATACATGAAATAGATTTACTTTTTGAATTCGTATGATGAAGTTTTGTTTATAAGCATTTGTATGTGAAATGTTTCTAACAGAGGCAGCTAAATAGCATACATAGGCGGGTTAGATAATGGATCAGAACGAATTATGTCAAAAACTAGTACAGTAATATGTTTCAACAGTTGAAAGGGGGTGGATCAGTTTTACTTTAAACACTTCTTACAGAATGTTTTCTAAAAAATCATAATTTGCATATCAAACATGATAACAAAATGTCAAAATCTATCCGATCGTATTAGCAATCCAATCAATTTAATCTAACGATTTAGGTTTTATGCTAAGAAACTCACCATTTAGTAATTATCAACCCCTGCTCGTGCTGCCATTTGACCTCTTACTTTTGAGCTAGTTTTGTTTTTTTTAGCATGTTGATATGTTAAAGAGAACAAACCTGATCGAATTTTTAATAAGCTGAAATTGACATCTAGCATAGTGGTGCTATTTTAAGCTGTAAGCCTGTAACCCTTCTTGTCTAACAGTCTATGCCTCTGAGCCAAATTTCAATGTAGTATTGCACCTGCTAAGACAAGAAAATCAAAATAAAATAACAGCAGGTAGTTGATTCCAAGAAACTTAGGTAGTTTCAGCATATGCCAACTTTAGTATTAGATATACCCATGCAGCCAAGAACAAGAATGTTATAATACCAATATCCCGTTCCAAATTGATAAGGTTACCAGTATACAATTAGTCATCCAGCTGTCTAGACAAGAAAACGGCTGTTGAGACTTTTAAGTGTATATCTAGTTATCTACTATAATCGACCAAGTAACCTCTTGAAAGATGGCAATGGTTCAGATACTATCTAGTGAAATCGTGAAACCATCTTCCCCAACACCACAACACCTAAGAACGTTCAATCTTTCTGTCTCGCATCAAGTTGTTCCTACTGCTTACGCCTCAGTCATCATCTATTATCCCAGTCAAGATGGTGAGGCTCAAGCAGCTAAAGAGATCATTATCAGAAACATTAACTCAGTTTTACCCTCTAGCTGGGACTGTCAAAGATGACTTTACCATTGATTGCGATGACATTGGTGCTTACTATGCAGTAGCTTGCGTCAGTACTAGTCTCACAGAGTTCTTGAAACATCTTGATTTGGACTCGATAAATCGTTTTCTCCCGTGTGACCCTACTTTCAATGGACCAAGTGTAGGAATTCATGTGACTAATGTCCAGGTTAACATATTCGAGTGCAGTGGATTTGTAATTGGTTTGTGCATTTCGCATAAGATCCTTGATGCAGCTGCACTTGCCACTTTTTTGAAATGTTGGGCTGCACTACTATGATGTAAGAAGTGAGTATTCTTTTTATGTAACTTTCTGCATGAATACAAGCGTGTAATACTTCAAACTTATTAGTGTGTAGATTTCAAAGTTAGAACCTGTATTTATGCATGCTTATGAAAGAATATAATTACCAAATCCTCTTCAGCCTAGCAGTATTTGAATGGACCCATCAACCAGTGGTGGACCCAGGGGGTGCCCGGGGGGCACGTGAACCACATAAGTTTTTTCATGTAGTGTAATTTTCGTCCAACAGTATGATTTCTAAGAATATGTACACGAGGTCCAAGAGAAAATGAACAAGGTCCAAATGTTTTGTGAATCTGATACTTTTCGGTCCTAAGTCCACCACTGCCATCTACTATGAGCCTATGAGGTCGTCGGTTCTGTAACTATTTGGTGGACCGGAAAAATAGAAAGAATAGAGTAGGATGTGTACAAGTTGTGGACACTTGAAATTCGACAATTTAATACCTTTGTAGTTGAAAGTGTGAAGATTCAGTTGTAACTCTTTACAAACCTTCCTTACGAGTAGCATCAGTTAAGTTTATTGTAGTACTTGCAGGCAAGAAGAAGTTTTGTATCCTGATCTAACCACACCTTTCCTACCTGCAAACGACACTCAGCTCAGAGGTTTATCGATGGGTATATAGGCATCTTTGATTAAGATAGGAAAATGCAGTGCAAGGAGATTTGTTTTTGATCATTCTGCAATTGCCACACTCAAGAGCGAGGCAGCCAGGAATGGAGTGCAATATCCAACAAGCGTTGAGGTGGTCTCTGCATTTGCTATGGAAGTGTGGCTGCATCTAGCAAAATATGTGGTTTCACGAAGACATCTTTGACCCACGCAGTCAACCTAAGAAATAGATCAGGAAACTCCCTGTCAGAAAACTCTATCGAAAACTTGGTTTGGCTAGCTAGCGCAGAATCTGGAACTGTGACCGACATGGTCTTGCTTGACCTAGTAAACCAGGTAAAATCTCAGAATCTGGCAGCGTCCTGTATTCAGTAGTTCACTTATATTTAGGTTTTAGCCATAAATCAAATATTTTTACTCCCTGATTAGTAATGTAATGAATCTGTAAGCTTTGCCCCTTGCCTTTCATAATATCGTAAGATATATGGTTTTGGCACTATAAGTAAGAGGAAGTATATTGGAAATCAATAGTGAGTTTGTGACAACTACAAGGTGAAAAGGGACACAAGTGATGAACGAGTCCCTTGAACGGATGAAAGATTGTGGGAAGAAGAAGAACGTGGATTACATTGGATTTACGAGTTGGTGTAAGATGGGATTTTATAAGGTAGATTTTGGTTGGGCAAGCCGATATGGGTTTGCAGTAATGTGGCTCATGGTAGTCCAGTGTATATAGACTTTGTTTTTCTAATCGACACAAGATAGGTGATGGAATAGAAGCATGGGTGAACATGGATGAACAAAAGATGTATATATCCTTGAACATGATTCTGAACTCTTGGCGTTCACATCACTTGATCCGAGTCCTCTACAAATCTGTGAAGTTGCTATCTAGTGACTAATTAAGCATGTTAACATTATAAGCTTTTCTTCTTTCTGTATCAAGCGTGTGTATACTGCTTGTTTTAGTTCTTATCGCACATAATAAAGTATTCCATATTCTTGTGAGAACTACCTATCATGAACTTTGCTGACTTGTTTAGGGAGCGGCTTGGTTTCACCAGTATCAATCATGTTAGTTACATAAATCATGTAGTATACGAAATATAATCGTATATGGTTACTTTTAAGAATCCATGTTTGCCTTGAGAATCAACATGTATGTGTCCCGTTTGGGTTTGATATCTTTCGCGTGCTTGCCCCCGACGTTGTGCAATTTCTGAAACGGCTTCAGAAAGTGGTTAATAGTAATTCCTTGTCTCTTAAGGCTGAAACGTTGTATTTAGTAGGATCGACTTTGCTATTTAAAAGGGGGTGGTGCCCTAGTGGCACATCTTGTTGCCCAGCTACCTGCCATTATATTGCAATGCCATTTCGAAGCATAGTGAAAAATAGTTAATATTTACATCTTAATTAGATACTTGTATGTTATAAAATTTATAGTGACAATGATTAAATAAAACAATTTAACTATGTTCCATTTTAGTGAAGACCCGTTTTAAATTCCAAACGGATGGTGTAACATGAGACACTCAATTAGTTCTATGGTTCCATTGTTTCTTGGTAGCTGATAATGTTTTGAAGGGGACCCACATCTTTGATCTAAAATAACTCTCTTCCTGTCGTAACTTTAAATATAACGTATTGTATGTTTTAGCTATTAACAAATAAAATGAAACCCAACCCAAATTTATGGTGCACATAGTTCTCCAAAAAATGGACTGTAAGGAAGAGAAACAAGCTTGCAGGTCCTAATGACCAAGGGATTGCTTGAGCGGAATTTGGGTGAGCGTTCCGGTGATCCATTCCGTGTAAAAAAACATATGCTTGACGTATACAATCCAGTTTAAAGTGTCAATTTGATAGCTTGTGTATTCACATTACTTTGTAGCCTAACGCATTAACCACCTGTATGGATAATAGAGGACAGAATGTTTCTCATTCGACAGAATGTCTTTCCTGTTAGAAAATAGGATGAATTGGAAATATAATGTTGATGATAGAAGAAACCAGTCAAATGAGCCGAACAGGTTCAAAGTCGCCTATACTTAACACAATTGAAAAACTACATTTTGTCAACTGAAAAAAAAACAGAAACACAAATACATTAACAGTTTAACACAATTGGATCTTTAACAACCAGAAAAGAAGGTGGAACACATTTTATCAACTGAAAAATACCAGAAACGCAAATACATTCACAGTTTAACACAATTGGATCTTTAATCACATGTTGCATTACACTAAAACAACATAACAGTTTACTTTCTTGAAGATGCGACGGTCTGCCCACAGTTTTGTTTTGCAAGAGTTTCATGTAGACCACTAGAAAAGAAATGCCGTTGACTATGCTGTTGCCAAGGACCATAACACTCAAGAGTGACCAGCTGCTGTTAAAGTCAGTCAGGATACACGTTTTTAAAGTGTTGTTGAACAATAAGTCAGCCACGCCCATAGGATGCCCCAAAAGCTACATCACAAACAAAGTGAATGAATGAAAGACAGACCATATGACCATAAATTGTCATGCAATGATATCACTTACATTTCTTAAAGAAGCAACAGCGATGCAAATGGCCATTTTCCAAAAGCCGAATAAGTAATGCCCACCATTTAACAGCACACTATTTGAGATGCGCCTGGACACTTCAGCTTCAATTGAGAATAGACATATCAGATAAATGTTCTAATGGTACCAGCATATGATATACAACAAAGTGAATATGCATGACAGATATAGACTTATCGATATACTCAGAGATTTGCAGAATTTCTGTATAAACAATGTTCTTCGTTTCTCTAATATTAGGAACATCAAAAGGAGGTGGTCTAATCAGCACTTTTGCATGTTCTGCTGTCGTTGCACGCGAGAGCGCAACATAAAGTTGCCCGTGAGAAAAAACGGGTTCTTTTAGGTACACGCCAACAAAGTCAAGTGTTTGACCTTGTGCTTTGTTAATAGTCATTGCAAAGCATAACCTGATTGGGAACTAAATCCGTTTGAAAGGAACAATATCAGTTGGAGGCTGCATAGGTATTCTATGTATAAAAACTTGTTTGCCAGCAAAGTCTCCAAAAGCAATCTCAGCATGTATGACATTTCTTCTCAAATCTTTGCATATTAATCTAGTCCCGTTGCATAAGCCTTCAGTAGGATTCAAGTTTCTTAACAAGACGATAGGCGAGTTTGGCTTCAAGAGAAGTCTATGAGGTGGCATACCATCTGGTGTAAGTGAATGCAAGTAGTCCTCATATTGAGTTTGGTCATTTAGATCTAAAGTTTCATCAAAACTGGTATATTCTGTTGGCTCACCAGGGAATTTTTGTATCAAAAGGTCATTAATCTCATCAACAAATATATTTTTTGTTGTCAATATGGCACGATTTAAAGCACGTGAGTTAGTGAACGACTGAATGTTTGGATAGACAGAGTCAATGAGGGCATCTAAAGAGTCATCTTCTGAGTGTTTGTCAATGAGCATGGAGGCGGGAATGTTGATTAGGTCATCGTCATGTGTTGTTTCTGTTCCATCGCCAATTTTGAGTAGAAATTTACTGAAAGAAGGATCTAACAAAGCTCTCATGTTCTCTTCCAGGCGTAATATGTGAAGTGATGGCCATAATGTAGAGTTGGTCAGACATGCAGCTATAGTTTCCGCTTTAGTACCTGTGCGCACTATGGGGAGAGTTTGTCTAAAATCTCCACCAAGAACAACAACTTTACCCCCAAAAATTTCCTTTGAGTCCATAAGATCTTGCAGAAGATCATTTAAAGCCTCAATAGTAGTTCTTTTTGCCATAGGAGCCTCATCCCATATGATTAGCTTAGAGTCTTTAATAAGAGTTGCCAAAGAACTTTGTTGGCTAACTCTACACGTCGATCCATCTGTCAAGTCAAGCGGTATTTTAAATCTTGAATGAGCCGTTCTACCCCCAGGGAGTATTGATGCTGCTATGCTTGAAGTGGCCGTGGCTAGCGCGATATGCGCTTCTGATCTAATCTTTGCTAATAAAGCCCTATACAGATAAGTTTTCCCTGTACCACCAGGGCCATCAACAAAGAAAGCGCCACTTTCATTTGCATTAACTCTCTGTATTATTACATCAAATGTTATTTTTTGTCTTTTGTTGAGTTTTAATATTGCATCAAGATCTTCCTGAGAGACTACAATAGCTTGTTCCGCTCTAATTTCTCTTGTTTGATCTTGGAGGTCGGCATATGAGTAATCTTGTGGCACAAGATCAAATTCATGAATGCTTTTGCCCATGGACTGCAAAAATCCATTCACCTGCAATAACGCCTGTGTCGTAGCTTCTCTACGTGTCATCTGGTTAAACAGGTCTTCCACCATTGAATCCTCATAAGCTAACCACAGATCTCGAGGGTTGTTGGGACATGTATGGACATGTATAAACCAGAAGAGTGGCAAAAAGTCTTCTAAGTTCATAGGGAAAGTGGAAAGCAGAGGCCTCTTGTAAACATAATTGCTGACTATTATCATCTACCAAATAACCACGTAATAGGGCCGCTTCCCTAAAAGTGCCAACTTGATGGCCGTTACACATTTTCAAATCACTGAAGGACTTAGGACAACGAACTTTTGACAATAGTATCCTCAAGTAATACCTTTCACCTTCACTTGAATGAGAAGCAACTATGCGGCCTACTGAATCACCTAGGCCTCTATGTTTCCAAAACTTTTGGTCTTGCAGCCAAACAAAATGATCCGGAAACTCAGAGTAAGTCAGGTTCAAGCTTTGGGCCAACTCATCAGTCCTATTCATAAAAAAGAATTCAGTAAGCATGGTTTTTCTTTGGACTGGATTCTTCAGCACATTGTTCAACCTGTCCTTTTTAAAAGTCAATGGTTGATGATTCTCTAAATGCAGTTGTAAATGTATAACAACAGGTTTTATCTCACTAATAGAGAACCTGTAAAGCCTCCAAGCTGCTTCTGGAGCCGACACCCATCTGCCTGACTGGTATTGGTCTATTTCATCTATCAATGTGGAACCATTATTCGATGACACAGCAAAATGTATTCTATCATAACCTTTATATATGTACTTATATATATACTTGACTACCTTTATTGTCGCGCATATTTCCACATTGATATGACAATCAAACTTTGCTAGCAAGTAGGCATTGTATGGTATCACCCATCGATTATCAAGTGTAGCTTTCCTACCTTTGACCGCTACTCCATTATTTCGCCTTCAGTAAATCGGGTATGCATCAGAAGTTTGAGTAGTCTCGTTAGAATAAGCCTTTGGATATGCATTCTTGCAGGTACCATTCTTTTTCCATACAAACATTATCAGGGTTTAGTGTACCACACGGGCCATGAAGCATGTGCTTGACAACCATCTTATACAAGTGAGGATTGTCCTTCTGATCTGGTATTTCCGCCGACACAACCTCGTCATACTCTTCTGGCCGATACATCTTGCATTGAGCTTTCAATATGATGAGGAAATGCGCATGGGGAAGCCCTCTCTTTTGAAATTCTATAGCATAAGTGTAGGCCGCTACTTAACCAAATATATGTTTTTTAAAGACTTCTTCCTTTAGTTGTTCAAGTTTTGCATGGAAAGTTCTCACAACCAGATCTGCCCTATTCTGCGATTCTTCTTGTGGCATTAGAAGGGCTTTGATTTCTGGCCAATTTGGGTTACATGTCATTGTCAAAAAGATATCAGGTTTCCCAAATTTCTGATGCGTAATTTACAAGTGCCTGGTTAGTATACATATTATTTGACTAACCTCTAGTGTCGGTTAAGATAATTGGAGACCGATTAGCAGTCCCAATATGTTGCGAAGAACCACCGGCTACACGAAGTGTATTAATTTCTTTGGAAGCATGGACATAGTTTCTCTTTGCTCTTTTTCTTTTCCATCTTAGAATAGACTCTCTCCTATAACTTTTCTTGTTGGTGAGTATGATATCATGGGTTAGTATGGGTTCTTTGTATGTAGAGCTCGAGGAAGCTAGAGCAGTCACGACCTCCCCATGGTTAACATTACCATGGATTTCAAATAGCCTTGCATTGAAAGCCTCATCAAGCCAGTTATTGTAAAATTGGTCATCTTGAATGTGTTTTCTTTTCTGTCCCATATTTCGACTAGTAAAATGGGGCTTTAACACGATAATTACTCTGTAAAGAAAAGCCAGGAAAATCAAATATCTAGTTCAAACGATACTTATTTGTAACAGGATTGACACAAAACATATAAAGCAGTAATTATATCTAAAAGGGTTAGTTGGCTGCACATACTTGAAGCTAAGAAAGCCGAACCATTCAGTTCTATATTAACAAGACCGGGCTCCAAGATGGCTAACTCTGTTTAGTGAACATAAAAACAGAATTAGAGATAAACTTAAAGCACACCAAACCCTCAATTTAAATGAAACACCGTGCATTAAAGATCAACTCATCTATCCAAACACAAAACGTGCAATAAACAATCTCAATTTAAATAAATAAACTACTAACAACAATCTATCCCCTTCCATTCGGTAAAGAATTAAAAAAAAAAAAAAAAAGACAAACAGTGAGTGAGTGAGATGTAGTTGGACGCGGAGAACAAGGAACACACTGTGTCACAATATTTGGGTCCAAGTGCCCGACGTGGCTTTTTTCTTTATATATTACAGGTAGGTATAGATATACTAGTGATCATCTGGCTGTGCAAATGCACAGTTCACTAAAAGCTAGTATTATGTAATGTAATGCAGGAATACAGAGTTCTGATTTATATATAATACGCATGACAAAGTGATCATTACTGTTTATGTAATTCATGATTAGTGCCGAAGGCGTTAGTTGATCAAACTTCATATAACAGATCAATCACCATCGGATTTTGTGCACCAAAATCAAATAAGAAAAGCATAAGTTTTATTACCATTCTTTTTAAAAATTTTGCCTTCCTAGATTGGGCTATAAATTGTTATTTTCACGTGTCTGTGTTACTGATTGGCTTGTTTGTTGAGCAAATAATGAACTTTCTTCTCAGAAAGAACAAAAATTGTTTATCTAATAATCTCTCAGTTTCAAAGTAATGGGTGACTAACCATATCGACATCAGACGATGCAAGTTGTGCCTTACTTGAAACTAGTGCTGCTGCAAACTCTTCAGCCTACAAGATCAAGAAAGAATGACTATTTAATAATCTAAAAGATGGGCAAACCCCTACTATAGATGTTTAGTATTTAACCAGTTGTCAAACCTTACGGGCTATAGCATTCATTGTTTATCTGCATTTTCTCTTTGGTACCGTGCAATCATTCTTCAATCGCATGAACATCTTGAAGAAAAAACATGAACACATGCAAACTTGGCAAAACTGAACTTGGTTACTGTAAAACAGAAGTACAAACTAACTTGCTCATGTCCTCAACTTCCTCTAAGTAGTCATTATACTCTCTTAAATACTTAATAATGGAAAATCCTCTACCCTTCTATTATATCTATGAAATCATAAGATAACAAGTGTATAACATCAAATTATGACGTACATAACATCGTAAATCAAATGTACAAATGTCTCTAGTATAATGATGTAAATATACTGAAATTGTTATGAAGAAATCTCTTAGGTTTTTTTTTTTTTTTGAACAAAATTCCCAATAGTTCCTCCAAATAAGTGTGACAAATTACGATGAGCTAGCCACTTAGGCCATTTTTTGCCTGCAGATATACTTTTGCTAAGAGCCCTGTCTATTGTTTCTCCATTTATCTTCTCCCCGTATCAAAGTTACGGAACAAACCCACAACATTTTGGAATTGGAAAATCAATTATTTGATTATAAATATAACACAACAAGCATGAAGTTCATTTGACTAAACTAAAAAAGTCATCCTGTTTGACACTTAAACTATAGCTTCATATATAAACATATATGTGTGTGTGTGTGTGTGTTTGTGTGTGTCTCGAAACCGTGTCCAATATGGCCTAGTGGTAAGGCATAATACACCCTGTTCAAATCTCAATGGGTGAACATCTTTGGACTGTCAAGGAAAACGTCTAAGAACTGACCGGCCACAGGAATACCGGTTAGGCCACATACATCATAACCATTGGCTTGACTTTCCCCAAGTAGTCTCATACAGTATAAAAAAGTCATACATATAAAAGGACACACATTATTCCATATTTGAAGTGATGTATATATTATTGATTATAAATCAAGTAAGCAAAATAACAATAGTACAATACTCTAAAAGCAAAATACACACATGATTCTATACCTATTGAAATCATCTCCTTCTTTATTAAGAAAGCCTTTGACAATTTTTTAAAATAGTATCAACAATAAATTGCAAGCTAATTTCACAAAATATCCCATGAAAAGACCACACTACTGTATTAACAAGGGAAAAATACATAAAAAGGTAACCTATTTACTTAAAATTCTTAAAAAGGGAACCTATTTTGTTTTCGTTTATTTAAAGGATACAGTTTTCCTAAATTTCCTAATAAGGGGAAGATCGTTAGTTTTAGACGCCAGTCAGCCGTTAACATCGTTAGTTTGCTTACGTGGCATTACTAAAACTATTATTCATCTTCTTCTCCCCCATTCTACTCCATCCGCCGGCCACCCCCTGCAGAACCACCATCGTCTACCACCTCTCCCTCGTCGGAAAACAGATCCGGCAGCCACCACAAACAACCCTCTAGGATTTTCTTCAACTCTAGACTCCAAATACTCCATAACCACCACTGCTCCGCCGTTGCTGCTTCTGTTCAACTTCCAGCCGCCGCCACTCGACTCCATAATCTTTTCAAACAAAACCCATTTCTTTTCTTTTTAAAAACCTAATGTTTTCTCTTTTTCTTCTCTCTTTTCTTCCCGTCGCAGCCACGTACCGCCGTATCATCACCACCCTACGACGGTCCAGGAAGAATGAGGAACGTTCAAGCTTCTAAACAGGTCGTTACAGATATGTCCATGCTTAGGTTTCATGTCGCAAACCCTAAAAACGTTTCTCACTTGTTCCTTACCCTCCTGGAAGATTATGGAGTCGAGTGGTGGCAGCTGGAAGTCGAACAGAAGCAGCAGCGGCGGAGCAATGGTGGTGATGGAGTATTTGGAGTCTAGAGTTGAAGAAAACCCTAGAGGGTTGTTTGTGGTGGTTGCCGGATTTGTTTTCCGGCAAGGGAAAGGTGGCAGGCGGTGATGGTGTTGCAGGGGGGTGGTTGCTGGCGGATGGAGTGGAAAGGGGGAGAAGAAGATGAGTAGTTGTTTTAGTAATGCCACGTAAGCAGACTAACAATTTTAACGGCTGACTGGCGTCTAAAACTAACGATCTTCCCCTTATTAGGAAATTTATGAAAACCGTATCCTTTAAATAAACGAAAACAAAATAGGTTCCCTTTTTAGGAATTTTAGGTAAATAAGTTACCTTTTTATGTATTTTTCCCTATTAACAACTTATACAGTCTACTAATGTAAGTTGTACATTGGGGTAAATTTATCAAAAAAAAGTGGTATGGATATCACCTCCCAAAAAAAACCCACACAAATCTAAAATACAATACTTTAAATCTTAATTCGATACTTTTAATCTAGGTTCTTGAAAGGGAACCAGGACATTTAGGGTGCGTTTAGTTGGGGAAAACATCTCTTGTTTTCCATTTTTGTTTTCCAAGAAAACATGAAAAACAGAAAACGCGTTCAAATCATAGTTTTTTAAAAATTTCCATGAAAACATAAAACATTTGTTTTCCACTTTTCTGTGGACACTTCTCATTTTTCATTTTCTAAATCTTGAAAACCTCAAATTATTTTTCATTTTCTAGTTTTGAATGCGTTATCAAAATTTTCATTTGTTTTCTAGAGATAGAAAAACTTCTTTCATCTTCTAGAAAAGTTAAAAATGGAAAATTAGAAAACATTTTCCATAACATAACCCGCCCTTACTTTTTTTTTCTTCTCATTTTCATAACATTATATGATTACTCCATTAAAGAAAAGAGGTTATATAATGGATATATGGTAGTAGCCTGTAGAGTAGGCCAAATCCAAGAATATAAGATAAGAAATAAGAGCATCCACAATGGGAAAAACTTTTCAATAGTTTTTTATATTGACACCTTCACGATCCATTATTTTTAACCTATAAAAAAACTATACACTCCAATGAAAAGGTTTTTATAAAGCTTTTTTTCTCTCTTAAACCAAAAAAAGGTTTTGCTCAAAAGGTTGAGAATCCTCAACCTTTACCTCAAAAAAGTCTTTTACTCCAATGATAAAAAGCTTTTACTCAACCTCCATTGGAGATGCTCTAACAGAGAAATATGACCAATTTTCTTTTCTACTTCTTCAATGCAAACTTACATTCTATTTAAATAGGAAAAGAAACAACTACCGAGTATCTTAAATGCACTTTATTCTGCTACAAAAAAGGGAAACATGGCCTACCACTATGCACGCATGAGAGATAAAATAACTATCCTTAAAAATTGTTCCACTGCTCCATGACTTGTGCTAAACATTCTTGACCAAGTCCTCAACTTCTTTACTAGTACATGGGTCTTCACTTGGTTGTGGGTTGGGCCTTGGATCCAATATCGTATCAATATATATATATATATATATGGGGAAATGAGTATGGGGTTGTCCCCCATCTAAGCTTAGATGGGGAACCCCTCACATTTGGTTTTTATAATCATAAAAATCATGAGGGGCCATGTATTTATTTAAAATTCAAACAAATATTAAAATATTTGTATGTGAGGGGTTCCCCATCTAAGCTTAGATGGGGGACAACTCCATACTCACTTTTCCCTATATATATGTATATATATATATATAATACGTATTGCTTGCAGTTCGGATTTCGGAACTGCATCGATTAAATTCAGGGGAGGATTTTTGTTTAATTTATCACATGAAAAAAAAATTAGAGAAGAGATGTGAGAGTGTGGTGTACTCATCATTTGCCCATATCTATACTATAATATAAAGCAGATTTCCTCTAGATTTTCAACATTAAACTTAAATTTTCAATATTGATTTTAAGTACTTCCACAAAATGACTCTCCTCTCCTATCCATTCTAAATTTACCTAAAATAACTATAATACCCTTTCTCTCTCTTCAAATCTCAATCAATCATTTTTTTTTCTCTCTCCTCCATGAATTATTTTATTCTTCTAATTCATTCAAAATCCTTTATCTCAAATACCGTACATCGATAAATTATAAAAATTATATGGGTTCAAAATTTCATGCTCTTTGATTAGAGTGGTCATTCGATATACTTTCGACGAATTTTTAAATCCGAGGGTGGAGTCCGTACGGTTAAGGGCGGAGCCCGGCAGGTAGATCACCCCATCACCACCGCCGCCGCCATTACATCACCACCCCGCCATCACCTCCATCACCGCCGCAACACGCGGGTACCGTTCTCGTATATAATATATATATATATATAGATGATCTTATGATGCAACAAATAATTAGTAAAATGTGCCGTTCTAAAAATAAATATTAAAAAAAAAAAATGTAAGTGTAAAACGAAGGCTGCGTAGCCCAAAAAACTTCAGGAAGATCCGAATGAAAAGAATCAACGAGAGAATTATTGTATAGATGATGTCTCTTCAGCTCCCCCACATTTGCTTTGAAAGAGAAGAAGAAAAAGAAATGGCGGTAGCAAATTTAGCAGCAAACAGTAGACGACGTGACAAAAATAAAGGGTGTCCAAAGACTCACGTGGAAACAGAGTCAAACTATTTACACTGACTGACGTGGCTATTATCTTGGATAAAAGTTAAAAAGAGAAAAATTTTAATGGGTAAAAAACGCAACTATTTAAAATATTTATACCCTAAATTCGTTCTTTTTATCTATATCCCTAATATATATAAATCTCACTTCAAAATTTGTTAGTTATTGCCTATGTGGCATGCTTAAAAATGCAAGAAAGCCCAAAATCATTACAATATTGCTCCTTGGAAGGTCTACGGATTAGTTACTTTTATAAGAAGTTCAAATTTTTGAAAACGGATTAGTTATACTTTCAAGAAGTTCAAATTTTCGAAAATTTGAATATGTAACCGTTCTTGTATTGCTTGTGGCGGTTACTTCCTTGCATGTCTATGTCTATATAAGGCCACTTCCATTCAGTTTTAAAGCATTTCAAAACGTAAACACATAACAGATCAATTTTAGCATGGCTTCACTAAACCATGTTTCAATTAGAAATTTGCGTCCAGATAATAAGCCATGTACGATAACGGTTAGAATTTGCGGCTATGGAAGCAACCTCTATATGGAGATGTTAATAACATAGGTAGTATTGAGATGATCCTGATGGACGAACATGTAAGTATTCATTGTTTGTGAATTTTTCTTTTTTGATTAGATTACTTTTTAACATAACTTTCTTTCGAATTTATAACTAGCTTTTTAACATTCTAATGTATAAACATTTTCATTTTAACTGTTTGATAAAGTGGTTGTTGTTGCAACAATCGGTTTTATTCCAACCGACCAGTCATGGTATTCAATGGAATGTGTGAACTGTTCTCAAGAAGTTAAGTTGACCGATCTCTACATGGATGCAGTCGACATTATTGATGCTTTAAGGGACAACAAAATGTGGATTTGTTGTTCATGTAACAAGGAAGGAGTTCTCATCAATACTAGGTATATATTTATATTTCATATTAAAACTCTATAATCATTAAGTTGTGTGGTAAAATTGTATCTCTGTTTTTTTTTTGTAGGTTTAATATGCAAGTTAGGATTGTAGATGCCACTGGTACTATTGGAGTTAAAATGAATGATCAACAAATTTCAAATCTTATACAAAGAACATCCTATCAAATTTGTGATGAAAATTATGAGGTATATTTGGTTTATTTTAGTGCTAAATAAGACTAGTCTATGCATTTTAAGTCATTAACTTTTTTTAAAATGGTCATTAGTTGTAATAGGAGTACATTTACTTCGCTACATGCATGCTTGAACTGGTGTTAAAGAAATTATTTAAGGTTATAGTGCATCCACGTGGGTCTATATATCAAAGTGGGGGAAAATTCATAATACCTATCACATCCAGGTAACCAACATAATCCTTCTTATATGCGCCTACTATGGGCAATCAATTTTATAATTTCTCTCCGGCATGCAATGTACGCATTTTAAGCCCTCGTATATCATTAATAAATTTCAAGGTATATCTAGCATTTTTCTTCTTTAAATTAATCAACTCATAAGAATATTTTTATTATGTCCAACTCAGTTATATTTATTCATCGATATAATTTTAAAATAAAGTTTAAGAAAAATTATTTAGGGTTGTCCGTGCATCGCACGGGGTCTAAGAACTAGTTTATTTATAAAATTTATCATACAAAATTATTATAATGGCTTTAATAAACACTTAATATAAAAAGAGTTATTATAAAATACTAAATTTGCTTTTAATGAATTAATTTACACTCTAAACATTTATTTTAATAATTAACACTTTAAAACTCTTATCTTTTTAAATATTCGACTATCATCTTTACATCAAACTACACCATTTGACACTGTCACGACCACCACTAGTACCGTCACCGACACCACTAGATCGTTGTCTCCACCACCGTCGCCGCATTGCACGGGTACCATGATCGTTTTGCTTTAATACATTGACACCAATTGTTTAAGAAATTACAAATAAAATGCTAAATCCTGCAAATTACATTGACACCAACTATTTAAAATATTTTGCTAAATCCTGTACTCGATAAATGGTTTAAAAGGAAATGGTTAATGAGCTCAAGCCCAGGACGTGTCAATAAATCGTCAAGTTTAGTATTGACACTAGCTACTGCGAAGTAAGCACCAACGTTGTCACACTCGAAACATCGTCTTTTATGGTCCCGGCTAAAGGGTAGAAAACTAGAAACGAGTTAACGTTTTAGATAACGAGTTTTTGTGCACATTTAACCGTTCTTGGACGGTAAACTTGCTGACATGGTCTTGGTTTTGGTAGTACAGTATGATGAGTGCATAATGGGCGGGATGAGTTGATCTAAAATGGAAAGATTGCATAACTTTAGGTGTTATGGTGTTGGTAAAGATGGTTTGATGTATTCCTTAGAAATAATCTCCAGGGGCGGCTCCACAATGGGGGCAGTGTGGGCAACTGCCCCCATTCCAATTTTGATACAATGTAATTTTTTAAATGTATATTTGTAATTTTGTTCTTAAAAATATAAATAAATAGAAAATACATACAAATGTCACCATCGTTGTCATACGCCTCTCCTTTGGAAGTATGTTACTTATATTGGAAGCATTAGTTTTGAGATAAAATCCTCTATTGATAAAGTAAAAATCTTGAGTTATTTTGATTTTTAATATAGTTTAAAAAGAGAAGTTGAAAAAAGTATTTTATTTGTTTGAGTTAATGTATCATATATTGATAAATAATATAGTTGTATGTGAAAATGATATTTTCTTTTCAAATTATTATGTAATAGTAATCACAATAGTCAGGTGAAAATTTATGTAGAGACTAAATTGCATATCATTGATTTCGATGAACTTATTTTATGTTCTTTAATATAATGCAACCCCTCCTTCTGCACATTTGCCAAAATTGCAAAGACCAATGTTCAATTTTCCATAACTTGTACTCACACGAGATTATTTTAAAAGTCCATATGTTCTAATTCTCATGTGAGGGTCAATTTTTTTTTTAAATTTTTCCTTCAAAAATGACTCTAATAAATATAACAAGAGACTTTTAAATTTGCCTCCTTACATAATAAGTTCTGGCTCCGTCCCTAATAATCTTAACACTCACCATTTTGGCTTGTATGTTTTAGTAGAGATAACAGGCTAAAAGTTAAGGTTTTTAAGTAGAGTTCGAGTTGTTAAATAGCTTTGTAAGTTTTTAAGTGGTGTTGGTGAAGATGGTTTGATGCATTCTAAAGTAAAATGGCTTGTATATATTATCTAGTATGAAGATCTAGCAAGTTGGTTCGACTTAAGATGAGACAAACAAATTAGAGAGCCTGGTTCACATGTTAATGACAGTCATATATGATCGCTTTTAAGGATTAAATATCCGTCTTGTGGGTAAAATGTGGTTATTTGAGTGTCTCCCCACTCCAATTGTGGGTCATTGGCGATTAGGGCCTCTTAAAAATATCTAACTTTTGTAGTTATGATGACAATAAAACGGAGTTTCTATGAACTTAAATTGATAGTAATTGTTTTCTTATGATCCATAAAATTACAAAAATGCTTAAATGTTGATAACGATAACAACTAAAAAAGTAGTTTGATGTAGATTATTCTTATTATTATTAAAAGAAAATGATTTAGTGTAAAGTATCAAAGTACGGATAAAGTTCCGACAAGTGATTGTGTTGCTAACTATGAATCTAGTGTCCGACATGACATATTAATGAGATGAATTTAAGTGATAAATTTACACTTTACATGTATTTTGATTTTTGAGTGACGAATTTGCATTAATAAAAAAGTTAGTGACAACTTTGACCTTTAAATATGTATTGAATGACAAAATACTTAACTTAAAGTGAAGGGCTTTTAGCTTGAAAAGTACCTCAACTTGTCAAATTTTACTTTATTGGGGTCCAAACAAAATTCTGTCCTATTATGGGAAAAAAAACCGGCTAAACCAACTATGTTGGGCTTACCAACAAGTTGCCGGTCGTTTTCTATTTTTTATTTAATTTTATATTTAATAAAAAAAATTATGAGATTTATGACATATCATCGGTCCATGTCATCATCAAAATCACTTAATAAGGCAACATCTAACACAAAAAAACCCAGCATACAAAATTAAACAACCTAAAATCACAAGAACATCAATCACCTTATGATGATAATCCAATTAACATATTAACGTTTTTCAATCCGGTCTCCACACTTCCCTGTTTTCAACTATGTTTTCCCCAAATACATGCTCATGCTTCAGAACATTAGTTTTTAGTACAAATTAATAATTTCAACAAAATCACCAAACGAGGTATCATTCATCATATAGTACAAATGGGCACTAACAACCTGCACTTTTTGATTGAATGTAGTAATGAGGAAAAACATACAGCATGAATAAAGGAGGTATCACCAAACTAATGAATCCTCCTTAAAATTGATTTCCCATCAAAGAATAAATTTGCTATATCATTGCCTTCTTTAAAAATTAACAAAAAGAAGTCAAAAAAACCAACCATCATTACAAACGAATCTGATCTGGATATATATATATATATATATAGGTTAGGTTAAATGGCAATCTTATGAAAGAAAGGGGGGAAAGGGAAGCAGTGGAATGGTGGGGGAGGTGAAGAACAGAGAACAGAGATAGTGTGTACTTGTTAAAAAATTACACACGTGGATATTAAATTATTAAATAATTAAATAATGTATAAACCGGATAGAAAGCATCATTTAGCCGGTCAAATCCCAATATAGTTAGTTTAGTTGGTTTTTTTCCTTCATAATAGGACATAATTTTGTTTGGACCTCAATAAAGTAAAACGTGACAAATTGAGGTACTTTCCAAACTAAAAGCCTTAAATTGAATGACAAATAAGTTAAAATTTAACGTGTCAATTTTAATGGAAAAAAAAAAAATTTCTATTGAGAATCTAAGATCGTAAAAGATACGAGTATAAAAATTTTTAAAATTTTTCAAAGTGCGGGAAGAATAAAAGTGAAAAAAGTATTTTTAGAGCGGTTATTTAAAATTACAAAATCCATCCATATAAACAGTTTGATCAAATTTAGGGTTCAAACAACCCCCGTTGATTCAGGTATGCTCTTTCAACCGCTACTCTTATTAATTATTCATTTTTATTTTTATATTATTGATTTACATATTAATTCAATCACTTTATTTTGTTGTTGCTAAATTAGGGTTTAGGTTTTTAACCAATTAAAATGAACTTTCCAATTCTCGCTACCTCCTATTTCTATGTAAATTATGTACAATATTTAATTTACTCTATTAAAATGAATTTAATTTCCTATTCTGTATATATGTGTGTATATATATATATACATATATATATATATATTATGTTTCAAGTAACCATAAATTTTCCAAAATGTGGGATCTTTTGTAACAATTGTGATATATTGATCGGTTCAGCGGGTAAAAGCGTTACAACCGTCGCTGTTTAGGAAAAGAAGATTTATGAAAAAAAATTATATTGTCTACAAGGGTTATGAACCTCCAAAGTGGTTTAAAGGTTGTTTCCATTCTCTAAACAAAGTTAGTGTCTCTTTGTCCTTATGTGAGACATACAAGAAGTATGACGAGGAAGATGCTCGTGAGACTATTAACATGCTTCAACAGCTCCAGAGTGCCAAATTTCTTACGCTTAACTTTGACATTGTTGAGGTATGTTGATATCTTATTGTCATCTGTGACATGTTTTTGAGAAATTCGTGACTTAAAACTCGCTATTCGTTTTTGGAAAATCAATCTCGTACTTCCCTGTCAAAAAGCAAAGGAAAAAACTTGCAGTGGTGAACTAAGCACATATGCATGTTTAATGTATGTCTTTCTTGTGATTTTCGTGCAGTGCCTTTCCGCATATCCAGATTTGGTGTCACACCTTCCTTCACCTTTTAGCAACTTGATTTGCTTAAAAATAGACCCCTACATGAGGTCTGATGCATACAAAGTAAACGTGTCTACCGAAGCTATAAACTTCTTGCTTGAGAACTCTCCAAGAGCCATGTTCATCATGGATATACCTGAGGTATTTTCATCAAGTAGTTTCAATGCAATCCCGTTATTGTTTCAGTGGGTCGGGTCATAATTTATAATCTGCGTAATGATCTTGGTAAGTAGGTCCATCTGACAATGTTCTGATTATGTCAATATTGATTGTCATGGTTTCGAATGGAAATTTGAAACTTCTGGTTTGGCTCTTATTTTGCCACAAATGAATGCCTAATCTGACTTTTACAACCTATGAACAATGGCAGGAAATATTAAATTTGTGGCACTATGAAAGAATATATTGATGTAATAATCAAAAAGGATATGAGATTTATGTCGTGTTTTTTACTTTAAAACCATGATCCCTTGTTTTTTAGGAACCACCTACAAAAGCAATGATTGCGAAACGGGCTAGGGAGATGAAAAGAGCCAAACTGATTGCAGATATTGAGAATTGTATTACAGGATTGCAAGCATTACTAGAACAGGGAAATTCAGTGCTTGTTGAGAGAAAGAAAGCACAGGAAAAGACCAAAGTAGCAATTCAGAACATTATTCTAGAATTAACAGTATGGGCAAATAAAAAGATAATGGGAAGTGAGCCTGAGAAACCAAAGGAATTTGCTGAGAGTCGGGAGGTAGCGTCTGGACTGATGACACAATTTGAGGCCCGTTTGAGAGAGATGCAGGATCTGGGTGAGCAAAATTTACACGGCTCTGTAGACATTCTTACAAAGAAGGGACGGGTCATATTATTATTTAAAAACTTGCCTAAGAGACAGAGGGTGGAGATGGAAACACGCTATACTCGTCAACTTGAAGAAGCAGAAAGTCTCTCTGTTCGTCTACACTCAACATATGAAGATGCACATAACTTTTTAAAGAAAATGCTTGATGGTGCTACTGAATACATATCTAAAAGCAACTCAACATGTCAAGATGAATCCAGTAGCAAACTACCTTTGGCATCACAATCGTCTTCCTCTTCTTCAGCCACTGTAAGTTTGTGATAATTATATTTAACTCTGCATATAGTTGTACTCTATAGCTTATATCTTTGTGGGCTTGTGACTTCCGAACATTTTTAATGTCAGATTCCTGCATCGTCCACCTGAGTATAAACCCTCTGCCATGAACCACCTACCCAGGTAACCATACTTCGGCTTTCATCTAATTCCAGTTGATTTACAAATTTCAGTTTTTAATGTGTGCAATACATAAACAAAAGCTGTGATACTTTCTTACAGGGTTTCGCAGGACTCGAGTAGCGTACTTCTGCTGCATTTCACTAGTACAAGATTAGGATCATCTTCCACTATAATCAGTCTCACTATTAAATTGTGTTCGCTGCTTTGTTTGTGTTAAACCTAACTGGTCAATTCATTCTTTTGGTTTTATCCATTTTCCGCCATTTTTTGTGAAATTGTTTTCTTGGTATTAAGCATTTAATTTGAGAGACCTTGTAAAGAAAGTATCACAAACTTTTGTCACTGCCAACATAAAGATGTTCAGCCTTGTGGATTCATAAGTTCAAGTTATCGCTGTTGGAAATTTGGAATTCGGCTTTATTGGATCTCTTGAATATACTGTTGTGGGTTTCTTGTGAATTTTGATTACCATATGCCTACCTCAAAGTTTAATACAATTTAAACCCTTGTAATTTTATTGTATCAGTTTTGCAACTCTGTTGGACCGTGCAGTTTTTTTATTACCTATGGTGGAATTCATGCTCACATGGATGAAGATAATCTGGATCAGTGGCCCGTTAACGATCTAGTTTTTCACTAAAAAGGTCATTACATTTCATATGTATAACATATACTCAAAAGTGCATAGATCAAATTGAAATGACTTACTATAAGGATAGCTCGAAAACCTTATTTAATTACAAGTGATCGGCACTTAAACATATGGTTTCTTTCAACAGTACCTAGTTATCTTTCAAATCATTTATAAACAAGAAATCCTACTTAATTGGTTGTTCATCACAACACCTTCATTGGTAATTTATTTTCAAAGGACTTGGATCAACAAATGCAAATTCCAAAAGCTCCATATTGTGTTTCATGATATTCATTTCATGTTCATCAATGTTCACCCATGCTTCTATTCCATCACCATTCTTTGTGTCCATTAAAATGATGAAGTTCATAAACACAGGACTACCTTCAAAGACACTACCACACACCCAAATCGGCTTTCCCCAACCAAAATCGACTTCATAGAATCCCATTTTGCACCAACTCGTTACTCCGGTATAGTCCACACAATCTTTTATACTCTTGAGAGACTCTTCCATCACTTTGGTCCTTTTTTCACCTTGTAGTTTCTTCACAAACTCACTATTGATTTTTGATACACTACCGCGCACTTTTTCAACAAGATCTTGCAATAATCCGGTTTGGGCCTTGGTTTTGCATTCTGCACTTGCTAGCCAAATTAAGTTGCCAATTGAGTGTTCTGACAAACTTGACACTAGCCTTTTCCTAAGGTTCACTACATGGCTTAACAAAGATGGTTTCCATGAACCACTATTTTCTTCTGATGCAGCCATGATACATTTCCATAACAAAGCTGTCACCACCTCAACACGGGTCGGATCTTTTGATCCATTTTCAGCTGCCTTAGCCTTAAGAATGGCTAGTTTTGATGTATCAAAAACAAATCTTGTTGTACTACATTTACCCATCTTGAATTTAGAACCAAACATGACCATTGATGTATCTTTTAGCCATAAATCTTTTGCAGGGAATATAGAAGATGCATTCATATTCGGATAGACAACTTCTTTTGACCCAAAACTAGTCCCAGCCCATGAATTCAAAAAAGTACTCAATGCAGCACCATCAAGAACCTTGTGTGAAATACAAAGACTAATAGCAATTCCACAACACTTAAAAATGGTGACTTGAACATTACTAACACATAATCCATCACTTGACCCATTAATGGTAGGTTCATGTGGAAGGAAATGGTTAATGAGCTCAAGATCAGGACGGGTCAAGAATTCGTCAAGTTTAGTATTCACACTAGCTACTGCAAAGTAAGCACCAACGTCGTTACAATCAATGGAAACGTCGTCTTTTATGGTCCCGGCTAAAGGGTAGAAACGAGTTAACGTGTTAGATAACGAATTTTTGAGCACATTTAACCGTTCTTGGATGTCAAACTCGCTGGCATGGTCTTGGTTTTGGTAGTATAGTATAATGGGTGCATAAGGGGCAGGAATGAGTTGATCTAAAATGGAAAGATTGTATAACTTAAGATGTTGTGGTGTTGGTGATGATGGTTTGATGTATTCTTCTGAAATGATTTCACAAACACTCACCATTTTGGCTTGTATGTTTTAGTAGAGAAAAAAAGACTAAAAGTTAAGGTTTCTAAGTTGAGTTTGAGTTGTTAAATAGGTGAAGATAGACAAGTAGACAAGTACAACACTTGGGATAGTTTAGGATTAAATTAAGATTATCCATAGAGAGTGACCACCTGAAATTTTACTTTGTTTAAATAGTCTCAAATAAGGTTTTCACCATTTCTTATAACGTTTCTTGTTTGTAGATATTTTACTTGGTTATATTAGCGGTTTTCACTAGATAGAAATAGGATCAACTAGTTATCGTAACCGCGAGTTTCCGCGGGGTACGCTTTCTACACGACAAAATTTTAGACTCAAATTTATGTCAAATATTCGAACTAAAAAATAAAAAAAGACAATTAAACATGTAACAATAACAATAAAAAAATTTTAAAAGTGTTATAAGATGTATAAAAACATAAACAATAACTATATTGAGTAATATTTTAAATATAAAATAAACTTTTAAACAGTAAAATTGTAACCATGTAAAAGTTATTTGCTGAAAACATGAGAACCCAAAAATTAGTCAAGAAAATAAAAACGAAAACTTTGATATGGGGCATATCTAAAAACGTTATATATTCAAGGAAAATGATAATGACAGCCCAAAAGGGTTGTCATTAAGGGCTTATTACATGCATAAAAAGTAGTACTTTATATATCAATAACCGCCCTCCTAAATTTTCATAAGACAAAGTACAAACTTTAATGCATCAAATTAATTAATACCGACATCCCTAAGGACTTTCATTAACAAAACTCTTTATTTAAAAAGTAAAATCGTAATCATGTGAAAGTTATTTGTTGAAAACATCAGAACCCAGAAATTCAGTGTCAAGAAAATAAAAACGAAAACTTTGATGTGGGCAAATTTAAAAATGTTATGTATATAAAAGACGAATAAAAATAGTCAAACCAAATGTTTAAAAGCAAAATCGTGACCAGGCGAAAGTTATTTGATGAAAACATTAGAACCCAGAAATTCAGTGTCAAGAAAATAAACACGAAAACTTGATGTAGGACAAATTAAAAAGCGTTATGTATATAAAAAGACGAATAAAAATAGTCAAACGAAATGTTTAAAAGTAAAATCGTGACCAGACGAAAGTTATTTGATCAAAACAAGAGAACCCAATAATTTAGTGTCAAGAAAATAAAAACGAAAACTTTAATGTGGGGCAAAAGTTAAAAGATAGAAAGTTTAGGAGGTTAAAAATGAAATATGGTAAAAGTATATTATGTGATATACGAACTTGGACATTTCGCGTATAATTTACTTGTACATACCTATAAGTTTTTAGTACAGTATAAATTAGGTGTTTAAGAAGTAGGTTTTTTTTTTTTTTTTACTTAACTGGTAATTGTAATTTTGTTTTACTAGTTCTTTTTTCAAGTTACAGAAGTTGATGTATATTTAACATGTTGACTTTTGACTTTTTAAGATTAACGACGAATGAATAACAACATTTTTTTTACCTTTTCAACCAACTGTCATATCATTCAAAAAGGTTTTCCCCTCTTCTATTTTAAATCTTTCACATTTTGTTAAAGAAAAAAAAAAAGTGTAGTACTGTCTTTTGCGGGTTTTGAGCCTTTTATATTCTCTCTTATATTTAAACCAAAAGATTCAAAAAACACTAACTAAAGTAACTATATGAGCAACGGGAACCCTCATCATTAAGCTTGGCCACAATAGGCAAATTTAAAGGGTTCTCCACGACATATTCAGAATTGTCGTATTGTGCGAATCCCTTATAGCGTCTATAAACACATGATGAACTCATTTAGAATAGCAAACCATTATATAATGGAGTAATGGTGATACTTATATTGGAGTTGCTATAATGGTGACTGAGAGTCTTTAACTAGTAATCAACCACTTAAATTAACCTTTTTGTTATGATGTTAAATGAGAGTTTTCAAATTTCTAACTAATATTCAACCACTTAAATTTATCTTTTAGCTAAAGCAAAAGGATAAGGAATCTTGTTGATAACATTCGATATCATGAACTATATGGGTGGTTTGGCGATTCTGAAGTTGAAAATTCTTAACTAAAGAGTGTTCCATTTTCTAGAAATAACATGAGTTGAAAAGTATCAAAGTTCATTCGATTAACATCAACTTGTTTACAAGTTATCATCCTCATCTTTATCGTTTACTTTATCATTTCTGAATATTTTTTGATAAAATAATTTTAATGTTTTCTAGATACAATTTAGAATTTTAACTTCTTAGACCATTATACCACAGGCGGCTCAACATAATAATAAGCCTTAAAAGCAAATTTTTATTACGAGGCCTTTCGGATTAATAGAATTGTTCATACTTTATGTAATTGATTTTTACGATTGCGTTAACGTGTTTTCAATATAGTATCGTTGTTTATTCACATATACACATATCACATAGACACATAATTTTATATTTTTATGTTTCTTATTTTCCTAATTCTTTTTGTAATTCTAATTTATATTAGATTCTATGTATAATTATATAAAAAAAATGAAGCCTTTGAACTTTCGGGGCTTAAAGCCTTGACTTTACTTGCCTTACCCTTAAGCCACTATTGCATTATACCTCACACTTCTATGTATAACCGATTTATTCTATGTATAACTGATTCATAAATTTATGCAAAACGACTTCAATTCATTGCATAAACGACCTACATCTTTTTTTTTTTCTTTCTCATCGAAGAGCCGAATAACTCTTGAAAAGACCCACATCTATTTTACTAAAAACCAATATGAAGTTAACTTATTGAGTGGAGTTTTTGCCTCTTATGATAAAGCTCAAAGTTCCGATTTTTGGCATAAGATAGTTCAAAATTATGTGGGTAGTTTAGGTTAGGGTAGTTTACTAGAAGGTATATATATATATACTAGGTTTTTTACCCGCGCGATGCGCAGTTGTTGACAAATCATTTAGTAAAAGTTTGATACAAACATTTTAAATTGCAATTCGTTATATATATATATATATATATATATATATATATATATATATATATATATATATATATATAGGGTAACACTTCGATGAGAACACTTTTAAAATAAGAACGGTGAGAACATTTAAAAACATCATTTTGATGCATTAAAAGTCCATAAAACTAACATAGTGTTTAACTAATTATCATTATTTAAGTGTTTAACAACACATTGATCCGTCAAAATTAAAAAAATCACGTTTTTTTTTGTGCATCCATCTTGGATGCATATTCATCAATATGACGCATCCAACAAAAAACGAGATTTTTTCGATTTTGACGGATCAATGTGTTGTTAAACACTTAAATAATGATAATTAGTTATGCACTATGTCAGTTTTATGGACTTTTAATGCATCAAAATATAGTTTTTAAGTGTTCTCATTTTAATTTCATTCTCATTTGATTGTCACCCTATAGATATATACATATATATATACATACATATATATATATATAAGTTAATTATTAACAGTTAGCTGTTTTTCTAAATACATAAAAAAAAGTGAAATAAAGATGAAATATCTGATGTATTGATCGATCTAGTAACATTTATATGAGAAAATAAAATTAACACTTACATAATAGGAAAAAAAACAATTTGGTTAAAGAAAGGATGTCAGAATTTTTTTATATACATATATATATAGGGATATATATATATATAAGTTAATTATTAGCTGTTTTTCTAAATACATGAAAAAAAGTGAAATAAAGATGAAATATCTGATGTATTGATCGATCTAGTAACATTTATATGAGAAAATAAAATTAACACTTACATAATAGGAGAAAAAACAATTTGGTTAAAGAAACGATGTCAGAATTTTTTTTATGGATGATTAAATCAAAAACTTGATAGATAAAAAAAAACAATAAAGTATTATTTCATACTAATTAATGAACAGTTGAACACTATAAATCTCAATGCGTGGGCTTAAAATCCTCAACATAGAGTAACATAAAAAAACTTGTATTCATAATGAAAAAAAAAATTCATAAAATATGAAAAATATATAATCCCAAATTTGTATTAATGGTCGTAATCAAAATTATTCTAAAACAAAAGAGGACATCAATTTAATAAAGAACACATAAAAAGCAAAATATCAAAATTCAAAGAATAAAAAGTAATGAACCTGTTTGGTATTTATACATGTTAAACATAATTTTAAATAGATATATAGATAAATATTTTGTGATTAAATAAGAGCAAATCTTTTTAAAATAATGGAGATTTAAAAGTTTAAGTTTTGAAAAATTGATGTTGTCGAGATTTCCTACTATTAGGAATAATATTAAGAAGATTATGGAATCATATTTTCATTTTAATCTCTTATAAAATGCTTATTATTTTTAATAAATCTTATATATTTTTGCATAAAGTAAGATAAATATTGTTTAAAAAGTTATGGAGATGGCACATAGGATGAATCCTACATAGCAATTTTTTAGAATAACTTTGAGTTTGAAGAATGCTTTATATATATATATATAATTAAGAAGGCTTGTTTAACTACTCTTTTAATATTTATATAGATATATATATATATATAATTAAAAAGAATACAAATATGAATTTTATATATAGATTTTATCAAATTACATCAAAATAGCAAGTAAACGTGCAACAAGCTGCACCACTATCTTTTTTGAATTGCAAAACCTAATCTACTGATAACGGACCCTTGTGTCATGGAATCGAGATGTTATTATGAATAACTCGTTGAATGCTCAACAGGAAATGAATAAATCTGATACCAAGGAGCTAAAGGTATCAAAAATCAAGAGGACAGATACATGTTGGTTCTGTTCATAAGCTTTGACAAATTTGTATATGTTTCCAGATTTTGTTACAAAATCATGAATGGTATAAAGTCGATACAAAAACTACAACACTAATTAATATACATATAAACGTTATATAGCTAGGGGCCTACCGATGAGCTAAAGTTGACATGCTTAATTATATAGCTAGTTAGTAGATAGATGAATTAATATAAACATTAAACAACATCTATGCGGCCGAAATGTTTGTTTTCTTCTAATAATTATTAGTTCAAGTATTTGACTAATGCTTATTTATATGACTTCATTATCATTATTAATGGGATTTAGGTAATGACTTATATTATTTGTAAGTGTATATATACACAATTGCTAGCTATGATCGAATGTAGTGATGGCAAGTGCCCAAAGCATGTGATTGATGGCGTAGCAATCACCATGCTGCCGATGCACCACCAACATATATATATTTATGCCCATATGACATGTACTCCATTAAGTTTATATTAAGATTAGACTTTGTTAGAAACGATATGTACTCGATAGAGGAAAAAAAGATCTATGTCATGGAACAATTGGTGTAATTTTGAGTTGATGTAATGTTGTTGTGTATGGTTTGCCGTACCATTATTTGGTGTGTATTGACGTTGTGAATAATAGTAAACTTAAAAAAAAAAAAAGAAACGATATGTCGATAGTGATACTGCAAAATCAAAGGCAAATATATATTGATACTACTCGTATTAAGCAGACAAAAATGGACACTTCGTTTTCTTCAGAAACTATGTTATGACCTATTTGAAATTAAAGGTAAATTGCGACAAGTTTTTTGACCATTTTAATTAGAAACATTTCATTTTAGTTACTTTAACTAGACTTTAGACCCGTGTCCGACACTGGACACGGGGTTTACAATATTATCAATATTAGATATTCATACATTTAATTCATAAAAACTTATAATTTTGAAAATATACGGTTCTAAGTGTTATACTTTGCAAGTTGTAGTACAATAACCACATGTTTGTCATTGTCATTATTAGTTGATACATATTGATGGGATTGTTTGTTGTTGTCAATCTACAAGACACATGCTACAATAATTTTTCTATTATATAATTTTTTGAAACCAATTGTACTCATAATGTGATATTATTATGAAAGATTATTAAGAATTAAAATATAAACTTACTTGTGATCCTGTACTTGACATTTAAGTATATGTGTTTGATCATGATACGACCCATAACATGAATATGTTTATTTTCAATCACTCTCCTATGATAATTAGATAACAATTAGGATTGTTTTCATATTGTTTGATAACAATTAGGACTTTTGATTTGAGTGACAATTGTAACTTTAAATAATTAAATATAAATACTTTTTGTAACGTTTTTAAAAAATTTAAGAAAAAAATCTCAAATTGATGGCTAAAAATAAATATAAATTAAATATTTAGGGTTAAAAAGTGTAAATTATTGATGAAAAACAAAAAAGTATAAATTAATGAGACTTTTTCTACAAAATAATATAAATACCAATATAATAGTATATTTGGATAATGATTATTAGGATTTTTAATTTATAGTTAATCTAAATGATGACATAAGCAAGAGTCAATTTGATAAAATTGAGCGATTTGATTGGTTAATAAGTTAATAGTTCAACTGTCTTATTGTATATATTAAGATAAGATTAAGATTAAGAAAAAGATTAAGATAATTTTGTAACCATATTCTAACAAATCAATTGTTTATCAAATGTACTATATATAAATAAGCGTCGGAATGGGGTGATGTTATAAATTAGCTATTCTGTCACTAAAGGTTGTTACTTATTAGCACGAGAGGAACTATGAAGGACCAGGGAGGGCCCCGGCCCTCAAGTTCTCGTTTATAAATATAGACACATTTTGTATAGAAGATAGATGTTTATAACTTTCTATGAAGAGGTGTACGTTATTGTCATGTTGAGGTTAAAAATTAAGATCACCCCAAAATAACAAAGCATAATTCATTATATATTTATATTTGTATTATATATAAACACACTATTTTTATAACTTATTTAACAGTGTCGCTTTCGTAATGTATATAATGTAATTGATGCCAATATTGATGTTAACAGCCACCTTTCTTGTCTGAACTGCCGGTTGGATCACTACATATCTTGTTTTAATCATTAAAACAGTTTTAACAAGAAAATCTTTCTAACACTTTGTAGTTTCCTTTGGCTTAAGGCCACTTCCTTTGGCTCATTTAGTGGTTCAACTTATGGCTGCATCACTAGAATTAACCCATGTTTATTTGTTGTTTTACTACGTAATAATCAATGCTTATATAGTTGTAATTTAGTTCAATAGATAAGGCAAAATTACAAACTACAAACTATGACAAAAGCAATACTTATTTGCCGTTTTCACTTCTAAAAAGTTAATCTTATTCCATCTTTGTTTTAATGAAAATCTATCCTACTCGTATTTCTAAACTAGCTTAAATTACATAATTCCTATTTTCTAAGATGCAACCTACGGTCCTATGGACTTCTAAAATATCCTTCAATAAATCATCTCATAAAAGTGGAAAGTGAGACCATATTTAGATGGATCATTTCAAGATTAAATACCTTACCAATGAGTCAATTATCTTATTAGCAGTTCTATCATTTAGATATGAAAGGAGACAACGAGTTTTAAATTTTGATGATATTTATTTTGGGTGATGATATCCCATCTATATATTGATCCAAGGATGTGTGATTAAAGTATGTTAATAGAAATGATTTATCATTCTACTGCTATTCATAAAAATTAATCAAAAACCATATACATATGGCATATGTATACTGTCATAACTCTCTTTCTGCATTTTTCCCAATTAATTTTTCCAAAGTGTCATCATATCATTGTCAAATGACTTTTAAAAGATTGAATTTTAAAAATACATCTTACTCGTATCTTTTTTTTTTTTTTTCCTTTTTGCTAATTTAATAAAAACTTGTCCATTTGTTATAGTAATCTATGTTTAAAATGTAAGGAATCTTTGTCATTTAGAAGATATTTTAAATTGGATAAGCATTGGGATCACCTTTAAAAATACAATCCTTAATTTCAAATTATAATTAAAAGATCAAAATTCAAACTTAATATTTTCATTTTAACCTTTGATTTTGATTATAATCCACAAGTTTACATATAAAGTTCGATAAAAGATCTCTATTCTGTTAAATTTGAAAGTAATACTATCGTTTCATTTTCCTGTAAGACAGAATCATTAGAAGATATCGAGTTTTCCTTGAACCATACAGAATTTCTGTTTCCTTCCCAATTTCACATGGCCTTACTGCCTAGCACCATAAATGGAAGTACAAACTCAACCTAAAATTTTCTTACATAATGTTGTAATTAGCACTGGGAACCTCAAAAGATCTTCGGATCTATGCGTTTCACACAAAAGAAAAACTGAAAAAATCAAAGATATACTTGGTATATGATTAAAAGATCTCACAAAAATGTAATAAAAAGGCTATTTGGTATCTGGTCAGATAGTCAGGTCATCTGTGAAATAGAAATAGAAAGAAACACTAATGAGATTATGGTATCGAATGGTATCAGGCTTACATTCTTTATGCTGTAAAGAGAAGATATCTTTATGTTGTAAAGAGGAGATACACAAGCCCCTTTAAATATTCCACTATTTCAGACCCACCAAGCTTGGAAGTTCCATAAACTCTGTCTACAAAAGTGATTGGAACCTAGAAGGATAATATAAATTCAATATATCAATACAGGGATTAACAACCAAGGCATTACTCATATTACCCGTCTAACATTATCATGTCGTGGCTCCATTTTTATACTATTATTTTTTTGGTAAAAGGAACTTCATTAAAACTTCAACAAGTCTCCCACCATTGACCAATTGAAAAATTATCTACTGGCTCCATTTATGTGGGTTCCATAATAGAGAATACAGAAACTAAGAAGTGGCAAAATGGGCAGGTCAAACAAGGTGGCTGACCTAAAATCTCCTCCTGTTCAAAATTCCAAACTTTCCTATAGAGCTATTTATTTCATGCCCTAATTAGGCAATTATTATTCAAGGGGTTAAAACTGCTACCTTTAAGTTGAATATACGATTTGCAATATAAAAACATTGGGAAGCTCATAATACCTCTTCAATATGGTAACCTTTTCTTGATGCTCGGACTATCATCTCCATTTGGAAAACATATCCCTTGCTCACACAAGAACTTATGATGTCTTCAAGCACAGACTTCTTGTAAAGACTAACATTTAAAATATACGTAACTGTTAGAACTACTATAAGCCAAAAGTTAAAAAATAAAAATAACACGAAAACATGATCCAAAATTATGTACCGGAAGGAGCCTGTCAAGTCTGATACACCAGGCCAAAGAAGCGTGTGTGCCAAAACATTAGCCCCTCTACTTGTCAATTTGCGCATTAAAGTCCAACCATGCACGCCCCCACCTCTCACATAACGAGTTCCGGTGACAATATCGGCACCTGTCTCTATCTGTTTCCTGAAATTAGGGGACTTCTATCACTAGGCAGTGGATAAAGTTAAAGCACAACTCACAACTTTGATCCATTCATTTGATTCGGGTTATATGTTATCTTTCAGGTCAACGGGTAAGACAAATAATTAGGCTAAAATGGAAAGGGATCAAAAGTCGCCAAAATTTGATTCCATATACATGATCGTTAGAACCCCCTAAACCATTTTATTCATCTATTATTATTATTTATAGAATATAAGTTTTGTAATCATATTTGAGGCACCATATGTTCATGCAAAATTTACAAATTTTAGGCACAAAACTGTTTGGTCAACCTAAAATTATCTACGTGAACCCATAATCATTTTGATCCATACCAAAATTACCCATGTAGACAGTTTATCCAACACAAAAGGTCCACCCTTTTTACAGTTTACCCAACCCGACTGATCCACCCATTTTTTGCCGTCTTTATAATTGATAATTTAAGCTTCAAGATAAAGTGCAAGTCTCTTACTTTATGAAGTGTGGAAGGTACTTCGGCTGTGTAGACGAACATGATTAAAAAAAAAAGCCGAAGAAACATGATGTTAGTATATGAACTGGCGGTATTTTGATCCATATAAAAAAAATTCTATATGATAAATTACCCTTGATAAATCAGTATGGTCAATCTCTCAGTATTCTCTCCTGCTTAATACAAAATTTGTATATCTTAAACGTTCATATGTGAAACAGACACTTAAAATTACAAACGGCAGGTTTCGAAACTTCATCCTCTCATGTCACTTTGTTTTGCTTTATTTGAGCCTTTGAGGTAAGAGAGAACACATACAACTAAATCGATAAGATTGTTTACTACAATGAACTTATGAATCAACCAACTTAAAGGTGTCCATTTCAACCCATTTACTTATCGATAGGTTGACTCCAGGTTTAACTCGACAAGGTCAAGCGGTAAGAAAAAGTAGCTTAATGGAAACAGGTCAAATAGGTCAGAAGTAACCCGGGGTATATTCTAAGTGCATAAAACCATCTATTGCTTATTTGCTTATTCAAATAAAAAACCACATCAATATCAAAAAAAAAAAAATAGTGATCATGTTTGACAGACTAACTTTTTATGAAAAGAAATAATAATATAAGAAAAAGACGTATATTTTGGTTCAGCCAAACCCGCCCATTTTACTACATGTACCTACAAATTTAAAAATTCGACTTAGGTGATAGTTCAATTACAGTTACACGTCTCTAACAAAAAAATACTTACATGGTGTGATAGGTCAGCATCCATAATTACAACAAAGTTCCCCAAAGCATGCTTCAAACCATGAATGTACGCAGTCCCTAGTTAACAAGAACATCAACCCTTAATTCATAGTTATAATCTAAAACTTTGCATTGAGAAACAAGGATATACCTAATCCAAGCTTCCTGGGCCTAGCTAGTAATCGCTGCATTAAAACACACCACATGAATAAACCATATACATGAACTAGAAAAAGGTGATGCAATTTAATAGAGAAAAAAGGTAAATGTACATACAATGCGATCTTCCCCGTAGACTTCCTGCAACTGTTTGACGATATCTTGAGTTCCATCCGGACTACCATCATCCACAACTAATATTTCAAAGTCAACATCCCTGAATTAATGTATACCAATCAACTATCAGTCATGATTTAGCAAGGTATATATACTTAGAAATCATCACTTCAGTTGCACGCTTTATTTTCAATCACAAGCACGAGTTCGAAGATTTATCAATCATAAATTCACATACTTGATTACTTATACTTCACAATCGCATCAACTTTACTTTTATTTTTATACTTAAACGAACTAAGAAACATCGATAAGGTACTTAACAAAAATTTTATATAGGTAAGCAACTATAGAACATGTTCCTGAATTCATATATAACATAATTTAACTGAAACATCTTATTATATAAGTCTAAATTCCTAGTTAAAAACTGACAGTAAAAGTTTGAGTACTGCATTGAAGTTGAAAAGAACTCGGTCTATGATTATATGATTTTAGTGCACCAAAAATGGTATCAACGTATGGTGCTTAATATGAAAATGTTACATTATGTGTAAACGGTATCTATCATGTACATGTATATGAAACTATGCGTTTCACAATTAATTTTGTTCACCTTTTCCTTTAAACTCCCATATAACTACAATTTTAATTTGGGTTATTGTAAATGTCCTTCAGAGCATATATTTATCAAGACAAAAACTGGACTCGGTTATCATGACCTGTTATACCATCATTCCAGATTCCAGAAAATAGATCAAAGTAAGATGAATCATGTACAATGCGATTAACTTATTTGGGTTTCTAACTTCAACATATACAATTACAAAATCTGCAACACAGTTTCAAGATTAATCTACCTAAATAGGTACTCATGCCTAAACTCATATTTTAAACCATCTGAGGTACACGATGATACAAAGATAATGCAAAACATACAAGTGGTATGAGCAAATAAGCTAGAGTTGAAGGTAGATAGGATGAAATGTCCTAAACAATTAAAAGGCACAGACCGTTATAGCCAAAATAATGTTTTGGTATGATCAACATGAAAATCAAAACAAAAAAAGATATAGTAATGTGATCATGAGTTGTATAACATGACGATATGTTTCAAGTTTAACTTTGCACTTTTCAACCTGGCAACCTTAACACTTGCTCAGTGGTGCCTAACAGGCTACTTGATAATCTTTTGCATTCTCGATTAATCATCTCAGCAAGATAGTAGGCAAATTTTAGTTGTTGAACCCATGAATCACCATTACTAAATATATTATATTTCAAATTATCCAATTCAGGGTAATATTAAGCAAACATTTCATTCAAGTTTGTCCATGATACTATCTCCACTTTAACAAAATCCAAGAAACTCAGATTGATCGCTTACAAGTCGCACTGGCCGAGCCCAATTACGTTCATGATACACAACATTTACATAAAACATATGATTTACACATACTCGACATCCTCATCACAAACATCACAGATAAAAGTTACTAAACCCCTGCATCATACGACGTAAAACGTATACATTTTCAACACAATCTATTTCCTTCTAACTCCAACCAACATTCTCCCTCATTTTAGTCAGTCACATCCAATGTATCTCATCTCAAAAAACAACATCTATCTAACTACCTAACTAACTAACTAAACTTCCCCTCTTCCGTAACGATTTTCGATAAAAATACATAATCATATAAACTAAATAACTACAAAAAATGGATCTCATCGAATCGAAATAATCTATACTAACACTATATAATCATATCATCACTAAAATCAGTTATTATTATTATAAGTGTAATTATATAAATAAAAAGAAAAAAAATAAAAAGAGATAGAGGAACGTACGGCGGCATATGTTTGATGACTAAGAAAACGATGAGGGCGATGTTGAGTCGTTCGTTGTATGTCGGAACTATTATACTGTATTCTTTTTTCATCTTCTTCTTTCTATTATTATTATTATTATTATTATTATTATTATTATTATTATTATTATTATTATTATTAGTAGTAGTAGTAGTAGTAGTAGTATTTTTATTATTATTATTATTATTATTATTATTATTATTATTATTATTATTATTATATAAAGAGAGAGTGTTTGATTTCGTGGGGTTGGTGGCGGCGGCTGCTTCACCAATTTTCCGATGGAGGTGGTGGTGATTGCTCAAGATTCCGGTTGGGGATTGAGGGGCGTTTGTGTGAGAAAGGGATGCTTAAGAAAAGAATTACGGAGTAGTTTTTATCGTAATATTTTATAAAGATTTTAGCCCCTAAAAATCATTAAGAAAAAATAGCATGCGTACCCGCTATGCGGCGGTGGTCGTGGCGACGACAGTGTGATGGTTGGACAACTGTTGGTGGTGGAGCGGCGGTGAGTTGTGTATATAATTGATGTAAAAGGTTAATGGACATATTTTAAATGATAAAGGACTGGCAGTGTAATTTAATCATTAATGTTAAGAAGATAGTGTATATGAAAGTATTTTAAGGGGTGTTAAATATTACGTATTTTCAACATTACCAAAAATAAGAAAGACTATTCTTTTTATAATCACCACTTGTGACAACCTCACATCCTCACCTGAACATTTCTTTCGGTGCATTTTTGATTTTTTCCGATTTACTTAATTTTGTTAAAGTAAGATGGACGTTCTTCGAGTTCGTGTACGACAGGTAGTTAGAAATGGGTTACGACCGTTCGTAACGAAATACTAGTTGTCTAGATAAATGCCAAATAAATCAAAAAAGAAAGGAAAATATGGTCTTATTTATAGTCGTTCAAAAGCTAATTAAAAGATACATTTGTTTATGTCGATAAAATGAATTAACATGTCTCGAGTCTTTTTAAACGGTCGGGTCAAATGTTTTTTATTTGAAAGTCAAACATGACCAAAGAGTGGAATGGGCATTGAAAACCTTTTCCATCTCTCATCTTCCAATCATTTTTCAAACCCATTTTCTCTTACTATACAACAATTCTCTCCTTTTTTTTATCTCTCTCTAAAATGAGATCTCACTCATTCTTTTCCCTTTTTCTCTTCGGTTTCTTTATCTTTTCTACAATCGGTAAGCAAAACTCAAATGGGTGTGGATTCCCTCAAGTTACCATTAACTTGAGGGGTAAAGTTAGGAGATCTTAACCCTTGGGTAAAAATCAAGGGTCAAGATTTGATAATGATTTTTGAATTTTAATTCTTGATTTTAATTCAATGGTCAAGATTCTTCCAACTTTACCCCTCAAGTTGGGATAACTTGAGGGGATCTCTACCCAACTCAAATGGGTTTCTATAGATCTAATGATTTCTTACAAGGAGATGCCATTAATCAAGCCAAAAACTAACAAATATACATATAAAAATTGTATGTAAAACAGGATCTGAAAAGGGTTTTTGAAAAAAATTTAAACTCGAAATTCATGCTTAAAAACACCATCTAAATCACTGTTTTTCTATCAGAGGTCTTGTCCTTCTCCTTCTTCTCGACGAAATCTATTGTTTTTTGTGTACGAGGCTGACTACGAAGATAATCTTCAAAGTCAACCCTTAGAACATCTTCATGCGCATGACCTACAATGATAGAAGCTATTATCTAATAATGAAAGCGAATGCGACCAAAGAAGTTTTCTTTACTAGATCATGAAAGCCAAAGGTAAATGTCTAAAATGTATTTTTGTTTATTAAAGTTTGATGCGTATTTGAGATTTACTGAATTTAATGTATATCTTATTATATGTATTTCCTAATGGAGTGAAAGGGAAACTTTTAGGATACTACTATCGGTAATGGTTTGTTCTGCCAGTGTATGAACCACTACTGATATCATCATCCTGAGAAGTTTTGTATACACTCTACTGGAAAATACATGTACTAAGATGTACATAAGATTAAGTAAATATCAAATACACATAACACATAAATAAACAGGAAAACCATTATACACTTTTACCTTTGGGTTGCATGGTCTACAGAAGAAAGCATCTTTGGCAGTGTTCGCTTTCATTATTAGCTCAATAGCTCCTACCATTTTAGATTTCATATGCTTATTTGCCTTTTTGTGCAACGGAAATCAAACAAACAAGTAAACGAATGATGTAACACGCCAAAATCATACTAATTCTTTTGTGTTCCTAAAAGTGATTATCTATCTAATTATTATAAATTCATCGATTTTTCATATCTATATAACTTAATTTCAGCTGTGAGGCATCAGTTTCATTTAGTTCACGATGGTTTCAACAGAATCAAGTAAAGATACTTGAATACCTTATTCAGTTATTTTATCTTTGAAATCCTTACCTAGAATTTGTTAAACGCTCAACATTATCAAAAGACGATAATACAATCTATATATCTTAGGCAGTTGAAGCACATCCAATCATAATGCACTATTTTGCACACTTAATTATTCGAACCTGAGTATTCACTATCACACAATCACTTTGAGAACTCTCGTCAATATATATCTCGTTATCTATGTGATGTAGAATCTAGAAGTTTTACTGGGATCCCTTGAGTGGTCTAGCTAGGCTTATGTACTGGAGTAACTTCATTGCTGAAGCAATGTGAAGAAGCTAATTGCCAAATGATTTAAACTGAATAAAAAGTTATTTGATTTTGGAAAGAACATAGAGATATCATACCGGAGTTCTCAGCCCCATTGTTGTGGTGTCACATTTCCATTGGGCCTTCCTATGCATGTGCAAAGGCTTGAAGAACTTTTGGCAAGTGATGTGGACAAAATAGAAGGTCATGGTCTTATTGTTGGTTCCAGACCTAAATTTATTTATGAGCATGAAATTCTTAGGGAGTAGTGCCAACTTTGGCCTACTCTCGCCCCAAGTCACCATAAGTCGCCCCCCACACCACCCTCTTGCCCGACTTGTGTTTTGTTCGACCTCCACAGCTCGCCCCTTTGTGCTCTAAAGTTAGCCAAAGTCGCCCTGAACACCACCCCCCTCGCTGACTTCTCCTAAATCTACCCATTTTTACCTTTTTTACATACAACACTCCCCTACCCTCATGTCACATGGCACAAGTCGCCTTACTGTCCAAAATCCACCCATTTTCCACTTTTTTAAGGGGAAACGCTTCTTACACCACATGACACATGACGCAAGTCGCCCCTCCCTCCCTTTCTTTCCACTCCTCTTAGTCTTACTATAATGATCCATCTCTAACTAACACATAAAAGTCTAGGGTTTGAAGTCTTAATCATTTCCTTTCCACTGCCTACATATAATTAAGTGTGTATATGAGCATGAACTGAATTCTCATTTATTATCTTAGTATAGAAAAGAACTCTGTCATATTATTATTATTAGAAATGTAACTCGTTTCTATTCTAAGACAAAACGAAATTTGATTTCTAATATAATGATAATTTTGGTACATCGTTTATATTAGTGGTGATGTACTGATGTGATCGAAGTTCGTTTCTATTTTACGCATTTATCCAGACCTAGCAAAAATAAATCTGTTATATTGTTCATGTCATGAAATTAGGAAAACTGTATTACACTCTCTAGGGAATCGAGATAATATATATCTGGCCGGAGTATTGAACACTTGCTATATCTTCGAATGTAGTAGTTGTTTTAGTATTTTTAAGATGAATGATCTCATATCCACGAAACTGCGAGCGTGGTACAAACAATATATGATCTCGTTACAATATAGCTAGTTATAGTTTAGAAACAAATAATAAATCATTAATGTCTACTAGCATGGTACCCGCGCAATGCGACGACATTGTGATGGCAATGACAGATTGTGATGGTGGTGGCGACGTTAAATGGTTTAAATATTTGATATAAAGATGTTTTATTTTAAGGGATAATATCTATCTATATTCCTTATATAAACAAACTACCCCTTTCCCAAATTAAACACTCTACCTTTAAATTCCTTATTTTACCCTTATAATTTACACTTTTCCAAACACTTTATTCCTGAACCTCTTCAAATACTCTTAGAAAAATCTTATGCATCTACAAATGTATCATTCATTTTTTTTTGAAATAGAGATGTTTGTGCGTTTAGGTAATGGATATTGTGGTATGTTGATGTTTGCAGGTTGTTCACTATGTATAGTCATGTAGATTGAAAGTAGTTTTTTTTTAAATTTTATTTTAATCTTTATAACGCTGGTTTGATAAGGGTTAGTTGATGTAAAAGACAAGATCTCAGTTTAATTTCTATATTCGATTTAAATTATTAGCCGCATCACGTGTATTTCTATTCAATACAGCCCATTGTTTTTTATTCATGATACCCCCACATTTAACTGTCTTTCTTTTTCCACATGTGCCGCTGCAACGCGCGAGTATCCCTCTAGTACATATCTCATAATATACGACATTGATGATTTAATCTAAAATTAAATGTTGGTGGTGATTTAATTAATTAATAGTAATTTGGTCAATTCGTATGTCCTATTTTTTTTAACTTTCAACATTAAATTATAATTTTTATATAACACTATAGATTATTATCTCTAAGTTTCGCCTTGTTTATTAATTATGGCTAATTCACGATGACGTACGAATACAAAACACTGTAATTAAGATGACATACGAATTCAAAAACATTATTATATTTCTTTCAGCCATTAGTTAATTTAAAAAGCTACTCCGTATGATAAAAAAAAAAAAAAACCCGAAGGTGACACATAAAAATTTCAATTGAAGTTCATTAACCAAAATTAATTTCTCACATCCAATTAAAAACGGGCTTTGTAAGTATTCAAATTCTTAACTAATTAATTATGAAAAATGATGATGATAACTCAAAATGCGGTCATTAATAAAACCCATTAATTAATAAAAACTCCCATAGCCTAATTTCCTAACGGGTGATTAAGAAGAAAATATTCAGAAACTCTCCAACAGCTATAAAATATTCAAAAAGCGTACTTTGCCAATGTGGTTTCAATACTTGACAATTGAGTATTTAATTAGGTACGTATCATTCGGTGTAATTCAGTAGTTCAAATAGTACTGTGTTATAAATGTTCTTTCATTAAGATAATTGATTTGTTGATGTTCGATCATTTGTTTCTGTTTATACACAAACAAACATAAAATCGTAAATTAATAAACAAACATAGAGTCTTATAAATCTTGAATCATGTCACCTTGACAATGCTATACTCGTTGTATAGCTTACACTCCATCAGTCACATACTAATGTCATAAGATTCTAACGATAACTAAAAAACAAATTTATGTATGAAAAGGTCGTACATTTTTATATCAAAAACCTCACATCTGAATTTTAAGGTAAGTGTACAACTATTTAATACATCTTAAAAAAAGTCCTTAACAAAATCACATGCCCCCCTGAATGTTATGGTTTAAAAATTGACATGTGAGAGGTTCTATAAAATAGCCATATATTCCCTTCCCTCATTTATATATAGGGATAACTTATATGATATTGCTCTCACAAACCTTAAAATTCAAGGCAGATTATTTAATATGTGTCATGATGTTAACATCATACATTTTTCCTTTATATATAATATTAAGTTATTAAGTTAAAATATCAAATTCAAATAAATAATTAATAAAATGTGTTTTGAATGTTCAAAAAAATAAATAAATAAATAAACCTAATGTAATTTCAAATTTGTGAATGATGTGATGTTAATCAAATGGGGTGACTAAGTTGGCAAATGAGGCGACCTAATCAAATGTTCTGAAAGCAGCGGTGTAAAAGCGGTGGTGTGATCGATGTTGTTCAGATCATGAAACAAAAAGGTTTTTTAAATGTGTTCCGATAATCTCTCCGAAGTGTGTGAGGAAGGACAAAAACTCTCCTTGGGGTATCATTCTGTGCGGTTAATATTTTTCTTTCTGATGGTTCTACTCTTACTCTCTTCTTGTTTATCCTGGGTTGAATTTATCGATCTTTTTATTTCACACACATATTTTGGTGGTTTATTATAGTTTGTCTTGCGCCTTATGGCCATAGAAATTTAATTCATTAATTACTCTTATTTCTTTACATTTACATTTTCTACCCCAAAATGTGCTACTATAGTTGTGGACTTGTACACTATGTTCTTGAGTTTTTGTTAAGAGAGAAAAGAAAAAAATCCGTGATTTTAAAATAAGGTTGGTTCTTGAGTTTTTTTTAAAGTAAGAAAGGAAATATAAATTGAAATGATTTGAAAGGAAGTTTTAGTTGTTTTTGTTTAAAAAATCTTCCTTCCATTATTGGGATGATTTGAAAAGATCAAATCTTATCACTTCTTATCATATCAATCCTTTTCTTTTCTTAAAAAAATGGACTCAAGAACATAGCAGTAGTGAATTGTATTATTGTAATTAGCTTTTATCATATCCCGTGTACGTCCAACACTAGACACGGGATTTACGATATTATCAATATTATTAGATCTTCATATATTTAAATCATAAAAGCTTATAATTTGAAGATATACGGTTCCAAGTGTCATACGTTGCAAGTTGTAGAACAATAATCACAGGTTCGTCACTATCATTATTAGCCGAAACATATTAATGGAATTATTTGCCGTAGTTATTCCATAAAGCACGTGCTATAATAATTTCTTTGTTATAGAACTTTTTGAAACCAGTTGTACTCATAATGTGATATTATTAAGAAAAATAATTAAGAATTTTAATATAAACATACTTGTGATCCTCTACTTGACATTTAAGTATACGTATTTGATCATAATGTTGGTCCTTAACACGAATAGGTTTATTCTCAATTACCTATCCTATGATAATTATTGATGACTAAAAATAAATAAAATTTAAGTATTCAGGGCTAAAAAGTGTGAATTATTGATGAAAAACATTTAATAAGCCCAAGTTAATTTGATAAAATTGAGCGATTTAATTGTTTAATAAGTCATTAGGTTTTAGAATAAGTTTTTGTAGACAATATTTCATATGTTGAAATTTTTTAATGTAAATTTTTAAAAAATAGTCTTAAGTTGATGGCTAAAAGTAAATATAAATTATTAAGGGCTAAAAAGTGTAAATTATTGATGGAAAACAAAAAAGTGTAAATTAATGTTTTTTTTTACAAATTAATATAAAAAATAATATAATAATATATTTGGATAATGATTATTATAATTTTTAATTTATAGTTAATCTAAATGATGACATAAACAAAAGTCAATTTGATGGAATTGAACAATTTGATTGGTTAATAAATCATTAGTTCAACTGTCTTATAGTATATATTAAGATTAAGATTAAGATTTATATACATTGTCTAATCTGTAAGAGTGAATTGAATGTTAACTTTGTTGCTTCTTTTTAAACTTTTAGTGTTTTTACTTTTAGCTATATGCTTGATAACGCAAGATTATGAGCAACACATTTTTTAACCTGTTCGTTTCCATAAGTAATATGAAAGTATCAGTCATGCTTTTCAGTACTATATTGATTACTGCTTTCATATCTTACTTTGTCCGGAAATTTATTTATGGTTATTGGTTCAGTTATCACTCAGGTGCATTGTTCTTAATTTTAATGGTTTATGATTGTAATTCATGTACTTACATCAATTTTAGACAACCAGATAGCTATATTAAGATAAATAGAGTTGTTTGGATTATTGTGAATAAACAAACAAGTTGTGTCCTTTTGCATAAGCTATTATGTTAGTTATATACTTATATGCAACAGTTATATCTAGAACTTATGGTTCATCTTTACAATTGCTCTATTAGGATGGCTGCTATATTTTGAGTATAATAGTTTGAATATGAAATTTGGGTTTTATAATTGAATATGATATTCGGGTTTTCATTTTTCCAGGATGGCAACAATGCTTAAGGATGTATCACCTAGGACACAGAATGGAACTGTAAAGGTTCAAGTCATACATTCTTGGTGGCATAATGCTACCGGTAAGGATATGATGCTGGAACTCATCTTTGGGACAAACAGGTTTGTAACGAGTAACTATCAAATGAACTTTAACAATTACAATGTTACCACATATAACTATACCTCTTAACATTTGTTTGATTTAATGAAAGTAGGAGGGGTCGAATATCCTCTTCATTAGGAGGCAAAAAGAATATATCACAGTGGCCCAATCTATTGACCCATGGTGCAACTGTTTCCATAAAGGCCTTTTCTGCCGCATCTAATGGAACACAAAAGAATCACAAGTTTCAATCGACCTCCAACCAGTATAAGATTATGTTCTCTCCCAACACCATAGTTAAGCCGATTCCATCCATGAGCATTAGAAATGGTTCCCTGTTTCTGAATTCTCTCCTTAAATGTAAGGAGTTATCCTTTTTTAGATTTCACTATAATATCTATGTTTGTGCCTTATTTTTATATCTTCCCAAGTCGGATGTATAGTGTGGGTGGCGTTATGGGAAACTTAGTTGGATTTGCTTCACAAGTTAGGCTTTTGGTTGATGCACTGGCTTTATCATTAGACTTAAAATAAAAGATCTTGTATCAGGTTAATTTACATTTTCCTATGTGATTAGCTTTAGATATCTTGAATATTTGAGTGTGAAGTAGTCTAATTTTGAATTTTTCTAACTTTTGTCTTATTTAATTGCCTTCTACATCATATTTGTGAACGTAGATGAATATGGAAAGTGTGGAATTCAAATATTTTATTGAAGTTTAGTTAGAAAGATTAGAGATAACCTGTCTACTTGCCATTGTCTATAGTTTTTGTTTATTTTCACAATTTCACTTAGCAAACACTCACACATGTATCCGCTATTATTGGTCAAGTAACAATTTTAGAATAAGTGTAGTTAATTTCATTATGTCAAAATCTTATATGTTTACACTTTTTACATGTCTCATAAGTTGGATATTGTGTCTTAACTGCTTTTGTATATTGTTATAGCACCTGACAAATGGATCTTGAAAGGAATTTGTAGCAATGGTACATGCTTAAATTGTAGGAATTCCTCCGAACCATATTATAGCATCTTGGTCCGGACCTGGCAAATAGTAATTTAGTTGCACCATTCTTGATAATTTTTTTTAGTATAAAAGACCATCTATCCGATACATTGTACTGTTTAAAGTATGTTATATAACGTCTGATTTGTCTTTGTTCCTCTTCTTTTATCATTACTACTAATATTTGCATATTTAAACCATCGTTTCTTGCCAAAACATATTAGTTGAAAAGTGTATTACTTTACAGGTTTCCATTTACATTTTCCAAAGTTGATGCGGAAAGTGTGTACTTAAGAAGTTTCTTTGATATGATCAGAAATCAAACAAAAAAAAAAAAACTACGATAAATCATGTGGAAACAAAATAGACCGGTGCAACGCACGGATAGTCCACATTGTAAGTGCCCCCATCCAGATAATGAAGTTCAAAATGAAACTGATGTTGGCCCTGAATCCGGCAAGTCTTCGATAAACAAGATACGCAGACGACTAACCATTAGAGTGATGAAGAGTAGTATAAATGGAAGAGTTGTTAGCAGCCCTGGAGTACTTAGCTTATCATATAATGCAGTTTTTTTACCATTTAAACTTGGATTTTCTTTTTATCTGTCTCGGTTTTGATGTTATGTTTTAACATCGGATAGTTGTAGACTTTTGAGGCTTTTGATTATCGTTATTTCTAATTGGATTAAATAAACCCCCTGGTGTTTTAAATTGTTGTTGGATATTGCTATCATGCCACGTCCTTGTGTACACTACCTGTGAAGTATTTTAGCTTAGAGGTTCGCAATTAGTAGAAAATGATGTTTGATAAATACGTACTTAGAGCTATAGCTAATTAAAAATAGTCATACATGTTGAATTTGTTGAACACTTGGTTGTCACGTATAAATTATATGTAGTTCGTTATTCTAACAAAGTATTGTACGTAATATGTGCTTAATTATATGTAGGCCATTTTCTATGAATCACGTAGACTACTAACTAGCTCGGTGCAAAGCACGGGTTTCACCTAGTTTACATTTATATATCATATAGAATCTTTTATTATACTAAAACACAGTTGCTCTAATAATTTATTAACCAATCACAACTCTTGATTTCCTCAAATTTTCAATTTTGACTTTTATTATATAAATAAATAAATTTATAGATATAGATGTCGACTACTTATGTCCTTAGATAAACATTAGGTTATCAAAAGTATTAAAAATTTATAGTATTAATCTTAGACTACATTGTTCACGTGTATCTAAGATAAATCAACTCCCATTCATATGTATAATATTAATAATTTAGATTGAATAATTATCAACTATAAAAAATAAATATTTAATATCTAATAAAAAATAAATACACAATATGAACTATAAAAATTTCAATCACAATAAAAACTACAAATCTCTATCCTAAATCCATAAATTCTACTTTATGAAATACAGACATTTAAACTAATAACTTATAAACCAATTAAATCGTTCAATTTTATCAAATTAAATTTTGCTTACGTTATCATTTAATTTAATAAATTCTAATAAATACTATCCAAACATATTATAATATTAGTATTTATATTAATATTTGTATAAAAGTTTCATTAATTTATATTTTTTTGATCAATAAATTATACTTTTTAGCACTGAACTTTTAATTGTATATATTTTTAGCCATCAACTTGATCAGATTTTTTAAAAGTTTTTAATCATTTAATTAAATAAAAATAACTTCAACATATAAAATATTATCAAAAAAGAATTATTTCAAAAGATTAAATACAATATATATGTTTAATGTTCTAGAAATATATTCTTTTAAATTTGTTTTTCACTTACATTTTTTACACTTAAATTTATATATTTTGATAATTCATCTAATCATTAAAATGTTATAAACAATCCACGCAATCACATCTCTCGATTTTTTTAAAATTTCAATTTTGAGTTTTCTTGACTTTTTATTATATAAATAAATATAGATTTGCACATATAAATATCAATGTCGATTACACGACTAAGGATAAATATTAACTTATAAGAAAATATTATAAATTGATACCTATAAATGTTGTACATACAATATTGATAATAGCGTTCAAATTATTAATATATTAGATTACATTTTTATAAATTTTATATATTAATTTTTAATATTAAAACGATATGAACTCTAGATACCTATCCTAAACACAATAAAAGATGACAATATACAACATCGTTATCCGAAACATAATAGGAATCACATAACATGAGACGGTCACAGAACAAAACACGATTTACAACATAGAGTTACTTATATATTAAATCCAAATTAATATGAACATTATTCAAGATTCATTCTATCTCTCAATAAAAAAGGTACACAATTTTCTCTATTAGTTTTGCGTATTAATGTTTAAAATTACAATTGTCACTCAAATCAAGAATTTCCTAATTGTTATTAAAGAATATGAATAATCCTAATCGTTATCTATCTATCACAGGACATGTGATAGAAAATAAATCTATTCGTGTTATGGATCCGCGTCATGATCAAAGACATATACTTGAATGTCAAGTATATGATTACAAATATATTTATATGTTAATTCTTAATTATCTTTCATAATAATATCACATTATTAGTACAACTGATTTATAAACATTGTATAATAGCTAAATTATTGTAACACGTGCCTTGTGAAATGACTACGGCAAACAATTCTATTAATATGTCTCAGCTAATAATGACAGTGACGAACCTGTAATTATTGTACTATAACTTGCAAAGTATAACATTTAGAAACCGTATATCTTCAAAATTATAAATTTTTATGACTTAAATGTATGAAGATCTAATATTGAGAATATCGTAAGTCTCGTGTCCAGTGTTGGACACGGGTCTATAATCTAGTAAGAATATCTATAACATGAGTGCATTATTATTATCGAATTAAAAAAAAACGATTTTTGTAAGGTTTATAAATTAAAAAAAAATCCTTTATATTTTTGTGCATCATAATTGTTTGTTATAGATGTGTTCATAAAAAAGATTTGGTGTACATTCAAAAATATGGAGATCAAAATGATGCATCATATTATTCTAAAATAATTATGATGCACGTAATTATTATAAATGGTGTACCGAAATTTGTTTAAGCGAATTAGCAATTAATAAACTATATGGATCAATGTGCATCACAAACTCTAAAAAAAATGTTATCAATATAACAATTCAAACATTACAAGAGTATAATCTTTTTTAAGGGACAAAAACCGAAAAAATAAACCAACAGGTGTGAACTCATGATTTTTATTTAATACTAGTTTTAGTACCCGTACGATGTACGGTAGCTATATGGACTGTATCCTAAACAAAATTCGAATATGCCTCATACATGATTTATGAGTATGAAATAAATTGTGGTTAAAATAAACCGATGATCGAAAATAAATTATAATAAACAATGATGATGAATATAATATATGTTTAATTAAAGTTTTGGATTTACCTTGAATTTTTACAATCACATCAAAATCGAAACCTGTAAGCATGGTGGATGACGGAAAATAACTTTTTGATTTCGGGTCGTAAACTCAAAATTTTGAAATCTTCATGATAATAACTTATTATTATAAGTAATATGGGTTGAATAATTGGAAAAAAAAAGAGAGACAATTTTATTAATGAGAAAAACGATCAATCAAATAAGGTTATATGTGTTTTGTATCTATAAATAAATAGTTAAAGTTTAATTCTAAGTCTAATAAGGAAATTGAATCTATATACAATTACAAAAGCTAATTTAATAAAATAAATAAATTAAAAGGACACGTGTCGATCAAAGATTACGCAATGTATCGTTTCAAGAACATCTTAATTCTGTTTTAATTAATTGGTAGATATGATTTATTAATAAAAACTACTCCGTATTGATATACATTTTCATAAAATATTGTTGAACAAATAAACTGATAAATTATATAAGAAAGCTAGAAACATGGACAATAGGTTGTTATGAATATCCATGCCACTGAATTTTCAAAAAATCACGTAAATGCCATCATTAAATTTATTTATTTTATCTAATCTTGAATGGAGAATCTAACCTCTGATATGTTGTCTTTTGTGTTTTAGGTTAATACTCAATTTTCAATAACTAACATGTCTATTTGTATTAAGTTAATACAACTGTATGTGTTTTTATTAATTAAGTCAAAAAAAGTCAATTAAGTCACAAACAAATTGAACCTAAGGGTCAGTTTGTTTATTTTAACATAACTGAATAGATATATAGTGTTTGTATGGATTAAATGAATAAAAATACTAACAATGTTCCATTAATAGAAAAAAAAAATTTTGAACAATTTGTACCAAATAATTCTATAAATAATAGTCTCCAAAAAATATGTAATATATGTCCATTTACCTAATCTAAAATACCTGAACAATTATGATGTTGTTTATTAAAAAAATTTGTAGGTTTAAACTATTACAATATTATTCATATCCAATTTGGATGAAAAACCTCTCACATTTTTTTTTTTTAATTCCATAAATTTCATGGGACCTTAATCATTTATTCATTACACAAAAAATATTTAAAAAATAGTTTGCGAGGGGTTTTCATCCAAGTTGGGTGTGAGACAACACCACATTCACTTTTCCCTTATAATTATTATTATAAATAAACAAACTCCACTTAAATGAGTTGACCAGGGGTATCTTCTAAATCCACTATGTGGTTCCTAGAGGTGAGTTTTTTCAAGGTATCGGGTTTGGGTCTTGAGTTTCGTTAGTTAAAATTGTTTTCAACACGTCTGAATCGAAACTAATTTTATTTTATTTTTTTTGAAAAAAAAAAACTTTTTGAAACAAAAATTAACGTAATATGACGTAAGTGTATGATGATTAGATGATACGTGTGCCCATCCAAATTCCAACATTCCACATCCCACATCCCACTTATTTTTCCTACTAACCTCCAAACCCTCTTTTCTCACTTACAGGATTATTTTTCATTTTCCAAATCTCCTTAAAAAAAAATACACATGTGAAGAAAAGAAAAAAGCACCCATAAAATTTTCTAGTGAATCATCATTTGACCCTGCTCCCTTTAAACTTTCTATATAAATCTTTCAGTTTCATTTCATTACAGTTGCTCATTGTTTACGATTTATACAATAAAGAAAGAATAAAAATACAATCAGACTCATTCAAAGGGAGTTACCGCCGACAACATCGTCGCTCTCAAATTCCACTGTTGCATACTTGTTGCATACTTGTTCACATTTTTTTTTTATCTAAGGGCACAAGGAGTCATTTAGTTAGAAATTTCAACTCTCTCAAATTCCACCGATCACATTTCTCTATCTTAATTTACCTTTTTAACTTTCCCAACTTAATTCTTAGGTATTCATCACTTTTTCAACCCTGCCTAATTTTTTATTTTTTTTTCATTTAATTTAATCAAATATTTATAATAAAAATTTAAAACATTTTATTAAAAAAACATTATTTTCATTTATTTATAAATTTATATAAATAACGATGATAATTATATAACAAATATATTACTTGAAGGTACTTTTTGTATAAACATAAAAATAGAAGGTTTACATCGAAAAATATAGATGTATAACAAAAGTCTTATCTATTAAAAAAAGAAAAAAGATATATCATCTTCTTCCTCTCGCTTCTGCACAGGTACGATTTCTTCATTTTTTTTTGGCCGTTAGGTGTGGCCCCCACCTCTTCCAACGTTCGAAAATCCCAAACCCGCTCAACCCAAGGAACCCGCCTTAGCGGCGGCGGTGTGTTCCAGCGGGTTGGGCAGCCCGCGTTGCAACCCGCCACCACTCCGTTGGCCCTAAAGGTGTTGAAGCTGTTTTTTTTTTTTTTTAATTTGATTCTTGTCGTTGATGATTTCTTTTTACAATTTTGTTTGTTCTAGGGATATATAAAAAAAGTTTTGCTGACTGTAACGGCAAAAAGGGAGAAGGCATTTTTTGTGCCACCATTGAAGTTGGGATTTTTGCTTTTCCTTCTGAACTTTTTGTTCAAAGAAGGGAAGAAGATGAAGTCTCTCAAAGAAAAGTTGGGTCAAAGTATGTACAAGTTTAAAAGGCAGGGGTATAGAGAGGAAAAAATAATAATAAAAAAGCGTTTTCCTAGCAGACAAATTTGAAAAAGGTAAGAAAAGGAAACGAAAATAAAAATCTCTATTATAATTATAAAAAAGAGGGTCAGTCCACCCGCAATTAGCGGAAACAATCACGCCGACAACATGGTAACATTCCTCCTCTTCTTGCCGAACCTTTAAGGTCGAGTTTGTTCACAGAATTTAATGAAATTGGAATTAAATTTCATTTTTTAGTGTGTTTAGTTGGTTAAAGACGGAGAATCACATTCTGTTGAAATGTTAACATTCCCTCATTTGATGGAATCTCCATTTTTTAGGATACAGAAAGAAATTTCATTTCATCCTTCACTTCAAGCTTCAAAAAATCAAAAATATTTCGTCAAATTCCATTCCTTCATATTCTAATTCATTTGAAAGATTTTTTTTTCCAAAAACATCAGGTGAAACCAAACAATTCATTTTAATTTAATTCTTTGTCTTTTTGTACAAATATTCTACACTTTTCTCCCATATATTAGTTTTCAACTTCTACTCTAGTGCTTCTTTCTTCTATTTACTATAGTTTTTGACGATAACTGCATATTTTTACGATAACGCGAAGATCAATTGAACCTTTTTACTTTTTTTTGCAGTTTCTTTCTTTCTTTCTTGGGTGAGGTATTATAAAACAAGAAACAAAGAATTATGGAGCAACAAGATGAAGGAAATAACAGTAATGGAAATAATGGAGGGATGTTTGTCAAGGTAATGACAGATGAACAAATGGAAGTCTTGAGGAAACAAATTGCTATTTATGCTACCATTTGTGAACAACTTGTTGATTTACATAAATCGTTTACTTCTCATAATGATCTTGCTGGTATGTATATAAATATATATCTATATCTTTATATGTCTTTTTCTTGTATTGTTTTTCTATGTATGAACCGTAATGTCAGAGTTATTTTTGTTTATGCTAATGTGTTACTTGACTTCACATTTACTTTTTTGTTTTTTACGTAATTATTATTATTATTATTATTTTTGTAGTGGGGTTTGGTGGAAGCTGGAAAGTATTTGGTGGTGTGATTAATTTCGTGACTTTATTTTTTTAATTATGGTAATTGGATCATTTATAATTCGAAAGGATTTCATTTCATTTTATTTTCTTGCTACGATATATACTTCCAAAATTGAAAATGTGATATATTTATATTATTATACTTTCGTGCATTTCATTTAGAAAAAAACTGAAAATAAAATGACTTATTTTATTTTTCATTAAAATTTTCATTTAACGTAAATTGTACAAAAATGAAGGAAAATTTAAGTATGTTACATGCATCAGTAAAAGACGAGCATGGTACCCGCGCAATGCGGCGGTGGTGGGGAAGACAATCTGGTGGTGCCGTTGATAGGGTTTTACTTTGCTAGAGACGAAAATAGTTGAAGGGCATAGTTGGTATATCACGTGAGAGGGTGCTTAGCAAGAAGATTATTTAAGGGCATTTTTGTCTTATCAGGTTCTTAATTAAGTTAAGGGAGAAATCTAGTTTGCTTTATAAGGTATTATAGATAATGTATACAATGGAAAGAAGGAAGAGGTAAAAGAATGTTACATGTTGGTGGAATTAGCTATAATTATTTATATAGTATATTAGTGATAAATCTAGAACAAAGTTTAGCCATCTACAACAAAAATACATATTTTACATGTACAACTGTATATTATAACTTTTATTATAAGTTTTATTATAAGTCCTAGTTTATAAATGATGGCATTTTTTTAGTTATAAATATGTAATGGGAATTTTCTGATTATTGTTCTATTTTTGTAACTTGGGTACCCTATTAAGTCCTTAAACAATTGTTTGATGAACTGATTCAATGTTTCTAGTAGGTTATTTTTGGTTAAAATAGTCTATGGTGTGTGTGTAGTTTACTTTAATTTTTGAAATTTTCTCATCATGGTACCTTCATGATCTTTTTTATATTGCTTTGTTTGCATATATGAAAAAGTAGCATATGACTTATGAGACTGTACTTAGGCACTTCCTCTTTCTCAGCAATCTTTCCTTTTTTTTTTGGCTAGTATTTTGCTTGTTAGCGAAATGGTCATCTCTGGATGAGGTTTTCCCTATTAAGATTACCCAAGAGGGTGAGTATTTTACACTAGATGTACCCAACCTAACCAAGGTATCCAATGTCTGTTTTCAGAGCCTTTCCTAGCCTCCCCCAATATTGTAACTAGTGGGGTTCAAACCGGAGACCTCTTGTAAAGATCTCGGGATATTAATCATTAGAAATTTCTCACTTGTATTTATCAATAAAAACAAGTAGTTATCTATTAGTGAATCTAAATGATCAATCTCCTGGTGAGTTATTTTTGAGGAGGGTAGAGAGTAGAGACAAACAAAAAGAATCTTTGAAACACATGGAGGGTGCTTCCAAGACATTACTAAAATATGGGCTTTTGTTATGAACTTAAGAAGAGATTTGTGTCAATTTAAAAATCAAATTTAAAATTAAATTGTTCATAATTATCAGGTTTTTAAGGTTCTGGTCCGCAATTTTTATAGTTTTAGTCTGTATATTCTTCAAGGTGAATTCTTTGAGTTAGATGGCGATCCTTGATATACTTATGACTGATACATTATTCTTTTCTCGTATTATGAAATATGAATATTATTTCAGTTAATCTTAATATGTCCTTCTAGATCTATTGCATTAGCGCACTCCATGTAAACATTAAATCCTAGTATATTAGCTTGATGTTTTTCATTTGATTACTTCAAGTGTGAAGTATGCGTTTACATGGAGTAAGATTAGTAAATTTAGTCCTTAATTGTTTTTGTTGAAGATTTTATCAAAAGGCGATTTTCCAGGTTCTAGTGAGACATGTTTTTAGTTATTTTTTAGATGGTGTTAATGTAATGTGATAAATCCTTTTTAGTAAACAGCCATGACCAGTTTATTTCTAACTACTTGAAGTAAAAAAAAAAAAAAAAACGATGTAATTGACACGATGGGTATGCTCTAAAGTAAAGATAGCTGTTATTTTTTCACGGCAGGGTATATTAAAGACAAACTGTTATGTAAATACTTTGTTAACGTCTTAGACGGGCGAGTATTTCTAAAGATTTGAGCGATATATAAAACGCTTATTGTATATTTTGTATGCTTATACAGATATACATTCGTTAAATTACGTTTTGCATTAAATTATCCACTTGCATTTCACACGAGTATATGAATATGCTGTATATTCAAATTGCTACATCTGAATATGCAAAGACGATACACACTATAAACATACTTTGACAAAAACAATTTTAATTCCCAATTCATTGGAAACAAAAGACATACATATATGCTCAATACGGAAATCTGGATTATATTCTTGCAGGAGTTAGACTTGGGAACTTATACATTGACCCGTTGGTCACATCTGGTGGACATAAGTTTTCTGGCCGACAACGATGGACCCCGACACCAGTTCAGCTTCAGATTCTTGAGCGGCTTTTTGAGCAGGGAAATGGGACCCCAAGCAAACAGAAAATAAAAGAAATCACATCGGAATTATTACAGCATGGTCAGATTTCTGAAACAAATGTTTATAACTGGTTCCAAAATAGGCGGGCTCGATCAAAGAGGAAGCAACAAGTATCTGCACCTAATAATGGTGAATCTGAAGTGGAAACAGAAGTTGAGTCACCCAAACCGCAGCAGAATTCAGCATCAACAGCTGATGATAATACGTGTTTCCAGAATACAAATGTAAGCTCTGGTATAAATTCTGTGGATCAACGAGCCAAGAAAGTGGAGCCCGTTTTTCCTTCTGATGCCAGTTCAAAGCCTTCTGGCAATGTCGGCCAGATGTCATATTATGGAAGTATGTTAGCTAATCCAAGTAAGTACAATATCACAAGATACTTTTAGTATGTTTTAAGTTATATCTAAAATTTCGTAAGTATCTTTGTAGAGGTGGCAAGATGGGCAGACAGGGTAGGTTGGGTAACGGGTTAAAAGAGTTTTATACTGAAAAGGCGTCATCTTTAGTGCAAATCGAAACTGATGGATGTGGGGGTGGGGACGAGTGTTCCACAATGTCTTATTTAGAATGATTGCAGCCGAAGATGTCTGAGATTGTTGAAATTGCCACCTCTAAATATTGACGATTACTGATTTGAGTGACTTCTGCTATGAAATCATTGATTATTATTAAAATGTGTATAATCTGAAGTAATCTTGGAGCAATGGCAAACTATTAGGAATAAATCATACACAATCTAATAGACCTTCTAAAAAATGTCAAAATGTACACTTGGTGTTTATTAGAAAAATTCAGCGAAGGAGTTTTCTTGGGCAAAATGAGTGGACCTTACTAGTGACTCTGAACCTTGCGCATTTTAACATTTGTTTCTTAATATATGATATAAATGTATAACATGCTTAGCAGATGGTGCATCCATTAATGCAGGAATGGACCGTATAATTGGAAAGATGGAAGTTCCAGGGAGTTACCAGCCATATATGCAGGATGACGAGTACAACATGACAGGCTGAGCGTTAAATGATGAACAAGAAGTGATTTAAGTCTAGTCATAGATTTCGTATTGATTCTACTTCGTTAACAACTTATGTACAGATATGCTAAAATTGCTGATTTTCCAAGTCGATCATGGAGCGTTATTAAACTATTTATTGTTCTTGGCTTGTGTTTTGTGGATAATATACATAGTACGTGTTTTTTTTTTTTGGTATGGAATCTGATAAAATATGGATGTTTTATGTTCATAATTATAAATTGTTTTTTTTTTAAATGACATTATAATCTAAATCTACTCCTAAATTACACACATATTTTGGATGAAACTCAAGATTTTTGAAAAAATGTCTTGTGAAAGAAAAAGCTTTTATCTGGGTTTTTGATCCAGAAAGAAACCAAGTTTATATTTGATTTAGTAGAATGTTGTGAAAGGGGATTTGTACACCATTAGGTCATCTTTAACAGTCATACTGAAAACTTGATTTGTTGGTATCATATTCACCCATTACAGCGAACTACTTTTATCCGTAACTATCACGTTAAAAACTTAGTTTGTTGGCACCACATCATCATACCAAACACACCCTTATAGTGGTCCGACTGAAAGAACTTTTAAATATATATTTTTTTAAATAACCCAACACACTTAAACAAAGCCAACGTGGTGGCCATCAAATTGATGCAACATATCGGCCAGTGCACCAGAGCCCTTACGGGGTCGTGCTGAAGGCTTGGCATCTTGGAGAGAAAACGCGGCGCCGCCTTCTACACGACTACAACAACAAATCCTTTGTGTATTATTTGACTTCTATAGGATACAAAGTAGTTTTTGCCTGGTGGTTATTATCGGTACCTCATGAATAAACTTTATGAAATGAATTATAGTCCTTGGACCAATGTTTAGCTAAGGACCAATTCGAAGAATTTATATCACTAGTAATCCTTTTAATGAGCAATTGAGCGTATCCTTATAATGAATTGATTAGTGCTTAGTTAACGTTTATTTTTCAAGAAATTATATTTTTGATTTTTTTTTTAAAGTTTTTTGCGACAAAATTTTTTTGTCACAATGTATTTTTCCAAACAATTTTTTAATTTTGTTTTTCCCACCGGGCAGAAAAATTTCCCGCCATGTTTTTTGCTACGAAATTGTTTATTGGAATAAACGTAATAAAGTGGTCCATGAAAATCTTCATTTCTCTCCCAATCTTATATTTGAAGAAATTAGATCCATCTCTTTCTTATGAATCTCCAACTGGTCAATGGCGATAGATTGGTTAAAGTGGTATAATTTCAATAGTTTGATATAATTATTAACTTTGTATTGTAATGTTTTAGCACCTTGCTAGTATGTGAAATGAAAATTCTGTTTTTGCCGTTCAAATATATATATGTATATATATATATATTAATAAGCGTTTAGGAAGGGTGCTTTCGGTATTTATCATATTTTAAGACGCGTGCAAGCAAAACGTGAGTACAAGTGTCTTAATGCACGATGTCTTAAAAAACGTCTTAAATTCAAAGATACTCCTTTTCATCCATTTTAAATGGGCGCCCTTTTTTCAATGGGCATAGTACAATAGTACTTCTTATATTTCTTTTAAATTTCAGATGGACGTTCCTTTTTCAGATATTCCATCTCTCTCCAGACAGGTAAAAAAAACTCATGTCCTCATTTTTAGGGTTTCCAGATCTCATTTCTCTCTTATCTCCTTTGTTTGATTACACAAATCGGAAGCATGATTTGTAGGTTGGGTATATATCTATATGTATATATGTATATGATGATTGGATATATATCTATATATGTATATATGTATATGATGATTTTTATACTTGTTTTGTATTGTATTTTGCTTCAAGTGTTGTCGAAGAAGGGAAGCAACCTTCTTTTTAGAGGGAAAAAATAATTAGAATATATAAACTTCATAAAGAAATTTGTTACTAAAAAAGATAAATATATACTCACCAAGTTTTCGACTTATCCGCATTTTTCACGTGTTTGACCACATAGTTATGACTGGTGGTAACCATCCATTAAGTGAAGTTGCGACTTGCGAGTGCAAGTACTTTGGATGATTGCAAAATGTTAAATCTATAATTAAGAAAGCCTTTTTGGTGGTCCAATTTTTTATTATTATTATTATTATTTTTTTTGCGTCATAGCACTAAAAGCTTAAGCTTTTTTAATTACAGATTCAACATTTGGCAACGATCCAAAATATTTGTCACTCACTAGTCGCAACTTCACTTGCGGGATATTTACCACAATCATAACTATGTGATGAAACGAGCAGAAGATGCAGATAAGTTAATAACTTGGTGAGTTTATATATATAACTTTTGTAGAAACAAATTTGTCTATGAAATTGATATATTCTAATTATTTTTTCCCTCTAAACAGAAGGTTGTTATCCATATTCGACAACACTTAATAGCCGCCTTGGGTGTGATGTCAATAACGTGAATATTTCTTTTTCTTTTGATTTAAGGTAAAGGTAATGTTCTAAGCTTTGGTGAATTTGCTTAGATTTTGACTACCGGGTAATTTCAATCAATGTAAATGTAGTACTTAAGGGATCTTAGGATTCATCTTACTAGTCCCAGTTAACGTCACATCAGCAAAAAACACTTCAAAAACTAATCCTTCCAATACATACTCAATGTAAAGGACTAGTTTTGAACCCACCTTTTATACCATTAATCTCTTAAACACTACACACACGGCACACCCTTAATATTCATCTCGTCAAGCTAAATGTTCCTTACAAAAATTTATGCATTGGTTACCATCTGTCTATAGTCAACCCCGACTATTCAAGTGATGTTTTATTATCCTATCATATGACCCCTGTAGAGTAGGCTAAACCTCCCAAAAAAAATTATTATATATACACAAAGAGAAAAGAGAGAATTTGGGCAATTTTCTTTCACATTCCAAAAATGCAAATTACAGAGAATTAAATATCCATGGAGATATCAATACTCCCTTATTTCATGTAGCATTAATTAATATAGTAGCTAATAATATACTTCAACAAAATTGAAACATGTGCTAAAAGACTTAATCAAAAATGCTAATTGCGAGGTAATAAACAATTGAAATAGGATTAAAAGACACCATCGATCTCCAACCTTGATTGATCAGAAATGCTTAATCAGTCCTTGGTTTTATTGATCGTTTCGCATTCTTTCTTTAAAATTCCATATAAACGACACACATCTTCCCATTCGGCCTTGCTTAATAAGTTGTCATGACGAGCTAAATATTTCTTTAGCCCGTTTTCAAAATTTACCGCTGGCTACATTATACAAAAACAATGAAAAACTATATATGAGTTACAACTAAAAAGAGGCTGGAATCATAAGAAAGAAAAAACATAAAAAAAACCCCCAAAAACTAAAAGTAAAAAATAGAATAATTAAACGGGAAAAAACTAAAAGTAAAAAACAACGAATGTATATAAATTAAACCTGCAGGAAAGGAGGTAGAATGAGCATCCATTGTTAGTAGTAGCTATGCGGCAATTATATATACATATAGAATATATAGATAGTATAACTCGTATAACATGTTCTATGAGAGTATCTACTCATATAGAGTAGTAGAGTAGTGCAGGCCATCAGATTTTATTTATTACAAGGAGACGTTGTAAATTTCCGTTTCTCTCTCTTTTTTTTTTTAATCCAAATTGAAGTGACATTGTATTTTGCGTGCCAAATTTAAACAATACAAGACATGAAAAGAAGCCATAAATGAAAGTTAAAATTGATTCTGTTGAGGATCATTTGGTCCTATTACACAATATTACATGTAGCAATTTGACCCATTTAGTTATCTATAATCCCTTATAAAGAGGATTGAGATTAAGAAATTAAGCAAAATTTTTTTTTCCAAAATACCCCTACTTAAAACATAAAACCCTTATATATTCCCCTTTCCCCAATTTTCTCTCTAATCATTATACACTCTATCGACTTTCTATCGCCCTCCGTTGCCGCCCTCCTTCTCCACAGCCTCCCTCGATCTCCACCACCGCCTGCCTTTCTCACCTTCTAGCCGCCGCAACGCGCGGGCCCTATGCTCGTTATATATGGGTTGGTTCGGGCGTTCAAGGTATGTAATGTGAACTATAACTTGACTCCATGTGGTTTGGTTCCAATGTAAAATGAGTTCGGCCCTAAACCAAATAGATATCCAATTTGTAGCGACCTGAAAAAGATTCAGTTTTGAACCTAACTAGGAAGCGACAACAAAACAACAAGCAAAAGCGATCTCTCAACTGCAAGTGAGGGGTGCCCAAGTAGGTACCGATTTTTAAGATCTTGGTACACAGATTTTAATAGTCTGAAAACCAAACCGAACATGGCTAGTACCACTTCAGTTTGATCCAATTCTGGCTGCATGCTTCCTTGGTTCAGACCATGTTTACACACCCACTGATACTCATGGACATTGAACTTGCATGAAAAAGAAAGACATTTGGAATTTTGACAGTTTGACTACTACCTGTATTAACATAATTATAACCACCTGATCCATTCTTTCATCAATTATTTTCAAGCAAAAAGAAAAAAAGAAGTGGTCTTATTTAACTTGATCATTATTCATCAAAGATAAACAGGAACATGAACTGAGTTCACACAAGCAGAAACAACAGATTGGCATACATTACATAGACGAGACCTCTCACTTGCTATATCATATATAAACTTACAAAAGAAAATACACCAATTATTCGTATTACAAAAAAGGTTACAACAGAACTATATGGATTCAGCGGAAAAACCCGTAGAGTTCCAAGAAGCAAATGTTAAGTGTCCATGGGTTGATATCGTCTGTTGTGGGACCCATTAGAGCCACTCTAAAGTATCTAAAAGGAAGCAGAGCATTTGAGCCCGTGACTGCCCATGAAGCAAATTGTCCTGGTTTGGTTACTGTTTGGTCGTTTTCATGTACCCGTAAATTTGTCCAGTTTTTACCATCATATGAACCCTGAGAGTTGAAAATACATCAGTTGACTTTTCAAGGTCAACCAGTTTCCTTTTCAACATAGAAAAGGTTATGTACATGGAAGGATTTCTTAAAGATAAATGTTGTTATTCATATTCATACAACATGAGAGTTGGCATACCAAAGGTCATTTAGCCTAACGGAAATATGGTGGCCCATCAAAGGTTGTGGGTTCAAGTCTCGTTGGAGACGGCTGGTTTATATATTAGGTGGTTTTATGAGTAAATTTTTTCCTTTCCAAAATAAAAAAACATGAGAGTTGACATTAGACCTTTAGACGTCACTAGTCTTGTGCGTCTGTTTTCAGAAATAAGAAGAGTCTAGATTAATATACCTGAAAATTCCAGTATCTCATGAACGCCTTTGATCCATCTTGTCTCAATGTGTAATAGTTGCACATGAGCTGTTTCAAATCAGAAAAATAAATGTAAGGTTACATCAGAAAAATAAGCCTTTAAGTAACACATAGCATTATCAGGAAGTATGAGTTAGACCTGGTGATCAATGCCAAGGTCAACCATCCACCACGAACAGTTCTTCCCATCCTCGATACGGGGGCCAGCAAAAGAAGTTCCCTGTTTCAAGATTAGTAAAAATTAATGAGATACTAACAAATGAAACAAAGATTATATATATATCATCTGCATAGAGTCATACCTGATAAGTCCTTGAGGCCAAGACCTTAGGATCTGTGTATCTTGAAGTAGGATTGCTAGCCATAATACTAATTTTCTGAAGAAAAAAAAACACCAAGAAAATCGATAAGCACTTCCCTTTTTCTTCTCCATTTTTATTAATATACATAGAAGGAAGAATTACCTTAGCTAAAACTGGATTAACCCATTGGTGTTTACCATATGATGTGCCCACATAGTACAGAACTCCGTTGCTATCCCCATCACGTATGTATTGGAGCTCCTTAAAACTGGATTGTCTATGTTGGAACCTTAATACAAGAATTTAAAAAAAAAAAATACTTAGACGGCTGGAAACAAAGATGCAGAAAATACACAAAATTTTATAAATTATAACTGTATGTTACTATCATCTTATAGCAATTGAGTACATATTCATGTATTGAGAGGTCTTAGGTTCAACTCGTCCTAGGCAAAAATCTTGGGGTGGCAAGGGAAATGGCTAAAACCGGCCACGGGCTAAAAAAAAAACAGATAGGCTGCTACATCCAAGTGGGAAAAAATTGGCTCCTCATTCCCAGATAACCCGAATAACAGAAAATCTCCTCCGTTTACCCGTATTCATGTATTATTGTTATAAAGACAAGTTGTTTGTTACATTCAAACATACTTTTGATGACTCCCTGGAGTCTGTAAACCTGCTTCCAAGAACTCGATGGCTTCTTTCACCTAGCAAATAAACACTTCATATAGTTAAAAAAAGGATCGATATGTCCATAGTTTTTTACAAGTGTTTTTATTTTCTCATGCTACATTATCTACATACTTCGACAAGTGTTCTAATTCTCATTCAAACGCTAAATAGAAAAGGTATTGGTCCTATATGAGTAAAATCAGCCATTAGTAACAACGATAATGGGCTAATGGCCAAATGGGTAGTTCGAAAGCTAGGCAGTAGGAAACACAGCAGTAGACATCCGGACAACAAAAATGCGACCATCTGGTAGGATCATTAATTTACAAAAGTTTCAGTAATCATATTTAGTTATCTATAAACTCAAATAACATATAGTGTGTTGGTGGGTCAACTCCACCCCTTTTGACCAGTTACCCAACAAGCCCAAACCGCCCATATTGCAACCTGTAGGACGAAGAGAGCATCTAACCAAAAAACGAAGAATAACACCTGCAACTTACCAAATAATAAAAAGTACGTATTTGCATGCTTAAATTGCTTGTCTCCATCTGAATCACAAGATAAGGTATCATTGCCAATATCAGCACAAAAAAATGATTGGCAACAAAAAATTAATGATTAAAATAGCAAAACAAAAGTACAAAACACACTAAATTGAGAAAATTCAAGATCATCATTTGCTGCTTACCTTCTTAAGTAGGACCAAAGGAAACAATGAAAATCGCACAAGAGGTAGCAAGACATTTAGTGATAGAAGTCTAGTCCCAAAAAGATCTTTTGGTGTTGTTACTGAAAGCATGTTGTCTACCACCTCCCAACTTGATAATTCCTCCGGTTGCAAGGCCCACATTAAGATGGCACTAAGAACTCTCTCTTCAGAAGTTACGGTCAAATCTTGATGCTGCAAAATTCATGTTTCACTATAAAGACATGTTCATTTCTCAAGAGCTAGAGAAGCAGCCCACAGTCTTAATAAATAGTATAGTGCTCAAATTTTTTTCTACTTTTTATATGACAGACCAAAATGAAGTTGTTTTCTACAAGGTCAATTGCATTTTAGCAACAAACTACCACCTTATTGTTGAAAAAATTTATCCCACAAAATATAGAACTTTAGTCGATGAAGATACGCATACAACCAGAAAAACGACAGTTATAGAGAGATGTGCAACTAAAATAAGATTTTTGACCTCTAAAAATGAACACAAGAAGATTAAGCCTTAAATCACTAACAAATATTGAAAAATTACAGTAACTAACATTATACCATTTAGAACGGCAAGTATTCTACATAAATATTTACAATTTGTCCACCATGGGGCTAGAAGCCTAGAACCCACAACTTTTTGGTTGATGGGTCACCTCACCTACCACTAGGCGAAGTCCCTTTGGCGTAGCTGACATTACTAGTGTAAACATTTGTGGAAACTATAATGCTAGTTAAAACTTAGAACCCACCTGTAAAATGTTAGAGAAAGTTGACTCATCTAACAAGATGAAGTCGGTACTAGCCGTTGTACAGTAATCAAAGTGCATTGTAAATATCCTTTCACACGTTTCTTCTATAAGTTTACATGAAGGGATGGAGGGTATAACTTGAAGAATTAGGCATACCGAGCCCTGCAACAAAGTATGAGGGTTAGAATATAGAAATAATTAATCAATTACTTGGCCAAAAGTGTCTTCATCCGTGTGCATAATACAAAAACTCGTGTTGTAAGACCTTCATCCACTACTCGAATTCCATCCCTGCATATAATATATAGACAAGAGTAATTAATATTTTATAATTCATGATCATAAAACCCATCTCTTTGTTCTCACAAGTCCGGATCCGCACTCCACCGTACTTTTAGAGTAACACTTCAAAACCACGGTTACCAAACAAAATATTAAGATATCAACATTAACAGATTATATAACATGAAAACACAAAAGGGTTATCCAAACTACCTCTGAAAGCCGCTCTAAAAGCGCTTTGCAGCAATCTTGGTGAAGAAGAGAAACCCCAAATTGATCTGCCAATAGAAGAAGCTCGAGTAGCAAGTTGTTACTATCAATCGTATCTTCCAAGTTAAATCCACCATTATAAAAGTAATCAATCATAATCTTGAACGCTTTTGGTGAGACATCTTTTAAGCAAACAGATGAAGAAATGCTCTCAATCATTCCATTTGTGAACATCTGCCAATTCGATTGTTTTGTTAGCACTTAATTTACAATTGTCTATCTAGAACTTTCATTTTACTTCTTAAAATTAATAAACGTCAATAAAGAGTAGTTCACCTTCTTAAAGGGAAGACTCCACAAACCAAGAATAACTTTATGAGACCGAACAACAAGACCATGACCTTCAATGTTAATGTCCACATCACTAAACCCGCCTGTTACATACAATTCTTCAAGCCTTTGCACATTCACAGGAAGGCCCAATGGAAAGGCGGCACCACCACAATGGGGCTGAGAGCTCGGGTATGATATCTCTATGTTCTTTCCAGAGTCAAATAACTTTTTATTGAGTTTAAATCGTTCGGTAACTTCTTCACATTGCCTCACCAATGAAGTTACTCCAAAACGTAAGCCTAGACCCCTCAGGGGTCCCAGTAGAGACTCTGGAATCTACACATAGATAACGAGAAATATTGATTAACTGTACAAATGTGGTGTAGAAAATAGTGCATGGATGTGCTTCTGCTGCAAGAGATTGTGATTATCATCTTTCAATAATGTTGGGCGTTTAACAAATTCTACTTATTTAATGAATTCAACTAACTATACTCGATTGTGTTGGAACCATTGTGATCTAAATCAAAACTGACACCTCAAATACTAGATTAAGTTACATAAACACGAAAAATCAGTCAACTCACAATAATTAGATAATCACTTTAGGGACACAAAATGTTAAAGTAAGCATAATAATTTAAATAAATAAAAACTGAAGAAGAAATACCTGGGTAAAGCCTGTATAAATAAACCGAAGGAATGCATGCAAAACCGGATAATTTACATCCTTAATTGGGATAACATCTTGATCAAACAACCATAGATTAAAATTATCTGCTGCTGCTGCCAAGATCACCTTATGAGCAGGGACAGCGCGTTCTTCGTCACCCACAACGAAATACACATCAGATAACTCCCAACTTTCAAGGAAACTTCCAAGCCCCTTATGATTATCAAAGTTTCCGAATTCATTCCTAAAATCTTCTTCATTGTCATCTTCACCTTTGTAATCAACATGCTTCCAAAGAGATATATGGTTTTGTGTTAATGGAAGCACATTAACATTTCTATATCCAACATGTTTATCCCAACTACTAAGCCCGACATACTGCACGCTGCAGTTAGGCTTCGTGTCAAGCCACTCAAAGACAAGATTTTGAAAAGGGTACCGCCCTTTTCCAATGCTAATCAACCCATCACAAATACTTATCCAATAACTTTGAAATGCAGAAGAACAACATAAACCTAAACCGGCTTCATCAACGGCTGTGATCCCATCTACCTCGATCTTCAACCGCCGATTTCTATGACTACCTATGATCACAGTATAATGTGGACTATTATCTCTTTTGTAATGGTAATGTTGACTACCTAACTGCTCACGGAAAACCACTGTCACATCGTTGTGTGCAAATGCCTCAAACGCCACACACCCTCTTCCGGCTTCCTTAAACCTCAAATCGTCACGCCACGCACATTCAAAAGGCGCGACAGTCAGAAACTTCTTTTGCTTCTTCTCCATTTCTTCTATGAAGTTCCTCAATCACTTGATAGTTATGCTACAATGCCAACTAGATATTTATAGAAAAAATGATCAAGATCCAAACACAACACACATGGTACTATAAAACAAAATATTAAATTCACATTTAGGAAATAACAATGTATATCTAAACACATAAAAGTTTCAAGAAAAGGACAAGCTATATTTAAAAAGAACCAAACTTTGTCATCAAGAATATGCCTACTTATCCACAGATACCATAATTGCCAATTGGGTCAAAAATATCTTCTATTTTTAATACAAAAATTGTTACAAGATATGATCAAAGAAGCCACTAGAAGCACATTTTAAATACACAATAAGCATAAAGCAAGCAACTTGCTACCATATTACATCCTACACCACAATTTCAAAAATCTTTCACAATCAAACATAATAAATATCATCAAGTTGAGCTCAAAAAATCTCAACAGAAAGACAATCTCTATTGGTTGGCATAAAATATGAACCACCACCACCACCAAGGTGGCCCAAGGGGGTCTCATGTTAGTCAAATATTAACCCCGGATAACCCGAATAGCGAAAACCTCATCCGTTTTATACATACATCAAAATTTGCTAATATAAGATAGAAATTGATGTAAAGATTCAAACTTTTTACCTGATTTGGTGATATTTCATCAGAATTTGAAGAACCCGGAAAGATTTTACCTTAAAAATATTCCCCAAATAAGTTTCTTGGTTTCAAGAAAATTTGTTAACCGGAAAATAAAGAGAGTATATTTATGATCAAAAATGATGGTGCATACGTGTCAATCACGGCGGAGATACGGTGAAGTTGGCAATAAATATATAACAGATTGACGTGTGATCTTTTTATAATAACTTTGAGTTTTTTTTTTTTTTTTTTTTTTTTTTGATGTTTGTTTTTATAAGATCTGTCTTTTTGTTAACTCAGTCGCTCTCTTGACACCAAATAAAGTCTCGACATCATCAACCCAAAAATATCTGGTAGAAATAAAATCATATTTTTTGCTCTATTAGGTATATATATGGTTTTTGGTCCTTCAACTTTTGTTGCTGTATTTCGTCACCTTAAAAAGGACTTTGTGTATCAATTAAACTTTGGGCGTAAATAAAAGGATGCTATCAATATGTTTCGACATGAGATAATTAGCTCATGAACTACTTATTAAATGTGACTAGAAGTATGTTATAGGGTAAGAATGGTCATGAATTATACATTAAAAGAAATAGAAGTAATATTTCCACATCACTAAGTAAGTAAGTTGCTAAAAATATTCACAACAATTTATATTTTATACGTGTATAATAAAATATATTGATAGCTAAAAATGTTGTTATGCATCTCGTCTTAAAAGTTTTTTGCAAAATACTTAAACATTTTGTTGAACAATAGTGATTTGTGCAAGAGCACCAGACACTTAGTTTCTCCGTACATATATGTAGGTTTTTTAGATTTTTAAAAAAGATGTTTGTATTTTAGTGGTTGATTCTTATATCAAAAATGTTATATTCCACTATTCTTTTAATTAACGCATTCATAATTTTGTTTAATGTATAGTTCGAGGGTCGTGCCAAATATAGCTATGGTTTGATAGAAACATGTATCAAATATAACAAACTAACTTTGATTTATTGAGAAAAATCATATCATGTGTTCCAAACAACATTTAGTTAAGTGTCTTTGATTAATAACAAACAAAATATATTTTTCTCTGGCATGTCATTTACATAGTAAACCTTTTATCAGTAGTAGAAGTAGATCACTCTAGGCATGTAACAATGTCAATAAGACAATAACTTAACCTTGTTTGAATGTTTAGACGACAATGTAAACTATAAATTTTACTTGTTTTTTTTATGTTTAATTTGTAAGTCAAAATTTTAATTTTGTTCTAAAATTATAAGTTAACTAGCGTCTTTGGGTTCCAAGTTACCATGTAGTTTCATTGTTAGTTTTCTTGGTCCTTAACCGTTTAAACTTTTAGATCCGTCACTTAGTGAGAAGAATGTAGTCTATAGTTTGATAATTATACAAATATATATAGCCTCAGTATTAGGATTATATCTTATGAATTTTTAACATTAATCTTACTCTTTTTGCTATACAAATTTTTAATCGAAATCTCTATACATATAAGAGATATTTTCTCAATATAAAAATTTAAGCATGTAAATAAGGATGGATGGATGTTGATCTCATCAGATTCATTCCAATAATTATATGAAAGGATACAGAGATAGTGACAACTGACAACTCTCACCCTCATTGAAAGTTTTAGAATCTGTCGTTACGTAACCAAATGACTCATTCCTGACTCAACATGATGTGTGTTGTGCGTGCCGACTTTTCCTTTATATATCGTGACACAAATGACCCCTTTATATTGTTCGATTATCTATACATAAAGATATTGTTGTTTTTTATAACCGTATATCAAATATCATAACAGGGTCTAAACCATATTGTTTTAATCCGTTCATATTTTAGAGTCTCTTATTCAATATCTATTACAAGGAAAACTCTCTTTGCCTTCTTAGAATCGAAGTCTAAGTCTTCCTAAATTCAAGTCTTTATTGAAAGGACTTTTCTTTACCAGTGAACTATTAACCTAACAACACACAAAATATTTTTGTCCTAAATAAAGTATATATTTGGCAAAGGCTTTCTAGGGGCTTTTTAGAAGCTAGGAGATGGAGCTTTAGAAAAAAAAAACTCTTCAACAAAAAGAGTAACCTTGTTTGGAAGTTAAGGCTTGGGCTTTTAAATTTCAAAAAAAAAAAAAAAAACCAAAAACACTTATAAAAAGAAGCTCATAGAAGAAGCTTTCAACAAAAAAAAGCCCTAACTCCTAACCATGAAAATTACTCAGATACCTTCAAAAACTTCTGTCACGTTCGAAGCCCGCTTTGTTCAACACGACAAGTTGAAGAATTAAACATGATAGTAATACTCACACCCTACAATAATTGCATAGCAATTTTATGGCTATATGGTTGCAACTTTCATTACTCTTTTAATTCTATTCTTATTTCATATTAGTATTATTATTATACTAATAAAAAATATATTTTTGCACTTATCATCATAAGATAACCGAGAAAATAACTCAAATTTTTCTTGCAAGTTAATAAAACCTAAATTTTAAATATTTGGATTATCTTAACTTAATTGATGACACAAAAGAAATTAAAAAAAGAAAATAATACCTATGATTCATTTGTTTTCTTCCCATCTATAAAAGCTAATCTGTTTATTTTATTTTTTATAAATAAATCTGTTTTAAAAGAAATTTTAATATGTAAACTAGTTAATCAGTCCGGCTTTAACCCGAGCATTTTTAATAAAATTTTAAAAGCAATACAAATCTAAAAAAATTTATATAACTTTTGTTATCTTTTATTATACTAAAGCACAGTTGCTCTAATAACTTATCGACCAATCACAGCTCTCGATTTCTTAATGTTGACTTTTTTTTCAATTTTGACTTTAATTTACACTTTTTTGTTTTTCATCAAAAATTTACACTTTTTACCCAATAGTTTTAATATAATAAATAAATAATAATAGCTTATATATATCCGATAAAATAAGAGCTAATATTTATCCAATAAAATAATAGCTAATATATATCCAATAATGTGTTCTATCATATATATTAAGATTTTAGTAGTAATTGTATAATTTTAATTTTAATCTTAATCTTAATCTTAATCTTAATCTTAATCTTAATCTTAATATATACTATAAGACAATTGAACTAATGACTTATTAACCAATCAAATCGCTCAATTGTATCAAATTGACTCTCGCTTATGTCATCATTTAGATTAACTATAAATTAGAAATCCTAATAATCATTATCCAAATATATTATATTGGAATTTATATTAATTTGTAGTATAAGTCTCATTAATTTATACTTTTTTTGTTTTCCATCAATAATTTATATTTTTTAATCCTAAATACTTAAATTATATTTATTTTTAGCCATCAATCTGAGAATTTTTTCTTAAATTTTTTAAAAACGTTACAAAAAGTATTTTATTTAATTTTTTAAAGTTACAATTGCCACTCAAATCAAAAGTCATAATTGTTATCAAACAATATGAAACAATCATAATTGTTATCTAATTATCATTGGACAGTGGTTGAAAATAAACATATTCATGTTATGGGTCGTATCATGATCAAACACGTATACTTGAATGTCAAATACGGGATCACAAGTATGTTTATATTTTAATTAATAATAATCTTTCATACTAATATCACATTATGAGTACAATTGGTTTCAAAAATTTATATAATAGAGAAATTATTATAGCATGTGCCTTGTGGAATGACTATTACAAACATTTCATCAATGTGTATTAGCTAATAATGACTGTGACGAATATGTGGTTATTGTACTACAATTTGCAAAGTATATCACTTAGAACCATATATCTTCCAAATTATAAGTTTTTATGAATTAAATGTATGAAGATCTAATATTGATAATATCGTAAACCCCGTGTCCAGTGTCGGACACGGGTCTAAAATCTAGTTGATATATTATAACTCGGCTTGAAGATATTAAATTGATCAACACAATAATTATATATATTAGTACCTATTGCATTAATAAAACATAAAAAGACATTTATGATATTATATAAAAAAGTATTTATTTTGTTTTCTACTAAAAGAATAAATTTGTAGACATCATAGATAAAATAAAACATTTTGAAAATATTTAATGGGTTATTTATCTTTAAAATTTTATTAATTAGATATGACATCATAAATAAAATAAAAACATTTTGAAAAAATTTGTAGACATGCCACATCATAATTGTTTCTAAAAATAGTTTAACCCGGTGTCACACCCCACCTTAGGCGGAATCGTAGGATATGACTAAAAGATATAGCAAAGGCACATGGACTTTATAATAGAGTCATACTAAATGAAATTCAAATAAATGTAAATTCCATAAACGGAAGGTCTAGGCAACACGCCTCAAATAGCAAAGAAGTAATAACTGCAAATAGCGTTCAATGTTTCACATGCAATCTAGGAGTCCATGAAGGATCTCTTTATTGGTCTTCCTAAAGTCCATAAGCTCAATCTTCTTAAACATTGTTATTACCTGAAAATGAATGCTCGAAAATGTCAACATAATGTTGGTGAGTTCGTAGGTTTAAAGGAATTCAAATGAATTTGTTGTGCATGATATATGAGGTTTGGACAATAGTGTAAAAATAAACATGTAGCAGCTTGTATGCAATCCAAATAGTAATCAATGTCATCATAGTTATCCAACAACACAATCCCCATCACTCCTGCCAACAACTCAATCATGCTTTAAATACCAACAACTACCAGCTGTAGTATATAGTTGGTCGATAGATATCAAATAGTCTTCAATAGATATCAACAGACATCTATTGCATCATGGAATCAACACAAACAAGCTAGCATACACATTTCATAATTACACGTATTTGTCCAAGAAAACAAAAAGTTTGGCACAACTACTAAAGAAATGAAAAGTGTTTTGAGCATCATTTTCCCCCAAACAAATAAAATAAAAGGGGCCACGAAACTCACCTCAACAAGCAAGTAGTTATGCAATTCCAACAAGGTCGCTAGAATCTACACAACATATAAATATGAACAAGTTACAATTATGGACATGGTCAAGAACTGTCCATTGTAACCCGTATTTGATGAAATACACATATGGCTACTTTCAAAATATTCACAATTGATTTGTCATATATTATTAAGTTACAAGTCACATAACTTAATATATAATATTTGTTTTACTGATTTAAGATTAAATTCTACAAGTTCATATTAACTGAAATTTTTGGTAACTTTATCTATTTTTTTATTAGGATGAAACGAATGATTCAAGATTCCAAATCTTAACTACTGTTACCTTAGAGTGTTATATACTTACATGAATTTTTTTATAATTTATTTGGCACGTTAACTATTTTTAAAAATTCAATGATTACAGACTAGTCAGAAAAATCACTGTTTGCGCACAGAAAAGTTTTATAAAAGTTAAGGGCCTTCGAAGCTTCAAAAAAATCCAATTTTTTTACTGTACAATCTTAACATCTCAAAAACGTTTCTGGAGAAAAATAATTTTCCAGTTCATAAAATCGACCAAGATATGACTATTTGAAGTCGACCAAAATCTGTTCGGAAAACTCAGCTTTGCGCAGTTTTGTTATAAAATTCGTTTGACAACCTTAAACTTCATATTTTGACACGAAACCACTTCCACCAGAAAGTAGACTTCCTGAACTTAATTTTAGACACCAAAAACGTGACTTAACCATCTCCCATGACCAAGATACGACCTCTCAAAGTTAACAAAATGAATCTGTCCAGATTCTGAAATAACCCAAACAAACTGTTTTAAAGACTACTACAACTAATATTTATATATAAATTTCAAATCTTTCCAACACCTAATTAAATCTGTTATTATGATTTTCATGCCTTCATAATTGGATTTCTTTTATTACATTAATTATTATGCTTCATTGAATACTTAAACTTTTAACATTAATATGATTTATTATTCAAGCTTTTGATTTAACCCTAAAAAAAAAACCCTTTCATTCATTATTATAAATTTGCCATAATATATATTCATCAAATAGGTTACTTATAAATAAAAATTAATAAAAAAAAATATGCTTATATATATATATATATTAATAATTAAAAAGACTAATATATATGAAAAGAGAAGACAAGTGATTTTACCCCAAGATTGATGATCTTCTTCTTAGACACCTTGAAAAGAAGAATAGAATATAATCTTTAAGAATTTTATTATTAATTGTAATTTAAATCAAGATTCAATAGAATTATAATTAAACTTACCAAAATCCAAGAACTCCTTAAGATGATTTTTTTTGAGAATTGAGTGATAAAAAAAAAATAGATTTGTGATGGTGTTTTGTTTGATGATGTTCGACGGCAGGAGGAATCAAAGATAGGTTATATTTTTTTTTTTTTTTTTGTTTAGGGTATAGTCATTATTTATATATATATGTGATAAGTGTTTTAGTTAGTTTATGATTAGACTTAATGTATCATAAGAATTCTAATGGAATTAAAATTCCTTGCTCACCATTAAATTGTGGTAATATATATATGACTAAAATTTTTTACTAAACATATGATATTTTACTATTACTATTACCATCTTACGACTTATACTAATTATATATTACTTTTATAATTATTGATTTCGTTCACCACTAAATAGCGTATACTAATTTATCAATGTCTATAAATAAATATGACTAACAACTACAAGTCTAGAAATTACGGGGATAGTTATAGTCATCTACGTTTAGGAAGATCAAATATCTCAATCCTAAACTATTGAATATCAAGTAATAGAGATCCCATATTGGAAATGATCACCACATTTCTATGCTTGTTATACTATATAGGCACATTGACTAGTCAAGAAATTTGGAATGTAAGTTAGAGACTATAATAAATTACCAGTTTTGTTGACGGATGTCACAGTCTCCCCTACTTGAGAAAATTTCGTCTCGAAATTTTGTTGGAGTTACGGTTGGAAGTCGTAGCATCAAATAGATGTGGATATTTGATTTTCATTTGATCCTCTCGCTCCCAAGTAAACTCTGGCCCTCGTTTTGAATTCCACCGGACCTTGACAATTGGAATTTTACTACGTTTTAATGTCTTAAGTTCTCGATCCATGATCTCAACTGGTTCTTCCACAAAATGTAACTTGTCATCAATCTTAATGTCGTCTAGCGGTACATGCAAACTTGTATCCGCGAGACACTTCTTGAGATTTGACACGTGGAATGTATCATGTATCCTACTTAGTTCTTGAGGTAGTCTTAAACGATAAGCTACCGGACCAATCCGTTCAACAATTTCAAACGGTCCAACGTACCTTGGTGCCAACTTTCCTTTCTTTCCAAATCGAACCATGCCCTTCCAAGGCGACACTTTAAGTAACACTTTATCACCAACATAGAATTCTAAAGGCCTTCGCCGTTTGTCGGCGTAGCTCTTTTGGCGGTCTCTAGCTGCTTTCAGTCTTTCTTTGATTTGAAAAATCCTATCTGTTGTCTCTTGTACAATCTCCGGGCCAATCAACTGACTTTCTCCAATCTCAGCCCAAACAACAGGTGAGCGACATTTCCGCCCATATAAAGCTTCAAATGGAGCACACTTAATACTTGAATGATAACTATTATTGTACGAGAACTCAACTAGAGGAAGGTGAATATCCCAGCTTCCCCCAAAGTCCATCACACACGCCCTAAGCATATCTTCCAAAGTCTGAATAGTACGCTCACTTTGTCCATCGGTTTGAGGATGGTAAGCCGTACTCAGGTCTAAACGTGTTCCCAATGCCTTTTGCAATGACTGCCAAAATCGTGATGTGAAATGACTATCACGATCAGATATAATAGACACCGGAATTCCATGCTTTGCCACTATCTCCTTTATATAAATCCTTGCTAACTGCTCCATTGTGTAGCTCTCACGGATAGCTATAAAGTGCGCAGACTTTGTCAATCTATCTACTATCACCCAAATCTTGTCATGCCCACTACTAGTTCTTGGCAGCTTTGTAATAAAATCCATGGTTATTCTTTCCCATTTCCATTCGGGAAGTTGTGGTTGCACTAATAAACCCGGTGGTTTATTATGTTCAGCTTTGACTTTTAGACATGTTAAGCATCCACTGACATAACTGGCTATATCTCTTTTCATTCTCGGCCACCAATACAAATCCTTAAGGTCGTGATACATTTTATCAGCTCCCGGGTGTACGGAGTATCTCGTACTATGTGCCTCGTCCAAAATCACTGTTCTTAATCCACCTGCAAGTGGAATCCATATTCGTCCTACAAAGTACAGTACTCCATCCTCTTTACGCTCCATTTGCTGATCAAGGTCACGTAACCCTTCTTTTTCTACATTGATATTCTGCAATGCTTCATCTTGAGCCCGACTTATCATTGATTTTATATCCGAATGAATTGTCATGATCAATGCTCGTACTTGCTTTGACTTAATTCTTTCTTTCCTACTTAACGCGTCAGCCACAACATTCGCCTTACCCGGATGGTAACGAATCTCACAATCATAGTCACTAAATAATTCAATCCACCGCCTCTGTCGCATATTCAACTCTTTTTGATCGAAAATATGTTGGAGACTCTTGTGATCGGTGTAGATCACACTTTTCGTCCCATAGAGATAGTGCCTCCAACATTTGAGTGCAAAAACCACTGCACCAAGCTCCAAGTCATGGGTGGTGTAGTTTTTCTCATGGATTTTGAGTTGCCGAGAGGCATAAGCAATCACTTTACCCCTTTGCATTAGTACACATCCCAAGCCTTGATTTGAAGCATCACAATAAACTACAAAATCGTCCGGACCATCGGGGAGGGTAAGAATAGGAGCGTTACATAGATTTTCTTTCAGTGTTTGGAATGCCTTTTCTTGCTTATCTCCCCAATCAAACTTCTTATCCTTTTGGGTTAACTGAGTAAGTGGTTGAGCGATTTTCGAGAAGTTAGCGATGAATCGTCGATAATACCCGGCCAAGCCTAGAAATGAACGAACCTCTGATGGCGTCGTAGGAGTCTTCCAATCTTTTACTGCTTCGATCTTACTGGGGTCAACATGGATTCCTTCACTATTCACTACATGCCCAAGGAAATGAACTTCTTGTAACCAAAAGTCGCACTTCGAAAACTTAGCAAACAATCTCTCTTTCCAAAGTAGTTCAAGAATCATTTTCAAGTGAGATTCATGTTCTTCCTTAGACTTCGAATAGATTAAAATGTCATCAATGAATACAATAACAAACTTATCGAGATAGGGTTTGCATACACGGTTCATCAAATCCATGAAAACTGCGGGTGCATTAGTCAAACCGAAAGGCATGACTAAGAACTCAAAATGTCCATATCGAGTCCTGAATGCTGTTTTTGGAATATCTGCTTCATTAACTCTGAGTTGATGATATCCGGACCGAAGGTCTATTTTCGAGAAAAACTTCGCACCTTGAAGTTGATCGAATAAGTCGTCGATTCTAGGAAGAGGGTAACGATTCTTAACTGTCAGTTTGTTCAACTCCCGGTAATCGATGCACATACGAAACGAACCATCTTTCTTCTTGACAAACAATACTGGTGCTCCCCAAGGCGAATGACTAGGTCTGATGAAGCCTTTTTCTTGGAGCTCTTGGAGTTGATTAGACAGTTCTTGCATTTCGGTAGGTGCTAAACGGTATGGAGCTTTGGCGACTGGCGTCGCTCCCGGAATAAGATCTATACGGAATTCAACTTGTCTTACAGGAGGTAATCCTGTTAGATCTTCGGGAAAAACTTGTGGAAAAACCCGTACGATAGGAATATTTTCGAGTTTCTTCTCGTTAGCCTGAATGCCCATGAGGTGCTTCTGATTTTCCTCCACCCGCTCCCCGTATATGAGTAGCATTTCACTATTTCCTAGCGGTATACGGACCACCTTCTCATAGCAAATTATCTCGGCTCTATGCTTCGATAGCCAATCCATACCAATAACTACGTCAAAACTCCTTAACGAGAAAGGCAGAAGGTTAACACTAAACAATGACCTTCTATTTCTAAGGTACAATCATTAACGATTCTATCAACTCTATCAAATTTTCCATTAGCTACCTCAACCAAGAAATAAGTATTCAATATTATGGGTTCTCTATCTAGGAGTGGCATGAACTTAATAGAAACAAAACTGTACTCAGCACCAGAGTCGAATAATACTGTAGCAAGGTGATTGTTTAAGGAAAACGTACCCGTCACAATATTTGGATCTTGACGAGCTTCATTTGCTACCATGACAAAAGCTCTACCACGGGCTTGGTTGGCATTATTCCCTTGATTCCGATTCCCTCCATTAGCTACCACTTGATTCTGATTGTTAGCTCTTTGTCCCTGATTATTTCCTTGATTCTGAGTTCCACCAATAGCTAGTACTTGATTTGGATTATTACCCCTCTGACCCCATGCTCGGTTCAAATTTGGACACGTGTTGCGGTAATGGTTATGACTACCGCACTCATAGCACGTTCCACGGTTATTTATCGGGTTAACAGCATTCACCGGAGCCACCTGCTTGACTCCCACTCGACAGTCCCTAGCAAGGTGTCCAAATCGGTTGCAGTTTGTACACAAACGGCAAGGTGAATTTTGGAAATGATGGAATTGACATTTTGTACACTTTGGAGCAGTACCCGTATATCCGATCTTAGTCGCATCCGTTGCCATCAACCCCGTTGCCATTTTTGCCTTCTTGTTATTTCCATTAGTATTCTTTGACCCACTTGTCTCAGTACCATCCTTCCTTTTCTCATTAACCTTAGACAATGACCCATTTCTCACCATTTCATCCGTTAAAGAACCTGCTTTCTGAATAGCACTTTGAATCGTGGTTGGCTCAGTTGCTGACACAAGCCCACGAATTTGGGGAACAAGACCATAGATATACCTCTGGATCCTATTTGATTCAGGTCTAACTAGATGAGGTACTAGTTTGGCAAGCTCATAAAACCGATCAGTGTAAGCGGCATGTTTGGCTCCTACCATTGAATGATTCCAAAATTCATTTTCCAACTTTTGCATTTCATTTTTCGGACAGAATTCTTCCAGTAGTAATTCCTTAAACTCGTCCCATGTCATCCCCACAGCTGCTACTCTACCCCTAGCTTGTATCTCAGTGTTCCACCATGTCAATGCTTTATTAGTCAGTGAAGCTGCGGCATACTTCACCTTTTGATTCTCTGCACAGTTGCTAATATCCATGACAGCTTCCATTTTCTCTATCCATCTAGTGGCTGCCAATGCTCCTCCCTTGCCATCAAAATCTGGTGGTTTACAATATTGAAACTCCCTATAGGTGCATCCATTATTATTGCCTCCAATGATGTTGTTATTCTGATTACCATCATTGTTATTTTCATTATTGTTATTATTGTTCTCATTATTGTTATTGTTGTTCTCATTGTTGTTATTGTTATTCTCATTATTGTTATTATTATTAGGGTTATTGTTGTTGGCATTAAGAACAGCAGCGGTCACTTGAGTAACAATAGTAGGAATAGCGGCAGCTATTTGCTGAGTGATCATGTTTGCAATATCCGGATTGCCACCATCACCTTCTCCATCATTAACCCCATTATTTCCACCACGTCCACCACCTCTACCTCCACGTCCTCCATTTCTTCCTCCTCTATTCATTTTCTACACAAAGAGAAAGGATTTATAAGTACTTGATGAAGACTTTCAATGAATAACTACTACTCATGGCAAAATTCTTACACCTTGTCCAATTTGTTAATTGTGTTGAGTTTGATCAGCAAACTTGGTCATATAAGCGCATGTGTGTTGTGATGTATTTGTAATTACGTTGCGCACCGTAATTACAACTACATCCCACCACACACGTTTTTATCGTCCAAATTCACATGTCACAAATTCAGCACATCCTTCATAAATAATTGCCACAAAACACATAGATCCATATACCAAGCACGACATTTCGATTAATCAATCAATCTAAAAAAAAAAATTTATAAATCCAAGAAATTTCCAAATTCGAAAGAAGGAATCCAAGACATAAGAATAAAATCCAAAACTAAGAAAGTAAGAAAAAAAGAAGCTAATGCAAGTTCGATAGGATTCCTAGATAGTCCTTAAAGGCTAGCCCTCCCACGTGCAAGTGGCGTCATAAGGGGAGTTGGAGGAAATGGTGGGAGGATAAGAAGCTTGTTGTCGTGTTGGTCCGACCCGGCTCTCTTGAGAGCTTACTGAGCTAGTAGGACTATAGCTTCTGTTGTCCTTTATCGTAGCCTCCATTGTCTTTCCCTTATGAACGCTTTCGGAGTCTGCCTTAGAATCATAGTCCGATTCTTCCTCCGGCTCGCTGTCAGAATCGATGATTATAACTGTCTTGGAGTAGTAGTTAGGATCTTCTGACGGTTCGCTTTCAGAGGAAACTCTAGGCTTCTGAGATGGTTCTTGAGCGGGGGTTTCCTTGTTAGCTGCGACGTCCCTTTTAAGTTGTCGACGGATGATTATGTCCCTCCATGCGGAACTCTTACGGGCTGTTTTCTTTGTACGTGCCATGACTAAGTAAAACTAGCTACGTTAAAATTACAGGCTGAAACTTTGCACTAATCTAAGCACATAAGGCTTCATCATAATTAGCAATTAAACGCAAATATAAGGCTCACATAACTAGTGCTATCTAATGAAAGTACTCACACATATACGATGCACAAATAGTTCCTATAATGTACACTATATGAGGGTACTTAGGTTATAGTCTAGGCCAAACCACCTAATTCTCTATAACCACGGCTCTGATACCAATCTGTCACACCCCACCTTAGGCGGAATCGTAGGATATGACTAAAAGATATAGCAAAGGCACATGGACTTTATAATAGAGTCATACTAAATGAAATTCAAATAAATGTAAATTCCATAAACGGAAGGTCTAGGCAACACGCCTCAAATAGCAAAGAAGTAATAACTGCAAATAGCGTTCAATGTTTCACATGCAATCTAGGAGTCCATGAAGGATCTCTTTATTGGTCTTCCTAAAGTCCATAAGCTCAATCTTCTTAAACATTGTTATTACCTGAAAATGAATGCTCGAAAATGTCAACATAATGTTGGTGAGTTCGTAGGTTTAAAGGAATTCAAATGAATTTGTTGTGCATGATATATGAGGTTTGGACAATAGTGTAAAAATAAACATGTAGCAGCTTGTATGCAATCCAAATAGTAATCAATGTCATCATAGTTATCCAACAACACAATCCCCATCACTCCTGCCAACAACTCAATCATGCTTTAAATACCAACAACTACCAGCTGTAGTATATAGTTGGTCGATAGATATCAAATAGTCTTCAATAGATATCAACAGACATCTATTGCATCATGGAATCAACACAAACAAGCTAGCATACACATTTCATAATTACACGTATTTGTCCAAGAAAACAAAAGTTTGGCACAACTACTAAAGAAATGAAAAGTGTTTTGAGCATCATTTTCCCCAAACAAATAAAATAAAAAGGGGCCACGAAACTCACCTCAACAAGCAAGTAGTTATGCAATTCCAACAAGGTCGCTAGAATCTACACAACATATAAATATGAACAAGTTACAATTATGGACATGGTCAAGAACTGTCCATTGTAACCCGTATTTGATGAAATACACATATGGCTACTTTCAAAATATTCACAATTGATTTGTCATATATTATTAAGTTACAAGTCACATAACTTAATATATAATATTTGTTTTACTGATTTAAGATTAAATTCTACAAGTTCATATTAACTGAAATTTTTGGTAACTTTATCTATTTTTTATTAGGATGAAACGAATGATTCAAGATTCCAAATCTTAACTACTGTTACCTTAGAGTGTTATATACTTACATGAATTTTTTATAATTTATTTGGCACGTTAACTATTTTTAAAAATTCAATGATTACAGACTAGTCAGAAAAATCACTGTTTGCGCACAGAAAAGTTTTATAAAAGTTAAGGGCCTTCGAAGCTTCAAAAAATCCAATTTTTTACTGTACAATCTTAACATCTCAAAAACGTTTCTGGAGAAAAATAATTTCCAGTTCATAAAATCGACCAAGATATGACTATTTGAAGTCGACCAAAATCTGTTCGGAAAACTCAGCTTTGCGCAGTTTTGTTATAAAATTCGTTTGACAACCTTAAACTTCATATTTTGACACGAAACCACTTCCACCAGAAAGTAGACTTCCTGAACTTAATTTTAGACACCAAAAACGTGACTTAACCATCTCCCATGACCAAGATACGACCTCTCAAAGTTAACAAATGAATCTGTCCAGATTCTGAAATAACCCAAACAAACTGTTTTAAAGACTACTACAACTAATATTTATATATAAAATTTCAAATCTTTCCAACACCTAATTAAATCTGTTATTATGATTTTCATGCCTTCATAATTGGATTTCTTTTATTACATTAATTATTATGCTTCATTGAATACTTAAACTTTTAACATTAATATGATTTATTATTCAAGCTTTTGATTTAACCCTAAAAAAAAAAACCCTTTCATTCATTATTATAAATTTGCCATAATATATATTCATCAAATAGGTTACTTATAAATAAAAATTAATAAAAAAAAATATGCTTATATATATATATATATATTAATAATTAAAAAGACTAATATATATGAAAAGAGAAGACAAGTGATTTTACCCCAAGATTGATGATCTTCTTCTTAGACACCTTGAAAAGAAGAATAGAATATAATCTTTAAGAATTTTATTATTAATTGTAATTTAAATCAAGATTCAATAGAATTATAATTAAACTTACCAAAATCCAAGAACTCCTTAAGATGATTTTTTTTGAGAATTGAGTGATAAAAAAAAAATAGATTTGTGATGGTGTTTTGTTTGATGATGTTCGACGGCAGGAGGAATCAAAGATAGGTTATATTTTTTTTTTTTTTTTTGTTTAGGGTATAGTCATTATTTATATATATGTGATAAGTGTTTTAGTTAGTTTATGATTAGACTTAATGTATCATAAGAATTCTAATGGAATTAAAATTCCTTGCTCACCATTAAATTGTGGTAATATATATATGACTAAAATTTTTTACTAAACATATGATATTTTACTATTACTATTACCATCTTACGACTTATACTAATTATATATTACTTTTATAATTATTGATTTCGTTCACCACTAAATAGCGTATACTAATTTATCAATGTCTATAAATAAATATGACTAACAACTACAAGTCTAGAAATTACGGGGATAGTTATAGTCATCTACGTTTAGGAAGATCAAATATCTCAATCCTAAACTATTGAATATCAAGTAATAGAGATCCCATATTGGAAATGATCACCACATTTCTATGCTTGTTATACTATATAGGCACATTGACTAGTCAAGAAATTTGGAATGTAAGTTAGAGACTATAATAAATTACCAGTTTTGTTGACGGATGTCACACCCGGTTCAAACCGGGCGTTTTAATTAAAATTATAAAACTATAAAATATGCATGTAATTTTTGTTATTAATATATTATAAATCGATATGGAGTTGATGAATTGAATAACATATAATTATAAAAAATATTTCTTTGTTTGTAATAAAAGATTAAGAACTTTAAATAAGTATTTAGTGAGCTATTTTAATTAAAATTAATGTAAATTATTTATGACATCATAATTAAAATAAAGACTTTTTAAGAAAAAATATTAGTACAATACTATATAACATGTTTGGTGGTGTACAGATCAATTCCCTTTTGTTATATCAATTTTGCTTGTATTATGCATTTTTTTTCTAAAGGAAATTTTATGCCTAGTATTGTAATTTTACGTTTTTTAGCCACAACTTATAACTAGTTTGCCAAACAGATTTATACAATTGGAAGCTTTAATTTTACAGCTCTAGCTCTTAATTCCAGCTTGAGCCCCCATTTTCAGCTCCAGCTATTTTTACTAAACATACTCCAAATCTATAATGTAAGAATATAAACCTCTAGCAACCGTGACGCTTTTACACTATTTATAAAACTCGATATATGTAATGTTATTTTAATGAATTAGTATAGTTCAAAGTTAATTCTCACACGACAAAACAAAAACTTGAATCTCATACACTAACTTAGCTCTATTATACACTCGTTAATATTGTCTAAATTTTTTTGCTACCACAAATCTAAAATCTTGACTTTGCTACGTACTAACCGGTTGCTAAAGTGACCTCTGATCTAAGTGATTGTGCTTAATTTCACTAAGATCTCATTAAAATCATCTTCTTTCATGACATCAAATGTCGAGCTATTTAAATAGTTTTAACTTAGATATTGTGTGGTGTTACTCATTACTCATTAGCAATCTATAATTGATTCAATGATTCCCAAAGATATATTGTTAGACGTTAGTTTTTCTTAAATGCTTCGAATGTTCTTGGTGAAGTAAGTTAGGGAAGGATGCAATAGTATATACGATTGTGTTTGAAAGCAATAAAATGATGTTAATTGCTTGTCTTTTTTTTTTTTTTTAACGCCAAAATTGCTTAACGTCTTGCAATTTGTGATCGAATGTTGAGGCTTGTTTTGTGATGTTAAACATTGATGGTTAAAATGGGTTCGTAGTAGAAATTTGTGACCGGTCTAAAGTAGTATAGTGAGACTGTTAAATGGTGGCTAATCAGTAAGAATAGATCATATACTTTGAGATTTTCCACCGAGTTTGAGACTTCTTACTAAGGAGGATGGGAATCTTTTTAGAAGTTCTAGGTTTCATTCTAAACAAGTTAGATTACGTATAGAAACAAACTTTATATTTCAAAGGTAACTAACTTTTTGTATACATGGATAGTTTTAAACTTATAGAGAAACAAAAGCCAAATATTGAGCACAAGAATAAATTAAAGTTTAATCTCATATATGTTTGAACTTAGTGGTAAGTATATATGAATATATCCTTCTCTATTATGAAGCTAAATATCAGAAAGGGAATCCTTTAATTGCTTTTATCCCTATAACTTAACCAACACTTCATATTCATTTGATAAATTGTACAAACCCAGTGGCATTTCGAAATCCTGCAATGATGTTTGGATCCTGGGTAACCAGGGTCTGAGTCTGAGCAAGTGAGGTTTTACCTCCAATTTAACATCGTGCCTTCTGTTAGTCTGTAGTGGTTAAATTGGTGGGTTTCCCCTCCCCTGTGGTCCCTAACTTCGTGGATCGGTCGCTAGTGACCGTCTGCCCGTATGGATGTAACAACTAGCCGTTCCATGACACAAACATTAAAAAAAAAAAGTACAAATGAATAAAGCACATAGTACAATTAAATATTGCACTTATACAATTATACATTCCCACCAATTACACATAGCTGATATCGCTACTCCAATTATTCAAATTTTGTATATACATTTATTACAGTATTTAATTTCATCTAAAACATATACAACAAAAATAAAAGAAAAGATATACTTACGTTTGGGCTTTTAGACCTTACTTTGCACTAGTCACACTCCCATGGCCCAAATAATTCAATCAATTTTTTATTTTATTAGCTTCAACTTCAAGTATACTTTTGTCAAATAATCTCATGTTTCGTAAGCTTGCCCAATAATGATATAATATGTATCATTTTGATCAAAATGTTGATAGATTATCGATGAGCTATTTGTTTGTTTATAGTAAAAGTTGTAGAAAAAATGATGTTCAAAGAGTTATGGGTTGTTTATTGATACGTGTGAAGAGACCTAAGTTGACGATTCAATAAAGAGCTACCATTGAATTGTTTGTTCTTGAAATTGCATAATTAGGTGTTATTAAAAGCTTATAAACGGTTTCGTATTAGTCTATCAATTATTCGTATAAATAAAATACAATAGTCACTAGAAAAATCAACACAAACCCTCATACTATGATATGATTGATTAAATAAAGTATGGGCCTAGTTGGGCTTTATAGACTTTATTTTGCAGTTTGCAAGTAGTCCAGCATGGCAGCATTGCTTAGGTAAATTTGATGTTCGTCATGAACTATTATTGGGCTTCTCCCTTTTAGTGTTTTTTACAATTTGTTTTCACTTTTTTAGGACTTCAAACGTCTGGTTTTTTCGAGTAGTAGTGTAGTACTGTAGTAGTGCAGCACTTTTCAAAATTAAAAAAAATATATATATATAAAAAAAAAAAAAAGAAGAAAATATATGGATGTAGCCTTCAAGAAAAAACCACATCGATCTCTTTAAGATTGTAAAATAAAAGTTACCGAAAATCACATTTACCTAATATATATATAATATGATTGTGTTGTAGTCAACTGCTAATTAGCTTGATGATGCTGATAGAGCATGATTGAGATAGAGCGATCGACAATGTATACATGATAAAACTTTGTACTTAAAAAAATGTTTTTAAATAATTTTAGTTTTTACAGCACCTAAGAAACATACTGTGCAGCATGTAGCTTTGCTATATTCAGAGATTTAAAAGTGTGAAGCCGTGATCAAGTTAAAGATAATAAGATGTGCAACCATTAAATTGCTGTTCTTAAAATGCATAATTGGGAATTATTACAGCTTATAAATGGTTTAGTAATCTATCAACTTCAAGTATAATTGTTTTATAAATAAAATACAATGTGACAAGAAAAATTAATAAATCCATCATATTAGGATAGCAACACATGATCCGTTTTGGAACTATGACCTTTTCTTTTTAGTAAATT